>NC_059165.1:47270873-47876721 GCF_019923935.1 Bubalus bubalis | reverse complement strand
ATTTTGCCTCTCTCCCCTTTCCTCTTCCTACTGGTAATTGCTGTTTTGTTCCCTGTATCTGTGATTTTTTTTTTTTTAACAGTCACTAGTTTGTTGCATATTTTAGATTCCACACATTACTTATATCACACACTATTTATCTTTCTCTTTCTGACTTATTTCATTAACATAATATCCTTCAAGTCTATCTGTGTTGTTACAAATTGCAATATTTTTTGTAATGGCTAATATTCCATTGTATGGCTTCCAGGTGGCTCGGTGGCAAAGAATCTGCCTGCTAGTACAGGAGATGTAGGTTCAATACCTGGGCTGGGAAGATCCCCTGGAGGAGGAAATGGCGACCCACTCCAGTATTCTTGCCAGAAAAATTCTATGGACAGAGGAGAACACAACTGAGTGACTAAGCACATTCCATTGTGTGTGTGTGTGTGTGTGTGTGTGTGTGACATCTTTATCCATTGATCTGTTCATGGACACTTAGGTTGCTTCCATATCACTAGAGTGCATATGTCTTTTCAAATTAGTGTTTTTTTTTTCCAGATATATATCTAGAAATGAAATTGCTGGATCATATGATAGTTCTATTTTTAGTTATTTGAGGACCCTCCATACTGTTTCCCACAGCGGTGGTACCAGTTTACATCCCTACCAACAGTGTACTAGAGTTTAGTGTTGGCTTTATCTTTAAACCATTTGTAGGGTGTTTGGATGAGGTCCCAGTGTCACATGCAGACCCAACAGCAGTCTGGCTTCCTAGACATATACTTAACATTCTTCCTCCCATTGGCCAGAGCTGGGTCACATGGCAGACATGCACTCAATTACTGATCAGAGGGATGAAATTACTGTCATTGGCCTAGAAAAATTATCTGGTGTTGAATGGATTTAGGACATTTACCATGCTATCTATTATAAAGAAATTTTCTTTCAAATTAGGTCTAGAAAACTACAGACAAGGATTTGGATTGGCTTGTCTTGGGTCATATGTCTACCTCATGATTCAATCTCTGGGGTCAATAAGATGGGACATTAGAGTTGCCAAGCTTGGATGAGTTAGCTACTTCTTGACTGATTTGTTCCAGTATAAGAATGGTGCCCATTTTGAGAAGGGGCAGAAGATAAGGAGAATGTGCTTCCTTCTAATAAAGGTGCCCTGGTGAGTCTACCACATCTTTCAGGAGATCCCAGGTCTTAGGAGGCAGCCTAAGGAGAGGAGGAGCACTGAACTTGAGTCAGGCTTCTCGGATGAACACTGGGGCTGTGTGGTCCACTACACTCGATTTGCTATGTCTGTACTTGAGTCTGTCCAGTGTGGGGGTCATTGTGCCTAGGCAGGCTGTTCACAGGTGCCTTGCAAGGATAAGTGAGAATATGGTGAAAAGAAAGCAGGTGAGCCTTCAGATGCTATAACTTAAGTGAGGGATCCTGGCTGGCCCCGGGGTGTCTCTGGGTAGCAAGGGGAGGGGCTCTTTCTCTCGTGGCTCAGTGAACTCATAAACCACTGTTGTGGGGAAGGTGCAGACTTGGAGGGGAAGAGGGATGGCAGAGGCGCTGAGGCAGAGATGGAGCTGCAGAGCGAGGCTTCCCTCAGTCTCGGTTGACCCTGCTTACCTCTCCAGAGACCCTGGAGAGCCACTCCTGCCTTGTTTTTTTGTTTTTGTCTCCTTCTGACATCTTTTTATTTGGGTACCTGAGTGAGTAGAGTGCCAGTTGCCAACAGATTGCTCCCTTGTCCTTTCTTTTTAATGATTGTTTTGTTAGAATTGAAAAGATTTATTCAACCAAACTCTGCTTTTGACCTTTTGGCTTTCTGCTAATAAGTTTTATTTTAAGCTTCAAAGGTTCCTTCTCTTTTCCATCTTTCCATATTTGAGACATAACTGCAGAATTCAAACAGTTCTACTGTACATTCACTTCATTCAGGCCTTCATCCCATTCATTTATTCAGCAAATATTAATGATGATCTGTGCCAGGTTTTAGGCATAGAAGGGGGAGAAAACAGACATGGTTCCTACCATGTGGAGCTTATGTTCCTGGGATATAGTGAGCAGTAGGCCACTGTGATTCCTCTTCTCCCTGACAAGGCGCTCATTGCCTTACCTGGAGACATGGGCAAGCCTTTTGGAGCCAGTGTCCAAGAAAGGGCAGGTGAGAAAATACTGTGTTGTTCAGTCATCAAGTCATGTCTGACTCTTTGTGACCCTATGAACTGCAGTACATCAGGCTTCTCTCTCCTTCACTATCTTCCTGAGTTTACTCAAATTCATGTCCAACGAGTCAGTGATGCTATCCAACTTCATCCTATGCCACCCTCTTCTCCTTTGGCCTTCAATCTTTCCCAGCATCAGGATCTTTTCCAATGAGTCGGCTCTTCGCAATAGGTGGCTCTTGGAGTGTATTGGAGCTTCAGCTTCAGTATGAGTCTGTCCAATGAGAAAAGATTAAGGACTAAGAAAGCAACTTCTTTTAAGAAAGAAACGTGGTCCCAATGTTTCTTCCCTACAAAGGTTTCAAGTAGAATGGCAGCCATCCTAATTCTACCACCTGCTGGCTGCATTACCATGAGTAAAACCGTTCCCCTCCCTTAGACTTAGTTTACCCACTTGCAAAATAGAGACAGCAGAGCTTTCTCATAAGGTCACTGTGAAGATTAAATTAGGTCATCCAAGGGAGGCTAGCATCGCATAGGCACAGGCTCAGGCTGGCTCATTCACATCCTGGCTGTGGCTCTCACAATGTGATCCTGAGCAATCTGGTTTACCTCCCCTGTGTCTCAGTTTCCTGACCTGAAAAATGGAACTAGGAATCATTTTTACCTTATAGGATTGTTGCAGAGATTAAGTGAATCAGGTACAATCATTGGCCCACACCCAGCCTCTAGCAGTGCTCAACAAAATTCGTTATACCTACCTAAAAGTGTTTTTTCCCCAATAAGACTATTGTGTAACTTGTAAGACATTCTAATGGTATTTGCTTATTTTGCTTTTTGGAAAAAGAGCATCAGTAGAAGGTCCTCACTCATAGCTAGGTCTTTTTCAGCCCTGCCTTCAGGACACAGATCTGCTGTCACTCTGGGTTCATCAATCACTGGGCCTGTTACAATCGAGCCTTCAGTTCCCCTGTGAAGTGTGATCTGTGCAGGCAGAGACACACGACTGATGTTAGGCAGAACAAGATGTGGGAAAGGCTTTCCAACAGCTTGCTTGGAGAAAACACATGCATGAATGACTAAAAATAACAATAAAAGTCATCTTGGAGTGGTCCAGTGGAGGGTAACAAAGGCTGCTGAGATTGGAAAGAAATGTATGATGTCATAAACTCATTCCAACAGTTACCACTGCTAAGGCTGAGTTTGGGTAAATTGCTAGACCTTTCTGTGCTCCTGCTTTCTCAGGTGTTGAGAGAGAGGGAAAGAATGAATCACATTTTATTTGAGATCCCAGATTGGTGCCCACAGATGGGCTTTGTTTGGCTGATAGAGGTCTTAAAATTTTGACTTAGTTTTCAACACTTAAAACTTCAGTGATTTCCTAAGAAACTAGGTATCAGAGCTGCTGGCACTGAGTAGATGGAGTTGAGTAGCAACCTTCCGCCTTTAGGTGATGAATGTTTTCCTAAGCCCTTCACTCCCAATAGACTATGTTTCTATTTGCTCACCCTCTTGTCTCACTAAGGTTTGCTACCTGGATCTTGAGAGTTTGTGACATGTTGAACAGGTGATCTCCTCAGTATCTTTTTATTTTCTCATGAGAGTACTAAGTAGGGCAAAAATTACTGTATCCTTTTACCTGGGGAGGAAATAGTGAGCATCAGAGAGATTGCTGTTTGAATACAAGATGAAGGGCATTGGTGGGGCTTGAAAATAGACCTCACCTCCTCATTTATTAGTTTCCTCTCAGCTGTTTGATCCTTTCTCTTGGACACATGACATTCTATTCACACTTCTTACGATGATGATGTTATTAATAATAATAATATTGTTCAGTGTGTAGTGTGTCTTCGTTACCTTCTGTCACCTAATTATTTTGAGCTGTTGGTGTCAATAGCTTCATTTTGTAGAAGAGTAGATAGAGGTTCATGCTGCTGCTGCTAAGTCGCTTCAGTCGTGTCAGACTCTGTGCAACCCCATAGACGGCAGCCCACCAGGCTCCCCCATCCCTGGGATTCTCCAGGCGAGAACACTGGAGTGAGTTGCCATTTCCTTCTCCAATACATGAAAGTGAAAAGTGAAAGTGAAGTCATTCAGTCGTGTCCAACTCTTCACGACCCCATGGACTGCAGCCTACCAGGCTCCTCCGCCCATGGGATTTTCTAGGCAAGAGTACTGGAGTGGGGTGCCATTGCCTTCTCCGATAGAGGTTCATAGAAGCCAGTAATCTGTTTGTGGCTGCATACTTATGAAGCAGCGAAGCCAACATTTGAACTCAGGTCTATCTGACACTAAATCCCCTGTTTTGAACCACATGAGTCACACACACACACACACACACACACACGCACACAGTTGCAAAGACAGGGCCAACCATTTGTCCCATTAAATAACAGTGATATGTGAAGTTTAGAGGGATTAATTTTTCACCTGCAATGGATGCTCATTTCCCATGCTTTTAGTGTGAGATGCTCTGAATACACAAATCATGAAATGTGAAGCTCTTAGCAATACACTCGCCAAAGAGGAGTGAGAAGCCTCCAGAGAGGTCAGGGGCTATCATCGTTATGAGGAAGGAAGGAGGCTGTGGCTGTCAGGCTGGATATGGCAGCGTAGTGACATGACTCTCAGTGTCAGGGAGAGATGAAGGCACAGCCTGGCTGAGCTCCCTTCCCGGAAGGAAGGCGTGCTTCCTGAAGCGTGCTCCTGGCGCAGTTTGGTTCAGCGGTCTCCCGTGAGATACTCTGGCCTCGTTTGTCTTGACATCACACATTTATAGGATATTAGGTTGGAAGACACTATAGAGGTCACTGGGACCCATTTTTTCTGCTGGTATCTTTTCTGTAAACATTCAGCTTCAAAAGAAGGAACAAGTTAACTAAATTACTATAAATTCATATGGTATAATAAGGAGTGCACTGTATGTTTCTGCTGCTGTTGTTTTCTCAAATTATCAGGCCCAGTACAGTTGCCAAAGTTGTATGTGTTGTTAGCCACTGGCACACACTGGTAGCCCATCCTGAGTTTGTGGTTCATTAAAATTGTTAGGTCTTTTTTTTGTGTGGGATCAGGTGTCAAGCCCATCTTTGGATATAGGTTATCTGGGTTCATATCTAGATATTGTTTTTTAATTTTTTTTATAGTTGATTTGCAATGTTGTATTAACTTCTGGTATACAGCAGAGTGATTCAATTACACACATATATATTCTTTATATATATATATATTTTTTTTTTTTTTCAGACTCAAATAATGTGTACCTTCCTTTTTATTCCTCAGTTTTTTTCTTCCGTCAATTGGGATGATAGTTGCGGTCATCTCAAAAGAATTGCTGAGAGAATTAAGTGATTTGATACATATTAAGCACTTAGAACAGTGCCTGATGCATGATAAGCTTTGAATAAATGTTACTTTCATCATCAAGATCATCATTTTTTTTACTTATACAATTGAGCACTTTTTAAAAAAACCTTCCTTCACTAGTACGTTCCTTCACTAATTCTGAATGCCATTGGTATTATGTTCTTGATACTGCTCCCTAAAGCCTTTTTACTCAAAATGTGGGCTAGATACCAGTAGCATTAACATCACTTGATAGGTGGTTAGGAATCTCAGACCCCACTCTGCTGCTGCAGCTGCTGCTAAGTTGCTTCAATCGTGTCCGACTCTGTGTGACCCCATAGACAGCAGCCCACCAGGCTCCCCTGTCCCTGGGATTCTCTAGGCAAGAACACTGGAGCAGGTTGCCATTTCCTTCTCCAATGCATGAAAGTGAAAAGTGAAAGTGAAGTTGCTCAGTTGTGTCCAACTCTTCGTGACCCCATGGACTGCAGCCCACCAGGCTTCTCCATCTATGGGATTTTCCAGGCAAGAGTACTGGAGTGGGTCATTGCCTTCTCCCCACTCTAGACCTACTGAATCAGAATCTGCTTGTTAGCAAGGTTGCAGGTGATTTTTGTGTCCATTAAATCTGAGAAGCTCTGTTCTAGCCCATCTGTTGATTCTGGATCATTGGTTTCAGCTGGAATGAAGCATCCCTCCCAGCTCTTATGGGGAAGATACTCCATTTTGCACTCTTAATATCACCATATAAGCTGGCGCTGTAGCCCAACCAAACCAGGCAATGCTTCCAGGAGCCAAGTGGACTGGGAGGAGATTCAGAGGTGAGTTTTTACTGCTAGAATTTGAAGTCAGCTTGAATAGGTTTGGATTTTACTCCATCACTTTGTATGTGTGTGACAAACTGCTTACCTTGAAGGTTTGCTGTGCGGATGCAGTGAGGTGACCCTGTGAAGCATTTGGTACATAGTCTGACACACAAAATACTGGCTTGCTCTCTTCTTTCCACCAGTCACATGGTTCGCATGCAAAGGGTAACTCATTCCTTGAAGGAAGAAGTCTTTGACCTAATGGGAAAATTTGCTTCAAACAGCTTGGGAAGTTGGGGTTCATTTGAAAGCTACAGCAAATGCCTCACAGTGACGTAAGTGCCACTGCTTATTTCTCTGGCCGTGTGTTTGTGAATATAAATTGTATTTGGCTAGAAAACTGTAAATGGAAGCATAGTGTAATTAAGAAATAAAGAAAGGTTACTGGTGTATAAATTCGAATTAAATACCACTGGCGTGCATTATATATGTACAAGAGTTTGTATTGTGGTTGAGGTTCAGAAGAGGACAATGTTGAAGTTGCTGATTAATTTTGATACTAATTAAAATGCACCAACAAGAGAGGAAATGATGACTTTTTGTGATCAATAGCTGAAAAATGTTAATCTTGGACTCACCTCAAGGCAGCTCAGGGGACGCTATAAAACTAGCCTTTTTTTTTTTTCCCTTGTAGTGTAGTGGTTCAGAGCCTGTCTGCAGTCAAGGTGCCTGGGGTCAAATGCCACCTGCTGCCACTTAGCGCTGTGACTGAGCAAGTTACCCCACGTTTCATACAGGCCTCGGTCTCCTCAATGGTAAAATGTGGAAGATAATGATATCAGAGGGCTGCATTCCAGAGGGCCACGTATGCTTCAAAACTCACATATTTCAAAATCAATTTTCTCATAAGACTGACAGAAGAGAGGAGGAGGATTTCTGACTGTGATACTGTGATTTATAATAAGAAATACACATGTGGTCTTCATCCCATTTCTGTCTCAGAGTTCCTAAAACCCTTGGAATTTGGAGGAGAGCAGACATAGGTATCTTTTGTTAAGTGAATGTATGGACTTTAGGATACCATCTAAGGATATTGAGTGAACCATGTGATTAGAGAGTTGGAGATTTCAGTTCCAGTCGCCCAATCTCTGGGGAGGGAAGAGGGTCTGGAGATTGAACCGATGACCAGCAGGCAATGATTTAGTCAGCTGTACCTATGTAATGCTGCTGCTGCTGCTGCTGCTGCTGCTGCTAAGTGGCTTCAGTCGTGTCCAAATCTGTGCATCCTCATAGACCGCAGCCCACCAGGTTCCACCATCCCTGGGATTCTCCAGGCAAGAACACTGGAGTGGGTTGCCATTTCCTTCTCCAATGCATGAAAGTGAAAAGTGAAAGTGAAGTTGCTCAGTCATGTCCGACTCTTAGCAACCCCATGGACTGCAGCCTACCAGGCTCCTCCATCCATGGGATTTTGCAGGCAAGAGTACTGGAGTACTCTTGTAATGAAGCCTCCATAAAAACCCAAAATGAGAGGGTTTAGAGAGCTTTGGGCCTGCTGAACCCATGAAGTTTTGGGAGAATGGCATGCTGAAGCTTTAAGAAATACTATAAACATCATCTATAAATCTTTCAATTCATAATCTTTAAAATTGTGTAATATTTGGCCAACATGGAAGGAGTGAGGGCTGACATTATATTAAGTTCTGTGCAAAAAGTGAGCTTTTACCTTTTTATCACAGTATTTTGAATTTGTCTAAAATTGGTAGGATTGTAAGAAGTAAGTGACATTGTGCAAATGGAATACTTTCCATTGTGTCTTGCCCATAATCTTAGCAACTACTTACTGACAAGTGCCAGGCACTAAATGCTTCAGATCTATCATCTTCTCTACTTTTCTCAACTTCCTAATATTAGTTACATATTACTATGTAATAAACTATCCCCAAACTTAGATTTTGTAATCTCTCACGGTTTCTGAAGTTTGGGAAATCAGGAGGGCTTAGCTGGGTGGTCCTGGCTGAGGGTCTTTCAAATGGTTGTGGGCTTGGCTGTTGCTTGGGGCTGTTGTTATCTTGAGGCTCAGCTGGGGCTGGAGAATCTACTTCCAAGATGCCCAGGTGGTCTTAGTCTTCACTGACTGTGGACAGGAGGCTGTAGTTTCTCACTTAATTGGCTCATAAAATGGCAGTTGGCTTCTTTCAGATCCAAAGATCTGAGAGAGAGGACATGAGAGAGCGTCCAAGGTGGAGGCCATGTTCTCTCACACCCCAGTCTCTGAAGTGAATCCCATCACATCTGCCGTGTATTAGTGGTCACACAGACCAACACGTCAGGAGACGCTGCAAGGGTTTGAACTCTAGGAGGCAGGCTGTCTTAGTCTGTTTGGGCTACTATAATTAAAAGCACTGTAAGCTAAGTGCTTAAAACAACAGACATTTATTTCTTAGTTTTGGAAGTACCAGCAGATATGGTAAGGCCCCATGCCAGGAGCTGGCATATTGCGTGCATATTGCATATTGCATATTGAGTGCAGCACTTTCCACAGCATCATGTTTCAGGATCTGGAATAGCTCAACTGGAATTCTATCACTGCTGGGAGCCAGCGTGAGGAACTCCGCCCATGGCAAAAGGTCATGAGGAAGGAGGCTCGGCATACGCAAAGGTGGGATCGAGCCTCAGGAGTCCCTCTGGAAATTCTCGAGCATCTACCCCCCAAACCAGAGTCTGCCTACTTTCTGCTTTGTGCTCTCACCTACACCTCTGACTTTACGGGGGGCTGTCCCCCACTACCTCTCTCTAAAAAAAGTTAACTTACAGCTCCAGTTAATCAAGTTCCTGGGTGTAACAGTGTTTCAACCTACAAACTCCTTTGGAAGTCCTCTAGCCTGCCTGAATAGGTTTTTCCGGCCACATGTGATTGTTCAGAGCCCCCCAACTGTGAGAGGCAGGAGATGTTCTAAACTGTCTAAACACAGATTCCTTTGAGCAGTTAAAAGATTGATTAGAAATTGTACCCTGGTGAAGGGTTTTTCACTTGTTGGGCCAGTGTTTGCTGCTAAGTCTCCATACTCCTTACCTACTGTGTCCTTGGCAGTGTATTGATGGATATAATGGGTGTATAGAAATGTAAGTAGTAGCCTCAATGTTTGTAACCTTGAACCCTTGAGTTAATTCTTTTCTTGATTGAGCCCACCTCACCTTTGCCCTATAGGAATGCAACTTTATCCAATGCTTTTTTGGAGGCTCGTGCCTGACTTTAGAATAATCACCTTTAGAGAAAAATAAGTTTCTTAAAATGTTAACAGGCCTCCTGGCCAGAAGATAATGTAAATCACCTGAACTTTTGCATATGATAAGTTTGAAAGCCTGGCTTCGATGAGGATCAGGAACTGTTGTCCTTACATGACTCCACCCCTTCCCCCATTATCCTCTATGCATAACTTAAGGTATAAAACTACTTTGGAAAATAAAGTATGCCCCTTTTTTAGTTCACCAAAATTTGGTCTCCCCATGTCATTCTTTCTTTCACCTTCTGGCTGAATTTTTCCTCTGAGGCGGGGAAACCGCCATGCTTGCTAATTATGCCTGGGCTTCTAAGATCCGACCGGGGAGGCCTCAGTGTCTCCTCTCCTTCGAGAGAACAGAAGGACGCCTGCGGCCTACGTAAGTGGTGCAAACTTCTTGTCTTGAAGTTTTATTGGTCTCCCGTGTAAACAAAGCTACTCAGTTTCTTTTCTCCACTGAATTTCCTCACTGAGCTATCCTCATTCTATTACTCTTTATATCTTTGATGAATATTTAAATAAATAGGTCGCCTACGCTGTCTCTCCCTCGAATACCCTGGATCAGCTGGGGCTGGACCCCGGCAGCCCCACTTCCTGGTTCAAAGACGGCTGTCTTCTCGCTGTCCTCACATGGCAGAGCAGCAAGGGAGCTTTCCAGGGCCTCTGCTGTAAGGGCATCAGTCCTGTTTATGAGGGCTCCAGCCTCATGACCTCATCGCCTCTCAAAGGCCTGTCTCCTAATACTGTCACATTGGGGATTAAGCCTCAACAAACAAATTTTAGGGAGACAGAAATTCAGGCCATAGCACAGCTATTAGGGAGCCACTTTGGTGGATCATGTTATTATCCCTCTTCCAAAGTAAGAAAACTTTGGAAAGTGAGGCAGAGAGAGCTTATGCAGGTAATCCAAGGGTGCATATTAATACATTAACAAACAAACCAACCAACCAAGTTTCAAATTTAGGCTGTTCAGTGGCAGCTCCCATATTTCAACCACAGCACTATTCTATCTGCAGGGTAAGTGGCCTATCACCATGAGCCACACTTGCTGTCTCACTTCCAACAACCAGTCTGCAAATCCATGACTCACTCTAGGCTTGGACTGCACTTGACATTACTCCTGTTTAAAGACGAGAGCTCTGTAGTGAGCTTCTTTCTTCCCTCAGCCTGGTGGTCTGTGTATGCACAGTATACAGAGAAGCAGGGAACAGGACTCTTCTCTGTGTGGAGCATACAGCTTTGCTGGGGCAATAATACCAGCAGGAATGTTTGCCCTCTGAACTGCTATAGAACTTGTTGCCTTTATGATTATTATTGTTATTGAGACTTCATATATATTCCTGTCTTGTCATTTACTTTTACCACCTGTGTTTTTGCCTCCAAATGAGATGGAAACTTCTCTTGGGTTGAACTCTGCTCTCTGCTTCACTGGATCCCACCTAGTGTCAGGTAGAGTTAATTTTCACATAAGGGAAATCCTCAACCAGTGTTTACTAGTGAAGATTATGTAAGGTTATTGGAGAACCCTAGGCAGTGTGTGATGAAATGGCGAGGCACATAGCCAAGACAAGGATTGCCCTTTCATGTCAAAAAAAGGAGAGTTTGGGTTTTCTTCTTGAAATACACTCCTTTATTTGATGTCCTATCTCTGAGCTGTCTCTGAAGTATGCCCTTCTTTTATCTACAACATAACATGCTCTTCTCTGAAAAAATCTCAGTCTCTGACCTACCAATACTTCTCATTCCCACAATAGCCTGGGTACTCTGGAGTGTCTGTTCCATCCACATAAAGGTCTTTGAAAGGGGTCTTGCTATAGTTTTCCAAAGAAGAACCTTCTAGTTTTGAAATCTGAAATGTCATTGAAGATCCTTTATTCTATTGCCTTCCCTTGAGATACATGGGCGTCCACATCAAGGAACAAAGGCTGTTGATTCTATTTGCGCATTTCACCACAGATTTAAAGACTATCCTTCCTCTTTCTCCCTCATTTCAAAGTCAAATCACCCTCTGTCTTCCTTCTCAGATTTGCCTTTGCTTCAGCATAATGTTCTAACGTCTGGCCATTGCTAAAATTCTTAGAAACCAACACAAGTCTTAATTTATTTTCTTTCCAGTCTTTTCCTGTCCCTTAGCTCAGGAAAATTGCACCATTTCAAAGGCCCCTTTCATGTTATTTTCTCCCGTTCTAATGCTTTCATGCTATTGGATCACTCCCCAAAGGTGGTTTTGTTTTGTTTTGTTTATATTTGTTGTTTTCCCTCAGGAAGCAGAGACTCCTGCAGGACAAAATGAACAAGGACTCCAGTGATTGTTCCTTGATGTTTTCTCTTTGATGTTCCTTTCTCTTTTCCCTCATCTGTCCAGTCTTAATGTCTGGTCCTGGCATTTCAAGTGGAAGAATGATTTCCTCGAATGTTTCAGTCCCACTGTCTAAGTTTGGAGAATATGATGCATCAGAGGTGGGAAAAAGGTGACTGCATCCCACAGTTCTTTGTTGCTCAGCCTGGTGAGGGTGAGATTATTAACACAACTCAAGGGACCTAGATCTTAGGCTTTCTAAAATTTGTTGTTGTTGTTTAGTCACTGTCGTGTCCCGACCCTTTGGGACCCCACGGGCTGCAGCATGCCAAGCTCCTCTGTCCTCCACCATCAACAAAAGCTCATGTCCTCCACTAGCTACAGAAATTCATGTTCACTGAGTCAGTGATGCTATCTAACCATCTGATCCTCTGCTACCCCCTTCTCCTTTTACCTTTGGTCTTTCCTAACATCAGGGGTTTTTCCAATGAGTCGGCTCTTCACATCAGGTAGCCAAAGTATTGGAGCTTCAGCTTCAGCATGAGTCCTTCCAGTAAATATTAAGGGTTGATTTCCTTTAGGATTGACTGGTTTGATCTCCAAGGATAGTCTTTAAAACTATAGCAAGACTCTCAAGAGTCTTCTCCAGCACCACAATTTGAAAGCATCAATTCTTTGGCACTTGGCCTTCTTTATAGTCCAGCCCTCACATCTGTACATGACTACTGGGAAAAAACACAGCTTTGATAATACATATCTTTATCAGCAAAGTGATGCCTCCGCTTTTTAATACACTGTCCTGGTTTGCCATAGCTTTCCTTCTAAAAGGTTCATTTTCAAAAAGTCCGTGGTGTAATAGGATGGGAACTCTATTGAGAATTCACAGCTCTGTTCTGGTTCAGCAAGCTGTGAGCTTCTCTAATTTGTTTATCCATAAAATGGGCAGATCCGTTTGTAATGTGGACAAATCAAGGCATGGTGTTTGGAGCTGACATCTGGTCCCTGGTGTCCTCCCTATTCTCTTGCTCTTTGACGTCTCTGCTCATACTCTCTGTTCCATTCGGAAGGTCAGTTCCTCAAGATGTCCATGTCCTTCTTCCTGTCTCTAGGCTCTGTACTTCTTACTAATCCTTCAGGTTTTTTAACCTCAGATATCATTTGGTTTTGAAAGCCTTTCTTTATTCCTAGGTCTGGATTAAGGGTCCCTTCTATGGGTACCCCATTGTACCCTATATTTGGGTATTTACTTTGTGTCAGGTAAATTTTTTTTTTTTCCTTTTCTGTCTCCCTTATTTCCTTGGAGTGGAGATCAAGTCTTATTCCTTTTATGTTCTCAGTTCTAACAACGTAGTGATTGTACCTTATATTAAGGATTGCTTGTTCTGTGTTATTTGGTTAAGCATTTCATATCTGTGACCTCAACTAGAACTCAACTCTTTGAAGCAGGATCTATTTTGACTTCATTTTACAGGTCAAAGACTGAGGCTCAGTGAAATTAGATTGCTTGTTGTAGGTCACTCAGCTAGAAAGAGGTGGACTGGGAATTCACACCCAGTAGTCTGGCACCAGAGTCTCTGCAATACAGCTTAGATATAATATGGTGAGATGCTGAATGAATGAATGTTTCAGTCAGCCTCGGGGATGAAAGAACAATGAATTCTGTGCCAAAAGCCTATGATTTAATTGGAATGTGAGACATGAACACACATAATCTAAGTGTCATGAAAGGTTCTGCCTATCCTGAGAGCTCGCAACACAGCCTAGCATCTCCTGTTCTGAGTGTGTCTTGTCCGGAGTGATCCCCTCCTCCCATTACAGCCCAAACTGTGTTTTCCATGACTGTGTTCTGTTCTTCCTTGTGTGCTCAGGAGAGCGGGCTGTGTGAGCCCAGTGCATCAGGAAACAGGGGAGGGCAGAGGAGGAACTCGCACGTCCTGGGCATCTACTGGGCCAGTCTTTACTCACCTTTACTCTTTCCAATGGCCCTTAGGAGCAGTTGGTATTTTGTTGATTTTAGAGACAGGGAACTTGAAGCTTATAAAATAAAACTAACATGACTGAGATTGCACAGCTAGTGAAGGCAGGTTCTGACCTCACATATATGTTCCTCTAATTACAAAGTAGATTTCTATGGACAAGGAGGGTGGGTGAGTATCGATGTAATGTCAAGAAAAGCCTACTATAACATAATTCTCCTTTCCACCCCAACTCTTGGCATCCAGATTACCTGCATTTCTCACCATTAATTATTGATTTGGATTTTGGGATGCCTTTTTTTTTCTCTCTCTCTCTTAAAGTTACTATTTCTTGGATATGAAACCAAAAATCCAGCAATTTGTCAGCAGAATTGGATTATAATGGGAAATGACTTGGAACAGATGTGTAGATGTGAGAAAGACCTGTTTGGGTCTTTAGGGAAACCCTTGCACAAATGAGGACAGGCATTCAACTGTCGCCCAAACCTGTTACACTGGTTTGGCTAATTCTCTGAGGAGGGAAATCATGCCCCCTCCTCTCTCTCAGCTTTTCCCCTCTTCCATCCCTGCTCTGTAATTTTTCCTTTCCACCCACCCCCAAATTTCCTTTGTGGATATCTAGTGGCCTAATCTGACAAGAAAAATCTAACTCTTATGATGTTGGATATTGCTTAGAGTTCAGATCTGTTGTCTGTTTTTTTTGTTTGTTTGTTTTTTGTTTTTGTTTTTTTGACAAAATGCAGGCCCAAAGTGATGAGATTCAATAAGAAAAGTCCTGACTCCCAGGCTTCTGGGCCCTTCTTCCAGCCACATGGTGGGAAACGGATAGGCTGATGGAAAGGGAAAAAAAAAACAAAACAAAAACTGTTTCTTCCTTGCCTCCTGATTGTTTTAATTACTACTGAAAAGTTACAACTGGAAGAAGTGGTTTCCAGCTACCTTGCTATTAATTGATTTTCTGTGCTTCCAGCAAGCACACATCCCCTAAGACTTGGATGAGACTGATGGGCAGGGGGGGGTCCTTGGCTGGGACCAGCTGTGTATGTCCATCACAATACCCTCTGGTCTCCAACCTAATCTGAAAGTGGCAGCCTGAAGCTAGTAGTCTTGGCAGCTCTTGAAGTTGCAAGTAAAGAGAGAATAAAGAGAGTCGGTAGTGAAAGTGAAAGTGTTAGTTGCTCAGTCATGTCCAACTCTTTGCTACTGCATGAACTGTAGCCCACCAGGCTCCTCTGTCCATGGAATTCTGCAGGCAACAATACCGGAATGGGTAGCCATTACCTTCTCTAGGGGCTCTTCCTGACCCAGGGATCAAACCCATGTCTGCTGCATTGCAGGCAGATTCTTTACTGTCTGAACAATAAAGTAAAAAAGAAAATATAGAAAGATCATCCTTAGAATGAGTTTATAAAGGCCTGTAATCTACGGACTCTTAATTTTGCAGCCCATAAATGGGCCTCAAGGATTCCACAAGACTCTTGAAATCATATGCAAAACTTGGTGTGTATGGGCATTTTTCTAGGGAGGGGATCCATGGTTTTCATTAGAGTCTCAAAATGCTTCATGATCCCCCAAAGTTAAAGTGCAGCAGTGTAATCTACTTACCATTCTTTACAGGAGAAGAAACCAAGGCTAAAGAGGAGGTTGTAAGATATCCAAGGTCATACTGTAAATTATTGGTGGATCAAATTTAGACTAATACCTCTATATATTTGATCCTATACATTTCCCACCTGCCACACATCCTCTTTGCCCCAGGCTTAAGTTTAGAACTTGAGAGGTATGTTTGATGGAGGTTTGAGGACATAGTTAGTCCCCAAAATACAGTCCATTTGTTATTATTAGTCTGTGAGGCCTGACTGTGTTTCCTCTCCACCACCCACTGCTTTGAGGGTCTTACTTTCCACTGGGACCCATTTCTATTAGTTCACTTTCCAACACCTTGTATCTGTGAAGACCCCATCATATCACCTGATTTACCTAAAGATAGTGTGCCCATGGCAGTGCATGAAGTGGCTTTCCATAGTGGGATAAATCAGAGCAACACTTTTTCTGGAGAAATCTTTTCTCTTGCTTCTGTCTTTGGGTCAGCCTAACATCTTCATCAATCTTCGGTATCCTTGATTATTTTTTTACTTAATTTTTATTGAGATACAACTTGCACATATTCAAATGTATAAATTATAAGTGTAGAGCCTGATGGATCTTTACATATGTTTACATCTGGGTAACCACCATCCAGATCAAGGTGTAGCACATTTATAGCAACCCAGAAGCTTTCTTCATGCCCCTTTCCAATCAACAGAAACCTCTCACCTGTAGGCAACCACTATTATGACCTTTATTATGATAAATTTGTCTTTGTCAGTTCTTTAGCAACACATAAATAGAATTGTATAGCATGTACTCTTCTATATCTAGCCTCTTTTGCTACACGTATTATCCATGACAGTCATCAATGTTGTAAAGTATGTCATCAGTCCATTCTTTTTCATTGCTGTATAGTATTACATTGTTTCATTGCTGTATAGTATTACATTGTTTCATTGCTGTATAGTATTACATTGTATTACATGTCAATCTAGCATGTTTTATTTATCCACTTTCCTGCTGCAGATCGTTTTGATTGCCTCCAGCTTTTTAAAAATTATGAAAAAAGTTGATATGGGTATTCTTATACATGTCTTTTTATGGACCTAAGTACTTATTTTCACTAAGGAACAGAAATGTTGGATCATTGTATGTACATATGCTTGGATTTAGCATATACTGACAGTTTTCTAAAGCAGTTTACTCAGCTTTCATGATTTTAAGCCAGCCAACCTTAGTACCTACCTTCAGCCTTTCCCCAGATCAGCCTGACTGTGTTATCAGATTCATCCTTGCCCTAGTTTCTGCATTAACCCCTGTCCTAATCTCCAGTCCTCCCACCTTGGCTTTACTGAGTTATAAACAGATAGATACAGAACCACAGCAATTGTGTGGTTCAACCTCAATGTTTCAGAGATAGAAAAAGTGAGGTCTGAGTGTGGCTGGGTGAGGAAGCTGTCCAGTGATACCAAACAAGTTCCCAGCTGACTTGGGATGAAGATGCACAGACGTAAACTCTCTGATAGGAGCAGGAAACAGTTCATACTCATTTTGTTGATCTTTCAAGCTTAGGAAACCACTTGATATATGATTATCCTCAAACCATATTTGTGAAAGGAAGAAAAAATGAAATGGAAGGATTCTTAGAGGTTATTGAGTTCAGTATTTGTCAAATTGTGAATGTGTGAGTCTGATTTCTAAAAAAGCTTTTAGGTGGGACCCTGCTGAATAAAGTATGTCCATTGTGAAAAAGGGGCTTCCCTGGTGGCTCAGATGATGAAGAATCTGCCTGCAATGCAAGAGACCCAAGTTCGATCCTTGGGTTGGGAAGATTCCCTGGAGAAGGGAATGGCTATCCAGTTCAGTGTTCTTGCCTGGAGAATCCCATGGACAGAGGAGCCCAGTGGGTTATAGTCTATGGGGTATAAAGAGTCAGACACAACTAAGCAGCTAACACTTGTGATCAATCCCCAAACTTGTACTTATTTGTGAATAAGAAATTTGCTCTTTGACCCTCCTTTAATCATTGCATTAGCTCAAGGGGAGAATGTTTCAGTCTCCTGCTCTATGTCACCTCATTAAAAATTGCCAGTTTATTTTCAAAAAAGAAAAAAAAGAAAAAAAAAAAGAGAGAGTGAGAGCAAGAAGCTCTAGCTAGATTTTCACAATACTTTGTTTTTCTTGCATTTTTTTTTCTTTACCTTTTATGGTGGTTACCTTTTCTTTGGAGGAGGAAATAGACATTTTTCTCTTCATGGCAGTAGTAGAAAGAGTCCTTTTCAAGTATATTTTAGCATAAAGAGAAAACAAAAAACAAGTGGGTTCACTGAAGAAAAAGGTTAAGTAGTAAACTGGGTACATGGATGTAGCAAAAAATCATATAAGGCTAATCAACTTTGTCTATTTCACACTCACTATTCACTAGATGGGGAAATGGAGCCCAGGGAAGAGAGACTTGAATGATCCTTGAAACTGGCAGCTAGGGTCCTCAGTACCGTGCTCCCGTGATACATGTCACTTTGGGAAGAAGAGACAGAATTCTAGCCCATGGTGCCCCATTTATTATTAAGGAGACTCCAGTGGTAAAGATGGAGAAGGCAATGGCACCCCACTCCAGTGTTCTTGCCTGGAAAATCCCAGGGACGGGGAGCCTGGTGGGCTGCCGTATATGGGGTCGTACAGAGTTGGACACGACTGAAGTGACTTAGCAGCAGCAGCAGCAGTGGTAAAGAATCAGCCTGCCAGTGCAAGAGATGTGGGTTTGATCCCTGGATTGGGATGATCCCCTGGAGTGGAGCTGGCAACCCACTCCAGTATTCTTGCCTGGAAAATCCCACAGAGGAGCAAGGAGTCGGACACGACTAAGTATGCATGCTTGTGCATGAAGGAAGACATCTTAGAAGTGCTTCCACTGAATAAACTTGGCTTTCATATAAGCCTCTGGAGTACCTTCTCTTATCTATTCCAATACACATGTTACCAAATGCCTCCTTTCAGGGGCAGCTCTGCTCCCACCTCGCCCCAACTCACACAGATTCCATGGCTCCCAGTCGACCGCCGTAGCCTGACATTCAGAACACTCACAGCCTGCTTCCTTTCTCAGCTTCATCTCCCATCAGTTTCACCTTCCCTACACTTTCCTGCATTCCAGCCTTCCTGAACTGCACATCTTCCCTAAGGATTCTACCTGTTTTCCTTCCCCTGTGCATCTCTCTTTAGTGTTTCCATATCTGGAATGCCCTTCCTTCGTCTCTGGTCATCTGCCTCCAATGACTTCCTCTTTCAGGAAGACTTTTATGATTCCTCCAACTGTATGCGAATTCTCCCTTCACTGTAGGCAAGATCCATTCTTTGCTGAACAGCCTACCTAAATATAGTTGACAAAGTCCCGTTCAAATGAATAAATCATATTGTTCATATCAAACCTGTGGGCTGGGTATTATTATTAGGATCATCATTTTATAGCTGAAAATATTGAAGCACAGAGAGGTTAAGTAACATGCCCAAGGTCACACTGCTGACAGCGGCAGAGCTAGGGTTTAGACACAGGTCTTTTGGAGTCCAGAACTCACACCCTTAGCCAGGATTCCATCCTGACCGCCCTTGCTGCCGGCAGCATTCTGCTTAGAGATGGTTAAATGAATTATAGGGGAGCTCTGCTCAACTCTTCCTGAGGTGCGGCACTAGTCAGGCATATGTCTGAGGTGAAGATAAAGATAGTAAATGCCTTTTTATTGCTGTCAGTGATTTGGGAAGCAGGGTCTGGCAGAGATGTCTGCCTTGCACCAGCCGGGGTTGTCCACAGAATCACTGTACTGGCAGCTGTAGAGTCCTGGTAAGAAATTGTGGTGGTGGAGGTGGGGGGGAGTGGTGTTGCGGGGAGGCATCAGGGTGCAGTCTTTCTGATCTGACGTAGGGAGCTCCTGGCCCACAGGAAGAGTGGCTCCAGCTTCAAGGAGAATGAGAGCTTGGCTCCTGTCCCTGGACTGCCGCAGCAACAACGTTGCACAGGCTGCTCCTGCCCAGGGACACCATAAATCGCTGGGCCATGGACTTGACAGCCAGCCGCGATGTGATCAGAAAGCCAACAGGAGCCAATGCCAAGCCTTTGGTGGCTGCTTCCTGCATGTTCCTCTCATCCATCATGCCGGGCAGAGCAGTCACGGGGCCAGTCACCTTCTTCCCAAATGGGGACTCAGAGGGCAGTCAGTCAAGTCCCAGGTGGGGAGAGGGCATTAATTAACCCTTTCAAAGCTGTAATCCTGTATTTCCCCCCTGCATGATCTTACTTAATTCCCATTCATTTACTGAACATGCAGCTACAACACAACTTTCAGGATGCAGGCCTCTTTTTGTGGCATCTTTGGAAATAGAGGAGGAAGGAATGTTCCCATTTTCCAGATCAGGGGACAGGGAGAGGAAACTATGGAAAGCAGTGCATCAGGCAAGAGCCTTTAATTTTAGTTCTCAGACTCCTGCTCTCATTTGACTGAAGTTAGGAAAATAATTTCCCTTCTCTGGATGAGAATTTATTTATTGCTTTTCATGAATTGTCTATCTTTCAGTTCAGTTCAGTCACTCAGTCGTGTCCAACTCTTTGCAACCCCATGAATTGCAGCACATCAGGCCTCCCTGTCCATCACCAACTCCCGGAGTTCACCCAAATTCATGTCCATCGAGTCGGTGATGCCATCTTTAGACTTCATTATTTTTAAAAATGGTATACTTGCATATGAGTGACTTACTTTCACTTTTGCATATGATTGGAATTTAAACTTTGTAAAAGGTATGAAATCAAGCAGAACTCCTCCTCATCTCTCTTCTTGGGCTCTGATTCCTCTCTTCAAACATGACAACTCTTTGGAAAACAGTGTGCTTGTGTGTGTGTAACAAATGGAAATATACTATGCTGAACCTTGCATTTTAGACTAAACAGTATAATTGGAAATCTTCCCATGTCAGCAAGATTGATCTAGCTCATTCTTTTTAGAGGATACTTATTTTTACATTGTAGGAATATACAACAATTAATGGTTTGACCACTGTGGTATTGATAGATACTGAAGCAGTTTATATTTTGTTCTTTTATTGTTGCTTTACAAACAATGCTGCAGTGAATTTCCTTGTGCATATATCTTGGCATACCTTTGGGTAAATTCCTAGCAAAGAAACTGCTGAGTCAAAGGGTAAGTGGATTTTAATTATTGGTAGCTATTGCTTTATTGTCTTCCAAAGTTTGCCGTGATTAACATTTTAACCAACAGAGTTTGTGAGTGCCTATTTCTGAACTTTTGATCATTTTTTGGGCCAACCCTATGAATCCTATTTTAAAATAGGGTATGTAGAATTCTAATATCTCTAAATTCTCCCTTCAACTTGAATTTTTTTTGTGTTGTTATCTTCTGAGCTGTTATATATGTCTATTTATGTTTAGTTTGTTTTCTTATTTTTTTTCTATATAATGTTATAAAAACATAATTATTCACTTGTATAATAGTAAAGATTTATTTATCTTAAAAATTTAACAATGTAAGAAGAAAAGGCAAATCTGCATGTGTTAACTTCTCAGTTAGCTGAGGCCACAGTAGCCAAAAGGTGAGGACAGAAGGGAAAGAGCAGTGCCAGCAAGGAAGCGGTAATTGTTAAGAGTAAGTTCCTGGGGGCACTTGACTATTTTACAAGGGTTTGACGCAGATGGATACTAGTCTTCTGACTGGAAGCTTCTAGTAGCAGTGGTCAAGTCACCTTCCATGGTGCTTGCCTCTACAGGACTCAGTCCCAAATGACTGAAGCCCAGATGCTACACGGATTCCTTGGGCAGACATGGCTTACTGGCAGAGTGCTATGAGCAAAACCTCTGTAAGTCTGAAAACTGTTCAAAGATCTGGTACTTCCTTCTGTCCTTGCCACCTCTGGTTGATCCTGGGCAAGTCTCTTCACTCCTGTAGGTCTCACCTGGATTATCTGTAAAGCTGAGGTAGGGATAAGACTAGGACATTTCTCATGATTGAAGTGCTGTTTGTGACCTGCTGGTGGACCAGAATGTGATTTTTCCTGCCCCGCTTTTAGTTTTAATATCAGATCAGATCAGATCAGTTGCTTAGTCATGTCCGACTCTTTGCGACCCCATGAGTCACAGCACGCCAGGCCTCCCTGTCCATCACAAACTCCCGGAGTTCACTCAGACTCACATCCATTGAGTCAGTGATGCCATCCAGCCATCTCATCCTCTGTCGTCCTCTTCTCCTCCTGCCCCCAATCCCTCCCAGCGTCAGAGTCTTTTCCAATGAGTCAACTCTTCGCATCAGGTGGCCAAAGTACTGGAGTTTCAGCTTTAGCATCATTCCTTCCAAAGAAATCCCAGGGCTGATCTCCTTCAGAATGGACTGGTTGGATCTCCTTGCAGTCCAAAGGACTCTCAAGAGTTCTCCAACACCACAGTTCAAAAGCATCAATTCTTCGGCGCTCAGCCTTCTTCACAGTCCAACTCTCACATCCATACATGACCACTGGAAAAACCATAGCCTTGACTAGGCGGACCTTCGTTGGCCAAGTAATGCCTCTGCTTTTGAATATGCTATCTAGGTTGGTCATAACGTTCCTTCCAAGGAGTAAGCGTCTTTTATTTTCATGGCTGCAGTCACCATCTGCAGTGATTTTGGAGCCCCCCAAAATAAAGTCTGACACTGTTTCCACTGTTTCCCCATCTATTTCCCATGAAGTGATGGGATCGGATGCCATGATCTTTGTTTTCTGAATGTTGAGCTTTAAGCCAACTTTTTCACTCTCCACTTTCACCTTCATCAAGAGGCTTTTCAGTTCCTCTTCACTTTCTGCCATAAGGGTGGTGTCATCTGCATATCTGAGGTTATTGATATTTCTCCCAGCAATCTTGATTCCAGCTTTTATTTCTTCCAGCCCAGCATTTCTCAAAGTTTCAAGATGAATGATTTTGTTCAGTTATTATGAAAAAATACACCATCCTACCCAATAATCTTAAATACTTAGAATTTTTTTAAATCTCTGAATAATATACATATAGTATCTCCTCATGATTTTTTTTTTTTAGTTTAGAAATTTGTTTTTTATGTCCCACTATGGAAAAATGACAAAATGTGGTCCACTGGAGAAGGGAATGGCAAACCAATTAAATATTCTTGCCTTGACAACCCCATGGACACTATGAAAAGGCAAAAAGATAGGACATTGAAAGATGAGCTCCCCAGATCTGTAGGTGCCCCATATGCTGTTGGAGACCAGTGGAGAAATAACTCCAGAAAGAATGAAGAGACAGAGCCAAAACAACAACAATACCCAGTTGTAGTTGTGACTAGTAGTGGAAGTAAAATCTGATGCTGTAAAAAGCAATATTGCATAGGAACCTGGAATGTTAGGTCCATGAATCAAGGCAAATTGGAAGTGGCCAAACAGGAGATGACAAGAGTGAACGTTGACATTTTAGGAATCAGTGAACTAAAATGGACTGGAATGGGTGAATTTAACTCAGATGACCATTATATTTACTACTGTGGGCAAGAATCCCTTAGAAGAAATGGAGTAACCATCATAGTCAACAAAAGGGTCTGAAATGCAGCACTTGGATGCAATCTCAAAAATGAGAATGATCTCTGTTAATTTCTAAGGCAACCCATTCAGTATCACAGTAATGCAAGTCTATGCCCCAACCAGTAATGCTGAAAAAGCTGAAGCTGAATGGTTCTATGAAGACCTACAAGACCTTATAGAACTAATACCCCCCCAAAATGTCCTTTTCATTATAGGGGACTGGAATGTAAAAGTAGAAAGTCAAGAGATACCTGGAATAACAGGCAAATTTGGCCTTGGGAATATGGAATGAAGCAGGACAAAGGCTAATAGAGTTTTGCCAAGAAAACACACTGGTCATAGCAAACACCTTCCAACAACATAAGAGAAGACTCTACACATGGACATCAGCAGATGGTCAAAACTGAAATCAGATTGATTATATTCTTTGTAGCCAAAGATGGAGAAGCTCTAAACAGTCAGCAAAAAGAAGACCGGGAGCTGACTGTGGCTCAGATCATGAACTCCTTATTGCCAAATTCGGACTTAAATTGAAGAAAGTAGGGAAAACCACTAGACCACTCAGGTATGACCTAAATCAAATCCCTTAAGACTATACAGTGGAAATATCAAAAAGATTCAAGAGATTAGATCTGATAGACAGAGTGCCTGATGAACTATGGATGGAGGTTCATGATATTGTATAGGAGGCAGTGATTAAGACCATCCCCAAGAAAAAGAAATGCAAAAAGGCAAAATGGTTTTCTGAGGAGGTCTTACAAATAGCTGAGAAAAGAAAAAAAATGCAAAAGGCAAAGGAGAAATGGAAAGATATATCCATTTGAATGCAGAGTTCCAAAGATTAGCGAGGAGAAACAAGAAAGCCATCTTCAGTGATCAGTGAAATAAAGCAAAACAACAGAATGGGAAAGACTAGAGATCTGTTCTAGGAAATTAGAGATACCAAGGGAACATTTCATGCAAAGACGTGCTCAATAAAGGACAGAAATCGTAGGGACCTAACAGAAGCAGAAGATATTAAGAAGAGGTGGCAAGAATACACAGAAGGACTATACAAAAAAAGATTTTCATGACCCAGATAACCACAATGGTTTGATCACTCACCTAGAGCCAGACATCCTGAAATGCGAAGTCAAGTGGGCCTTAGAAAGCATCACTATGAACAAAGCTAGTGGAGGTGATGGAAGTCCAGTTGAGCTATTTTAAATCCTAAAAGATGATGCTGTAAAAGTGCTGCACTCAATATGCCAGCAAATTTGGAAAGCCCAGCAATGGCTACAGGCCTGGATAAGGTCAGTTTTCATTCTAACCAAAAGAACGGCAATGCCAAAGAATGTTCAAACTACCGCACAATTGCACTCATCTTACATGTTAGCAAAGTGATGCTCAAAATTCTCCATGCCAGGCTTCAACAATACATGAACCATGAACTTCCAGGTGTTCAAGCTGGATTTAGAAAAGGCAGAGGAGCCAGAGATCAAATTGCCAACATCTGTTGGGTCATACAAAAAGCAAGAGAGTTCCAGAAAAACATCTACTTCTGCTTTATTGACTACACCAAAGCCTTTGACTGTGTAGATCACGACAAACTGTGGAAAATTCTTAAAAAGATAAGGATTAGCAGACCACCTGACCTGCTTCTTGGGAAACCCGTATACAGGTTAAGAAGCAACAGTTAGAACTGGACATGGAACAACAGACTGGTTCCAAATTGGGAGAGTATACATCAAGGCTGTATATTATCACCCTGCTTATTTAACTTATATGCAGAGTACATCATGAGAAATACCGGGCTGGATGAAGCACAAGCTGAAATCAAGATTGCCGGAAGAAATATCAATAACCTCAGGTATGCAGATGATACCATCCTTATGGCAGAAAGAGAAGAAGAACTGAAGAGCCTCTTGATGAAAGTGAAAGAGGAGAGTGAAACAGTTGGCTTAAAACTCAACATTCAGAAAACTAAGATTATAGCATCTGGTCCCATCACTTCATGGGAAATAGATGGGGAAACAGTGGAAACAGTGAGAGACTTTATTTTATTGGTATCCAAAATCACTGCAGATAGTGACTGCAGCCATGAAATTAAAAGATGCTTGCCATGAAATTAAAAGATGCTTGCTCTCTGGAAGAAAAGTTATGACAAACCTAGACTCATTTTAAAAAGCAGAGACCTTATTTTGCCAACAAAGATCCTTCTAGTCAAAGCTATGGTTTTTCTAGTAGTCATGTATGGATGTGAGAGTTGGACTATAAAGAAAGCTGAGTGCTGAGGAAAGGATGCTTTTGAATTGTGGTGTTGGAGAAGACTCTTAAGAATCCCTTGGACTGCAAGGAGATCCAACCAGTCCATCCTAAAAGGAATCAGTCCTGAATATTCATTGGATGAACTGATGCTGAGGCTGAAACTCCAATACTTTGGCCACCTGATGTGAAGAACTGACTCCTTAGAAAAAACCCTGATGTTGGGAAAGATTGAAGCTGGGAGGAGAAGGGGCTGACAGAGGATGAGAAGGTTGGATGGCATCACCAACTGAATGGACATGAGTTTGAGCAGGCTCTGGGAGTTGGTGATGGACAGGGTGGCCTGGCATGCTGCAGTCTATAGGGTTGCAGAGAGTTGGACATGACAGAGGGACTGAACTGAATTGATGGAAAAATGCAAGGTAAGCTACCTTTCATCCAAAGCACCCCCCTCCCGCCAATGCATACAAGTACATTTTCCATTCTTTCCCCTAATATACTAACTACATAATTAGTGGCCTGAATTTTCCATGTTTATATTCCATAAACACTGTTCACTACTGAGCCATTTAATGACAATTACTTTTTCTTTTCTTTTTAACTTTGTTTTTTTTTTTTTGTGGAGTTAATGATAGTCTTTTTTTGATTTGTTTACTTTTTTAAAATGTCATTTTTCAAAATGTATCCCAAGTGGCATATCCTGCCCCCTGTGCTTATCACAGTCTCCTCTCATTACATTGATTATACACATTATTTATTTTTCTCAATTCCTCTCAATTCAATGTTCTTAGAGACATTACTCTTAGAAATTTATGACTTGTTTTAATTTGGACTTAATATTCTCTGAGTCTGCTCAAATTCTTGGGTCTCTTTTTTCATCCTGAGTCATTTCTTCTCTTTCTTGTCTTGAATGCCAGTTCTGCCTCTTTCTCATCTCGGTGAAGCATCTCACTCAGTAGTTTTCTTCCTAAAGAATGCACAGGATAAAAATTAATTTGCATGTCTGAAAATATCTCTCATTGGTCTCTATATTTAATTGACATTCTGGTTCGTTATAGAAATACGGTTTGGAAATTACTTTCCCTTATGATTTTGAAGGCGTTTACTCCATTCTCTTCTCATCTAGTGAAGCTGTTGATAAACCTGAAGCCTATTTGCTTATTGATTTTTAATATGTAACCTATTTTTTCTTTTCCTCTGTGAAATCTCTTAGATCTTTTCTTTATTCTCAACATTGTGAAAATTTCATTATTATATTTTGGCTTAGCTGTGCTTTTTATCCCTGTGGGTCTTTTTAGTGAGTAGTTCAATATGGGAACTCAGGTTTTTTTGGCTGTGGGAAATTCATTTGAATTTATTTCTTTGATTATTTTCTCTCCACTCTTTTCTCAGGGCTCTTCTCACATAGATGTTGTATCTTATAGAGGGATTCTCTATTTTTATTGCCTTTTCTTTTTTATTTCCTTTGTTCCCCCTTCTGTTTGGGTGATGTCTTCAGCTTCATCTTCCAATCCTTTGCTTAGTTTTCCATTTCTCCTGTCATTTTTAATTTCTAAGAGCTCTGTCATGCTTTCTAATTACCCCTTCAACAGATTGTATTTTTGCTTTATGAATGCAATATCTTTCCTTCTGTCTCTGAGGATGTTAACGGCAGCTTTTTTTGTCTCTCTTTTTTTAAGGCTTTCATCTTCCTGAATAGTCTCTGTGTTAGCAAGCTGATTTCCCCCCTTATTTGTCTGCTATCTTGTTATCTGTCATTCATTTTAAAGGCTTTCTTGAGATAATTCATCATCTTTGGCTATCTTTACATATGTAGGAATGCAAACCAAAAAACTAGTTGGAATCTTATGTATGTGTGCATACTTGCATTTTAAATATGCCTGCATATTCAGTGAAAGTGAAAGTTGTTCAGGCGTGTCCCACTCTTTGCGACCCCATGGACCTTACAGTCCATGGAATTCTCCAGGCCAGAATACTGGAGTGGGTAGCCTTTCCTTTCTCCAGGGGATCTTCTCAACCCAGGGATCGAACCCAGGTCTCCAGCATTGCAGGCGGATTCTTTACCAGCTGAGCCACAAGGGAAGCCCAAGAAAACTGGAGTGGGTAGCCTATCCCTTCTCCAGCAGATCTTCTGGACCCAGGAATAGAGCCGGGGTCTACTGCGTTACAGGAGGATTCTTTACCAACTGAGCTATGAGGGAAGCCCAATATTCAGAGATATTGGTTTTATTCATTCTTTTAAAAACTATTTATGTATTTATTTGACTGTGCTGGATCTTCACTGTGGCAGGCAGGATCTGGTTCCCTGACCAGGGATTTAACCCAGGCCCCCTGCATTGGGAGTGTGGAGTCTTAGCCACTCTACCACCAGGAAAGTTCCCGACCCCCTTTTTTTTATTCTTCAGAATAAGCTTCCAATTTTCTGTCAAGGTCAGTAAGGTGCAGTTTCCCAGTTATGCAGATTGGAGGACATGTGGGAGCTATTTTTTTTTTTTTAACCTTTTTAGATGGAAAATTTCAAACATAAGCCAAAATCGAGTGTAATGAACTCCCATCTTCCTAACACCCAGCTTCAGTACTTACAAATATTTTCTTTTTCAGTTTCAACTACTTTGATTATACTTATAACCCACCCTCTTCTATTCAGCCCTGCCTTTGCCTCCTTCCAGAAGTGCTGATACCACCCATCCTGGAGCTTTTTGGGGTTTCTTCAGTGTAAACTGGATTGCTTTTATTTTCCCCTTGCACAGCCACTTAAAATTCTGCTTTCTTGGTTTGCTAATGCAGTTACCACTTTTCTTTCTGCTTTACTAGGTTTTTATTGTTATTGTCTCTTCTTCTGGTGTCTTTGCCGTACTGAAATTTCAGCTTCCCCACACAGGTCACATACTCTGATGTCTGAGATTTTAAATAAACTCCACCTAGAACTTAATTCCCTTAGCTCTTTGATGGGTTGCTCCTTTACGTCTCATTTCAGTCTTCACATTCTTCTAACAATTCTCCCTAACCTCCTGATTCAGGGTCCCTCCTCTGCCTTCTCATCTCAGCCTTGACTTTACCCCACCCAGCATTTCTCTCACTGCATTGTAATTGCTTTTCTCCCTCAATAGACACGAATTCTGGGAAGAGAGGTATCTGTTCCACCACATACTATAAATATAACAAAGAGTTATTAGATATATACTATATGCCAGAAATAGTTGTGTTTTTCATATACCAACTTGTTTAGCTTTCAATATAATCCTCAGCTGTCACCACTATTATTATTAGTTTTTAACTGAAGTAGAGTTGATTTACATTTCAGGTGTATAGCCAAGAGAAATGGGTGGGATTCACATCAGGTAAGTGGTGTGAGTAAAGGCATAAGGTTAGGAAATGAGTGTGTTGTGTTCATGAGATGGGTAGAGATAGGGTCAGGTTGGAGAGGCCTCTGAATTTAAGAAATGGTCCTTATTCTTCAACAGTGCAGATAGAAATAAAGAGAAATAATGGGGAGGGAGGTGCATCTCGCAGTCAGAATCTGCATTCATTTATTTCTTAGCTTTCATTTATCCTAAAAATATTTATTAAATGGCTACCAGTTATGAGCATGTTCTGGATACATGGAATGGACAAAACAGACAAACCCTTTCCTCATGAAGCTTAGAGTTCTGTTCTTGTTCTCAGTTTACTTAAATAGTCCTGAAGTCTAAAGTCACTCCTTTTCTCCCTACCCCCCACCTTACCTCCATTACTTCTTGGAGTTAGTTCTGTGAATGAGTGTTTCAAAATACATTTGTCTCTTAGATTATTATTGGGCTTCCCTCTTGGCTCAGATGGTAAAGAGTCTGCCTGAAGTGGAGGAGAACCCGGTTCGATCCCCGGGTAGGGAAATTCCCTAGAGAAGGAAATTGCAACCCACTCCATTATCCCTTGCCTGGAAAATTCTATGGACGAGAAGCTTGGCAGGCTATACTCCATGGAGTCACAGAGAGTCAGACATGACTGAGCAGCTTCACTTTCTTTCTTTCAGTTATATATACATATATAAATATATACTTTTCAAATTATTTTTCATTATAGGTTATTGTAAGATATTGAGTATAATTCCCTGTGCTATACAGTAGGTCCTTAATTGATTATCTAGTTTATGTATATTAGTATGTATATATATGTTACTCCCCAGTTCCTAATTTATCCCTCCTCTCCTTTCCCCTTTGGTAACCGTAAGTTGATTTTCTGTCTGTGAGTCCATTTCTGTTTTGTAAATGGGTTCACTTTTATCATTTTTAAAAGATTCCACATATGAGTGGTATCATATGATACTTGTTCTTGTCTGTCTGACTTACTTCACTTAGTATGATAATCTCTAGGTATATCCCTGTTGCTGCAGATGACGTTGCTTCATTCTTTTTATGGCTGAGTAGTATTTCACTGTATACATGTACCACATCTTCTTTATCCATTGATCTGTTGATGGACACTTAGGCTGTTTTCATACCTTAGCTATTGTAAATAGTACCAGTAAGAACATTGGAGTGCAAGTATCTTTTCGAATTAGAGTTTTCTATGAATGTGTGCCTAGGAGTGGGATTGCTGGATCATATGGTAACTTTGTTTTACAATTTTTAAGGAACTTTATACAGTTTTCCATGGTGGCTGCACCAATTTACCTTTCCACCAACAATACGGGAGGGTTGCCTTTTCTCCAACACTCTCTCCAGCACTTATTATTTGTAGGGTTTTTGATGATGACTATTTTGACCAGTGTGAGGTGATACCTACCTCATTGTAGTTTTGATTTGCATTTCCCTAATAATTAGCAATGTTGAGCATCTTTTCATGTGCTTGCTACTGGTCTGTAGTCTTTTTGGAGAAGTATCTATTTAGGTCTTCTGCCCATTTTTTTCATTGGATTGTTTGTTTTGTTGTTGTTGAGCTATATGAGCTGTTTGTACATTTTGGAAATTAATTCCTTGTTGATCATATCATTCGCAAATATTTTCTCCCATTCCATAGGCTGTCTTTTCATTTTGTTTATGTTTTTTTTTGCTGTGCAATTATTTGTAAGTTTACTAGGTCCTATCTCTTTGTTTGCTTTTGTTTCCATTACTCTAGGAAACACACTGGCACTATTATTATCCCTAATTTATATATGAGTAAACTGAGAGTGAAAAAGCTGGCTTAAAACTCAGCATTCAAAAAACAAAGATCATGGCATCTGGTCCCATCACTTCATGGCAAATAGATGGGGAAACAATGGCAGATTTTATTTTCTTGGGCTCCAAAATCACTGCAGATGGTGACTTCAGCCATGAAATTAAAAGGCACTTGCTCCTTGGAAGAAAAGCTATGACCAACCTAGACAGCATATTAAAAAGCAGAGACATTACTTTGCTAACAAAGGTCCATCTAGTCAGAGCTATGGTTTTTCCAGTAGTCATCTATGGATGTGAGAGTTGGACCATAAAGAAAGCTGAGCACCAAAGAATTGATGCTTGTTAACTGTGGTATTGGAGAAGACTCTTGAGAGTCTCTTGGACTGCAAGGATATCCAAGCAGTTCATCCTAAAGGAAATCAGTCCTGAATATTCATTGGAAGGACTGATGCTGAAGCTCCAATACTTTGGGCACCTAATGCAAAGAACTGACTCCTTAGAAAAGACCCTGATGCTGAGAAAGATTGAAGGCAGGAGGAGAAGGGGACAATAGAGGATGCGATGTTTGGATGGCATCACTGACTCCATGGGCATGAGTTTGAACAAGCTCTGGGAATTGGTGATGGACTGGGAAGCCTGGTGTGCTGCAGTGCATGGGGTCGCGAAGTGTCAGAAATGACTGAGCATCTGAACTGAACTGAAACTAAGACACTGTTATTCAGTAAGTCACCCAATTTCACTTCACCAATAAGTAGAAGAGGAGCCAGGAATGGAATCCAAGCTATCTACTTCCAGAACCTGTCAAGTAAAGGGTATTTCAGATCCAGTCATAGAATAAATGAGCTTACGAGGTGTGATTGAATCAATCAGGCAGCCAGGGCGCTAATGAGGCTAGGAAGCCCCAGGTGACCACTTCACTAAGAGCACTTCTGTCTTATCCCATGCACTGGATATTTCCAGTCTGTAACAAAAGCATTCAAGGTCATTGCTATTCACAGCTATAGATATTCATCTGCTGCCTGCTCTCTGGACACCCAGGGATGAGACCTTCAGAATCATCACACAGTGGTCTCACAAAATCTGCTCAAATGCAGAACCTGAGTTTAGTTCTTATCAAGAGTTTATCCTCCAAGAGTCTTACAGAGTGCTTCACATTCAGCAGATTTGCAGTACATGTTGAATGCTGCAATAAATCAGTCAACAAGCCAGATCAGTTGAAAAATCAGTCCTCAATCACTGAATACCAAGTTAGAAGGCACAGTTCGCCCATGTCATACCAGGAAAATAAACAGTAGGAAATGATAAGGCCAGAAGCTTTCCTAGTGGTCTAGTGGTTAGGAATCTTCCTGCCAATGCAAGAAGCATGGATTCGATCTCTGGTCCGGGAAGATTCCACATGCCAGGAGCAACTAAGCCCGTGCGTGGCAACTACTGACCCCATGCACTGCAACTACTGAAGCTCTGTGCCTAGAGTCAGTGTCCACGACAAGAGAAGCCACGGCAACAAGAAGCCCATACTCTGTAACTAGAGAGTAGCCCCTACTAATTGCAACTAGAAAAAGCCTGCACTCAGCAATGAAAACCCAGCATAATAAAAAATAAATAAATCTTAAAAAAAATGATAAGGTCAGGGTTTGTCTCTTACCTCCTGTTCCCTTTTAGTATCTACTCTTTCTTGTTCTGGTGCCAGCTTCAAATGTCTTGTGTCCAAATGCTGTTCATTTGTTTGCTTTGCCCATTTCCCCAGAACACCCCACTTGGAATGTCTTCTCTGTGTATCAGTCAACAAGTATTTATTTATTGAAAAAAATGTCTATAAAGTACCAACTAAATGCCAGGAGTTTAGTGGTGAGGAAAAATACCTGTGATCTGCAGGGATTGTCAGGCCCTTGAATTCCTGTTTGTGCTGTGTCTTAGGCTTGGCTTAGTAAGGGATACAACTAGGCATGACAATATCTCTGCTTTCCAAGAGCTTACAGTCCGGGTGAGAATGCAGAACAAGAAATTAGAGCATTATTAAAAACTAAACTATGGGAGAATTTGAATAATGCAGCAGGCTCTCCAAAAAGGGAGACAGCAGTGTGGATTAGGGTTTAGCATTCACCACAAGAATGTGAACACAGAGACTAAGGGTGAGCGTAAAAAATTAGAGTTTCTTTATAACTGTCAAACTTCTCCACTAGAATGCCAAGACCTTGCCTGCTTTGGTTACCCTCTATCACTAATATCTAAAACAGCACTTAGTAAAGAGTTCATGAATGAATGAATGAGTGTGCCTTAGGGTGGAGAAGGAGATGAATGAGGTAGAGGAGACAGAACTAGATGTGGGCTGTACTTTTCTCCCCTGAGGATATGGTTCTGAAGGTCCAGGTGTTAGTAAATTAACTCATAAATTAATCTCTAAAAATTCCTTCCTGCCCTGAGAACCTCTGATTCTGTGAGTCTACTCCCTGTAGAAATGCTAATAGTTGATAATAGCTTAATGTTGTATTCCTCCTAGAGTTATTTGCATTTTAACATTGGACTCCTAAAGATGCCTGCATCCCTAACTGGAGGAATTTTCGGTGCTGAGCCAGAACCAGATGGGGGCATATTGTAGGCTGCAAGTAATGTGTCCCAGACTATTATTAGCTCACAAGGTTTTCTCTGCTCTATCTACTCACAAGGGTGACTCAGGAAGAATGATTTTGGCAGCCATTCTTCTTACTCCAGGGAAAGTGGGAATTTTAGAGTTTCTTCCAGTTTCTTCCTACTCTCTCCTTCTCTCCCCTTCCCTTACCCCTTTATCCCATCTTTCTTCTGTCCTATCCTCTCTCCCTTTCTCTCCTTCCTCCCTCCCTCCCTTTCTTCTCCTCATACTCCTTTGATGCTGAGTCAATGAATGGGTGTCTCCCCCTGCGGTCCCCTAAATTATGTTCTCATAACTTGTCTGCCAGCTCTGATTTCCATCAGTGACAGGCTTATAAATCTTAACTCCAGACTGGCAAGTGGTCCTCTAGGTTTATAAGAGAATAATTGGGCAAGAGGTCCATAGTGAGTGTGTGTATGTGAAAGAGAGAGAACACAGTTCAGTTCAGTCGCTCCGTTGTGTCTGACTCTTTGCAACCCTATGGACTGCAGCACACCAGGCTTCCTTTTCCATCCCAAACTCCTGGAGCTTACTCAAACTCATGACCATCAAGTTGGTGATGCCATCCAACCGTCTCATCCTCTGTTGTCCCCTTCTCCTCCTGCCTTTAATCTTTCTCAGCATCAGGATCTTTTCCAATGAGTCAGTTCTTCACATCAGGTGGCCAGAGTATTGGAATTTCAGTTTCAGCATCAGTCCTTCCAATGAATATTCAAGACTGATTTCCTTTAGGATGGACTGCTTGGCTGTCCTTGCAGTCCAAGGGACTCTCAAGAGTCTTCTCCAACACCACAGTTCAAAAGCATCAATTCTTCAGCACTCAGCTTTCTTTATAGTCCAACTCTCACATCCAAACATGACTATTGAGAAAACCATAGCTTTGACTAGATGGAACTTGGTTGGCAAAATAATGTCTTTGCTTTTTAATATGCTGTCTAGGTTGGTCATGGCTTTTCTTCCAAGGAACAAGTGTCTTTTAATTTCATGGCTGCAATCACCATCTGAAGTGATTTTGGAACCCAAGAAAATTAAGTCTCTCACTGTTTCCATTGTTTCCGAATCTATTTGCCATGAAGTGGTGGGACTGGATGCCATGGTCTTAGTTTTCTGAATGTTGAGTTTTAAGCCAACTTTTTCATTCTCCTCTCTCACTTTCATCAAGAGGCTCTTTAGTTCTTCTTTGCTTTCTGCCTTAAGGATGGTGTCATCTGCATATCTGAGAGTACTGATATTTCTCCCAGCAATCTTGAGAAAGAGGATAGGTGCACACAATTGATGGATTGTTGGATTAATGGGTCAGGGCCTTAGGCCCTATTGTATTAATACTTCTTAATGTTTAGAATGACATTCCTGGGTTCACCTGTGTATGTTCCATACCCATTGTACCATCCCATATTGCCTCTTACCATAGTCTTGGAACTATCTACCATGGTCCTAAAGAGGACCCCCGTTTTTCCTGCATTTGTGCTTTAATTCATGCTGTTTTTTTGATGCATCATGTCCTCTACCCTGATCTCTATGTTGCCAAATCCCACCTATTATGAAATCCTAGCTCATGAAGCCTTTCCTCACCTCCTCCTTATCTGAGTAGAAACTTGAGTGAACAGAAGAGCAATATATGCTAGAATCTGAGGGGAGAGTTTCTGGGCAAAGACTCCATATCTGGAATCTACTCAGTAGACTTACGGACCCACACTTATGAATGTCCAATTCACTTTAGTATTATTGTCAGTGGTGATAAGGTCTCGTGGAAAGAATTGGTGTTATTTCAGTGTTTTGAGGTTTAGACTTCTGAGTGGGAAAAGAGACATTAATGGGGTACTGTTGAGGCTTCAAATGTTTCACATTCATTTTCTCTTTTATTCTCAAAATCACTCAAAATTAGGTGGATATCATTCCCACTCTGGAGATGAAGTCGCTGAAGCTCAGTGTAGCTCAGTGTTTGCTGGAGGCTGCAGACCCAGAGAGTGTTGAGCTGGGGTTCTTTCTGGCGGCAGAGTCAATGCACTTGCCCTTCCTTACATCACTTCCTGCATCAATTACACACAGACCAGCCTTCCTGGCTTGTTAGCAGCAGTGATGGGCCTCAGTTTATTACTGAGATTCCTAAAATCCATGCCTGCTTCTATCAGATGCATCTAGAAATACAGGGGGTGTCCAAGTGTGGCTGAACTTCTGCCTCTATACTGCCCTGGCTGAAGTGGCGATGAAGGGAGAACACTTAAATGAGGGGCCAAGAGACTTGGGTTTCAATCTTTGCTCAATGACTTGTTTTTTGGATATTCTGAGCCACTTAAACTCTTATGGGTCTTAGTTTCCTAACTGCAAAGCAAATGCCCTATTTAGTAATAGAATAAAAATACAATAAAAATGACCACAACAATAGCTACAACTGCTATTTTTCTAACACTCAAACAGTAAAGAATCTGTCTGCAATGCAGGAGACTCAGGTTCGATCTCTGGGTTGGGAAGATTCCCTGGAGAAGGGAATGGCTATCCACTCCAGTATTCTTGCTTGGGAAATCCCCTGGACAGAGGAGCCTGGTGGGCTACAGTCAATGGAATCGCAAGAGTTGGGCATGACTGAGCAACTGACTTTCACTTATCACTTTCACTTACTGTGAATACCATCTCACTAAATCTTTTGACAGTTTTATAAGGCAGGAATGAATGATAAATGTCTATCCCACCTCCCCAACAGAGAGTGGCAGTAGTTTTTAGAGACTTATTCAAGGTCACACAAATAGTGACTTTTAGGATAAAGATTGAGATCCTTACCATAGCCTACAAAATCCAGCATGAATTCTCTCCCGACCATGACTCCCCCACCCCATCCCCCACATCTTACTTTCTGTGCTGCACTCTCTTTATTCTCCAATACACTGTGATTTCTTCTATAACTTGCTCTTTCTTGGACCAGGCTCTTCTCTGTAGATGTTATGTCTCCTTTCCTCTTCTGTTTGCTTAATGCTACCTATTCATTCTCCAGTTGTTAGTTCAACTCTCATCTCCTAAGGAAGCCTAAAACTAATCTAAATAGGCCCTTCATTTCTTTGGCATGCTAATCAACCCTGAATGTTCATTGGAAGAACTGATGCAGAAGCTCAAGCTCCAATACTTTGGCCACCTGAGGCGAAGAGCTGACTCACTGCAAAAGACCCTGATGCTGGGAAAGATTGAGGGCAGGAGGAGAAGGAGGCAACAGAGGATGAGATGGTTGGATGGCATCGTCAACTCAATGGACATGATTTTGAGCAAGCTCTGGGAGATAGTGAAGGGCAAGGAAGGCTGGCAAGCTGCAGTCCATGGGGTTGCAGAGTCGGACACGACAGAGTGACTGGATAATAATGACAATACCCATTGACAGGAAGGGTCTAGATCCTCACTCTTGGGTCTGAGCAGTTTATAATTGCTTTGACCAAGAGTGTGATGGAAGTGACAGTATGTACTTATGAGGCTAGGTCATAATATACCAGGCAATTTCCACTTTGTTTGGAATAGTGGTACTTGGAGTCCTGAGTCACCTCACAAGAACTCCAGCTTCCCTTAGAGTCTGTGCCGGAGGCGCTCTGGTCAGCAGCCAGCTGAGCTCCCCACTGGCAGCAGCATCACCTGCTAGCCTTGTGAGTAACCTGTCCTAAACCCCCAGCTCAGCCAAACCTTCAGAAGACTGCAGCCTCAGTTGATAACTGACTGAAACCTCATTAGAGACCCAAGAGAGAATTCCCAACGAAGCCTTTCCAGAATATCTAACTCACGAAATTGTGACCTAAATAAAGTGATTGTTTTAAGCTATTAAATTGGGAGCAGTTTGTTGTATGGAAATAAATAACTTGAACAAAATTTTCCATGGGTACTTCCTTCTCGTTCGTAACTAGCCCAGGTCAGTTTCCATTTTATATACTCTAATGTAACTAAATACCCTTTTTTTCAGAGTACTTGTCTCAGTTTGCAGTTATACATCCAGTAGTATAACTATTTTGCTATCTGTCCCCCCGACCCCCACTAGACTGGAAGCTTCATTTTTTAAAAAAAGAGCTGTGGCTGTTTTTGCTTGATCGTTGTATCATTTAGAAGTGAATTTGGCTGCAAGTAACAGGATTTTAATAGTTGTGGCTTAAGCCTGCAGGGGCTTGTTTCCCTTACAAAATATAAAATGTGGAGATAGGTGGCTAATGGTATTAGTTCAGTTGCTCTGTGGCACTTACTTTCAAGAACCCAGGCACTCCCCCTCTCCTCTTTTTGGTCATAGAGTGTTGTATTTTTATCTTCATGTTTGTGCCCTTGCTGTTGCAAGATTGATGCCTTAACTCTGGGTATTTTATCTTTATTCAACATCCCAATACGGAGAAAGTAAAAATGATAGACAAAAAGGCTTTTTTTTTTTTTTTTCTCCTTATGTAGATCTCTTAGTTTCCCGGACAGAAAGTCTCCAACAGACTTCTTTTTATGTCTCATTGATCAGAACTGACATGTTATGCACAAGAGAGTTAACATAGCAAGACAGAGGGTGCTACTTTTAGAAGAGCCTGCTTGCAAGGTTGGCCCTTGGCTGGCCTCTAAGAACTCAGCATTTGACCTAATCCCTAACAGATAAGGGTTGTTTGTGTTAGTCACTCAGTTATGTTCAACTCTTTGTGACCCTATGGACTGTAGCCCATCAGGCTCCTCTGTCCATGGAATTTTCCAGGTAAGAATACTGGAGTGGGTTGCCATTCACTTCTCCAGAGGATCTTCCTGACCTAGGGATCGTACCTGGGTCTCCTGTATTGCAGGCAAACTCTTTACACTCTGAACCACCGGGGAAGCCCAAGGGTGGTTTATGGCTCTTCAACTATTTGTGCTGTGAAGTCACTTCAGTTGTGTCCCACTCTTTGTGACTGTGAACTGTAACCCACCAGGCTCCTCTGTCTTTGGAGATTCTCCAGCAAGAATACTGGAATGTGTTGCCATGCTCTCCTCCAGGGGATCCTCCTGACCCAGGGATCGAACCCTCATCTCCTGTGTCTCCTGCATTGGCAGGAGATTCTTTACCACTAGTGCCACCTAGGAAGCAATGTAATTTATGCTGAACATGTGCTTTTCTTCTGAGAGTATGGAATTTTGGTAATATGCTGAGCAGAGTGTGCTGATATGACCAGTCCCCAGTAAAAACCTCGATGCCAAGTCAAAATGGGCTTCCCTAGGCAAAAACATTGTGCATGTTACTGCATTATTTTGATTTTTAAAATTGAAATATAATGGCATATAATATTATATTAATTTTAGGTATATAACATAATGATTCAATATTTGTGTATATTGCAAAATGATCAATACAATGAGTCTAGTAAGATCTACTTTTTGTAACTTTCCAACATGTGATACAGTATTATTAAGTATCGTCATCATGGAATATGTTACATCCCCATGGCATGTATTTTATAACTGGAAGTTTGTTCATTTTGATCTCCTTCACCCATTTTGCCTGTCTCCTACCCCCAGCCTCTGGCAACCACCAATCTGTTCTCTGCATCTATGAGATGGGTCATTTTAAAAAAAATTCTACATGTAAATGGGATGCTATAGTGTTTGTTTTCCTCTGCCTGAATTAGTTTTAGTAAGTATAATACCCTCCACGTCCATCCATGTTGTTAAAAATTATAAATTTTCATTCTTTTTATAAGTTCTGTGAATATTTTTATGAGTAGTATTCCATTATATGCATGTGTGCATGTGTGTATACATATATGTATATGTGTGTGTGTGTGTGTATATATATATATATATATATATATATAATTTTCTTTATCCATTCATCTGTTGGTGGATGCTTCCATATCTTGGAAATCGTAAATAATGTTGCAATGAATATGGGAGTGCAGATATCTTTCTGAGTGTTTTCATTTTCTTTGAATACCCAGCATTAGAATTGCTGGATAATATGGTAGTTCTGCATGTGTGTGTGCTAAGTTGCTTCAGTCGTGTCCAACTCTGTGCAACCCCGTGGACTGTGGCCTGCCAGGCTCCTCTGTCTATGGGATTCTCCAGGCAAGAATACTGGAGTGGGTTGCCATGCCCTCCCGCAGGAAATCTGCTGGACCCAAGGATCAAACCATCATCTCTTGCCTTTCCTGCATGGACAGGTTGTTTCTTTACCACTAGCACCACATGGGAAGCCCATGTTAGTTCTACTTTTAATTTTTTGAGGTACCTCCATGCTGTCTTCCACAGTGGCTATGGCAATTTACATTCCCATGAACAGTGTACAAGTGTTCCCTGTTCTCCACATTCTTGCTAATAGTTATTTCTTGACTTTTTGAAAATAACCATTCTGACAGGTGTGAGGTGATACCTCACTGTGATTCTGATTTGCATTTCCCTGATTAGAGCGTCTTTGTAGTACTTGTTGGCCATCTGCATGTCATCTTTGGAAAAATGTCTCTTTAGATCCTCTGCCCATTAAAATATTTTTGCTGTTGAATTCTTTATATATTTTGGTTATTAACCTGTTATCAGATATTGGCATACCTCATTTTATTGTGCTTTGCTGTATCACACTGACAGATGTTTGTTTTTTCTTACAAACTGAAGGTTTGTGGTAACCCTTTGTCAAGCAAGTCTATCGGTGTTGTTTTCCCACTTTGTGCGTCTGTGTCATATTTGGTAATTCTTGCAATAGTTTAAGCATTTCTATATGATTATTTTGGAGGAAGAAATGTCAGCTCACTCCAATATCCTTGCCTGGAGAATTCCATGGACAGAGGAGCCTGGTGGGCTACAGTCCATGGGGTCGCAAAGAGTCGGACACGACTGAGCAACTAACACACACACACACACACACACACATTATTATTTTGTCATGGTGATCAATGATTAGTGAGCTCTGATATTGCTATTAATACTATGGCTTGCTGAAGGCTCAGATTATGGTTAGCATTTTTTTTGACCACTAATGTATTTTTAAAATTATGTATGTATATCATTTTCTTAAAGTATAATATTATTGCACATTTAATGGACTTCACTATGGACTAAACATAACTTATATGCCCTGGGAAACCAAAAAACTCATGTGACTTGCTTTATTACAGTATTTGCTTTATTGTCATAGTCTGGAACTGAACACACCATATCACTGAGCTATGCCTGTATATTATTTGCAAATACTTTCACCCATTTAATGAGTTGCCTTTTCATTTTGTTGATAGTTTCCTTTGCTGTGCAGACACTTTTTAGTCTGATATAGTCCCACTTGTTTATTTTTGGTTTCATTGCCTTTGTTTTTAGTGTCCAATCCAAAAATTATCGTCACCAAGACTGATGTCAAGGAGTTAGCAATCTCTTCTCTGCTAGGAGTTTTAGGTATCAGGTTTTACATTCAAGTCTTTATTCATTTTCCTTTTCAATTTGGAGGCTTTTGGTTTCTTTTACTTGCCTAAATGCTCTAGCTAGGACTTCCGTTACTCTGTTGAATAAAAGTGATGAGAGTAGGCACCCTTGTAACTACATTTTTATTGTTGGCAAGCACAGGCACACTCATGTGTCACCTCACCAGATGGAGATAGCTTCTCAAAGCCTGGGCATGGATTTCTCTAGATTCTGCCTTGTGTCTTTTCCCCTTGATGATCTTATTATATATCCTTCTGCTGTAATAAGCTTTAGCCATTAGTGCTTTTAGAAAAACATCAAGTGTTTGCATGGTCTTTGAGACCCCTGGGACGCATGCTTATTGTGAGACTTATAACAATCAAAGGGGAATGTTGCAATGACCAGTGTTGATGAACACAATTCATCCTTTTGACCTGAGGGAGGCCAAAAGGGCCCAGTACCTGAACACACATGAGGTTCTGGGAGTGATTGGGAGAGGAGGATATGTATGCATGTTGGAGAGTGATATTAAAGCCTAAAAGAGTTCCTGGCACATAGAAAGTGTATAATACATTTTGAGAGAGAAGGAAAAAGAATGAACTGAGCAGAGCTAGATTTTGGCTTCAGACACCATTTATTCTAAAGTATAGATCTTAACTATTATGCTATATTGCCACCTCCATTGCCTTCATTTCTTATAGTACTGTTGGGAGAGTCACATAAAGGGCTTTTTAAAGGTCCACACACCACACAGATGGGAAGGCTCTCTTGTCAGTCTCCATGCAGTGGCACAAGGTAAGGAAAATGGATAAAACAGCATCTACTTCTGTTCCATCTGGTGTTGTGTCTAGATAGGGTATTTTGGAAGTGCTGTTGGCTTGATTTGGATGGGAGTTTTAGTTTGTTTTCTTAAATGATTTCTGCATTAAGCCAAAATAATTTTACTTTAAGAAGCATTGCTTTTATTGGCCTTGCTTTTTAAGTAGCTCATTCTTCATGAGGAAAAACTAGGAACTCTCAGGAAGTATTTTCTCTGTGGGTTGAGATGCCAGAGAAATTGTCCAACAGGATAGTTATACAGGCAGCATAATGCTGAGAGTAGAGTGAAATCTTGCCTAGGTAGGGACTGGCCATGTGTGGTAGCTGACTGCAATGCAGAAGCTCTAAGCACAGCACACAGCTCTCATAGGAGGTTCTCATGGCTCTTCCTACTAAATTTGTTGTCACCTCGGTCAATGTCTTCCTGCTACACAAGGAAAAAAGATATATCACTTTGATTTATAGAATATCAATTCCAAGAATGGCACTAGATTTAAGCCAGCTCATGACTCTAATTTTACAGAGAAACTAAGGTTCAGGGAAAGGGAGGGACTTGTTCAGTGTTACTAAGGAAGTCAGTGTCAGAGCCACGATGAGGAACCAGTTCTGGTGATTCTCAGCTACTGTGCTTTTCCTTACATGTCAGAGACTACCAATGGTAGAGTGGGTATTAATAAATATTCCTTTAAGTTTGTGTAGATCCTTAGGACTTTTCAAATCCTCATGATTTTCAGAGGTATACCTGTAAATAAAAAGTGAGGAAATGGAGATATGGCATACTGAGTGGAGTTACTAAGATTTGAGCCCAGATTTCTAACTCTGAATTTTTGCTTTGTATGCTTCCCTGGTGGTTCAGACAGTAAAGAATCCACCTGCAATGTGGGAGACCTGGATTCGATCCCTAGGTTGGGAAGATACCCTGGGGGAGGGCATGACAACACACTCCAGTATTCTTGCTTGGAGAATCCCCATGGACAGAGGAACCTGGTGGGCTATAGTCCATGGGGTCACAAAGATTCGGACATGACTGATTGGCTAAGCACACACACATACTACTCTGGACAGTAGAATTTTAGCAATGATAACAGCAATTATTATGACTGCTACTCTCAGAAGACTCTTGGATACAATAAGCAGAAAACCTACTAAAAGTAGTATAAGTAATAGGCATTTCTTTTCTCATCTAGCAAGAGCAAGCAGGCTGAGAATAGGGCAGTTCTAGGGTTGTGAAGAATATGGTGATTCAGTGACATCATCGCAGGCCCAGGTTCCCTCCATGTTTTTGCTCTGTGATACTCATTTTATTAACAGAGTCTTTATGGTCAGAGAGACTTAGCATTATAACCATAATGACCAAGAAGTATCTTGCAGATGTCTCTTTTATTTATTTATTTTACCAAGGAATTACCCAGAAAAAAAATCATCTCGGGTCTCAATGGCCAGGATTGGGTCACATGGCCACAGGCAAGCTGAAAAGACTACGATGCCATATAGACCCATCCAGGTTCACTCCCTGGGACAGTGGGGCAGAGTCTGCTGCTATTGAGAAACATGTGGAATAACAAGTCTAACTTCACCCAGGTAGAATGGGATAGAGATAGGAATGAAATCTAGAAGCACCTGACTCTGCAACCAATGCTCTTAACCACTAAGCAAAACCACCTCCCATTCTTGTGTTCCCTGCTATGTCTCCCCTTCACAGCACCACTTGCCAAATTTCCAGTCTGCATGCCTAAGTTGCTTTGGCTGGTGATTGCAGGATCATCTTCTTGCCAGGTCGGTGTCAGCAATCAATCCCTATCTCCTGGGCGTGAAAACCAGCCGATTAGAGCTGTAAGTAGGTGTTTAACAACACGGAGGCAGCCAGAGCTTCCGTCAGCAGTTTTTTTCCCCTGGTGGCTGGGCATTAGCAAATCTGCTGAGAGAGGCACCCTTGTTCCAGTGCTGCTGGGAGGAGGGCATCTCAACAGAGCAGATGATTTGAGAAAAGTAGAATGACAGGATGTCAGAGTTGACTTGGTCTAGTCCAGCTCCATTACTGTGATGATGGGGAAACTGGGGACCAGAGAAAGGAAGGATTGCTCAGGACCACACAGAAAATCATTTTTTGGATCTAGCACTAGAGCCTGGATTCACTCAATGGTACTTTCAAGCTTAACTCTTTACCATTGGCTTTCAGTTCCTACTCAAGAAATCAATTTTCAAATGAAATGACATCTGAAAAACAAAAGCATTTTGGATTATATTGTCCTGTCCCAGTGAGATGTCTCATGGCCATCCACCCATAGCAAATCCCATTCATCTCCAACTTCATTCTTCTTTTCCAACTATGTGAGTCTTTTTGGTCTGATCATTCAAAACAAGTCCTGGTATTGGAAAGTTCTAAAGGCATATGAACCTTGGTGCCTCAAGATCGAGAGAATGCTCCCAGCTTGAGAAGAAAAAATTAACCAGCAGGTCAGACTGCAAGGATTCCTGGTAGCTTTATGGGATGGCTTGAGATCGCTGTATTTCTAATAACTCTTTTATACGTGGGTTTGGGGAATTCCTAAGAATTTAATCAGTAATTATTGAAGGCCAATAATAATTATAATAGTAGCAGCTGCTATTTTTTGAGCATTACTCGTGCCAAGCACTGTGCCAGGTCCTTCACATGTGTTTCTAGCTTTAGTCTTCAAAATTAACTTCTTTATTTTTTATTGCGTGAATTTTAAGATTAGAATGTCTATTCTATAGTCAAAGAAACCTTTAATTACTGCTACATCCCCATCTCCTAGAACTGTCTCTTACCTAGTAAATGCTCAGTTAATGTATACTGAACTAATGATGTGACAGTAAACTCTTGAGATAGTATGGTTTGCCGGGGTCCAGCCCCGGCTGATCCAGGGTCTTCGAAGGAGAGACGGCTAGGCGGCCTATTCAAATGTTAATTAGATATAATAAAGAGGAATAGAATGAGGATAGCTCAGTAGGAAAATTCAGTGGAGAAAAGAAGCTGAGTGGCTTGGTTTACGCAGAAAATCAATATAACCCGTGACACCAGGTTAGCTCTGACCACGGAGGCCGCAGGCGCCCTCTCGAATAGCGGAAGGTGCCCCACCTTAGACACCTTCTCGAGTGGGTCTTAGAAGCCCAGGCAAATAAATGGTCGCAGAGGACATCCACGCTCCAGATGGACACTCAGCTAGAAGTTAAAGGGAAGAATGACATGGGGAGACCAAGCGTTGGTGAGCAAGGCCCATAGCTTTATTTTCAACAGGGGCTTTTATACCCTAAGTTACACATAGAGGACAATAGGGGATGCAAAATCAGCAGTCTTTGATGCTTATCAAAAACCAGGGTTTCTTTCCTGCAGATTTATCGTATACAAATGGTTTAGGTGATTTACATCATCTTCTGGCCAGAGGCCTATTAACATTTTATGACTCTTGACAAGGACTTATCAACAAAGACTTATTTTCTCTAAGAGTAATTATTTTAAGGTTTGGCGCCATCCTCCGAAGATAAGATTACGTTCCTATAGGGTGGATGTGTAATGGGTTTACAAAGGAAAGAATTTACTACCTTAAGGGTCTAAAGTTACTAACACCAGGCCACTACTTATTTTTTCTACATACCAACTATATTAATTAATGCACATTCAAGGATACAATTCAGGGGATGTGAAAACTTGGCAACAAACATTGGCTCATCAATGAAATCTTTTACTAGTTTTATTCTGACAGTTTCTAATTCTCTGAGAGGCTCTAAGCTATTTGAATATCTTAAGCTTCCCGTGCCTCTGGAGGCTGGGAGACTGTAAACAATCGTATGCATAGCTGTAGGTGTCCGGGTAAACTTGTCAGGCGAGTTAGAGAGCCATCTGAGGGGTTTGGATTTAAACACTCCTAATTGCCCAGGAACTTTATTAATTGGAGCTGTAAGTTAACTCTTTGACAGAGAGAGTGAGATGGTGGTGGGGGACAGCCCCCAGTAAAGTCAGAGGTGAGAGCACAAAGCAATAAAGTAGGCAGACTCTGGTTTTTGGGGGGTAGATACTCGAGAATATCCGGGGGCACTCCCGAGGCTCGATCCCGCCTTTGCGTATGCCGAGCCCCCTTCCTCATGACCTTTGTCACGAGTGGAATGTCTCTCGCCGGCTCCCGGCATCGGTTGTTCCTCATTTTACAGATATGGCAACTGAGGCTTCAAGAGGTTAACTTGTCCAAGGTAACTCTATCAGTTGTCTTTTGGCTGCAACGAATGTTGTTTTACATAAATGTGGGTATTTTTTCCCCTCAAATGAGAATTCTGGTGATCCTGTTGCTACTTATTCCACTTCAGTGATGTCATTAAGGATTCAAGTTCTTTCTAACATTCTGCTATGCCTCCACCGCCTTCAGTGTATTGGCTTTTCTTCTTTATGCTTGAATACCCCTGGCCACATGATGGTTATGACCTAGAGTACTTGATTCAGGCAGCAAATCTGTATTCAGGGAAGCAGCAAGAGGAGATGGGTAGCACTAGCCATGTGCATTTTTTTAATTATGAAAAGTAAAAATCTTCTTTGAGGACCCTGGCTGGTTTTACATATGTCTTTTTGGCCAGAGTTATGTGGACACTGCTGAGTATGCGTGCACACACACAGGCACAAGGAATGATGAGAAATGAGTATTTGCTTTCCTCTGGCTTTATACAGGAGGCAGGCCAAGGAAATGGGGATTAGCAATAGACACATGCTGGCCAATAGATGTGACTGCTACAGTCAGGCCGATAGTGGTAGTGGAGTCAGGACTGGAACATAAGTTTGTTTCCCTCTAAAGTCTGTGCTTTTATTGACCAAGCATTAGCTAATCTGACTTTTATTCCTTATCTCAAAAGAAAAAAAGATCAACTTGGGAATCTCTTGTTCTGTTTTAAATCCTTGTTCTGTTCCATGTAGTAGTTTCATCTTCATAACGAAGGGGTTGGGTTAAAAGGAGTCTTATATGAGTGTATGATTTTATATCCTATTCTCACTGATGGCCACTTTTAAAAGTCTTATTCAAAGCCAAGTCAAAATCAAAGTCACCGTCTCAGTGGAGTAATATATTCCCCAGGATTCAAATGCATAAAATGCAATTGATTTTTTTGGAGTTTGTTTTCATAGATGGTGTTTATGCATTTCCCTTTGAGATATTTGATTCAGTTTCAGATAGTGAATAAAGATTGATTTTTGTCTGTTGTGATCTGTAAAGCCTAACTGTTACTATTAAATACTACTTCTTCCATCCTTTCCTTTACTGTCTTCCTAAACAGCCTCATCTTTGGAGTCAGTATGTTTTAGAATTTGTTTTGTGTTACTATTGCATCTTGCTATCAGTAATTCATCTCCTAAAGTTGTGAACCAAGGAACATGAGTGCCAGTCCCAAATCTTTAACTGATCAGCTGTGGGACCCTGAGGAAGCCCCTCTGCTTCTCTGTGTCTTTGTTTTCTCATTTATGAAAGGACTTGATTGTTTATGTCTTAGGATGCCTTTAGCTCTGCTATTTACATGTCTGCAAGGACAAAGCTGGTTCTGATTAATAAGCAGAAGAACATATTAGCATTATTTCTTTCATCTGCACTGTGGCTATAAAGATCAAAAGAAGTAGAAAATATTAAATAAATAAGTGAAATATTAGTAATTACTAGCTTTATAATCATTCTTAAAATGCCAAGTCAGACTTATTATTATTTTTTGAAATTAATTTATTAGGGAGGATTTGAGGAAAGCAAGGTAATGTATTGGTAACTTTAGCAAGATGTGGCATCGGTGATGTAAAAAGAGCATTGGATGCAGAAACAGACCAGTTGGGGTTTCCACTGTGACTCTGTTATGTGATAGCTTTGTGAACTGAGTCATGTTATTTATATCCATGGTCCCAGAGTTCCTTTTCTACAAAATTAGGATTAAATATATTTAAATCAAAAGGTGATGATGAGGATGAAATAAGCAAATTTATGGAAGGTGCTCAACTGGTACATCTAGAACTAAACAAACTGTCAATTTTCTGAGTGTAAATTTCAACTCTGGTGATAGAGCTGCTTTTAACTGGACTGGGCATGAAGCTCCATGTATCCTTACTATATTGGCCATCTGAAGCTTTGTTGTTTCCTATCTAGTGGAATGAGTGAATTTTTAGCAGTCAGGACTCCTATTCTCTTTAACTTATAAGATCTGGGACATTGGAAACTTCATTTAATTTTTCTAGTCTTCAGTTTGCACATGTACAAAACATTAACACCTATTTTAGAGCCCTCCAATAATTTGAACAGACTTGGTAATCTCTAGAACATTATGAAAATTTAGCACTTCTGAAATCTGTTCACCTAAACAGATCTTTAGGTTCATTCTCTGGTAGCACAAGTCAGTAAAGTATCTGCCTGCAATGCAGGAGACCCAGGTTTAGTTCCTGGGTCAGGGAAGATTCTCTATAGAAAGAAATGGCAGCCTATTTCAGCATTCTTGCCTGGAGAATCCCATGGACAGAGGAGCCTGGCAGGTTACAGCCCATGGGGTCACAAAGAGTTGGACACAACTTAGGGACTAAACCACCATCAAATATCTTTATACTAGTCCCCTCTTTACTTGTTCAAAAATTCTTTCTGAACTTCAAGATCAAGGTCATCCCATCTGTTGTAGGAAACCTTTCTTCTATCCCAACTCTAAATCTCCCCCATCACTAATTTCTCGTAAGCCTTCACTGCTTAGACTCCTCAGTTGGACCTTAGCATAGCTGTCAAATAATATTAGTTCTTTCTCCCTGTTTATGAATGTTTCTCTCTGATTTGATATTGGTAATGCTTTCTACACATTATTTCAAGTATTTTATAGCCTTAATCTATGCATCTATCTCATGAGCATGCATGGATGTTTCGTTGGCTGGTTGTGTCCAAATCTTTGCAACTCCAGGAACTGTAGCCTGCCAGGTTCCTCTGTCCATGGGATTCTCCAGACAAGAATACTGGAGTGGGTTGCCATTTCCTTTGCCAGGGGATCTTCCTGACCCAGGGATTGACCCGGATCTCCTACATTGCAGGTGGATTCTTTACCATCTGAGCTAGCAGGGAAGCCCTCATCTATCTTAGTGAAAGAAAGTGAAGTCGCTCAGTCATGTCCGACTCTTTGCAACCCCATGGACTGTAGCCCCGCAGGCTCCTCTGTCCATGGGATTCTCCAGGCAAGAATACTGGAGTGGGTTGCCATTTCCTTCTCCAGCATCTATCTTAGGGCACAGTTAAAAAAAAATGTGTGTTGGTGGATTGATTCTCTGTGTTTTTATTTCATTGTTCAGGCTTACCAATTTGCATTCAGAAACAACTTATTTTTATTTAAAATTTATTAATTTTGAGATGGGGTATGGATAATATATTCCCACGGCTCAAAATTCAAAAAGTGAAATGCAAAAATGTGTCTCCCCTCCCACCCCTGGTCCCGCCCCACCCCACCCCCCCTCCCCCATTTCTCTCCCCAGAGGCAGTCACTGTTACCAGTCCCTCCATTGTCTGCTCCTTTCCCTTAAAATGGTAGGTTTCTCTTATGTACCTTGTGTTTTCACTTATTGTATCATAGATAAATTAACTCAAATAAATATTTAATATCTTCCTTCTCAGTATAAATAGAGCAGTCTCTCTCTTTTTTGTATTTTGTTTAAACAATTACTTTTAATCAGAAATGTTAATGAAATAATTGTAGATTCTCATGCCATTGTAAGAAATAACAGATCTTGTGTACTATTTATATAATTTCTCTTAATATCAGCATTTTGCAAAACTGTTAGCATAGTATCACACCTAAAATGTTGACATTGCTACAACCTGCTGATCTTAGATTTCCCTGCTGCTGCTGCTGCTAAGTCGCTTCAGTTGTGTCCGACTCTGTGCGACCCCAGAGACGGCAGCCCACCAGGCTCCCCCATCCCTGGGATTCTCCAGGCAAGAACACTGGAGTGGGTTGCCATTTCCTTCTCCAATGCATGAAAGGGAAAAGTGAAAGTGAAGTCGCTCTGTCATGTCCGACTCTTCGCGACCCCATCGTCTGCAGCCTCCCAGGCTCCTCCGTCCATGGGATTTTCCAGGCAAGAGGACTGGAGTGGGGTGCCATTGCCTTCTCCAGAGATTTCCCTAGTTCCACTTATATTTATTTAGGTATAAGAGAGAATATAGGAGTATTTAGTTCTATGCAATTACATCACATGTGTAGTTCTCTATCCACGGCCAGTCAAGACACTGAACATTTTCTTCACGCTTCACACCTACCTTCCTCCCACCTCTTCTTGGTCCCTAACTCCTGTCACTCACTAATCTGTTCATTAGAAAAATTTTTGTCATTCAAAAAATATTATATGAATGGAATCATACATTGTATTACCTTTTAGATTTGATTTTTTTTATTGAACATAATTCCCTGGAGATTTGCCCAAGTTCTCTATATCTATAGCTTGTTCCTTTTTATTAAAGAGTGTGTATTTATATATCACAATTTGTTTCATCATTCGTTTGCTGAAGGACATTTGAGCTGTTTTCAGATTTTTATTACAATTACTCAAGTTGCTATGAATATTTACATAGTTTTTTTTTTTTTATAAGTTTTCAATTTTCTGTAATGCACAAGTGATGATTGCTGGTTTGTACGGTAATTGTGTGTTTAGTTTTATAGGAAACTGTCACATTTTTTTGTAGTAGCTGTACCATTTTACATTCCCATCAGCAATTACGAGTTTTCCATTTTCTCGCATCCATAGAAGAATGTGGTGATGTCACTATTTTTTATTGTAGACTTTCTGTTTGGTATCTCATTATGATTTTAATTTGTTTTTCCATGATGACTAATGATAGTGGACATCTTTTCTTGTGCCTTTATCATCTATACATCCTCTTTATTGAAATGTCTGTTTCTGTCTTTTGCCAATTTTCTAATTGTGCTGTTTTATTTTTTACTGTTGAGTTTTCAAATATATTTTAGATACCATTCCTTTGTTGGATATATGGCTGGCAAATATTTCCTTCCAGTCTGTAGCTTGTGTTTTTATTCTCTTTCCATCAACTTTTACAGAGCAAGAGTTCTTAATTTTGATGAGATCTAATTTATTAGCATTTTCCTTAATGGATTATGCTTTTGGAGTCAAGTCTGAAACTTTGTCTAGCCCTAGATCCTGAAGATTTTCTGCCATATTTTCTTCTAAAGTTTTATAGTTCTACATTGACGTCCATAACACATTTTATTTTTTTTTCTTCATTTTTAAATTTCATTTTATTTTTAAACTTTACAATATTGTATTGGTTCTGCCATATATCTAAATGAATCCGCCACAGGCATACATGTGTTCCCCATCCCGAACCCTCCTCCCTCCTCCCTCCCCATACCATCCCTCCGGGTCGTCCCAGTGCACCAGCCCCAAGCATCCAGCATTGTGCATTGAACCTAGACTGGCGACTCGTTTCATATATAATATTATACATATTTCAATGCCATTCTCCCAAAACATCTCACCCTCTCCCTCTCCCACAGAGTCCAAAAGACTGTTCTATACATCAGTGTCTCTTTTGCTGTCTCCTATACAGGGTTATTGTTACCATCTTTCTAAATTCCATATATATGCGTTAGTATACTGTATTGGTGTTTTTCTTTCTGGCTTACTTCACTCTGTATAATAGGCTCCAGTTTCATCCACCTCATTAGAACTGATTCAAATGTATTCTTTTTAATGGCTGAGTAATGCACCATTGTGTATATGTACCATAGCTTTATTATCCATTCATCTGCTGATGGACATCTAGGTTGCTTCCATGTCCTGGCTATTATGAACTCAAAACAGGGGACACATACAGACTGAAAGTGAAGGGCTGGAAAAAGATTTTCCATGCAAATAGGGACCAAAAGAAAGCAGGAGTAGCAATACTCATAACGAATTTTAACTTAGTTTTTGTATAATACGTGAGGCTGAGATTGAGGCTCATTTCTTATGCTAATTGGTGTCCAATTACTCCAGCATCACTGGTTGAAGAGGCTGTCCTTCTAGTGAATTACTTTTGCACCTGCATCAAAAATCAATAGCACATGCTTGTGTGAACCTAATTGTGTGCTTTCTGTTCTGTGCTATTGATCTGTGTCTATCCATCCACCAAAACCTCGCCGTCTCGATTATTGTAATATATAATAAGCCATGAAATCAAGCAGACTGATTTCTTCCACTTTATTTTTCTATATAAGAATGTTTTAGCTATCCTGTGGACTGTGGTTTTCCACATGAATTTCAGAGTAAGCCTGTCTATGCATATAAAATACTTGCTGGGCTTTTGTTAATAGTGACATACCTGTAGATCAATTTAGGAAGAAGTAACATCTTTATTATATTGAATATTAACTATGCTCTCCATTCACTTAGATCTTTTTTGGTTTATTTAATCAGCATTGTGTAATTTTCAGCAGACAGATAATCTGTACATGTTGATATCTAAATGTTTCATTTTTCTGGATCGGTTGTAAATGGTAGCATGTTATTTCCTTGCTACATTGAGATATGACTGACAAATAAAAGTTGTATTTATTTAGGTTGTACAACATTATTTTTTAAAAGATGTAAAAGCTGATGATTTAATATACATAAACATTGTGATATGATTAATCCAATGGTGAAGGTGAAGGTGTTAGTTGCTCGGTCATGTCTGACTCTCTGCGATCCCATGGACTATAACCTGCCAGGATCCTCTGTCCATGGCATTCTCCAGGCAAGAATACTGGAGTGGGTAGCCATTCCCTTCTCCAGGGGATCGTCCCACTCCAAGGACTGAACCTGGGTCTCCTGCATTGGTGGGTGGATTCTTTACCATCTGAGCCACCTACTGTGTTATAATTTCAATTTCCATAGGTTTGTTGTTAGTATAGGAAATGTATTTATTTCTTGTGCTTTGCTTTTGCATCCTGCAAGCTTGATCAACCCACTCATTGCTGAAAAATGCCAGAATTAATTTTGAATAGAGTCCCTGTATTTTCTACATTAGACAGTCAGATCACCTGCAAATAGGGATAATTTTATTTCTTCTTTTTTTAAAACTCTGTATGGCTTCTATTTCTTTTACTGGCTTATTTCAGTGGTTATAACATCTAGTACTTTATTGAAAAAGAGTGGTAAGAGTAGACCTCCATGCATTGTACCTGATTTCAGGGGGAAAATATTTAGTTTCTTAGCTTTAAGTATGATGTTAGCTTTATTTTTAAAAAGACTACTGAAGAATAGTCCATTGAAAGGTTGCTATAATTACTACTCCAGTTCTTTATTAGTGGATTTTTATTGCTTTTAATCTTTTGTATAATAATGCTCCTATGAATGTTCTTAAAAATATGTCACTTTTCACATATTCATGAATGTATGGGTAGAATAAATTCTTATGATGTTGCCCTCTTTTCTGTCCTACCTAGTCTTACTCCCTAGAAGATATTGCATGATTTTTTGGCCTTAAATACCATACAGTGAGAACTCCCAAATATATATATTTCCATCCTGACACCTGCCTGAAGCCAGATCTATGTATTCATTTGCCCACTGACTGTCTGTTTGGATGTCTACATTTTGTTTCTCCAAGTAAACAAATCTAAAACTGAACTCATAAAATGCCAAATCCATTCCTGAAATCTGTTTCTTTTCTGAAGAAAAAGCCTATTATAGTAAATGGCATTGCAGCTTTCCAGTGTCTCAAGCCAAAAATGTTGTATTCATCCTTGTTGCCTCTCTTTCTCTCACTCACACCCCAGACTAGCCGCCAATCCTGTCTGTGATCAATTCTTCCCATTCTGTGGCTACCACTGTGGTCCAGACTACCATCCTGTCTTCCCTGATTTATTGCAGTGGCCTCTGATCTTGTCTCTCTCATTCTGCATTGCTCCCCTACCGTCTCTTCTCTATACAAGAGGTCACAGTGATTGTCTAAAAACCTTACTTTCTGTCCTGCTCTGCTCAGAATGTCCCCATGACTTCATGCATCTCTTAGAGCAAAATCAAGGTCCTTACTCTGGCCTGGAGGCCTGCGATAATCTGATTTTTGACTTTTGCAGGCTTTGGATCCTGCTTCCTCTCTGAGTTATCTCACTTTGCTGGCCTTGTTTCTGTTTCTTAAAGTGTCAAATGCTCTCTGACCTCAGAGCACATAATGTCCCCATACCTGGAACACTCTTTCCCAAGGTACCCACATAGCTTACCCATCATTCCCTTCACTTTTCACTTGAACCAGAGAGGCTTTCCCAGAATATCTTTGTCCCACCTTGGCACTCTCCATTCCTTCTAACATGATTTGTTTTCCTGCTTGTTCCTTATCATCACTTAAAATATTGTATATTCACTAGTTTGTGGATTGTATCTCTAGCAGCTCCAATAATACACAGTAAATATTTCTGGAATGAGTTAATGACTTTTGGGTCAAATGGAATATACATTTAAAATTTGATGGATGTTGGCAAATTTCTCTATAAAGAGCTTGTACTACTAGGATATGAAAATTATGCTCCCACTGATAATTTTGAGCCAGTTTCTTTTCATATACAGGCTGTGAAGAGTTTGTCTCAACTCTCACTTTAGTACTCCTCCAGAGGCAGACATGATGGATTCAACCTCCACACATTTATCAGGCCTCTAAGACAAAATTCACAAACATTCCATGTAGTTCTGTTTTTTTTTTTTTAAACAGTAGGACAGCTTAAATAACTTGGCTCTCAAGGTTTGTGTGTTCATGACATTTTATAGATTAGAAGACCCTGAAAAAGTGCTCATAGTTTGTGTCTTGTTGACACTGGATATCAGTAGAGCTAACCTTATCTTTCCACTGAACTTTCTCTTGGATTATAATTCAGAAAGCAGAGGAGAATCATCTTCCTGGTGACTTTTTTGCTCTTAAAGGAGAATAGTAGTTCTGTTCTTTCCTCAACAAAGATCATCTTCTAGGCTCCCTGAACTACATAGGATAGTATCTTAGCTGGTAAAGAATCCACCTGCAATGCAGGAGACCCTTGGGTCAGGAAGATCCTCTGGAGATGGGATAGGCTACCCACTCCAGTATTCTTGGGCTTCCCTGGTGGCTCAGATGGTAAAGAATCTGCCTGCAATGTGGGAGACCTGAGTTTGATCCCTGGGTTGGGAAGATCCCCTGGAGGAGGTCATGGCAACCCACTCCAGTATTCTTACTGGAGAATTCCCATGGAGAGAAGAGCCTGGATGGGTACAGTCCATGGGCTCACAAAGAATCAGACATGACTGGGCGACTAAGCACAGCACAGGGAGTGGGGATGACAAGTGTGAAGATGATACCATTCCAAGAATTAGACCAGAGAGTAGGGACCTTATTGCTTGCTGTTATATTCCTATATAACAAAACTCATTGGAAAAGACTCTGATGCTGGGAAAGATTGATGGGAGGAGGGGAAGGGAGTGCAGAGGATGAAATGGTTGGATGGCATCACTGACTCAATAGATATGAGTTTGAGCAAACTCAGGGAGACAGTGAAGGACAGGGAAGCCTGGCATGTGGCAGTCCCTGAGGTCACAAAGAGTCAGACACAACTTAGCAGCTGAACAAACATTCCTACTGCTGACCCTTAATGGGTGCTAACTAAATAGTTCTGGAGTATTGATTTAACACCTCTGTTATTGACATGACTGCTATAATAACAGTCCTGAATATCAGTTTTATACTTTGTAATCCATAGAGTGGCTTTATATGATTCCCAAATAGCACCCTGTTTTTGTAAAGAGTCCCAAGAGGGTGAGTCAGGAAAGATAGAGGCAAAACTTGGCAATGGACATGTTTCCCAAAGTATGCAACTTCAGTGTTAATATGTTATACAGGTCTCTAAGCAGCAGGGGATTTTAAAAGCCTCTTCAGGGACTCTTGTGAATATGCTTTGTGAATGCTTAAGGGGGAATACAGTGTGTGGTGTTTGCCTGCTTACTTGAACCTGTCTTTTATTTCCTAAAGTACACCGTGGGTTTGGGGTTTCAGGGAACAGATTTTCAGGAAGACTGGCCTAGGGCCTTTTCTTCAGGGTAAGCACTTGAAGACAGATAATCCCTTATTCTAGGCCTGATTCTTTACTGGAGTTTCAGTTCAGAGCTTTCATCTAAAGAAAGAATATTGACATTTTGCTTTGATTTTCAGGACAGAGTACAAAGGACCATCCCTAGAAGGTCCATGATTTATTTAGGATACTTGGAGCAGTGAAACTTCTCTAGAAGGTATAAGTTACTCAGTTCTGTGGGTTGTTTGATCTTCTCATTAGCTGTCCTTCTTAATTCATTTTTCACTGGTTGGCACAGCCAGCCAAGATACGTGTTTGGCAGAAGCTGTTCAGGTGAGATCAGCAGAAATAAAGGCAGGAGCTGGAAGCAGCTCATCAAACCCTGGGCTCTTCACTTGACATTCATTTTCCTCTCACCCAAAGTACTGTTCCAGGTACTGACACCAGAAGAATAAAAGTTAACTCAAATGTGGAGCTGCCACTGAGAAGAAAAAAGACTAGGAGAACCATGCCAACAAGAGATAGAAATGTTCTGAGGGCAAGGGCTGATTTCTAGCCAGAGGAGTCAGGGTTTGCTTCAAGGAGAAGGGGGACACTGACTTACAATGCCCATTTGGGAGGAGTTCACATTGATTGAAATTAGTAGGAGCAACTTGACTATCACATTTTATTTTTTAATTTTATTGAAGTATAATTGATTTACAATGTGTTCATTTCTTCTGCATAGCAAAGTGACTCTCATACATATATATATATATATATATATGTTCTTTTTCATATTTTTTCTATTATGATTTGTCACAGAATATTGAATATGGGCTTCCCAGGTGGTTCAGTGGTAAAGAATCCACCTGCAATGCAGGAGACACACGTTCAATCCCTGGCTCAGGAAGAGCACCTGGAGAAGGGCAGGGCAGCCTCACTTTACTTCCTTGGGTCTCAGTTTTCTCAGTCCAACTGTGGGACTACCCATCTGTATATATCCACCTTATTATAAAGAGATATTTGGGGATGAATGTGAATACTGACCTGGCTTTCATCTCAAAGGTGTGATAAGAATCAAATGGGCAGATGGATATGTAAGTGCTTTTATCACTGTAGAGTGGTTTCTCAGACTTGGCACTTTTGTCATTGGGGCCATGTATTTCTTTCTTGGAAGCCATCCTATGTCTTGTAGGTTATTCAGCAGCATCCTTAGCCTCTGCTTATTAGATGCTATGAGTCCCCTCTCCCCCACTGAGACAACTAAAAATATTTCCAAATGTTGCCAGATGTCCCCCCAGGGGACAAATCAACCCTGATCAGAGCCACTGGTGTAGAGTCATATATTGACTTCAAGCATTGTTGATTATACAACTATTCTGAGAGGAAGCAAATGAAAAGTCACAGAAGTGGAATTCCAGAGAGTGCCAGAGATGACTCCAGTGAGGAACAGAAGATAATATGAGAGTGAAGATAGTGCCAAGCACAGCATCATTTCTGGGCAGTCGTATTTCCTGTGGGAACAATCTGTACCCTTAAGAAAGATGGGGAGATCAGTCTTGTGGAGGAAACTTTCTACCATGGCATAGCACACTAGGGGCTTGTAGTTCTTGCCAACTTCTGGTTATAGATGGTGATGGGAGGGGGCCTTGAAGAAACACGAAGGACGCAGATCATTTCTACAAGGTCAGAGACATGCAGAATGTCACGGATATTAGAAGGCATTTCGTCAAATCTCTCCTTCAATTGCTACACTGTTCTGTGGAGTATTCTTAATTCTACCAGATATTTGACCTTGAGCAACTTATTAATCCTCTCTGAGCATTTGTTTCCTCCTTTGCTCTTTGATTCCAGAATATTGGTTTTGTCCAGTTCCCCAATAACATAATAGTTGTGAGCGAGATTAATCATTGTTTTACTGTACTTCATATGCATATTAGGCATTATTGTTCAGTTGCTCAGTTGTGTCTGACTCTTTGCGACCCCATGGACTGCAGCATGCCAGGCTTCCCTGTCCTTCATCATCTCCAGGAGCTTGCTCAAACTCCTGTCCATTGAGTCGGTGATACCATCCAACCATCTTGACCTTTGTTGTCCCCTTCTCCTCCTGGCCTCAGTCTTTCCCAGCATCAGTTCAGTTCAGTCGCTCAGTCATGTCCGACTCTTTGCGACCCCATGAATAGCAGCATGCCAGGCCTCCCTGTCCGTCACAAACTCCTGGAGTTCACTCAGACTCATGTCCATCGAGTCAGTGATGCCATCCAGCCATCTCATCCTCTGTCGTCCCCTTCTTCTCCTGCCCCCAATCCCTCCCAGCATCAGGGTCTTTTCTAATAAGTCGGCTCTTCACATGAGGTGGCCAAAGTATTGGAGCTTCAGCTTCAGCATCAATTCTTCCAATGAATATTCAGGACTGGTTTCCTTTAGGATTGACCAATTTGATCTCCTTTCAGTCCAAGGGACTCTCAAGAGTCTTCTCCAACACCACAGTTCAAAACCATCAATTCTTTGGCATTCAGCCTTCTTTATGGTCCAGCTCTCACATCCATACATGACTGCTGGAAAAAACATAGCTTTGACTATATGGACATTTGTTGGCAAAGTAGTGTCTCTGCTTTTTGCTTTTTTTTATAGGCATATAGTGACCTATATAGCAATATCTGTTGTTATTGTTATTGCCCCATTTTGTCAATGAGAAAATTGAGGATGGAGAGAGGCTTTAAACTCAACTCGGTCTGTCTCCAGAGCTCACACTCTTGCCTATGAGTCCAAATAACACCACTTCACAACAAGGGCCTTAATATATAACACAAAATCTTGGATCACTGTTGGTCAATCATCCCACTCTGTCAATTGCTAGACTGTGAGTGACTTGACCAACCCCTATACCTGCTTCCAGACTCCAAGCTCTCCAATATATGCATTGCACTATTCTGGAGGCACTATGCTTTAATCTTATGCAATAAAGAGCTAATGGTAGAATTTCAGACGTCAGGGCCCCAACAGGGCAGCAGGAGGGCATGTAAAGAGCCTGAAATAATGAGAAATGTTGGTCTTTTCAGGCAGCAAGTGACCAAAATATATTTGTAGATTTGTAAACTAGGATTAAATAGAAACTGAGAAATCATTTTTCCAGGGCCTTGGATTTTGAAATAAGAAAACACAGAAAGATTAAGTACTTATTTATGCTCATGTGATGTGTTGGTAGCAAAACAGGGTTGAGACTGGGCTCTGGGTTCCAGTCCTATTTCCTGCTTTTATCAGTGGAATGCTGTGCAGGGCAATGGATCAGAATACAGCCTTTGGAAACACGTGCCTTTGGCTGCAAACTGAGATCAGAGCAAAGATACTTAACCTCTGTGACTCTGCTTTTACTTATCTGCAAATGGGAATCACCATAGATCATACCTCAAAAGGTTGGTGAGGATTAAGTGAGACAAAGTGCAAAAAATGCTTCACACAGAGTCACGTGGTAAGAACTCAACAGGTGTTAGTATTATTTTTAAAGATTTTGAGAGATTTTTAGCTATATGTTTCTATGATTTTTCTTAGAATGCAATATATATTCACTTTTGAAATCTACATGTGATACAATTTTTAGGTTTTTTTTCTGTGTATAGTTTTTGGATTTTTGGCAAAGACATATAGTCATGTAACTACCACCACAATCAAGACACAAAACAGCTCCATTACTCCAAGAGATTCCTGACTTCTCCATTTCTATTCAACCTCTGCACCTACTCCTAGACTTGGCAAACATGAATCTGTTTTCTGTTCCTACAATCGTGTCTTCTTCAGAATGTCATTTAATTGGAACCCCATATTATGTACGCTTTGAAACTGCCTCCTTTCTTTTTGCATAGTTCATGAGATTCATCCATGTTGTAGTACACCTATATCATTGATTATTTTCTGTTTATTGTTGCATAGCATTCCTTTGTGCAGATATACCATATTCATCTATTCACCAGCTGAATGGAGGCTTCCCTCATAGCTCAGTCAGTAAAAAATCTGCCTGAAATGCAGGATACCTGGTTTTGATTCCTGGGTTGGGGAGATCCCTTGGAGAAGGAAATGGCAACCCACTCCATTATTCTTGCCTGAAGAATCCCATGGAGAGAGGAGCCTGGCAGGCTACAGTCCATGGGGTTGTAAGAGTTGAACATGACTTGGCGACTAAACCACCAAGCCACCACCACCACTTGAAGGACATTTCTATTGTTTACAGTGTGTAAGGAGCAATTATAAATAAAGATGTTATAAACATTTGTATATTAATACAGGTTTTAGATAAATATAACGTCATTTGTTTTGGGTAAATAGCTAGGGAGTGTGATCACTGGGTCCTGTGATAAAAGTTGGAGAAGGAAATGGCAAACCACTCCAGTATTCTTGCCTGGGAAATCCCATGGACACAGGAGCCTGAAGGGCTATAGTCCATGGAGTTGCACAAAAGTCAGACATGAGTTAGCAACTAAACAGCAACAATTTGTTTCCTTAGTATCAAAGTTTGAGAATTTTCTATTTTGAACACAAATCTTTTGTCAGATATGTGTTTTGCTAGTATTTTCTCTCAATTGTGGTTTATCTTTTCATTCTTTGAACTGTGTCTCTTGTAAAGTAGAAGTTTTGAATTTTGATGCTGCTCAACTCATCAGTTTTTCTTGCTTTAGGTGATGTGTATAAGAAATCTTAGCTTTATCTGAAATTACATAGGTTTTCTCATATGTTTTCTTTTAGCAGTTTTATAGTGCGAAGTTTAACATTTAGGTTCTATAATACATGAATAAATTTTTATATGAGATGGGAAGTATGGATTGAGGGTTTTTTTGGCATATAGATGTATATTAATTTCATATGGCTAGTTACTTACAAAAAGGCAAAATGATAGGATACTGAAAGAGGAACTCCTCAGGTCAGTAGGTGCCCAATATGCTACTGCAGATCAGTGGAGAAATAACTCCAGAAAGAATGAAGGGATGGAGCCAAAGCAAAAAGAATACCCAGCTGTGGATGTGACTGGTGATAGAAGCAAGGTCCGATGCTGTAAAGAGCAATATTGCATAGGAACCTGGAATGTCAGGTCCATGAATCAAGGCAAATTGGAAGTGGTCAAACAAGAGATGGCAAGAGTGAATGTCGACATTCTAGGAATCAGTGAACTGAAATGGACTGGAATGGGTGAATTTAACTCAGATGACCATTATATCTACTACTGCGGTCAGGAATCCCTCAGAAGAAATGGAGTGGCCATCATGGTCAACAAAAGAGTCCGAAATGCAGTACTTGGATGCAATCTCAAAAACAACAGAATGATCTCTGTTCGTTTCCAAGGCAAACCATTCAATATCACAGTAATCCAAGTCTATGCCCCAACCAGTAATGCTGAAGAAGCTGAAGTTGAACGGTTCTATGAAGACCTACAAGACCTTTTAGAACTAACACCCAAAAAAGATGTCCTTTTCATTATAGGGGACTGGAATGCAAAAGTAGGAAGTCAAGAAACACCTGGAGTAACAGGCAAATTTGGCCTTGGAATACGGAATGAAGCAGGGCAAAGACTAATAGTTTTGCCAAGAAAATGCACTAATCATAACAAACACCCTCTTCCAACAACACAAGAGAAGACTCTACACATGGACATCACCAGATGGTCAACACTGAAATCAGATAGATTATATTCTTTGCAGCCAAAGATGGAGAAGCTCCATACAGTCAGCAAAAACAAGACCAGGAGCTGACTATGGCTCAGATCGTGAACACCTTATTGCCAAATTCAGACTTAAATTGAAGAAAGTAGGGAAAACCACTAGACCATTCAGGTATGACCTAAATCAAATCCCTTATGATTATACAGTGGAAGTGACAAATAGATTTAAGGGCCTAAATCTGATACATAGAGTGCCTGATAAACTATGGACAGAGGTTCGTGACATTGTACAGGAGACAGGGATCAAGACCATCCCCGTGGAAAAGAAATGCAAAAAAGCAAAATGGCTGTCTGGGGAGCCCTTACAAATAGCTGTGAAAAGAAGAGGAGCAAAAAGCAAAGGAGAAAAGGAAAGATATAAGCCTCTGAATGCAGAGTTCCAAAGAATAGCAAGAAGAGATAAGAAAGCCTTCTTCAGAGATCAATGCAAAGAAATAGAGGAAAACAACAGAATGGGAAAGACTAGAGATCTCTTCAAGAAAATTGGAGATACCAAGGGAACATTTCATGCAAAGATGGGCTCAATAAAGGACAGAAATGGTATGGGCCTAACAGAAGCAGAAGATATTAAGAAGAGATGGCAAGAATACACAGAAGAACTGTACAAAAAAGATCTTCACGACCCAGATAATCACAATGGTGTGATCACTGACCTATAGCCAGACATCCTGGAATGTGAAGTCAGGTGGGCCTTAGAAACCATCACTACGAACAAAGCTAGTGGAGGTGATGGAATTCCAGTTGAGCTATTTCAAATCCTGAAAGATGATGCTGTGAAAATGCTGCACTCAATATGCCAGCAAATTTGGAAAACTCAGCAGTGGCCACCAGACTGGAAAAGGTCAGTTTTCATTCCAATTCCAAAGAAAGGCAATGCCAAAGAATGCTCAAACTACCACACAATTGCACTCATCTCATATGCTAGTAAAGTAATGCTCAAAATTCTCCAAGCCAGGCTTCAGCAATATGTGAATTGTGAACTTCCAGATGTTCAAACTGGTTTTAGAAAAGGCAGAGGAACCAGAGATCAAATTGCCAACATCTGCTGGATCATGGAAAAAGCAAGAGAGTTCCAGAAAAACATCTCTTTCTGCTTTATTGACTATGCCAAAGCCTTTGACTGTGTGGATCACAATAAACTGTGGAAAATTCTGAAAGAGATGGGAATACCAGACCACCTGATCTGCCTCTTGAGAAATTTGTATGCAGGTCAGGAAGCAACAGTTAGAACTGGACATGGAACAACAGACTGGTTCCAAATAGGAAAAGGAGAACGTCAAGGTTGTATATTGTCACCGTGCTTATTTAACTTATATGCAGAGTACATCATGAGAAATGCTCGACTGGAAGAAACACAAGCTGGAATCAAGATTGCCGGGAGAAATATCAATAACCTCAGATATGCAGATGACACCACCCTTATGGCAGAAAGTGAAGAGGAACTGAAAAGCCTCTTGATGAAAGTGAAAGTGGAGAGTGAAAAAGTTGGCTTAAAGCTCAACATTCAGAAAATGAAGATCATGGCATCCGGTCCCATCACTTCATGGGAAATAGATGGGGAAACAGTGGAAACAGTGTCAGACTTTATTTTTCTGGGCTCCAAAATCACTGCAGATGGTGACTGCAGCCATGAAATTAAAAGATGCTTACTCCTTGGAAGGAAAGTTATGACCAACCTAGATAGCATATTCAAAAGCAGAGACATTACTTTGCCAACAAAGGTTCGTCGTCTAGTCAAGGCTGTGGTTTTTCCTGTGGTCATGTATGGATGTGAAAGTTGGACTGTGAAGAAGGCTGAGCACCGAGGAATTGATGCTTTTGAACTGTGGTGTTGGAGAAGACTCTTGAGAGTCCCTCGGACTGCAAGGAGATCCAACCAGTCCATTCCGAAGGAGATCAGCCCTGGGATTTCTTTGGAAGGAATGATGCTAAAGCTGAAACTCCAGTACTTTGGCCACCTCATGTGAGGAGTTGACTCGTTGGAAAAGACTCTGATGCTGCGAGGGATTGGGGGCAGGAGGAGAAGGGGAAGACAGAGGATGAGATGGCTGGATGGCATCACTGACTCGATGGATGTGAGTCTGGGTGAACTCTGGGAGTTGGTGATGGGCAGGGAGGCCTGGCGTGCTGTGACTCATGGGGTCGCAAAGAGTCGGACACGGCTGAGTGACTGAACTGAACTTAGTTGCTTGTAAACAGTGGCTGCTGCTGCTGGGGCTGATGTATCATACATTATTATTCTAAGAATATTGATAACATATTAACACAGTTGTGATTATAATTATGATTATCCATCTGTCCATCCATAGTTCTTCCTTCAACAAATGAGTATCTACTATGTAATAGTCACTGTCTTGGGCAAACGTCAACATCATCGACCATGCGGTCAAATAACACAGGCTCCTTAAGAAGGGCAGTTATGGAGGTGCACAAATTAATAATGATAATGCCAAATGCCATGGTTATTTGTCAGTCTGATGAGGAGTTAATTTCTTGAGTCTGAGAAGGGAAGAAACTTGAAACCTGACAAAGTCAATTCTCTTAATTTCATATCTCACTTCAGACCATGGGGACAAAATAATCAGGTTTTAATTGAGCCAGGAACTTAGAAAATGTATTATAGGTGATTTTGCTAGTGGATTGAGTACCCAGAAGCAGAGAGGGTTCTAGGAAGAAATTGCTTGCCATCTCACTTTATCTCCTTTCTTAGTAATGCATTATCTTGTCTCTCTGTTTGAACATGTATAAGTAAAACTTTCCTATGGATAATTTAGAAAACCTACCTGAAATCTTCAGGCCTGTGTCACATCAATTTCTCTCCAAGTATGGAGAAGGCAATGGCACCCCACTCCAGTACTCTCCTGGAAAATCCCATGGATGGAGCGTGGTGGGCTGCAGTCCATGGGGTTGCTATAAGTCAGATATGACTGAGCGACTTCACTTTCATGCATTGGAGAAGGAAATGGCAACCCACTCCAGTGTTCTTGCCTGGAGAATCCCAGGGACGGGGGAGCCTGGTGGGCTGCTGTCTATGGGTTCGCACAGAGTCGGACATGACTGAAGTGACTTACCAGCATGGAATAGTAGGAAGAACATGGGAAGGAATCCATGGTCCATCTCTCAGTGAACAAAACACATGGTACATGACTTTATTTCTCTTTAGCACAGTTCTCTTATCTCCAAAAATAAAATACAGTACTAACTTTTTTGGATTTACTACCTTATGGGAGTATCTTCACTGGACAGTGATGAAATTAAGACTATGAGTCTTTCTACACTATTCAGTTCAGTCGCTCAGTCATGTCCAACTCTTTGTGACCCCATGAACTGCAGCACACCAGGCCTCCCTGTCCATCACCAACTCCCAGAGTCCACCCAAACCCACATCCATCGAGTTGGTGATGCCATCCAACCATCCAGTCCTCTGTCGTCCCCTTCTCCTCCTGCCCTCAATCTTTCCCTGCATCAGGGTCTTTTCAAATGAGTCAGCTGTTCGCATCAGGTGGCCAAAGTATTGGAGTTTCAGCTTCAACATCAGTCCTTCCAATGAACACCCAGGATTGATCTCCTTTAGGATGGGCTGGATGGATCTCCTTGTAGTCCAAGGGACTCTCAAGAGTCTTCTCCAACACCACAGTTCAAAAGCATCAATTCTTCGGTGCTCAGCTTTCTTTATAGTCCAACTCTTACATCTGTACATGACCACTGGAAAAACCATAATCTTGATTAGGTGGACCTTTGTTGACAAAGTAATGTCTCTGCTTTTTAATATGCTGTCTAGGTTGGTCATAACTTTCCTTCCAAGGAGTAAGCGTCTTTCAATTTCATGACTGCAATCACCATGTGCAGTGAGTTTGGAGCCCAGAAAAATAAAGTCAGCCACTGTTTCCCCATCTATTTGCCATGGTGGCCACTAATTTATACAACAGCACCACATGTTCAGTGAATAATTTATATATGCCGGACCCTTGACTAGGCTTTGGAGCTATAGTGGTGAGTTCAAATCAAATATAATCTTTGCCCATGTAGAGCCTGTGGTTCAATGGGGAAGAATGAGACTAAAGGAGATAATCAAACATAAATGTATGATTTTAATACAAACTGTATTCAGTCCTAAGAAGCTATAGAATTGTCTGTGCTGGAATAAGTCCCTAGATCAATTCACATATCCCCAGTAAATTTCATGGTTGTCCTTTCTCTAAATAATTCAGTGTCCCCTAGAAAAGAGTTGTTTTTCAACTAAGAATAAAGTATGTTCTCATCGATTCCCCAAAGGGTCAGAAAATATACCAAAGTCATCTAAGTGAACAGTCTTGGGTATAACATGAAAAATCAAATGTATTGTATTACCAAACTCATTAATTTAATATTTTAGAATTATGCATAATTTGTTTTCATCTCTGTATTAAGAATGAAAGAGTAGAAGTTAATCTGTACTAAAAATTGCACTTTCCATCTTTCTTAAGCACAGTGGAGTCTTCTTGTAACTCAGAGTCATCTTCATGACCTTTTGCTCTGTATGACTCATTGAGTCCAGACTACATGTCTCTACTGTGAATGGACCCTGGCTATACTTTTTTGAGTTACATAAAAGTAAATCTACTTTTATAATGTTGCTATTTTTTCTACTGTTTTCAGCTGTCACACTTCCTGTTCTCAATGTGTTTTGTTCTTGGGGACCTTTTCATTTCCATTTCTAATCTGCTATGGTTTGGGAACCAGTATAATCACATTCATTAGAATCATTTGAGAAAAGAGAACAGTTTCAGGAAGGTCAGAAACCCTCTTCCTTTAACAGAGTATATCAGATTTATGCATGAAAGATGTATGTTTGAACGTCAGTTTGGGGTAGTCATAGTATTAACAGTTGCAGTCATCACAAAAGTATCTTTAAATAAATGAGGTGATTGATAATAAACCAGAGGAAATGGCAGCCAGTTCAAATCTATCACATTTACATGGTACTTTTCACCTTTTAAAGTGCAATTTTACCTTCCTGCTTACTTCATATTCACTAAATCAGAATAGGAAGAGATGAGATGAATATTATAAGGCAACTCAGGCTCAGAGATGTGAAGTGATTTATCTCAAGTCATTAGGTGAACTGTTGACATAATTATGCCTAAGCCTTAGGTTACTGGACTCTCAGCCTGAAGATTTTAGAAGGGCAGAAAAAAATATAAAGAGAATAGAGCTCAAAGCAGACATTTTACATTAACCCATTTTACTGGAGACAATCTCAATTGTTTGGAGGAAAAAACCCAACTTCATTTTGGGCAGCTGTGAGTTTCTAGACATGCTTGAATCACCCATAAATGCACAGTGCTGACTTTCTTGGCATCTTGGGTATTTTAAAGTCCTATTTTCTCTGCCATAGTAAATTCATCATTGACTGCAATAAGTTGGTGAAATGTCAAGGAGAGGATGGAGAGTGTGTATGAAAATGAAAGCTTCAAAATTAGGTCTCATGTCTGATAAAGGGCCTTCCCTGGTGCTTCAGATGGTAAAGAATCTGCCTGCAATTCAGGAGGCCTGTGTTCAGTCCCTGGAATGGGAAGATCCCCTGGAGAAGCGAATGGCTACCCAATCCAATCTTCTTGCCTGGATAATTCCATGGACAGAGGAGCCCAGTGGGTGGAATATGTCATTATTTGGGCATTCATTTTTTCTTCTCATTTATTTTTAAATTGCTCAACAAATACTTGGTGACAAGTACTACTCTATGCCCTGAGTATGTAAAGGTCAACAAAACATGGCAGTACTCTCAAGTTGCTTATGTGCTATCAACACTTGTGATGGAAACATTCTAAAATTAGGTCATGGGCATTGTTCTACAACTCTGTAATATATGAATATTAATTAAATTGTGCACTAAGAATAGGTTAATTTTATGGCATGTAACCTATACTCTCAAAAAATCTGTTTGAAGAGAGGCAAATTAAAGTAAGCATAATCAGTGCCATAGTAGGGATAAAGTGCCAAGGTACTATGGGAACTCTTAAAAGACACCAAATTCAAAGAAACAGGATGAAATTCTAGAAAAAGTGATATCTAAGCAGAAACCTGAAGACGAAGTTAAGGAAGATTGGACTGAGTGACAGAAACAATGTGAACAAATGGCTAAAGGGAATTCAGAGTGTGCATGGTCTATATTCTGTAAGATGTGGAGTGATTTAGCTTCTAGAGCTCAGCTCATGAGGGGAAGTGACCAGAAGTGACAGGGTGGCAGGGAGAGATAAGCAGGAATTAAGCACCATGGCTTTCTATATCATAAAGAGGAATTGGAATTTATTCTAAAGGCAATATGGTGTCATTAAAAGCTTCAAGGCATAGGGATGTCTTTGAATAAGTTTGTGCTTTGGAAGATCTCTCTTGCTGTAGAGAGGACACTTGTTTAAGGAAGAAAAAGTCTAGAGGTAAGGAGACCAGCAATGCAGCTGATTCTATAAACTTGGTGAGTGGATCTGAACTAAGTAGATGAATTTAGAAATAAGGTAGAATCAGAAGGACTTCATGATAAATTAAATGTAGGAAGTAAGGATGTTGGTGAAGATGTAGACAAAGATTCTAGTTTGTCTTTGGTTGACTATATAGCTCACAGTACTATTCATGAGGAGAATGAATGCTGGGTGTAGATGAAACTTGGAAAAAGGAAATTGTAGTAAATTGGCATTTTGTTGTTCATTTTAAAATTGGGGAGTTTTTAGGATATTTAAAGGATATATCAGTTCAGTTCAGTCACTCAGTGGTGTCTGACTCTTTGCAATCCCATAAACTGCAGCACGCCAGGCCTTCCTGCCCATCACCAACTCCCGGAGTCCACCCATACACCCAAATCTCATATATTTTTTGAGATTAGTTGTTTGTCAGTTGCTTCATTTGCTATTATTTTCTCCCATTCTGAAGGCTGTCTTTTCACCTTGCTTATAGTTTCTTTTGTTGTGCAGAAGCTTTTAATTTTAATTAGATCCCATTTGTTTGTTTTTGCTTTTATTTCCAATATTCTGGGAGGTGCCTCATAGAGGATCCTGCTGTGATGCATGTTGGAGAGTGTTTTGCCCGTGTTCTCCTCTAAGATTTTTATAGTTTCTGGTCTTATGTTGGGATCTTTAATCCATTTTGAGTTTATTTTTGTGTATGGTGTTAAAAGTGTTCTAGTTTCATTCTTTTACAAGTGGTTGACCAGTTTTCCCAGCACCACTTGTTAAGACATTGTCTTTTCTCCACTGTATATTCTTGCCTCCTTTGTCAAAGATAAGGTGTCTATAGGTGCGTGGGTTTATCTCTGGGCTTTCTATTTTGTTCCATTGACTGTGGCTTTGTAGTAGAGCCTGAAGTCAGGTAGGTTGATTCCTCCAGTTCCATTCTTCTTTCTCAAGATTGCTTTAGCTATTCGAGGTTTTTTGTATTTCCATACAAATTGTGAAATTATTTGTTCTAGCTCTGTGAAAAATACCATTGGTAGCTTGATAGGGATTGCATTGAATCTATAGATTGCTTTGGGTAGTATACTCATTTTCACTATATTGATTCTTCTGATCCATGAACATGGTATATTTCTCCATCTATTAGTGTCCTCTTTGATTTCTTTCACCAGTGTTTTATAGTTTTCTATATATAGGTCTTTAGTTTCTTTAGGTAGATATATTCCTAAGTATTTTATTCTTTTCATTGCAATGGTGAATGGAATTGTTTCCCTAATTTCTCTTTCAATTTTCTCATTATTAGTGTATAGGAATGCAAGGGATTTCTGTGTGTTGACTTTATATCCTGCAACTTTACTATATTCATTGATTAGCTCTAGTAATTTTTTGGTGGAGTCTTTAGGGTTTTCTATGTAGAGGATCATGTCATCTGCAAACAGTGGGAGTTTTACTTCTTCTTTTCCAATTTGGATTCCTTTTATTTCTTTTTCTGCTCTGATTGCTGTGGCCAAAACTTCCAAAACTATGTTGAATAGTAGTGGTGAGAGTGGGTACCCTTGTCTTGTTCCTGACTTTAGGGGACATGCTTTCTGTTTTTCACCATTGAGGATAATGTTTGCTGTGGGTTTGTCATATATAGCTTTATTATGTTGAGGTATGTTCCTTCTATTCCTGCTTTCTGGAGAGTTTTTTTTTTTTATCATAAATGGATGTTGAATTTTATCAAAGGCTTTCTCTGCATCTATTGAGATAATCATATGGCTTTTATTTTTCAATTTGTTAATGTGGTGTATTACAAGGATCTTTTCAAACGAGTCAGCTGTTTGCATCAGGTGGCCAAAGTATTGGAGTTTCAGCTTCAGCATCACTCCTTCCAGTGAACACTCAGGACTGATCTCCTTTAGGATGGATTGGTTGGATCTCCTTGCAGTCCAAGGGACTCTCAAGAGTCTTGTCCAACACCACAGTTCAAAAGCATCAATTCTTTGGTGCTCAGCTTTCTTTATAGTCCAACGCTTACATCCATACATGACCACTGGAAAAACCATAATCTTGATTAGATGGACCTTTGTTGGCAAAGTAATGTCTCTGCTTTTTAATATGCTGTCTAGATTGGTCATAACTTTTCCTCCAAGGAGTAAGCGTCTTTTAATTTCATGGCTGCAGTCACCATCTGCAGTTATTTTGGAACCCATAAAAATAAAGTCAGCCACTGTTTCCACATCTATTTGCCATGAAGTCATGGGACCAGATGCCATGATCTTAGTTTTCTGAATGTTGAGCTTTAAGCCAACTTTTTCACTCTCCTCTTTCACTTTCATCAAGAGGCTCTTTCGTTCTTCTTCACTTTCTGCCATAAGGGTGGTGTAATCTGCATATCTGAGGTTATTGGTATATGGGTAGGGAGAAAACGAGGGAAAGGAATACGTCCAGGTTGGTACAGAGATTTTGGTAGTGAGTAGATTATAGGAGATCATTTAAGTCAAATTACTGAATGAAGTTTCTTAGACAGAAAAGAATGTGTAGCAAGAAGAGACCAAAGATAAAACCATAAAGGACATAAAAATTCACTATGTAGGCAGAGGAGGAGGAGACTTAGAAGTATTTTTAGAAGAAATAGCTTAATGGATAATTGTGAGAAAAATAGGGGATTATAATGTTGGCAATCAAGAAACAATTAGACCAGAAAATAATATGGAGAAGTGCTCAGAAAAGGTTCTCCTAAGGAAAGATGATGTGAAGAGTTGACTCATTGGAAAAGACTCTGATGCTGGGAGGGATTGGGGACAGGAGGAAAAGGGGATGACAGAGGATGAGATGGCTGGATGGCATCACCGACTTGATGGACGTGAGTTTGAGTGAACTCCGGGAGATGGTGATGGACAGGGAGACCTGGTGTGCTGCGATTCATGGGGTTGCAAAGAGTTGGACACGACTGAGCAACTGAACTGAACTGAACTGAAGGAAAAATGATGTTGAACCTGAATGTAGAAAAGGTGGCAGTCATGCCAAGAACTGGGAGAAGAATGTGCCTAGCTGAAGAGCAGTGAATGCAAAAGTTTACTCTAAGGGTGAGCCCAGTGTGTTTAAGTGATAAAAGACCAGCATGGAACTGCAGTAAATGCCTGTGAGAGTGTTGGGATGTCAGAGAGAGGCACATGGGTCTTTTAGGCTTTAAATGGCCATTCAAGGGATTTTAAATTTTGTGTTATGCGTGAGAAAAAGCTCCAAGATTCTAATGGGGGGAGGGAGATATATGAACTAATTTATGCTGCTATGTGAAGGATAATGTATAGGAGACTGACAGTGGAGAGGCTGAAATTTCCGAGGTAAGAGATGATGGTGACTGGGGCCAGGTTGTTAGCAGTGGAGATAGCAAGGAATAGTGGGATTCAGGGTGTATTTTGGAGATATAATGGATGAAATTTGTTAATGGATAGAGCTAGGGGAATGAAGATAGAAGAATAAAGGGTGGCTCCAAATTATTGACCTAAGAAATGGATGGACATAATATGTCGGGGGTGGGGAGCAAAATCCATGATTCCATTTTAGCCATGTTAAATTCAAGATGTCTACAACTTCTTTTTAAAATTTTATTGAATATAGTTGATTTATAATATTGTGTTTAATTTCTGTATATAAAAGTGACTCAGTTGTGTGCGTGTGTATGTGTGTATATATAATCTTCGTGTTCTTTTCTATTATGGTTTATCACAGGATATTAAATATATTATAGCTCCCTGTACTATCCATCCTATGTATAATAGTTTGCATCTGCTAATTCCAAACTCTCAATCCTTCCTTCCCCTACTGCTCTTCCCACTTGACAACCACAAGTCTGTTCTCTTTGTGAGTATGTTTCTGTTTTATAAATATGTTTTATGGATTTGTGTCATAGTTTAGATTCTGCATATAAGTGACAGAATATGGCATTTGTCTTTCTCTAACTTACTTCACTTAGTATGATAATTTCTTGGTCTACCCATGTTGCTGCAGGCGGCATTATTTCATTCTTTTTAATGGTTGAGTAGTATACCCTTGTATATCCATTAATTCCATGTTAATCCATTCATCTATCAATGGGCATGTAGGTTGTTTCTGTGTCTTGGCTACTGTGAATAGTGCTGCTATGAACATAGGGTGCATGTATCTTTTTGAATTACAGTTTTGCCTGGGTACATGCCCAGGAGTGGGATTTATGGATCATGTGGTATCTCTATTTTTAGTTTTCTAAGGAACTTCCATACTATTTTCCATAGTGGCTGCACCAATTTACATTCCCACTAAAAATGTAAGAAGATTCCATATTCCCCACATTGTCTCCAACATTTATTATTTGTCTACAACTCCTTTATGTGAGTGTAGAGTAGGTTGTTAGATATTTAAGTCTGAATTATGAGGGAATAGTCAGGACTGGAATTATAGATTTGGGTGTCTCAGAATATTAGGTAGTATTTAATGTCATGATACTGGATGAGATCACATAAAGAATGAGAGTATGGAGAGATAAAGAGAGATCTTATGACTGAATCTTGGAGTACTGCAGTGTTTAGAAACATGGAAGAGAAAGAAGATTGACCAAAGGAGACTCAGAAAGAGCAGCAAGTGTCTCTGGAAGAAAGCAAGGAGGATGTGGTATCCCAGACGGCCAGGGATGACAGTGTTTCAAGTCAGATGAACTGTTGTTCCACCCTGGTTGGAAGTAGAGGTACAGGTTAAACAGAAAGTCAGGGAGAAGGGGTTTGGGGTTTTCTCCCCTTAGATCCCTTGTCTTTTCATTCTTCATGAGCCCATTGAGCTTCATAGCAAAAGCTGTTAAGAGTTAGCCACCTATGTGACCTTCACCTTTGAGGAAGGAGAACAGCACATCCCAGGAAAGTCTTGTATAGAGGTGAACAGAAATAATTCAAAGTAGAAAGTAACATGGCATTAAAGAGCTTCAGGTGAAATTATTGAGGGGTTTTATATTGTCTTTCTGATGAGAAGTAGGGAAGTCTTCATGGTGGAGGTTATGCTCATGTGCACACATACACTCACACACACACACTCACACAAAAGCAGAGTCTTGTACAGATGGAAATAGGCAGGACAGGTATCTTAACCAGAGGGTTAACTGCATAAGCAGGGCCCATGGGAAGAAACTTGTAGCCTGTGTAGAGGACCCCAATCAGTTAATTTTGTTTGGTTCACTTATTGGTTGGTAATTGATTCTGTACTTCACCCATACCCAGCCCTCACACAAGAGTCACTCCATGCAGTGGTTCTTTGCCACACATGAAAATGTCGATCAAGCCAGAAACTCAGAAGATTAGCTCTGGGTTTCTAGACTCCTCCACTAGCACTGTTCCCTTTCCAACCTTGAATCCAAGTTAGTTAAAATCCCTGAAACTTCCCTGGTCTCCAAAGAGGAAGGATAGCAATGAGATTGCATTGAAGTCCTAAATCCCCAATGGCCCAGCTTAATCGAATGGACATATTTCATTAAACAAATGCCTGTGCCATCTGCTCTACTCCAATTAGGAATGCATGAGGAACATATTTCTCAATTATGTTGGAGAAGATGTCTGGGCTCAGAGGCCCCAGCCAACAGCCTTTCCTCAGGCAGTGCTCAGTGGGGAGACCTGCCTCTAGCTTGTAGTGGCCCTCATGTTTTTTTCATGTCGTCTCTCAACTCCACCACTCACTTTGCATTAGTGCATTCCCTTTTGGGTTAGAACTGATCGGATCCAACACTCTAAATGAAAATGCTCCATGCTGGTTTAAAATCACTGTATTTATTGCACACTACTAACGTTTATTAAAATCTTCGTTATGGCCAGATGCTGGGTTAAGCATTTTCTGTAGCATTTTATCTAAACCATAAAACTTCTCTGTTAAGTAAGAAGGATCCTCATTCTATAGATGAGAAAATTGAAGCTTTAGCAATCTTAAATCATTCAACCAAGATCCCACAGATGGTGAGTGATGGAGCTAGGAATACATGGGCAGCCTGGCACCAGAGCTCATGTTTTGATACAATATGTGTTTCTAGAAGTACTACACACTGTCAGTGTGCAGTGTGATGTAGGTGCTATTCTACTTTCAGGGCCTTCACAGCCAGATGCAGAAGAAACAAGGAAATGCATCAGGATGGGTGGAGACAAGTACAAGTTGGGAGTGGAAGGAGTTACTCCCAGGGTTCCAAGGCAAAACACTGGTATAGCATACTCAAGCATTTAAAGTCTAGCTCAGAAATGTAGACTGTAGAGCAACCCACCACATCTGTTTACACATCTGTGCTATCAGATCTCTTTGTGATTTAACCAGTCAACTGCGCTAATCCATATGCCTGGCTCACCCCTTCTCAGGGCTGCTGAGGATGTTGGAGAAAAATCCACAGCATTGATTTTCTGTTGTTCAGTTGCTCAGTTGTGTCTTATTCTTTGCAACCCCATGAACTACAGCATGCCAGGCTTCCTTGGCCTTCACTATCTCCTGAAGTTTCCTCAAACTCATGTCCATTGAGTTGATGGTGCCATCCAACATCTTATCCTGTCACCCCCTTCTCCTCCTGACCTCATTCCTTCCCAGCACCAGGGTCTTTTCCAATGAGTCAGCTCTTCACATGAGGTGATTAAAGTATTGGAGCTTCAGCTTCATCATCAGTCCTTCTAATGAATATTCTACTGATTTTCTAGTTCTACAAATTCAGGCACCTATTTAAGTTTCCTGTCTCACTTGCTTACATGCTTCTCCCTGTCCCTAATGCCTCATTGGACAGAAATTTTTTTTACCAGTCTTTATCACTATCTCCAAGCCTCCAATCTTACCACCTTGCCTTCACTGTTGAAAGGTTGCATATCCATCTCCTTTGCAGAGAAAATAGAGGTCATCAGATGGTGATTCCTCTGGATGTCAGCAGTTCTTATTAACTTCTACCCCTAGCTCATTCCCTGACATCTCAGTAGCATAATAACAAAATTAACTGATATTACTTCTGTAGTACATTTTATAAGCCAGGCACTACTGGATGTCTACATGCATTAGCTCACTCAATCCAAGGAACCACCTTGTGAGAGGGGAACTATTTTTAATCCTCAATATACAGACAAGAAAAATGAGTCTCAGAAAGGTAGGGAGATGTTCCTCAGGATTACCTTCTTACAGCTTTTGCCTTCTCATCACATGTAGTGTCTCTAAGAAACAGCATCTTCTTAAATAATGTCAGTCACCATCTATATGCTCATGGCCAAATCTGTGTTTCCAGCCTAGAATTCTTTTTGAGCTGTTCTTTATTCAGTTTCCCGGTAGATGCCCACTGGCATCTCAGAATTAAACTTAGCCTCTCATCATCACCCATCAATGGAATTGCTCATTTTACTACATTTCCTGGTGTGTGGGTAATACCTCACTGAGACTGGAGCATCATACTGCTGCTGCTGCTAAGTCACTTCAGTCGTGTCCGACTCTGTGCGACCCCATAGACGACAGCCCACCAGGCTCCCCCGTCCCTGGGATTCTCCAGGCAAGAACACTGGAGTGGGTTGCCATTTCCTTCTCCAATGCATACAAGTGAAAAGTGAAAGGGAAGTCACTCAGTTGTGTCTGACTCTTCGTGACCCCATGGACTGCAGCCCACCAGGCTCCTCCGTCCATGGGATTTTCCAGGCAAGAGTACTGGAGTGTGGTGCCATCGCTTTCTCCGGGAACACCATACAATGTCCTACAATTGAGCAGATCAGCATTCTTCCTCTTTGTGAATGGCATCCTCTCCTTGACCTCAGCCCTAGGGAGGAGTAGCAAGGGGTCTGATGAAAGGAGCATCGAGTAATTTTGAATTCCTTCTTTTCGAAGTCCTCCCTTTGTCAGCTGTGTGACCTGTTTTTCATCTCAACCTCCCCAAGCCTCAGTTTCTTTGTCCATATGTGGGAATAACAACTCTACCTGACACATAATAAACCATCAGTTGTGGGGAGGGGAATGAGAAGTTTGAGGCACTGGTAGAAGAGGGGCAGGTGCAGCTGTAGTCACGGTGTAGAGGAGCAGAAGTGGTCATACTGGTGACAGTGTGGTTTTTTTGGTAGGCAGTAATCATCTACTGGTTAGTCAGAATAGAGAACTGTGTGACTTCATCCTCCCTCTCCCTTATAACATTTGATCCATTCACATCTGTAGATTTTATTTTATTAATTTATGTCAGTTCTTATAGCCATCATCCTAGTTAGAACACACGGCATGATTTCTTTTAGCCCAAGGGGTGACTTGACTTCCTCAGGACCGTGCAGTGAAGATCCAGTGCTGGTTTAGGTCCTCTTATTCCATGTTCTTTCCACTCTACTGGGGACAATAGAGTAGAACAGTTAGACGTCAGGATGACTAGGTACAACTCTGGCTCTCCTCGCCCACTGACTCTATTTTCTGGGGAAGTTACTTACCCTCTTTTACCTACCAGCAAAGTAGGCAATAATAGTAGTACCACTGCATAGGGTTGTTGGGAGATTGTAATATGATCTTGGATTTAAAGCATGTATTAGTTTCCTAGGGATGTTTTAACAAAGTACTACAAATGAGCAGCTTGAAACAGGAGAAATTTATTGTCTCACAATTCTGGAGTATGGACATCCAAAACCAAAGTGTGGGTAGAACCATGCTCTTTCTGATGGCCCTAGGTGGGAATCTTGTGTTGCTTCTTCTCACTCCCACTGTCGCCAGTGATCTCTGATGTTCCTTGGGTTGTAGATATTGTACCCTAGTCACAAAGCTATCTTCTCCCTGGTGTATGTCATCTTCCTTCCATGTGTGCGTCTGTCACTGTGTCTGAATTTCCCTTTTATAAGGACCCTGGTGGTACTGGATTCGACTCATTCTAATTACTCATTATAACTGGATTCTCTCTGTGAAGATCCTATTTACATATAAGCTCATGTTCTGAGGAACTGGGAGTTAGGACTTCAATATATCTTTTTTGATGGGGGCAAAATTAAACTGATGACAAAGAACTTGGCTCAGGTTTGGGAAGACAGTAAATGCTCACTAAATATTTTCCTTCTTAGCAAGGAGCCTCCACTGTCAAAGGAGAGCTCAGAGCTGAGGAAGAAGACTGACAGCTTTGCCTCGGCAGTGGCTCCTGTTACACAATTACACATTCAGCTCTGGAGGCAGGCGGCCGCTGTGTTCTCAGGGAACTTCATCAATATTGTGACACTCCGACATGTGTCAGCCACAGGGTTCTCCAGGGCTCCTTCTCTGCAGATTCTTGTGAAGCTGAAAAAATTACCCTCCCATCCTGGACAGTCTGAGTGATGGCCTGCCCAGAAGCAAGAGGGTAAAATGGTCAGGGTGGCAGAGACCTCAGATAACCCAGGTGGTACTAGTGGTAAAGAACCCACTTGCTGATGCAGGAGATAAGAGACATGGATTTGATCCTGAGGTTGGGAAGATCCCCTGAAGGAGGGCATGGCAACCCACTCCAGTATTCTTGCCTGGAGAATTCCATGGACAAAGGAGCCTGGGGGGATATAGTCCATAGGGGTGCAAAACAGTCAGACATGACTGAATCAACTTAACACACATATATATGTGTATGTATATAGGAATGTGCATGTATGTATGCATATATATATATATGTGTGTACTTATATGTGTATATATGTATAATGTTGGTCTATGAAAATATCATCTCTCAATCTAATCTTCTGTAATTATCATTAGAAGTCCAATAGAGGTAAAATGTCTATGGGAAATGAAAGCAAAAATACCAACAAAGATTTTTTTTTCTTTTATTTATTTATTTATTAAAAAAAAATTTTTTTTTAATTTTATTTTATTTTTAAACTTTACATAATTGTATTAGTTTTGCCAAATATCAAAATGAATCCGCCACAGGTATACATGTGTTCCCCATCTTGAACCCTCCTTCTTCCTCCCTCCACATACCATCCCTCTGGGTCGTCCCAGTGCACTAGCCCCAAGCATCCAGTATTGTGCATCGAACCTGGACTGGCAACTTGATTTGACTTGATTTTTTTTGTCCTATGGATTGTGGAACATTTTGACTTGCAACACTGGTCTGAATGTGAATGAAGTTTTGTAATAGGTCAAGCCATTGCATTGAACATTGATTTCTCTGGTGTTCAGTTCAGTTCAGTTGCTCAGTTGTGTCCGACTCTTTGCCACCCCAAGGACTGACTGCAGCACACCAGGTTTCCTTGTTCATCACCAACTCTTAGAGCTTGCTCAAACTCATGTCAATTGAGTCGGCGATGCCATCCAGTAATCTCATCCTCTGTCATCTCCATCTCCTCCAGCCTTCAATCTTTCCCAGCAACAGAGTCTTCTAAAATTAGTCAGTTCTTTGCATCAGGTGGCCAAAGTATCGGAGTTTCAGCTTCAGCATCAGTCGTTCCAATGAATACTCAGAATTGATCTCCTTTAGGATGGAATGGTTGTATCTCCTTGCTGTCCAAGGGACTCTCAAGAGTCTTCTCCAATACCACAGTTCAAAAGCATCAATTCTTTGGTGCTCAGCTTTCTTTATAGTTCAACTCTCACATCCATACATGACTACTGGAAAGATCATAGCCTTGACTACACAAACTTTTGTTGGCAAAGTAATGTCTCTGCTTTTTAATATGCTGTTTAGGTTGGTCATAACTTTTCTTCCAAGCCTTTTTATTTCATGGCTGAAGTCACTATTTGCAGTGATTTTGGAGCCCTGCCCCCGCTTCCCCCGAATAAAGTCTGTCACTGTTTCCATTGCTTCCCCATCTATTTGCCATGAAGTGATGGGACCAGAGGCCATGATCTTAGTTTACTGAATGTTGAGTTTTAAGCCAAATTTTTACTCTCCTCTTTCATTTTCATCAAGAGGCTCTTTAGTTCTACTTTGCTTTCTGCCATGAGGGTGGTGTCATCTGCATATCTGGTTATTGATATTTCTCCCGGCAATCTTTATTCCAGCTTGTGCTTCTTCCAGCCCAGCGTTTCTCATAATGTTCTCTGTATATAAGTTAAATAAGCACAGTGACAATATACAGGCTTGACATACTCCTTTTCCTAATTGGAACCAGTCTGTTGTTCCATATCCAGTTCTAACTGTTGCTTCCTTATCTGCATACAGATTTCTCAAGAGACAGTTCAGGTGGTTTGGTATTCCCATCTCTTTCAGATTTTCCAGACTTATTGTGATCCACACAGTCAAAGGCTTTGGCATAGTCAATAAAGCAGAAATAGATGTTTTTTTGGAACTCTTGTGCTTTTTTAATGATCCAGTGGATGTTGGCAATTTGATCTCTGGTTCTTCTGACTTTCCTAAAACCAGCTTGAACATCTGGAAGTTCATGGTTCACGTATTGTTGAAGCCTGGCTTGGAGAATTTTGAGCATTACTTTACTAGCATGTGAGATGAGTGCAATTGTGTGGTAGTTTGAGCATTCTTTGGCATTGCCTTTCTTAGGGACTGGAGTGAAAACTGACCTTTTGCAGTCCTGTGGCCACTGCTGAGTTTTCCAAATTTGCTGGCATATGGAGTGCAGCACTTTCACAGCATCATCTTTCAGGATTTGAAATAGCTCAACTGGAATTCCATCACCTCCACTAGCTTTGTTCCTAGTGATACTTCCTAAGGTCCACTTGACTTCACATTCCAGGATGTCTGGCTCTAGATGAGTGATCACATCATCATGATTTTCTGGGTTGTGAAGATCGTTTTTGTACAGTTCTTCTGTGTATTCTTGCCACCTCTTCTTAATATCTTCTGCTTCTGTTAGGTCCATACCATTTCTGTCCTTTATTGAGCCCATCTTTGCATGAAATGTTCCCTTGGTATCTCTAATTTTCTTCAAGAGATCTCTAGTCTTTCCCACTCTATTATTTTCTTCACTTCTTTGCACTGATCACTAAAGAATGCTTTCTTATCTCTCCTTGCTATTTTTTGGAACTCTGCATTCAATGGGTATATCTGTCCTTTTCTCTGTTGCTTTTCACTTCTCTTCTTCTCTCAGCCTTTTGTAAGGCCTCCTCAGACCACCATTTTGCTTTTCTGCATTTCTTTTTCTTGGGGATGGTCTTGCTCCCTGTCTTCTATAGAATGTCATGAACCTCTGTTCATAGTTCTTCAGGCACTCTGACTATCAGATCTAATTCCTTGAATCTATTTCTCACTTCCACTGTATAGTCCTAAGGGATTTGATTTAGGTCATACCTGAATGGTGTAGTGATTTTCCCTACTTTCTTCAATTTAAGTCTGAATTTGTCAGTAAGGAGTTCATGATCTGAGCCACAGTCAGCTCCTGGTCTTGTTTTTGCTGACTGTATAGAGCTTCTCCATCTTTGGCTGCAAAGAATATAATCAATCTGATTTCGGTGTTGACCATCTGGTGATGTCCATGTGTAGAGTCTTCTCTTGTGTTGTTGGAAAAAAGTGTTTGCTATGACCAGTGCATTTTCTTGGCAAAACTCTATTAGCCTTTGCCCTGCTTAATTCTGTACTCCAAGGCCAAATTTGCCTGTTACTCCAGGTGTTTCTTGACTTCCTACTTTTGTATTACAGTCCCCTATAATAAGAAGGACATATTTTGGGGGTTTTAGTTCTAAAAGGTCTTGTAGGTCTTCATAGAACCGTTCAACTTCAACTTCTTCAGCATTACTGGTTGGAGAATAGACTTGGATTACTGTGATATTGAATGGTTTGCCTTGGAAATTAACAGAGATCATTCTGTCGTTTTTGAGATTGCATCCAATACTGCATTTTGGACTCTTTTGTTGACTATGATGGCTACTCCATTTCTTCTAAGGGATTCTTGCCCACAGTAGTAGATATAATGGCCATCTGAGTTAAATTCACCCATTCCAGTCCATTTTAGTTTACTGCTTCCTAGAAGGTCGATGTTCACTCTTGCTATCTCCTGTTTGACCACTTCCAATTTGCCTTGATTCATGGACCTAACATTCCAGGTTCCTATGCAATATTGCTCTTTTACAGCATCATACCTTGCTTCCATGACCAGTCACATCCACAACTGGGTGTTGTTTTTGCTTTTTCTCCATCCCTCATTCTTTCTGGAGTTTTTTCTACACTGATCTCCAGTAGCATGTTGGGTACCTACCGACCTGGGGAGTTCATCTTTCAGTATCCTATCATTTTGCCTTTTCATACTGTTCATGGGGTTCTCAAGGCAATGATACTGAAGTGATTTGCCATTCCCTTCTCTAGTGGACCACATTTTGTCAGAACTCTCCAGCATGACCTGTCCTACACAGCATGGCTCATAGTTTCATTGAGTTAGACAAGGCCCAGTAAACTTCCAGATGTTCAAGCTGAATTTAGAAAAGGCAGAGGAATCAGAGATCAAATTGCCAATATCTTCTTGATCATCAAAGAAGCAAGAGAGTTCCAGGTTAACATCTACCTCTGCTTTATTGACTATGCCAAAGCCTTTGACTGTGTGGATCACAAAAAACTGTGGAAAATTCTTCAAGAGATGGGAATACTAGACCATCTGACCTGCTTCCTGAGAATTCTGTATGCAGGTAAAGAAGCAACAGTTAGAGCTGGACGTGGAACAATAGACTGGTTCCAGATTGGGAAAGAAGTATATCAAGGCTGTATATTGTCACTCTGCTTATTTAACTTATATGCAGAGTACATTATTCAAAATACTGGGCTTGAGGAAGCACAAGCTGAAATCAAGATTGGGGGGAGAAATATCAATAACCTCAGATGTGCAGATGATACCACCCTTAAGGCAGAAAGTGAAGAAGAACTAAAGAGCCTCTTGATGAAAGTGAAAGAGGAGAGTGAAAAAATTGGCTTAAAACTCAACATTCAGTAAACTAAGATCATGGCCTCTGGTCCCAGCACTTCATGGCAAATAGATGGGAAAACATTGGAAACAGTGACAGACTTTATTTTGCGGGGGGGGTGGGGGGTGGGGGTGGGGCTCCAAAATCTCTGTCGATGGTGACTGCAGCCATGAAATTAAAAGACACTTACTCATTGGAAGAAAAGTTATGACCAACCTAGATAGCATATTAAAAAGCAAAGACATTATTTGCCAACCAAGTTCCATCTAGTCAAAACTAATGTTTTTCCAGTAGTCATGTGTGGATGTGAGAATTGGAGTATAAACAAAGCTGAACACCAAAGAATTGATGCTTTTGCACTGTGGTATTGGAGAAGACTCTTGAGAGTCCCTTGGACATCAAAGAGATCCAACCAGTCCATCCTAAAGGAGATCAACCCTGAATATTTATTGGAAGGACTGATGCTGAAGCTGAAACTGAAACTGAGCTGACTCATTTGAGAAGACCGTGATGCTGGGAAAGATTGAAGGCAGGAGGAGAAGGGGACAACAGAGGATGAAATGGTTGCATGGCATCACCGACTCAATGGACATGAGTTTGAATAAACTTCAAGAGTTGGTGATGGACATGGAGGCCTGGCGTGCTGCAGTCCATGGGGTCACAAAGAGTTGGACATGACTCAGTGACTAAACTGAACTGAAATGAACTGAAGTGCCAATAGGGCAGGCATTTATTTTTCTAAGCCATTTTCCTGTTACCCAACACCATAGTTGATTTTACAGACACTAAGTAAATGTTACTTGACCATTCTGCATACTTACAGTATTTCATTTGGAGGAAGTTTCTTCATGAACTGAGAAGGGGACAAGTGAAGTCCATTTGATCCTTTTTCACCTGGACATTGGCTCCCACTGGACCAGTCCTGGGCTCTGTGGCTTGTGATCGCTCAATATTTGGAAGCTCTGAAGATTCTCTACACTTTCTTCTGGGCACGTTGTCTCTTCTGGACAGCAGAGATGCTGTCAGGTGAGTTTGCCATTGGCATTGCATTGGCAATCACAAGGTTCATCCTGGTCACACCCTAACTCCTCATTAGCCAGGAGATCTTGGGAAAGCCACTGAAATCTTAGTATACTCATCAGTCCCAGGTTATATTTCTGGTTGGTGACTTCAGCCTGAAATTAGTTTGTCAAAATCTGTCAAATGATGGAGGGCTGGATCCATGATCTCTGGAGGGCCCATTCTGGGTTTGGGAAGTGGGGAAATCTTGTCAGAAACTGTGTTTCTGGTAGCTCTCAGTTCTGAGAAATAGAAACTTGTTACAGGAATAAAGGTTACCTCTTTTTCGCCCAAGGTCGCCAGTGAGTCACGGACTGTGCCTAAAATAGAAACTGGCACAGGAAGAGGGTTCTGACTGTTTTTGAACATCACCCAGATATTTGTTAGGCCGTGAATATTTTCCCTATGTTTTGATGAATATGGACTATGAGTACTGAGGAAACAGGCCCAAAGAGTTGAGGAAGAGGGGTCCAAACAAATTGAGGAACATAAGCCTGGGTCTCTGGTCCCTTGGCCTGGGAGAACGTGCTGGAATGGAGAGAGTTCTAGACTGGGCTTTAGTTGTAGTACTCATGCCAACTACATAGGAACTGTAAGCTTTCTGGACCACAATCTCCTTTTCTGGACCACAATCTCCCCTTCTGGAAAGTGGAAAGTGTCAACTTTGATCACGTCATTCTCATGTTGTAAAAATTCCAATAAATACTGATGTAAAAGTATTTCATAAACACAAAGCCCTTTACAAATAGAAGTCTAGTGATTATTTTTGTTGCCACTGAGGATATCTTATGTTTTGATGAAGTCACTGTGTGGTGAGAGCCCTCTGGACTCAGTCATACACTGTGAAGAGTGAGTCATTCATGTCTCTGGAACTCAACTTTCGTATCTGTGAAATGGGGCAAGCAGCTCTTTCTCTGCTGGCTCACTGAGTTGCTCTGAAGATGCAAAGTGATGTCAAAACACCTGGAAAAGTATAAAACTTTCCTCCTCTTGCCTTCTAATCTTTTGCCTTTCTTCCTTCCTCCTCTCCCTTCCTTATACAATCTTCCTGGGCATCTGTTATGTGTCAGGTACAGTATTAGTTATGGAGGACATGTGTGTAAGATATATAAGCCATGTCATGGCTTCAAGGGATATTAGAATTTATTTGGGGAGACAAATGAAGAAATACATGACTATAATATGATGCTTTACAGCAACATTGGCTGAACACTTACAATGTGTAGGCAGTATTCTAAGGCATTCACATTACCTTGTTTAATTCTCATCCTAGAATTGACTCATTGGAAAAGACTCTGATGCTGGGAGGGATTGGGGGCAGGAGGAGAAGGGGACGACAGAGGATGAGATGGCTGGATAGCATCACTGACTCGATGGACGTGAGTCTGAGTGAACTCCGGGAGTTGGTGATGGACAGGGAGGCCTGGCGTGCTGCGATTCATGGGGTCGCAAAGAGTTGGACATGACTGAGCAACTGAACTGAACTGAACCCACTAGTACCTGAGGGTGTCAAGATTTTCCTTAGTTTTGAAGAGGGGGAAACCAAAGCCCAGAGAAATTAGTTAACTTGCCCAAGGGTGCAGAGCTAGTGACTCTGGGTGCTTTGACTCCAGAGCTAATTCCCTTAGCCATCAATGGTTAGTTGTAACTTAGGGAGACCAAGGGAAGCTCTGGAGGAAATGACAACTAGGGAAGGGCATTCCAGGGAGAAAGAAGAACTAGTTCCTTGGGAAAACACGAGGGCCTCCATAACTGGGCTCCTGCCAGCATTAATCACCTCTCCTTTTCTTCTGCCTCATTTACCCTGTTCTGGTCACATTGTCCTTCTTGCTTGTTCCCAGACATACCAGGCCACTCTTGCTTCAGGTCTCTTGTGTCAGCTTTTTCCTCTCTTAGGCCTCTCGCCCCCAGTTCTTTGCATGCATCCCTGATGCAGATGTCCCTGCTCAAGAGGCCTCCCTGGACAGCTGTGTCAATGACAGTTGCCTATCCCTATCCCCCAACTTTCCTGCCAGCTGGTAACTCACTCTTTTTTGTTGTTGTTCTGTCATGCAGTCATGTCTGACTCTTTGTGACCCCATGGACTGCAGCACACCAAGCTTCCCTGCCCTTCACCATCTCCCGAAGCTTGTTCAAACTCTTGTCCATTGAGTTGGTGATGCCATCCAACCATCTCGTCCTCTATTGTTCCCTTCTCCTCCTGCCTTCACTCTTTCCCAGCATCAGGGTCTTTTTCAATGAGCTAGTACTTCACATCAGGTGGCCAGCATATTGGAGCTTCAGCACCAGTCCTTCCAGTGAATATTCAGAACTGATTTCCTTTAGGATTGACTGATTTGATCTCCTTGCAGTCCAAGGGACTCTGAAGATTCTCCAACAACACAGTTCAAAAGCATCAATTTTTTGGCACTCAGTTTTCTTTATAGTCTAACTCTCATATCCATACATTACTACTAGAAAAACCATAGCTTTGACTAGATGGACATTTGTCAGTAAGGGAATATCTCTGCTTTTTAATAAGCTGTTTACGTTTGTCATAACTTTTCTTCCAAGGAGCAAGCATCTTTTAATTTCATGGCTTTGGTCATCATCAGCAGTGATTTTGGAGGCCCCCCCTCCAAATAAAGTCTGTCACTGTTTCTACTGTTTCCCCATCTATTTGCTATAAAGTGACAGGACCAGATACTTCCCTTGTTTTTTCTCCTTATGCATCGCACTACCTCGAAGAATATATTTATTAGTTCACTTTATTTTAACCTGCCTGCCTTTCCTGAGTTGATTATAATGTCTTGATTATAGGGATCTTGTCTGTCTTGTTCACTGCTATGTCTTCAGCTCTTAGAGTAGTGCTTGGCACACAGGCCTCACCAGGGGTATTTCAAGAGTGAATTAGATTAGGATGTGAGATGGGGTATGATGGGGGTAACTTTGTTACCATGGGCAGGGGCCTTTTAATGAAAATCTTAAAATGACTATAGGCCATTCTTATAACTTTCTCTATCAGGCTTCTTTCTTATTACTTTTTATTTTACATTGGAGTACAGTTGAGTAACAACATTATGTTAGTTTCAGGTGGACAGCAAAGTGATTCAGTTAAACATACATCTATTCTTTTTCAAATTCTTTTCCCATTTAGGTTATTACAGAATATTGAGCAATGTTCCTTGTTCTGTAGAGTAGGGCCTTCTTGGTTATCTGTTTTAAATGTAACGGTGGGTACATGTCAGTCCCAAATTCCCAATCTATCCTCCCCCCAACCCTTCGCCACTGGTAACCATAAGTTCATTCTCTAAGTCTGTGAGTCTGTTTCTAATAGGGTCTTTCACTAAGGCAGTGTTGCCCCTCCCACCCCTCCACCCGCCCAGGACATTTGAAATTGGTGTGGTCATTTGGTTGGTCCCAGAGGAGTAGGGGGCACTGCAAACATTTAGTAGATAGGAGGTCAAAGATGCCATTTCTCCTGTGATGTGCAGAATAATCCTGTTTTGTACAACAAAAAAGGTCTTGCCCAAAATAACAATAGCACCCCCAATTCCCCTTAAGAAACACAAAAAGTATTTAATGAAAATGGCCTTTGAGAGACAGGACAAGAGCCCCCCTCCAGCCTTAGCCTTTTAGTGAAAATAAGGACTTGACATGGGGTTTGGTTTTATTCATCTGTAAAGTATAAGTCTTTTTCTTTGCCACTAGGTTACCTGTGCTAACGGAGGGGAAATTGCTTCATGAACTGCAGATTGCTTTGTTTTTTAGTGAGTTAGGGTCTCATAGTATGCATCTCTTCACGTATATGAAACTCATTTTTATACGATTTGCATGTAAAACATCTCAGCCATGACTTCTTTTTAATCTAACAATTCATCTAAATATGGGGATACTAACCACTATACTACGCTAGTGAGGATGGCAATTTAGCTGTGAATTCAAGGATAGGGATGGAATCTCTGCATTCCGGGGCCTAGCACGATTCTGTCTGTAAGAGATCCTCAGTGTAAATGAATCAATGAATGAGCAAAGGAGTGAACTGACAAATGAGTCTCCTCTGTTGTCTGTTGCTTGTGGTGAAAAGGAGCAGGTAGGACCAATTCCCTCAAGCCGGTTGCTATGCATCATTTCTGTAACAGCCCCACCAAGAACAAGTGTGCTTCTCTGTGACCTGCCGTGTCCTAGCCTGGACAGAAGTAAATTCTGCCTTGGGTTAAAGCTGGATTAATGGCCCATGAACGGTTCCTTTCTCTCCTGGCTGAGCACAGTAAATATTGATGGTAATATAATGTTCTTTCTTGATAGGGGGAGAGTGAGGGAAAGAAGAGGAGGGATTGACCTTTTAGCTTTGAAAGAAAGGAATATTGGAGAGGCAGTGTCCCATCAAAATACTCACACATGCACACTTGCTGACACTCATGCATGCACACACATGCAGTTGGTAACATGTCTGAGACAGTCTTCTCTTAACCCACCTTCTCTGGGTTATGGAAATCCTTAGAAGAATCAATTGAAAACTCTGAACTGCTTCTCAGGAGAACACGTATATGTACATGCATATCATGTCACGGAACTCAGAGATCCACTAAAAAGTGTTTCTAGATGCAGTCAGGAGGAGATACGGTTGTTCACATTTTGAATTTAATTTGCAGATATATCTTGCTTGGCTTAAAGGTCATTTAAAATTCTATTAAATTAGTTCCTTAAAACCAAGATCAGAAGATTCCACCTAAAAATCCTTGGATCTGACTTTTTAAAAAAAAATTAAAATGTCTGGCACTCTTGGACTCACATGGTGCCAACCAGCTGGGTTGAACTGTACTATTTTTTTTTTTTTTTTAATGTGGAGCGAGTGAGTGAAGTCCTTCAGTCGTGTCTGACTCTTTGCGACCCCATGGATTGTAGGAGCCTACCATGCTTCTCTGTCCATGGGATTTTCCAGGCAAGAGTACTGGAGTGGATTGCCATTTCCTTCTCCAGAGGATCTTCTCAACCCAGGGATCGAACCCAGGTCTTCTGCATTGTAGGCAGACATTTTACTGTCTGAGCCACCAGGGAAGTCTTAACATGGAGAAGGCTCCTCAAGTGTCAGCACCCCACACCTCACTTTTAAGCCTGTGAATTTTTTGTCTCCTACTCCAGGAGGGATTAAGATCAAGAACATCTGCCCCTCAACATTTCTTAGTTTGGGTTCTAGAAAGAGAGATCTCAAGGAAACCATGAGGTCTAGTATCCTTAGAGCCTGTCCTCAAAGCAAATGCCATGCGCATCCCAGTATATAAAACCAATAGGGGAGAAGTTTCTCTGTTTAAATGAGGGCACATGGGCCCAATATCTCTGCCAGTTAGTTTGAGTTGCCTTGGGCTTGATTCAGTGACCCTTAGGGCACCCCAGGGACTCTACATGACAAATTTGGGGACTTCTTTGTATCCATCAGAACTCTTTGGTTGCATGTGATAAAACCCAGCTTGAGCTGGCTTTAGCTGAAAAGTTAATTTGTGGGTTTAGGTAACTCTGCGTATGTGTCCACAGACAGGACTGGATCCAGGAGCCCAGATGATGTCCTCAGGGATCTCCATCACTCTTTGCTTTTCTCTGAGTTGCTTCTATTCTCAGGAAGCCTCTTCCCAAGTGGGAGATAGTCACCCACAAGCAAGACTCTGGGTCTGAATCATCTCTGTAGCTAGCAGTCCTGTTAGGAGGAAAGCTTCTCCTTCCTAGAAGTTCAGCACAGCCAGGGATATGGTTTCCTTGGGCCATTTTGGCTGAGTGCTCATCCCCGAGTCAATCACCAGGGGCAGGGATATGAAGCCAGCCATGGCCAGGCCTTGATCATCTGTTCCAGGGATCATGGAGTTCCAGGGAATAAGGTCAGTGCCCCCATGTATCTCCTGGATGAGGACTAGGTAGGGTAGGCTCCCCAGGGGAGTACTGGGGAGTCATTACAAGAAAGGAAGCATAGACACTAGAGAGAGATAAATAGCAAAGGACTGCTCTACATTAATTTAACCCAACCTTTTACTCATGAGGATGCGGAGACTCTGAAAGGGGAAGTAACTTGCCTAAAGCCAGAAACCTGGGGCAAGGCAAAGCTGAAGCATAAAGCATAAACCCAGAATTTTCTTCTCTAACCCTATGCTCTTTTTGTTTTAGGAACTGGTCATTTATCATCTATTTTTCTCTGATCTTGATGGATAGGTTGTGGGGGAATAGTAATCACATATGACAACAAATCAATCCCTGAACCATCACATTTTAGTGATAAAAGGGACCTAAGTGGGCTGATTATTTAAATGAGAAAATAGGCCAGAAGAGACTAACTGACTTCTACAAGGTCAACTGACAATTTATATGACTATCAAAGTGCCCTCATACGTCTTAGCTCATTTGACAACCCAAGAACAACCCTGTGACACATGAAACTTGATTGGCTTTTTTCGAGTGTTTTCTCATCAGTGATATCATCTTATTCTCACAACAATTCTATAAAATGTGAGAGGATAAGAATTATTTAACCAGGTTTATGAATATGACTGCAGCCATGAAATTAAAAGATGCTTACTCCTTGGAAGGAATGTTATGACCAACCTAGATAGCATATTCAAAAGCAGAGACATTCCTTTGCCAACAAAGGTCCACCTATTCAAGGCTATGGTTTTTCCAGTGGTCATGTATGAATGTGAGAGTTGGACTGTGAAGAAAGCTGAGCACCGAAGAACTGATGCTTTTGAACTGTGGTGTTGGAGAAGACTCTTGAGAGCCCCTTGACTGTAAGGAGATCCAACCAGTCCATTTTAAAGGAGATCAGCCCTGGGTGTTCTTTGGAAGGAATGATGCTAAAGCTGAAACTCCAGTACTTTGGCCACCTCACGCAAAGAGTTGACTTATTGGAAAAGACTCTGATGCTGGGAGGGATTGGGGGCAGGAGGAGAAGGGGACGACAGAGGATGAGATGGCTGGATGGCATCACTGACTTGATGGACGTGAGTTTGAGTGAACTCCGGGAGTTGGCGATGGACAGGGAGGCCTGGCGTGCTGTGATTCATGGGGTCGCAAAGATTTGGACACGACTGAGTGACTGAACTGAACTGGCTGATGAATATGGCACAGGGTCAGAGAGGTTAAGATACTTGCCTAAGGACCCACAGCATGCAAGGCACAGAACCAGTTCTAGAATTCATCTGCCTGGTTAAGTTTACTTTTTTAGTGTTACACTTGAATCAAACAGTGAATTTAAACTGACAGACCTGTCAGTTTATTACATTCTACTTATGTAATTATTACATTCTACTTATGTAATAATATAAAGCAGTATGATAGACTGCTAATCATTAACGTTTTCAACTCTTAACCATTGTTAAGTTACATATTTGTCTTATATGAAAGTCAAACACAGGGACAACAGAGCTTGAATTCACAAAAATAAAATTCAAATATCAGAATTTGGGGAAAATAATATAAACAGGCAAGATGAAACTAAATTGAGAGAATTTTAGATCTGGACAGGAGATTATAAAATAGAAAGAATATGTCTTTTTGTTTTGGGTGTGTGTGTGCAAGCTAAGTTGCTTCAGACATGCCTGACTCTGCCACCCCATGGACAGTGGCTCACCAGACTTCTTTGTCCATAGGATTCTCCAGGCAAGAATGCTGGAATAGGTTGCCATGCTCTCCTCCTGGGGATCTTCTGGAACCAGGGATCAAACCCATCTCTTATGTCTCCTGTATTGGCAGACAGGTTCTTTACCACTAGTGCCGCCTGGGAAGCCTCTTTACTTTTGGGTGGGGAAACTGATTTTCAGAAAGTTGATATAATTGGCCTCAGATCCTATTTCTGGCCTATGGTAGAGACTGAGCAAGAATATACATATTCCAATTTCCTGTTGCCCTAAGGCATTTCATTGTGGTGACTGAGATGATCTTCTAAATAATTCTGCAGTATTTTTGAGAGTGTGAGGCACACCAGCCTTGGGTGGTACTCAGAGTGAACTTTGGTGACTTCTAGACATGCAATTAAGTAACATTGATTCAAGCTCTGAGAAGGTAATTTTCTTTCATTCTCTTTAAACTCTTTTGGTTGCATTCAAGGGAAATTCTCTACTGGATTCGAATCTGACCTTAACACCTCTCAAGTACTTGCTAATTTCCCTTGTTTAGCAGAGTGTGCAGACCACAGGCTCACAGCATGTGAGCAAGGTGAGAGTGCTTTGTGCTAGGCAAGAGCACCTGGCCAGAATTTGATAATACTGTTTTGTGTTCATTGTCTGTATTTTGCACATATGACAAATCATATTAATTCTCAATTCATGTAATGGCCTAGCATTTCTTTAAAAATAAGTTCTTCTCAAAATTTATTTAAATAAAAATGAGTTGATTTATGAAAAAAATCTTATGCACATCACAGTACAGATGATGGTAATAGTACACAGATGTGACCAAAATCCAAGTGACAATGAATAGATGAAGTTGAATCATTACTGTCACAGGAACTCGTACCAAGTTCAAGCTCACTCTACTCTACTGTGTGACAGGCCAGTAAGTCTGACAGACAAGGTATTAAAGTGAGGAAAATGACTATTTGGAAAGCCAGCTGATCAAGAAGATGGCAGACTAATGTCTCAAAATAACCCTCTTATGAGGCCTGGGTGCCAGGTTCTTTCATAGAACAGAGATGGGGGAATATGGAGAAACACAGTAAACAGGCCATTAATCTCTTAAATAGCTCCTGGAATGGCAAGCCTCGGCAGAGGATATGTTAATTTCTTCTTTCCTGCCACCCACAGGTGGACAGGGTCCTGAACAAAGGCACTTTAGTTTAACAGTAGGCAGAGGGGCAGGGTTTTCTGAGCAAGCCATCCTGTATGATTATAATAACAAAAGCGATGAAAAGCAAGCTGAAGAAACAGTTCCAGTATGGAGCCACAACTGGTTCCTCCCTGCGACAGAACTAGGTCCAAGGCCATTGTGTGGGGCACGTTGAAGAGACCTCAGCAATACGCAGATTTGACTCCCAGTCCTGCTACCAAAGTTAGCTGGGTGACCTTGGGCTAGATGCATCATACCTCTGACTGTCAGAGAGAGAGAAAAATAACCAATAATACTTCCTATGCAAGGCTGTTGTGATGATTAAGAAATATCTGTAACAAAGACCAAGCACAGCACCCAGCACTTAGCAGGTGCTAAAGGAAGAGTAGCTCTGAGGAGAGAAGAGCTTTCAAAGAACGTGCAGTAAAGAAGAGAAAAATGAAAGGACAGGAAAAAGCAGTAAAGCACCCAATGCAGCCTTGATTTTAACCTTCCTTTTCCTCACTTGTTCTCCTGCAACGGCCAAGTAAGATCACAGCCGGTTAAGTACATCTTTGCTCCAGGAGGTCTGCTTGTCGCTTTTGAAAAAGGTAAACTATAGTCCTTGAGGCTGCTTTATTGCTCAGAGACTGACTACAAGTTTGCTTGATGGTGAAGCAGCCTTCAGGGCACCCTGGGAGGTGGATTCATTTGTTATTCTTGCGTAGGAGGCTTTAGCTTCTGGGTTGTTAAAGAACAAACAAAAATACCTCTTAAAAAATGGGCTATGGTTTGGTGAAGCTTGAAATGTAATCCTTTGGTTCAGCCCTAAGAGAAAATCTTCATTAAGCTTTCTGAGGTTTGCCCTGGTGGGCTATGTATGGTTTGTTCTGTGGGTGTAGTTTGCTTGATTGATTTCTGAAGATATTGTATTAAAATGTTATTTATCTTGATTCCTGAGTTGTGGATTCCTCCTTAAATGATCCCTCCAAGGTGCATGCCTTACCTGCATCACACCAGTCCTAGCCCTGTTCCTTGGTCCACAGGGACCAATTTCACCCCTCTGTGAGGAAGACGGGCTGTAATTGCAGTGAGGTCACCTGCTAGGTCCAGTATTCTTGGGCTTCTCTGGTGGCTCAGGCAGTAAAGAATCTCCCTGCCATGTGGGAGACCTGGGTTCATTCTCTGGGTTGGGAAGGTCCCCTGGAGGAGGGCATGGCACCCACTCCAGTATTCTTGCCTGGAGAATCCCACAGGCAGAGGAGCCTGGAGCGCTACAGTCCTTGGGGTTTCAAAGAGTCAGACATGACTGAGCAACTAAGCACAGTACAACACCCCTGCTAGATCTAAAGGTAAATATTAGCATAAGGGATTTTTATTTGCTCAACATAAGCTGAACAACAATGAAATAGTTTACTTCATGAAATTATGCTTGCCTTGCTATGATGAAAGTACAACACACATTACATAACTTCATATAAGAAGTCTAAGAGGGGTGAGTATTCATGCCCTGAGTGGGATGCTTAGATTGAAACCCTTCACATGTAATTGCATGAATTGAATCCATTCTTTCATCCAGCAAATATCATTTGGAGTGTCAGTGCTATGCTAGACACTGATGTGAATGCAGATGTCAAGAGACCATGTGGCCATCCTTGCTGCTGCTGCTGCTGCTAAGTTGCTTCAGTCGTGTCTGACTCTGTACGACCCCATGGACTGCAGCCTACCAGGCTTCTCTGTCCATGGGATTCTCCAGGCAAGAACACTGGAGTGGGGTGCCATTGCCTTCTCCAATGCATGAAAGTGGAAAGTGAAAGTGAAGTTGCTCAGTCATGTCCAACTCCTAGAGACCCCATGGACTGCAGCCTACCAGGCTCCTCCATCCATGGGATTTTCCAGGCAAGAGTACTGGAGTGGGGTGCCATTGCCTTCTCCCAATAAAGTAGCTAGCATTCATTGAATGCTAACTGTGTCCAGGGCTGGGTGTTGTACATATATTATTTTGTATTTTTATATAATTAAAAGGTTCATATAGTGAAATCCCAAAATCTTATGTGTACAATTTGATAAGTTTTTATCTGTCTATCTCTGGGTAACCATGATCCCAATCAAGATACAGAGTGGTATATCAATGTGTACATTGTTGATCTCACTGTTACATTTAAAATGGATAACCAGCAAGGACCTGCTGTACAGTACAGGGAACTCTGCTCAATGTTATGTGGCAGTTTTGATAGGAGGGGAGTTTGCCAGAGAATGGATACATGTATATAAATGGCTGTATCCCAGAGAGAAAACATTTTCACTACCCCAGTAAGCTCCTATATGCCCTGTACCAATCAATCTCCATTCCCCCTCAGAGGCAATCTCCACTTTGCTCTCTAATACTATATTTTTGTTTGCCTATTCAAAGACTGCATATATGTGAAATTAGTGTTAGAATTTGAGACTGCCTTCCTTAAGTCAGCATGTTTTTGAGATTCATCCATATTATTGTAGGTTTTATTAGGTTCTTATTCCCCAGTAGTATCTCATTGTATGAATTTAGCCATGTATTTTCTTAAAACTGTTTACCTGTTCATAGTTGTTTCCAGTTTTGAGGTGTTACAAATAAGGTTAAACATTCTTTTGTATGTCTTTTCTGCTGGGTCATGAGGTAGGACTATAATTAACTTTTTAAGAAATTGCCAAATAATTTTCCAAAGTGGTTGGATCATTTTACATTCCTACTCAACAATATATGAAAGTTCTAGTTGGTCAACATCTTTGCCAATATTTGGTGCTGTTGGTATTTTTAATTTTAGCCCTTCTAGTGGTTATATTGTTGTTGTTTAGTTGTATCCAATTCTATTGCCACCCCATGGACTCCTGGACTCCTCTAGGCTCCTCTGGCCATGGATTTCCCAGGCAAGAACACTGGAGTGGGTTGTCATTTCCTTCTCCAGGGGACCTTCCCAACCCAGGGATTGAACTTGTGTCTCCAGCCTTGGTACATGGATTCTTTACCAATGAGCCACTAGGGGATCCCTTGCTATGGAGTAGGTTCTCATATGTTACCTATTTTATATTTATTAGTATATTGTATATATCAATCCCAATCTCCCAATTCATCCCACCCCCTGTTTCCCCTCTTGGCAACCATAAGTTTGTTCTCTGCATCTGCAATTCTATTTCTGCTTTGCAAACAAGTTCATCTGTACCATTTTTTTAGATTCCACAGATCAGCAATATTATACAATATTTGTTTTTCTCATTCTGACTTACTTCACTCTGAATGACAATTTCTAGGTCTATTCATATTTCTGCAAGTGGCATATTTTGTTCCTTTTTATGGCTGAGTATTCCATTGTATATATGTGCTACACCTTCTTTATCCATTCCTCTGTTGATGGACATTTACACTGTTCTCCATAGTGGCTGTACCAATTCCTACCGACAGTGTAGGAGGGTTCCTTTTTCTTCACACTCTCTATGGAATTTATTGCTTGTAGATTTTTTGATAATGGTCATTTTTGACTACTGTGAGGTAATACTTCATTGTAGTTTTGATTTGCATTTCCTTAATAATTAGTGATGTTGAGCATCTTTTCATGCGTTTCTTGGCCATCTGTTTGACTTCTTTGGAGAAATGTCTATTTAGATCTCCCACTCATTTTTTGATTACTTTTTTTTTTTTTAATATTGGACTGCATGAGCTGTTTGTACATTTGGGATATTAGTCCCTTGTCAGTTGCTTCATTTGCAACTATTTTCTCCCATTCTGAGAGTTGTGTTTTTGTTTTGTTTGTGGATTCCTTTGCTATATGAATCTTTTAACTTTAATTAGGTCCCATTTGTTAGAGTTTTTCTTATTGTGAATGAAGAGCTGTTATAAAGATTTTTGTAGAGGTTTTGTGTCTATGTACATTTTCATTTCTCGTAAATATCTGAGACAGGAATTGCTGGAGTCAAATGGTAAATATATGTGTATGATATGTGTATTCTTCAGTTCAGTTCAGTAGCTCAGTTGTGTCCAACTCTTTGAGACCCCATGAATCGCAGTACGCCAGGCCTCCCTGTCCATCACCAACTCCCAGAGTTCACTCAAACTCACGTCCATCGAGTCGGTGATGCCATCCAGCCATCTCATCCTCTGTTGTCCCCTTCTCCTCCTGCCCCCAGTCCCTCCCAGCATCAGAGTCTTTTCCAATGAGTCAACTCTTCACATGAGGTGGCCAAAGTACTGGAGTTTCAGCTTTAGCATCATTCCTTCTAATGAACACCCAGGGCTGATCTCCTTTAGAATGGACTGGTTGGATCTCCTTGCAGTCCAAGGGACTCTCAAGAGTCTTCTCCAACACCACAGTTCAAAAGCATCAATTCTTCAGTGCTCAGTTTTCTTCACAGTCCAACTGTCACATCCATACATGACCACTGGAAAAACCATAGCCTGGACTAGATGGACATTTGTTGGCAAAGTTATTCTTAAGTGAGTGAAGTTGCTCAGTCATGTCCGACTCTTTGCGACTTCATGGACTGTAGCCTACCAGGCTTCTCCGTCCATGCAATTCTCTGGGCAAGAATACTGGAGTATGTTATTCTTAGCTTTATACAAAACCGTCAAATTCTACTGCAAGATTGTCATACCATTTTATGCTCCTACTAGTAGTCTTTGAGAATTGTAGTTGTTCTGTGCTGTGGATACTCTTTTTCTTTTTTATGTTGAGGTAAGAATGTCATGCTAATAGATGTGTATTAGAAAAGTATTGTAGTTTTAATTTGCATTTTTCTAATGGCTAATGATGTCAAATCTATATTCATGTGCATATTTGCCATCCATATGTCTTTGCTGAAACTATTCAAATCTTTTTTGCTCAATTAAAGAAAATGACTTGTCCTTTTTTATTGAGACTTGAAGGCTGTTTATATCTCCTGGATACAAGTCCTCTGTCAGTTAAGTGTTTTGCAAATATTTGCTCTAGTTGATAGCTTATCTTTTCATTCTCTTAACAGTGTCTTTTGTGGACAGATGTTTTGAATTTTAATGAAATCTAATTTATCTTTTATTTTTTAATGTATAAACAATGTTTTTCATGTTGTATCTAAGATATATTTTCCTAGTTTAGTTGCAAAGAATTTTTTGGTATATCAGTAAACTATGATATAAAATTTAAAATTTAAATCTGTAGTTCATCAACTCTCTTTTAAATACATTAGAAGATAAACATCCAGATTTTACTTTTTTCTTACATATTTACCATTTTTGGTGTTCTATATTTATAGAAATCTAAGGTTTTTTTCAGTGTCATCTATCATCATTCTGCAAAAACTTACTTTGCCACTTCCATGAGTAGATCGACTAGCTATTAATTCCCCCAATGTTTATTTCATTTATTTATCAAAATTAAAAAAAAAAAAAACTACCTTTAGTTTTAAAAGATATTTTTACTGGATATGAATTCATAGATTGACAATTTTACTTTCCTCAGAACTTTAAAGATGTCATTCCATTGGGCTTCTGGTACATTTAACCTCTGATGAAAAATCAGCCCTCATGATATTTTTTATCACCTCTATGTAATGTTCCTTTGTTGTCTGGTTACATTTAAGATTTTTCTCTTTATTTTTCACTTTTATCAGTTGGCCTCTGACATGTTGTTTTCTTTTTTTTTTTTTTAATTTTATTTTATTTTTAAACTTTACATAATTGTATTAGTTTTGCCAAATATCAAAATGAATCTGCCGCAGGTATACATGTGTTCCCCATCCTGAACCCTCCTCTCTCCTCCCTCCCCATTCCATCCCTCTGGGTCGTCCCAGTGCACCAGCCCCAAGCATCCAGTATCGTGCATTGAACCTGGACTGGCAACTCGTTTCATACATGATATTTTACATGTTTCAATGCCATTCTCCCAAATCTTCCCACCCTCTCCCTCTCTCACAGAGTCCATAAGACTGTTCTATACATCAGTGTCTCTTTTGCTGTCTCATACACAGGGTTATTGTTACCATCTTTCTAAATTCCATATATATGCATTAGTATACTGTATCGGTGTTTTTCTTTCTGGCTTACTTCACTCTGTATAATAGGCTCCAGTTTCATCCACCTCATCAGAACTGATTCAAATGTATTCTTTTTAATGGCTGAGTAATACTCCATTGTGTATATGTACCACTGCTTTCTTATCCATTCATCTGCTGATGGACATCTAGGTTGCTTCCATGTCCTGGCTATTATAAACAGTGCTGCGATGAACATTGGGGTACACGTGTCTCTTTCCCTTCTGGTTTCCTCAGTGTGTATGTCCAGCAGTGGGATTGCTGGATCATCAGGCAGTTCTATTTCCAGTTTTTTAAGGAATCGCCACACTGTTCTCCATAGTGGCTGTACTAGTTTGCATTCCCACCAACAGTGTAAGAGGGTTCCCTTTTCTCCACACCCTCTCCAGCATTTATTACTTGTAGACTTTTGGATCGCAGCCATTCTGACTGGTGTGAAATGGTACCTCATCGTGGTTTTGATTTGCATTTCTCTGATAATGAGTGATGCTGAGCATCTTTTCATGTGTTTGTTAGCCATCTGTATGTCTTCTTTGGAGAAATGTCTATTTAGTTCTTTGGCCCATTTTTTGATTGGGTCATTTATTTTTCTGGAGTTGAGCTGTAGGAGTTGCTTGTATATTCTCGAGATTAGTTGTTTGTCAGTTGCTTCATTTGCTATTATCTTCTCCCATTCTGAAGGCTGTCTTTTCACCTTGCTAATAGTTTCCTTTGATGTGCAGAAGCTTTTAAGGTTAATTAGGTCCCATTTGTTTATTTTTGCTTTTATTTCCAATATTCTGGGAGGTGGGTCATAGAGGATCCTGCTGTGATGTATGTCAGAGAGTGTTTTGCCTATGTTCTCCTCTAGGAGTTTTATAGTTTCTGGTCTTACATTTAGATCTTTAATCCATTTTGAGTTTATTTTTGTGTATGGTGTTAGAAAGTGTTCTAGTTTCATTCTTTTACAAGTGGTTGACCAGATTTCCCAGCACCACTTGTTAAAGAGATTGTCTTTAATCCATTGTATATTCTTGCCTCCTTTGTCAAAGATAAGGTGTCCATATGTGCGTGGATTTATCTCTGGGCTTTCTATTTTGTTCCATTGATCTATATTTCTGTCTTTGTGCCAGTACCATACTGTCTTGATAACTGTGGCTTTGTAGTAGAGCCTGAAGTCAGGTAGGTTGATTCCTCCAGTTCCATTCTTCTTTCTCAAGATCGCTTTGGCTATTCGAGGTTTTTTGTATTTCCATACAAATTGTGAAATTATTTGTTCTAGCTCTGTGAAGAATGCTGTTGGTAGCTTGATAGGGATTGCATTGAATCTATAGATTGCTTTGGGTAGTATACTCATTTTCACTATATTGATTCTTCCGATCCATGAACATGGTATATTTCTCCATCTGTTAGTGTCCTTTTTGATTTCTTTCACCAGTATTTTACAGTTTTCTATATATAGGTCTTTAGTTTCTTTAGGTAGATATATTCATAAGTATTTTATTCTTTCCGTTGCAATGGTGAATGGAATTGTTTCCTTCATTTCTCTTTCTGTTTTCTCATTATTAGTGTATAGGAATGCAAGTGTTTTCTGTGTGTTGATTTTATATCCTGCAACTTTACTATAGTCATTGATTAGTTCTAGTACTTTTCTGGTGGAGTCTTTAGGGTTTTCTATGTAGAGGATCATGTCATCTGCAAACAGTGAGAGCTTTACTTCTTCTTTTCCAATTTGGATTCCTTTTATTTCTTTTTCTGCTCTGATTGCTGTGGCCAAAACTTCCAAAACTATGTTGAATAGTAATGGTGAAAGTGGGCACCCTTGTCTTGTTCCTGACTTTAGAGGAAATGCTTTCAATTTTTCACCATTGAGGATAATGTTTGCTGTGGGTTTGTCATATATAGCTTTTATTATGTTGAGATATGTTCCTTCTATTCCTGCTTTCTGGAGAGTTTTGATCATAAATGGATGCTGAATTTTGTCAAAGGCTTTCTCTGCATCTATTGAGATAATCATATGGTTTTTATTTTTCAATTTGTTGATGTGGTGTATTACATTGATTGATTTACGGATATTGAAGAATCCTTGCATCCCTGGGATAAAGCCCACTTGGTGATGGTGTATGATCTTTTTAATGTGTTGTTGGATTCTGATTGCTAGAATTTTGTTAAGGATTTTTGCATCTATGTTCATCAGTGATATTGGCCTGTAGTTTTCTTTTTTTGTGGGGTCTTTGTCAGGTTTTGGTATTAGGGTGATGGTGGCCTCATAGAATGAGTTTGGAAGTTTACCATCCTCTGCAATTTTCTGGAAGAGTTTGAGCAGGATAGGTGTTAGCTCTTCTCTAAATTTTTGGTAGAATTCAGCTGTGAAACCATCTGGACCTGGGCTTTTGTTTGCTGGACGATTTTTGATTACAGTTTCAATTTCCGTGCTTGTGATGGGTCTGTTAAGATTTTCTATTTCTTCCTGATCGAGTTTTGGAAAGCTGTACTTTTCTAAGAATTGGTCCATTTCTTCCACGTTGTCCATTTTATTGGCATATAATTGTTGATAGTACTCTCTTATGATCCTTTGTATTTCTGTGTTGTCTGTTGTGATCTCTCCATTTTCATTTCTAATTTTGTTGATTTGATTTTTCTCCCTTTGTTTCTTGATGCGTCTGGCTAATGGTTTGTCAATTTTATTTATCCTTTCAAAAAACCAGCTTTTGGTTTTGTTGATTTTTGCTATGATCTCTTTTGTTTCTTTTGCATTTATTTCTGCTCTAAGTTTTGAGATTTCTTTCCTTCTGCTAACCCTGGGGTTCTTCATTTCTTCCTTTTCTAGTTGCTTTAGGCGTAGAGTTAGGTTATTTATTTGACTTTTTTCTTGTTTCTTGAGGTGTGCCTGTATTGCTATGAACTTTCCCCTTAGGACTGCTTTTACCGTGTCCCACAGGTTTTGGGTTGTTGTGTTTTCATTTTCATTCGTTTCTATGCAAATTTTGATTTCTTTTTTGATTTCTTCTGTGATTTGTTGGTTATTCAGCAGCGTGTTGTTCAGCCTCCATATGTTGGAATTTTTAATAGTTTTTCTCTTGTAATTGAGATCTAATCTTACTGCATTGTGGTCAGAAAAGATGCTTGGAATGGTTTCTATTTTTTTTGAATTTACCAAGGCTAGCTTTATGGCCCAGGATGTGATCTATCCTGGAGAAGGTTCCATGTGCGCTTGAGAAGAAGGTGAAATTCATTGTTTTGGGATGAAATGTCCTATAGATATCAATTAGGTCTAACTGGTCTATTGTATCGTTTAAAGTTTGTGTTTCCTTGTTAATTTTCTGTTTAGTTGATCTATCCATAGGTGTGAGTGGGGTATTAAAGTCTCCCACTATTATTGTGTTATTGTTAATTTCTCCTTTCATACTTGTTAGCATTTGTCTTACGTACTGCAGTGCTCCTGTGTTGGGTGCATATATATTTATAATTGTTATATCTTCTTCTTGGATTGATCCTTTGATCATTATGTAGTGACCATCTTTGTCTCTTTTCACAGTCTTTGTTTTAAAGTCTATTTTATCTGATATGAGTATTGCTACTCCTGCTTTCTTTTGGTCCCTATTTGCATGGAAAATCTTTTTCTAGCCCTTCACTTTCAGTCTGTATGTGTCCCCTGTTTTGAGGTGGGTCTCTTGTAGACAACATATGTAGGGGTCTTGTTTTTGTATCCATTCAGCCAGTCTTTGTCTTTTGGTTGGGGCATTCAACCCATTTACGTTTAAGGTAATTACTGATAAGTATGACCCCGTTGCCATTTACTTTATTGTTTTGGGTTCGAATTTATACACCGTTTTTGTGTTTCCTGTCTAGAGAATATCCTTTAGTATTTGTTGGAGAGCTGGTTTGGTGGTGCAGAATTCTCTCAGCTTTTGCTTGTCTGAAAAGCTTTTGATTTCTCCTTCATACTTGAATGAGATCCTTGCTGGGTACAATAATCTGGGCTGTAGGTTATTTTCTTTCATCATTTTAAGTATGTCTTGCCATTCCCTCCTGGCTTGAAGAGTTTCTATTGAAAGATCAGCTGTTATCCTTATGGGTATTCCCTTGTGTGCTATTTGTTGTTTTTCCCTTGCTGCTTTTAATATTTGTTCTTTGTGTTTGATCTTTGTTAATTTGATTACTATGTGTCTTGGGGTGTTTCGCCTTGGGTTTATCCTGTTTGGGACTCTCTGGGTTTCTTGGACTTGGGTGATTATTTCCTTCCCCATTTTAGGGAAGTTTTCAACTATTATCTCCTCAAGTATTTTCTCATGGTCTTTCTTTTTGTCTTCTTCTTCTGGGACCCCTATGATTCGAATGTTGTAGCGTTTAATATTGTCCTGGAGGTCTCTGAGATTGTCCTCATTTCTTTTAATTCGTTTTTCTTTTATCCTCTCTGATTCATTTATTTCTACCATTCTATCTTCTAATTCACTAATCCTATCTTCTGCCTCTGTTACTCTACTATTTGTTGCCTCCAGAGTGTTTTTAATTTCACTTATTGCATTATTCATTATATATTGACTCTTTTTTATTTCTTCTAAGTCCTTGTTAAACCTTTCTTGCATCTTCTCAATCCTTGCCTCCAGGCTATTTATCTGTGATTCCATTTTAATTTCAAGATTTTGGATCAATTTCACTATCATTATTCAGAATTCTTTATCAGGTAGATTCCCTATCTCTTCCTCTTTTGTTTGGTTTGGTGGGCATTTATCCTGTTCCTTTATCTTCTGGGTATTCCTCTGTCTCTTCATCTTGTTTAAATTGCTGAGTTTGGGGTGTCCTTTCTGTATTCTGGCAGTTTGTGGAGTTCTCTTTATTGTGGCGTTTCCTCACTGTGTGTGGGTTTGTACAGGTGGCTTGTCACGGTTTCCTGGTTAGGGAAGCTTGTGTCGATGTTCTGGTGGATGGAGCTGTATTTCTTCTCTCTGGAGTGTAATGAAATGTCCAGTAATGAGTTATGAGATGTCTATGGTTCTGGGGTGACTTTGGGCAGCCTGTATCTTGAAGCTCAGGGCTGTGTTCCTTTGTTGCTGGAGAATTTGCTTGGTATGTCTTGCCCTGGAACTTGTTGGTCCTTGTGTGGTGCTTGGTTTCAGTGTCGGTATGGAGGCGTTTGATGAGCTCCTGTCAATTAATGTTCCTTGGAGTCAGGAGTTCCCTGGAGTCAGGGTTTGGACTTAAGCCTCCTACTTCCAGTTATCAGTCTTATTTTTACAGTAGTTTCAAAACTTCTCCTTCTATACAGCACCATTGATAAAACATCTATGTTAAAGATGAAAAGTTTCTCTACTGTGAGGGTCACTCAGAGAGATTCACAGCGTTACATGGAGAAGAGAAGTGGGAGGAGGGAGTTAGAGGTGACCCAAATGAGATGAGGTGGAATCAATAGTGGAGAGAGTGGGCTAGCCAGTAGTCACTTCCTTATGTGCACTCCACAACTGGACCGCTCAGAGATGTTCACGGAGTTATACAGAGAAGAGAAGAAGGAGGCAGGAGGCAGCGGTGGCCAGAAGGATAAAAGGGGGAAATGAAAAGGAGGGAGACAGATCCAGCCAGTAATCAGTTCCCTAAGTGTTCTCCACCATCTGGAACACACAGAGATTCACAGAGTTGGGTAGAGTAGAGAGGGGTTAGGGAGGAGATACAGGCGACCTGGTGGAGAAAACGGAGAGTCCAAAGGGAGAGAGAGCAGTCAAGCCAGTAATCTTGTTCCCTAGTGAAAAATGGGTCCTGAAGATTGGGTTCTTAAAGGTACAAAATTGGTAACAAATACATAAAAGCAAAAATTAAAAATCTAGAGTAGACTTTGGAATTTCAAAAATGTAATGTTAATGAAAAGAAGAAGAAAAGAAAGAGAGAAAAAACGAACAAAGAAAAACAAAGAAGGTTGCGAAAATTATAAAGAAACTACAGGTACAAAATTGATAACTAATACCAAAAAGCCAAAATTAAAAATCTAGAGTAGAGTTTGGAATTTCAAAAATACAATGTTTAAAAAAAAAAAAAAAGAAGAAGAATAAAAATAAAGAGAGAAAACAAACAAACCAACAAAAACAATGTCGCAAAAATTATAAAGAAAATACAGGTACAAAATTGATATCAAATACCAAAAAGCATAAATTAAAAATCTTGAGTAGCGTTTGGAATTGCAGATATACGATGTTATATAAAAGAAGAAGAGAAAGAAACAGAGGGGAAAAAAAAGAAAAAAAAAGTCACAGAAATTATAAAAAAAAACTATATGTACAAAATTGATAACATATACCAAAAGGCTAAAATTAAAAATCTAGAGTAGAGTTTGGAATTTCAAAAATACGATGTTAAAGAAAAGAAGAAGGAAAAGAAAGAGAAAAAACGAACAAAGAAAAACAAACAAGGTCGTGAAAATTATAAAGAAACTACAGGTACAAAATTGATAACTAATACCAAAAAGCAAAAGTTAAAAATCTAGAGTAGAGTTTGGAATTTCAAAAATACAATGTTAAAAAAAAGAATAAAAATAAAGAGAGAAAACAAACAAACCAACAAAAACAATGTCGCAAAAATTATAAAGAAAATACAGGTACAAAATTGATATCAAATACCAAAAAGCATAAATTAAAAATCTTGAGTAGAGTTTGGAATTGCAGATATACGATGTTATACAAAAGAAGAAGAGAAAGAAACAGAGGGAAAAAAAAGTCACTGAAATTATGAAAAAAACTATAGGTACAAAATTGATAATATATACCAAAAGGCTAAAATTAAAAATCTAGAGTAGAGTTTGGAATTTCAAAAATACAATGTTAAAGAAAAGAAGAAAAAGAAACAAAACAAAACAAAACAAAACACAGTCAAAAAATTATAAAATATATATATGAAGTTTGCTGAAGAAGGAAAAAAAAATAGGGTCTTTTTTTTTTTTTTCAAAGTAATAGTTATAAAAGTGAAAATTAAAGGACAATAGAGGACTTAAAATTTTTTTTTTTAAAAATTAAAAAAAAAAGAAAAGAAAGAAAGAAAGATTGATCGTAAAAATAGTAAAAATATATCTAGGTCTTTCTCTGATTTTGTTGTGAGTATTGTGGGTTCAGTTCATTTTTGGCTAGTTCCTTGGTCTGACATATTTCTCAAGATCTATAGGCCCCTTCCTATGTAGTCCTTAGTAACCACAGGGTTTTAATCTATGGCCTGTAGCTTCCAAGGCGTTTCCCTCTGTTATAGCTTCTTCTGTTTGCTGGTCTCTTCAGTGTCTGGTTCCTGCCCTGACGCAAAGGGGACGGTGGAGGACACTATTTTTTTTTATTTTATTTAGGCTCACTTGTTCAGCCGCGCTGTGGGGAGGGAGGGAGGGATGCTGCAAACAGATAACACTGGCGTGCTCTCGCAGTGCCTCGGCCACACTGGGTCTGCCCCCGCTCATGGCGCGTGTAGCCTCCCTGCCCACACTGCTTGGGCTCTAGGTTGTTCCACCGGGAACAATCAGAGGCCGGCCCTGGGCTGAGCTCCCAGGTCCAAGCCGCTCAGGTTCAGGCACTCGGGTAGTCCTCAGAGGCGCAGACTCGGTTGGGCCTGCGTTTTGTGCTCTTCCCAGATCCGAGCAGCTCAGGTGATGTGTTTGGTGGGCGCCAATGCTGCGACTTATCGCCTCCCTGCCACTTGGTTATCTGGGTGTAAAACTGGCGCACCTTCTCAGGCAGATGTTGACCGTCCAGACCCCCAAGAAGTTTTAGTTAGCAAAGAAGCCTGCTTACAGTTTTATAGATAGTGTCTCTCTTGGGCTGCGATTGCCCCCTTACAGGTCTGGCTGCCTGTCACCGGAGGGGGAAGGTCTGCAACCGGCTATCTCTGTTCAGTCCTTTGTTCTGTGCGCGGGCCTGGCGGTATCTTAGGTTAGGGCTGGCTTTTCGCTGGTAGATATCCCACAGTCTGGTTTGCTAGCCCAAATTATTTCGCTCAGATAGCGCTCAGGACATTCGGGCCGATTCTTACTCTAAGGGACACAGCCCGCGCCGCACTTCCCTGCCCAGCCCCCGCTTGCTAATGCCGTGTGCAGGCGTCTGCGCTGCTTCTCCGCTGGGGGAGTTACCGTAGGGCTCGCAATCTGCGATTTTTAATTGTTTATTTATTTTTTTTCTCCCTGTTATGTTGCCCTCTGTGCTTCCAAAGCTCGGCACAGATTCGGCAGTGAGAAGGTTTCCTGGTGTTTGGAAACTTCTCTCTTTTTAAGACTCCCTTCCCGGGACGGAACTCCGTCCCTCCCTCTTTTGTCTCTTTTTTTGTCTTTTATATTTTTTCCTACCTCCTTTCGAAGAGTTGGGTTGCTTTTCTGGGTGCCTGATTTCCTCTGCCGGCATTCAGAAGTTGTTTTGTGGAATTTACTTAACGTTTAAATGTTCTTTTGATGAATTTGTGGGGGAGAAAGTGTTCTCCCCGTCCTACTCCTCCGCCATCTTGGCTCCTCCCCTCCTGTTGTTTTCTTTATATTGATCTTTGTTGGGGCTTGCAGTAATTTTTCGTCTCTGGTTTGATTTTTTTTTTCATAGTATTTGAGAAGTTTTCAGCCAATATTTCTTCAAATATGTTTTATTCATTTTTCTTTTATCTCCTTGTGAGTCTCTAATTACATGTTAGACTGCTAGAAGTTTTCGCACAGGTCATTGAGACCTTGTTCTTATTTTTCCCAATTGTTTTCTCTCTGTTCTTAAAATTGGATAATTTCTAATTTCTCTTGATCTCCTTTCAACTTCACTGACCTTTTTTCCTTTAGTCTCCATTCTGCTGTTAATTCCATTAAATGACTATTTCATATCTAATACTGTCAGTGCTAAAATTGTCACTTGGTTCTTTTCTGTAATGTAAATTTTTCTTTTGATAACCCCCTCTCATTGTTCATTAATACCATTTTTTTCTCTTTAAGTTTCTGAACATATTTCTAATGTTAAAGTCCTGATCTTATAATTACATCAAAGGTGTTCTGGGGGTCTATTTCTATTACTTGACTTTTCCTTTGACCATGGATCACATTTTCCTCTTTCTTCTCACATATGATAAAGTTGGATATTGTGGATGATACATTGTAGATTTTATATTTCAAATTTTTTCCTTTATCAGAATTTGTTTTACCAGGCAGTTAAGTTACTGAATGAATGATCATGTTAAACTTGTGAGGGATTTTAAAAGCTTTTAAATTTAAGTATAATTGATTTACAATGTTGTGTTAGTTTCAGATGTGCAAGAGTAATTCAGTTATATCTATCTATAAAGTTTTATATATATTCTTTTTCAGATGTGAGGGGTTGATTTTATACATTTTTAGGGTATGAGTGTTTCTGGTTTGCTCCTAATCCTAGGGAGACTCCTCTGATCATGAGAAATTGTCTTTACCCTGTGTTATAGTCTTCCTGGACTGTTAATGGAAAGCCCAAGTCCTTTATCAAGCTTTCCTAACATGGTGTGTTTAAACCTCCAAGTGCTGTCTCCTCTGAAGTTGGCAGAAATTGGAATGTCCCTGTAGGCATATTGCCTTCCACTGTTGATTTCTGCTTGGTTCCTTGAGTTCTTCACAAATCCTATTCTGGAGTTGGCCAAAGATTTGAGAGGTGTTTATATACAGGTTTTGGTGTTTCTTCCTCCATAGGTTTTCACTTTGCTGGATTTTCTCCATCAATTTCTAAGCCATTCTGGTACCACTGAAATCTTTACACATCTATAGCCAATAAGACTGCAGTGTTCTGCTTGACTATTAACCAGTCTATAGCACATGAGCCAGAGAATGCCCTCAGGAAAAAAGCCAAATGAGTATGGATCTTACCCCATGTTGTTTCCTTCTTTCATGGGTAAAGTACATTCCAATTTCTGCCTGCTTTTGATCACTCTTAGTGTCTTAAAGCTTTTCATTCACAGTTCGTTATCTTCATTGGTAATTGGATAGTGCAATACAAGCTACTCTATTATTACTGAAATTAGAATTTCTCTTGACTCTGAGTTATTATATTTTTTCTTATAGTAATAGTTCTACTATTATTATATTGTATATTTTATTAATATATTCCAGTTATTGTAACCACTGCTTTCCTAAAGAGCAAATAAGTCTAGGAGAGATTAATTTACTTTCTTGAAGTTACCCAGCCTGCAAGTGGTACAGGGTCTGGCTTTAAACCCTCTAACTTCTGCTATAAATCTTAAGTCTTGGGCATTATAATAATTCAAGGTAAAGAATGAAAAAAATCATGTAACTTCAGGGGAAAACTCAGCATGTTTGTGGTAGGCACATCCTGTGTTTATTCAGTCTGTATTAGGGGTTAAGACTTTAATATATCAATTTTGAGGAAGACACAATTCAGTCCATAACAACTAACCACTAGTCTCCATGTAGCATCTGAAATGACCAAGATCACACAATTAGAATCAGATCTAAGAGAGCCACTCATTCATCCTACCTTGTTTAGGGCTTTCCCACTCGTGGGTAGTCCTTTGACTGATGTTTGTCAAGAAGGGCTCTTCTTTTCTTTACCTGTCAGGTAGTCAGAAGACCTGGGTAAGAACTGCCCTTACAACCCTAAACTATCCCTAACTTTGTTGCCTGCCTGAAACTTCCACCATGAAAGAAATTCCACTGGATAAATGCATGTCCTTTAATAGTATAGATAGCCTGGTTAGAGGTAAGTCATTTAACATTTTAGCATGAGTTATTAGTATTAATAGTTGATGTATTCCTTTCTGATAGGAAAGCTTCTGTGGATAAATACTAATTGGAAAACCTAATTTAAAAACTGGTAACATATTCTAATAGGTATTTTTTTGATGAAGATATAGAAATGATCAATAAATATAGGAAAATATGTTCAACATCATTAGGGAAATGAAAACCAAAACCACAATGAGAGAGCACATCATACCCATTGCTGCTGCTGCTAAGTCGCTTCAGTCATGTCCAACTCTGTGCGACCCCATAGACAGCAGCCCACCAGGCTCCCCCGTTCCTGGGATTCTCCAGCCAAGAACACTGGAGTGGGTTGCCATTTCCTTCTCCAATGCATGAAAGTGAAAAGTGAAAGTGAAGTCATTCAGTCGTGTCCGACTCTTGGCGACCTCATGGACTGCAGCCTACTAGGCTCCTCCATCCATGGGATTTTCCAGGCAAGAGTACTGGAGTGGGGTGCCATTGCCTTCTTATGAGAGCTCTAATTTTCCCATAGCCTCATCAACACTTGTGAGTTTCTAGTATTTTGTTTTGTTTCATAATAGCCATCCATCATACCCATTAGGATGGCTATTATGAAACAAAACAAAATACTAGAAACTCACAAGTGTTGATGAGGCTATGGGAAAATTGGAGCTCTTATGCATTGCTGGTGAGAATGTAAAATGGGACACTAGGCAAACTGGTCCAAAAGGGGTCAGATTCTTGATCTCAGGCTCACTGCCATTGAGTGCTATACCCCAACGTTAACTATGGGTTGAGAATAGAAAGTTTAGTAGAAAATCTCTCAGAACACAATTACCTGATTACAACTTAGAGTAGTAACCAGATTCTATGATATGTATACCCCCTTATGGATGGATTTCACAGATAGTTTTCAATGGAATTTTAAATAATGGGATCTTCTAACTTCATTTGTTGAAGACTTCATGGTTTGGACCCACGTGCTCATTTCTTTCTGTACTAGTTAAGTGTCAGTCCTTGACTCCTCTGTCAGGGTGTCTCTCTGACTCTGCTGCTGTGTCTTGAGTTACTCTGGCTGTCTGCCTACTCATCTTCAGGTTTCTTTGTCCTCTCCTAGTTTTTAGCAGTCACCGTGCTGGGTTCTAGCTGAAGCAGCACTGCTCCCAAATGATTAGTAACCTGGAAAATTACTCTGAATATGGTAATGGATTAATCCCAGTGGAGAAGGAATAACTTGGAGGCCAGATGCCTTGGAAAGGAAATGACTACTAGAAGCTCTTTATCTAGATCTGGGCAAATTTCCTCCCCGACCTAGGCTACTGCTTAGATATATAGAAATTCCTTGTAGCACCTAAACTTCCACAGTGCTGTTGAGTGGTGAACCCTAGCATTAGCTTTGCACTGGGGATGGGACATTCAGTGCCATTGCTTCTTATAGCACCTAAACTTCCATGGTCCTGTTACTATTTCATTATCAAAACTTACATTTTAGGGTCCTACACTCTGATCTCTCCTTTGAGCTGAAAGACTCAGATTTTGATCTCGTATTTGTCACAAATCTGTTTTATACTTTGCACAAGCTATTCAATCTTTAGACTTCAGTTTACTCATTTGTAAAATGGAAAAAATAGCCTCCATGAGGAAAAAAGGAAGTATTCAATTTGTCAGTGCTTTGTATAATAAATTGAAAAGCTTTGTGCAAAAGTAAGGATCAGTTTTATGGGTCTTCCTATATAATTCTTTTTTCATCTTAGAAGAGAAATTTCTTTATGACTTACAGTCATAAATAATACGAGGCTTGTCTAGTGGCTCAGGTGATAAGGAATCTGCCTGCAATGCAAGAGACCTGAGTTCAATAACTGGATCAGGAAGATCTCCTGGAGTGGGGCATGGAAATCCACTCCAGTATTCTTGCCTGGAGAATCCTAGGGGCAGAGGAGTCTGGCAGACTACAGTCTATGGGGTCACAAAGAGTCAGATACCACTAGTAACTAACACTTTTTCACACACACGTGAATAATACAGATACTGGAGGTCAGGGACATATGTATTTGTCTAGAATGATGGGTACTTTGCAGGGATTTTATTGGAAACTGATTTTGTGTAGATATTCCCTCTTTTGATTAAACACAAACACATAGTTGTTCACATGCAAATAAAATATAAACTTTACATGACACAGGGAGTAATTTGAGGACAGAATCTTTTATCTTTTCTTACATATTATCATAATCTCTCAATTAGTCACATTTTATTTACTAGAAGTTATATGTGATTGTGATTAGGAATATGTATCATTATTAATTTATAAAAGGAAAATAAAAAAGAAAGAGAATGAGATAGGGTATGAAGTGGAGAGTACCTGTGGTTTGAACTATGTTTCAAAACTGGGAAAGGAGTACATCAAGGCTCCTATACTGTCACCCTACTTATTTAACTTATATGCAGAATACATCATGCAAGATGCCAGGCTGGATGAAGCACAAGCTGGAATCAAGATTGCAGGGAGAAATATCAATAACCTCAGATATGCAGATGACATCACCCTTATGGCGGAAAGTGAAGAGAAACTGAAGAGCCTCTTGATGAAGGTGAAAGAGGAGAGTGAAAAAGCTGGCTAAAAACTCAACATTCAAAAAACTGAGATCATGGAGTCTGGTCCCATCAGTTCAGTTCAGTTGCTCAGTCATGTCCGACTCTTTGCGACCCCATGAATTGCAGCACGCCAGGCCTCCCTGTCCATCACCAACCCCCGGAGTTTATTCAAACTCATGTCCATCGAGTCAGTGATGCCATCCAGCCATTTCATCCTCTGTCCTCCCCATCTCTTCTTGCCCCCAATCCCTCCCAGCATCAGAGTCTTTTCCAATGAGTCAACTCTTCACATGAGGTAGCCAAAGTACTGGAGTTTCAGCTTTAGCATCATTCCTTCCAAAGAACACCCAGGACTGATCTCCTTTACAATGGACTGGTTGGATCTCCTTGCAGTCCAAGGGACTCTCAAGAGTCTTCTCCAACACCGCAGTTCAAAAGCATCAATTCTTCAGCTCTCAGCTTTCTTCATATTCCAACTCTCACATCCATACATGACTACTGGAAAAACTATAGCCTTGACTAGAGTGAACTTTGTCGGCAAACTAATGTCTCTGCTTTTGAGTATGCGATCTATGTTGGTCATAACTTTCCTTCCAAGGAGTAAGCATCTTTTAATTTCATGGCTGCAATCATCATCTGCAGTAATTTTGGAGCCCCCCTAAATAAAGTCTGACACTGTTTCCACTGTTTCCCCATCTATTTCCCATGAAGTGATGGGACCAGATGCCATGATCTTAGTTTTCTGAATGTTGAGCTTTAAGCCAACTTTTTCACTCTTCTCTTTCACTTTCATCAAGAGGCTTTTCAGTTCCTCTTCACTTTCTGCCATAAGGGTGGTGTCATCTGCATATCTGAGGTTATTGATATTTCTCCTGGCAATCTTGATTCTAGCTTGTGCTTCTTCCAGCCCAGCGTTTCTCATGATGTACTCTGCATAGAAGTTAAATAAGCAGGGAGACAATATACAGCCTTGACGTACTCCTTTTCCTATTTGGAACCAGCCTGTTGTTCCATGTCCAGTTCTAAGTGTTGCTTCCTGACCTGCATATAGGTTTCTCAAGAGGCAGGTCAGGTGGTCTGGTATTCCCATCTCTTGAAGAATTTGCCACAGTTTATTGTGATCCACACAGTCAAAGGCTTTGGCATAGTCAATAAAGCAGAAATAAATGTTTTTCTGGAACTCTCTTGCTTTTTTAATGAACCAGTGGATGTTGGCAATTTGATCTCTGGTTTCTCTGCCTTTTCTAAAACCAGCTAGAATATCTGGAAGTTCACGGTTCACATATTGCTGAAGCCTGGCTTGGAGAATTTTAAGCATTACTTTACTAGCGTGTGAGATGAGTGCAATTGTGCGATAGTTTGAGCATTCTTTGGCATTGTCTTTCTTTGGAATTGGAATGAAAACTGACCTTTTCCAGTCCTGTGGCCACTGCTGAGTTTTCCAAATTTGCTGGCATATTGAGTGCAGCACTTTCACAGCATCATCTTTCAGGATTTGACATAGCTCAACTGGAATTCCATCACCTCCACTAGCTAAGTTCGTAGTGATGCTTTCTAAGGCCCACTTGACTTCACATTCCAGGATGTCTGGCTCTAAGTGAGTGATCACACCATCATGATTATCTTGGTTGTTAAGATGTTTTTGTACAGTTCTTCTGTGTATTCTTGCCATCTCTTCTTAATATCTTCTGCTTATGTTAGGTCCATACCATTTATGTCCTTTATCGAGCCCATCTTTGCATGAAATGTTCCCTTGGTATCTCTAATTTTCTTGAAGAGATCGCTGCTGCTGCTGTGTCACCTCAGTCGTGTCCGACTCCGTGCGACCCCATAGATGGCAGCCCACCAGGCTCCTCCGTCCCTGGTTTTCTCCAGGCAAGAATACTGGAGTGGGTTGCCATTTCCTTCTCCAATGCATGAAAAGTGAAAAGTGAAAGTAAAGTTGCTCAGTTGTGTCCGACTCCTAGCGACCCCATGGACTGCAGCCTACCAGGCTCCTCCATCCATGGGATTTTCCAGGCAAGAACACTGGAGTGGGTTGCCACTGCCTTCTCCAAGAGATCTGTAGTCTTCCCCATTCTGTTGTTTTCCTCTATTTCTTTGCATTGATCGCTGAAGAAGGCTTTCTTATCTCTTCTTGCTATTCTTTGGAACTCTGCATTCAGATGCTTATATCTTTCCTTTTCTCCTTTGCTTTTTGCTCCTCTTCTTTTCACAGCTATTTATAAGGCCCCCCAGGCAGCCATTTTCTTTTCTGCATTTCTTTTACATGGGGATAGTCTTGATCCCTGTCTCCTGTACAATGTCACAAACCTCATTCCATAGTTCGTCAGGCATTCCGACTATCAGATCTAGGCCCTTAAATCTATTTCTCACTTCCACTGTATAATCATAAGGGATTTGATTAAGGTCATACCTGAATGGTCTAGTGGTTTCCCCTACTTTCTTCAATTTAAGTCTGAATTTGGCAATAAGGAACTCATGCTCTGAGCCACAGTCAACTCCCTGTCTTGTTTTTGCTGACTGTATAGAGCTTCTCCATCTTTGGCTTCAAAGAATATAATCAATCTGATTTCAGTGTTGACCATCTGGTGAAGTCCATGTGTAGAGTCTTCTCTTGTGTTGTTGGAAGCGGGTGTTTGCTATGACCAGTGCATTCTTTTGGCAAAACTCTATTAGCCTTTGCCCTGCTTCATTCCATATTCCAAGGCCAAGTTTGCCTGTTACTCCAGGTGTTTCTTGACTTCCTACTTTTGCATTCCAGTCCCCTATAATGAAAAGGACATCTTTTGGGGGGTGTTAGTTCTAAAAGTTCTTATAGGTCTTCATAGAACTGTTCAACTTCAGCTTCTTCAGCATTACTGGTTGGGGCATAGACTTGCATTACTGTGATATTGAATGGTTTGCCTTGGAAACAGAGATCATTCATCGTTTTTGAGATTGTATCCAAGTACTGCATTTTGGACTCTCTTGTTGACCATGATGGCTATTCCATTTCTTCTAAAGGATTCCTGCCCACAGTAGTAGATATAATGGTCATCTGAGTTAAATTCACCCATTCCAGTCCATTTTAGTTCGCTGATTCCTAGAATGCCGACGTTCACTCTTGCCATCTCCTGTTTAACCATTTCCAAATTGCCTTGATTCATGGACCTGACATTCCAGGTTCCTATGCAATATTGCTCTTTACAGCATCAGACCTTACTTCTATCACCAGTCACATCCAAAACTGGCTATTGTTTTTGCTTTGGCTCCATCCCTTCATTCTTTCTGGAGTTATTTCTCCATTGATCTCCAATAGCATATTGGGCACCTACTGATATTTTTGCCTTGAGAACCCCATGAACAGTATGAAAAGGCAAAATGAAAGGATACTGAAAGAGGAACTCTTCAGGTTGGTAGGTGCCCAATATGCTACTGGAGATCAGTGGAGAAATAACTCCAGAAATAATGAAGGGTCCCATTACTACATGGCAAATAGATGCGGGAACAATGGAAACAATGAGAGACTTTATTTTCTTGGGCTACAAAATCACTCCCTATTGTGACTGCAGCCATGAAATTAAAAGTCGCTTGCTCCTTGGAAAAAAATATGTGACTAATCTAGATGGCATGTTAAAAAGCAGAGACATTACTTTGCTGACAAAGGTCCATCTAGTCAAAGCTATGGTTTTTCCAGTGGTCATGTATGGATATGAGAGTTGGACCATAAAGAAGGCTGAACACTAAAGAATTGACGCTTTTGAACTGCAGTGTTGGAGAAGACTCTTGAGAGTCATTTGGACTGCAAGGAGGTCAAATCAGTCAATCCTAAAGGAAATCAGTCCTGAGTATTCATTGGAAGGACTGATGCTGAAGGTGAAGCTCCAATACTTTGGCCACCTGATGTAAAGAGCTGGCTTATTAAAAAAGACCCTGATTCTGGGAAAGATTGAAGACAGGAGGAGACGGGGACAACAGAGGATGAGATGGTTGGATGGCATCACCGACTCAATGGACGTGAGTTTGATCAAACTATGGGAGATGGTGAAGGACAGGGAAGCCTAGCATGGTGCAATCCATGGGGTCTCAAAGAGTTGGACATGACTGCGTGCCTGAGCAACAGCAACAAGAACAAAATGGTCAAGAAAGGTCACCTCTGAAGGCACACCTTTAAACTGAAGCTGGAATGACAAAAAGAGTAAGTCATGCATGATATAGGACAATGAAAAAGCAAAAGGTCAGTGTAGCTGGCGCCTTATGGGCAAATAGAAGGGTACAAGATGAGATAGATGATGAAATTTTCCAGAACATTTTAATCTGTTGATTCTCAGTGCATCAGAAATCCAATTAATTTAAGCAGTAAAGTGGTATGTTTAATATATGTTTTTAAAGGATCGGTAGCTTATTCCTGCTGCTGCTGCTAAATCGCTTCAGTTGTGTCTGACTCTGTAAGACCCCATAGATGGCAGTCCACCAGGCTCCCCTGTCCCTGGGATTCTCTAGGCAAGAACACTGGAGTGGGTTGCCATTTCCTTTTCCAATGCAGGAAAGTGAAAAGTGAAAGTGAAGTTGCTCAGTTGTGTCTGACTCTTTGAGACCCCATAGACTGCAGCCTACCAGGCTCCTCTGTCCATGGGATTTTCCAGGCAAGAGTACTGGAGTGGGTTGCCATTGCCTTCTCTGAAATAATGGATTCTAAGACTGAAATTATAGCAGACTCAGCGAGACATGCTGGAAGGCATTTCAGTAGTCCAGATGAGAAATAATAGAGATTTGGACTGGGGTGTTAGTAGTGGAGATGAAGAGAAGAGGAAGAATTCAAGGTATATGTCTGATTTAGTGGAAAATGAGATGTTTGAAGTAAAGGAAAAAAATAAGATTTGTTGTCATAAAATTTTAATATGTTTCTTCATGTATCTCTTTGTAGACTGTAAGCTTCTCAAGGTCAGAACCTCAGTTCAGTTCAGTTCAGTTGCTCAGTCGTGTCTGACTCTTTGAGACCCCATGGACTACAGCATGCCAGGCTTCCCTGTTGATTACCAATTCCCACAGTTTGCTCACACTCATGTCCATTGAGTCGGTGATGCCATCCAACCATCTCATCCTCTGTTGTCCCCATCTCCTCCTGCCCCCAATCTTTCCCAGCATCAGGGTCTTTTCCAATGAGTCAGTTCTTTGCATCAGGTGGCCATTGGAGCTTCAGCATCAGTCCTCCCAATGAATACTCAGGACTGATTTCCTTTAGGATTGACTAGTTTGACCTCCTTGCAGTCCAAATGACTCTCAAGAGTCTTCTCCAACACCACAGTTCAAAAGCGTCAATTCTTTAGTGCTCAGCCTTCTTTATGGTCCAACCCTCACATCCATACATGACCACTGGAAAAACCATAGCTTTGACTAGATGGACCTTTGTCAACAAAGTAATGTCTCTGCTTTTTAACATGCCGTCTAGGTTGGTCACATATTTTCTTCCAAGGAGCAAGCGTCTTTTAATTTCATGGCTCAGTCACGATTGGGAATGATTTTGTAGCCCAAGAAAATAAAGTCTGTCATTGTTTCCATTGTTCCCCCATCTATTTGCCATGCAATGATGGGACCAGATGCCATGATCTTAGTTTATTGAATGTTGTGTTTTAAGCCAACTTTTTCTCTCTCCTATTTTTCCTTCATAAGAGGCTCTTCAGTTCCTCTTTACTTTCTGCCATTAGGGTGGTGTCATCTGCATATCTGAGATTGTTGATATTTCTCCTTGCAATCTTGATTCCAAGCTTGTGCTTCATCCAGCCCAGCATTAAACATGATTTATTCTGCATATAAGTTAAATAAGAAGGTGACAATATACAGCTGTGATGTACTCCTTTCCCAGTTTGGAACCAGTCCATTATGAATGTATTGCTGAATGAATGACTAAAGCATGTGTACAAGTAATGCATGAATACAAGTAGTAACACATTACCTTAAAGGAAATTATCCTTTTCCTACTTAAGATTTAAAAGCCCTATGTTTGTATTTGATATGTATTTTTTGCTTGCTTTGCCTCTTCATAACTGAGTTTTAATAGCACCAGAGCAGCAAGATGATATTTATATTAAAGTCAGCTATCCCAAGTTCATTTGTGATTTATAAGCCTGTAAACAGTGGCAACTTTATTTCACCAAGGTAGAGATTCTGTGAAAGTCATCTTTCACCTTGTTAAAGCCTGTTTCTCCTAGCAGTTTTGCTTTTGGGCAGTTGTAATTGACTAAAATTGACTGCTCATTGAGAGATGAGACTAGGTAATCAAGGCTAGAAATTTGAGCTGCAAGTTTCGTCAGACTTTCTGCAAGGTCTCCTCAGCCTAGGGAGCTGGGCTATTGAACAGGGACTGGTATGGATGGAGGAAGATTTAAATTGGAGCTGCTTTTCCATAGCCTTTGGAAAGCTGCTGATTCATCTCCTAAACTAGGCCAGATCAAAGGCAAAGCTGAAGAAACTTTCTTAGGCATTTGCTTTAAGAAAGGAATGCGAGTTTGGCCTTCCACATAGAAGTAAAGTGAATTGTAAGGTATATCATCTCATGGGGACTACAGAGACCTTACTGACTGCTGTGGTCCTGCAAGGAAGCTTGAAATGCCTATTTCTTCCTTGATTTAAAGCATCAAAAGTTCCCTTGAAGATGCTAATGTTATGATGAAGTTGGGCTATGTGATCTACTGTTCATGTCAAAGCTGATATTTTAGAATATTAGAATTCTTGATCTCTGAATAGAAGTCCATGGGATTGTAGACCTTTCTCCAAGTGAAAACCAGGCACAGGCTAGTAAAGCCATCCCAAGTTTTTTCAATCCCAAACATGGTTCTTCCACTGTTATGGTCCTGAGGCAACGGCTTCAGGCAGAGGAAGAAACTTGGTCATCCGAAGATACTGCAGCTGGTAGCACAGTGGAGATCAGCTAAGATTATTCCTTGTTACTTTTTAGAATTTTATTTTATTAAAATTTTTTATGATTTTTAAGTTACTTTTCATTTGTAATTATTACAAATTATTGGCTATATTCTCCATGTCGCACAATTACATCCTGAGCCTATCTTACACCTGATAGTTTGTGCCTTCCGTCTCCCCGCCCCTCACCCCTATGTTTCCCCTCCCCCTTTCCCTGCTGGTAACCAACTAGTTCGCTATATCTGTGAGTCTGCTTCTTTTCTGTTGTTGTTTTATTTACTAGTTGGTTGTACATTTTAGATACTACATATAAGTGATATCATAGAGTATTTGTAGTTCTCTGACTGACTTATTTCACTTAGCACAGTGCCCTCCAAGTTCATTCATGTTGTTGTAAATGGCATAATGTCATTCTTTTTAATGGCTGAGTGGCTTTCCATCATGTGTGTGTGTGTGTTACATCTTCTTTATCCATTCATCTATTGATAGACACTTAGATTACTTCTGTATCCTATCAGTTGTAAATAATGCTGCAAGGACAGAAAATTGCCAGTAATTAAATTGAAGAAGTAATTTTAAAATGCCCAGAAAACAAAAGTCTGGTGAATTCTACCAAACATTCAGAGAAGAGTTAACACCTATTCTTCTGAAATTATTCCAATAAATTGCAAAGGAAGAAACATTTAAAAACTCATTACATGAGGCCAAGATTGCCATGATACCAAAACCAGACAAATACATCACAAAAAATTTATTCATTATGTGTCCTTTCTTTCCAATATTCATTCACAAAGCATGTATCAACCACATAGCTCTTCATATAGGAAAATTAAGGCCTAGAGAAAGAAAAAGATTTGACTGAAGTTATCCATTTGGTGGCAAATCTGAGATGAGACAGAAACTAGATACCTTAATTCCCTCTCCCTTTCTCAACACTTATGCTAAGAAAAAAATGCCCTTCTCTTTAATTTACAATTTCAACATTGATGTAACTACCTTCTAAATTACAGAACAAGTTGGTATCAACACTACATTAGTGTAAAAGAAGCTATTTTATAGTCCTCAATCACTGGCTGCATAGAAGCTTGGAAAAAAATCACTTTTATTACATCTGGTGGGTTCAGGAACATCCAAGAAAGAAGCAGTTGAGACTCATGAATCTAGAGTTGGCTAATTCAAATTGAGATGCATTCCATGAACTGTGAAGAAAGACTTTGCTAAGGCAGTCACTAACATACATCTAATTTCAGGACTGTCCCTTCTCTGAAGCGTTTTAGAACAATTTCAAACTAAATGAGTAGAGTAACCCGAATTAAGAAATACAGTGACTTGCAGTTTTCTATTAGTTACTAAAACAAGTCAAAGTAATTGTTTCCTGGTGCATATCCTTAGTTAATTTCATTAAAGTAACAGATGTGCATGATATAAAATTAACAAATAATTAAAAATATAAGTACATGGTTCTAATTTGTGTCACAATGTTTGAAAAATAATTTTCTTTAAGGTTTCCTAAACATTTCCTCTGAATATGTTAAAATAAAAATTTGTTTAATAAGGAGGCATTTTAGCTTAAGTTAACCTAGAGTCAGAATGATTCTGTTCCAACACGTACCAGCTATGTACCCCCAGGAAATTTTATCAAGATTTTGGAGCCTTGGTTTTCTCAACAGTACAATGAGCACAATGATATCAATTTTGTAGGATTGAGGTAAGATTTTCATCTGGCAAAACATGCTCAGTGTTTAATGCAATGCCTCTAACATAGGTGTGAAATGGTGGTGGTGGTGGTTTAGTCCCTAAGTCGTGTCTGCCTCTTGTGACTCCATGGACTGTAGTCTGCCGGGCTCTTCTGTCCATGGAATTCTCCCGGCAAGAATACTTGAGTGTGTTGCCATTTCTTTCTCCAGGGGATATTCATGACCCAGGAATCGAACCCAGGTCTCCTGCGATGCAGGCAGATTCTTTACCAACTGAGCTACAAGGAAGTCCAGGTGTGAAGTATGCTCATTAAATACTAGCATTGCTGTTGTTTTATTAATATGAATATTAGGCATTTCAAACAATGGCTTCCCACTCTTAAACTATCTCAAATTTTATATCAGCAGAAGATAATGAATGCTAAGTAAGTAAAGAATATTCTCACTGTAAATATAAATATTGGTGAGCCTGTTGACCTTAGCAGACCCAAGTCTGACTTGTTAAAGGAGATACAGGATACTCATTCCCAGGAAAGCCTCCATGAACTTTGAATTATTTAAAACCATCCACTTGAAAGGACACGAGTCCTGCATGACAGCTTAGGCCATTATTCTGATATATAGTTTCTTCCAAAGCTTGATCTCAGTGTAACCTGTGTCCCAGCCAGGCTGCAGGCTAGTCATGCTCTCGCTCTATTGACTTGCCAAGGGGAATTATTTATTTGGCACCAGTAATATGCTCTGTACTGTATGGCAGTGGGGATGATAATAATAGCTTGGGTCTATTTGGTACCTTCCCCCCAGGGAATTGAGAGGACATTCAGATACACAGGGAAGGGTAAGCTTCCATATTGCTTCTCCTAACTTATAGCCCTGGCAAACCACTTTGGGATGATGGTAATGTTGATATGTATGTTAGGGAAAATATCAGTGGAAATGGAAATGAAGAAGAATAGAGGAGGTGGAGGGAAAGAGAAAATTGAGAAAGAGGAGCTGGGCAAAGATAGAATGAAAGAGTTGTAATTTCATTGCTGTAGGAAGCAAGAAGCATCTTTGAATTGATGTTATAGAAAACCTGCAGAGTAAAAGATCCCTTAAAAATATGTCACTCTTATTTCTTTCAGGAATCAGATCTTCATCTTGCATTCAAAGATAGCCATAGTTGAGGTCACCCAACCTATATAACTTTCTCTCTTTTGCCCTCAACCTTGCCTGAATCAGATTCTCAGGGTCTAAAAATCCTTATCTTAGAAGGAAGACATAAAAATGCACTCAATCATAATCTCTAATGATAGAGTCTCAACGTGGGAAGGGGTGAAAGTGGGTAGTACCCACTTTCTTTGCCTTTGTCACTTCCTCAAACAGCAAACCCTTCTCTAATAAGTGAGATAGTTGGTTCTTAAACAGTCTTGGTTATAAAAATCTTCTTGTCTCACAAGATGAATCACTCCAGTGTTCAGAAGCCCTGACCATCAGAAAGGTCTTTCTTATGTTAACTTGAAATCTGTTTTTCTCTAATGGCTAGTTATGTAGGGCTGGCTAGCCATTGTTGTGTGTGCTGTACATACATAATTCCCAAGCTTCCCAATAATAATGAAAGATAGCCATTATTATCCTCATTTCTTTAAATAGGAGAGAATAAGACTCAGGAGAGTTAAATAGCTTGTTTAAGCTGCTAGAGCCATATTCAAAGCCAAGTCTGTTTGATTCTGTAACCTGTCCTCCCTCCACTTCTTAACTAATGTATTCCCTTCCCTTTCATCTATCAAAACCCTACTTGCTTATAAGGTTACCTTAAATTCCAATCTTCTATGAAAACTTTTTTTACAACCTGAGGTGTTCAATTTTTATTATGAACCATTTTAGCAATTTAATTTTGTAGAATTCTTATAGCTCTGACTCCATTAGATCATGTATCATGAAGTCTCTTCTACAGTGAACTTAAATTTTATTTAACTATTGTTTGATTCTTTAGAGTCATGGGATACCAGAAGTAAAATGCACATTGTTCAGTTGCTAAGTTGTGTCTGACTCTTTGCGACCTGATTGCCTGTCGTATGGCCATCTTCCCTGTCCTTCAATATCTCCCAGAGTTTGCTCAAACTCTTTTTTTTTTTTTTTTTTTTGATTTTTTTTTTTTTTTTTAATTTTATTTTATTTTTAAACTTTACATAACTGTATTAGATTTGCCAAATATCAAAATGAATCTTGATATTATTCAACCATCACATCCTCTGTTGCCCTCTTTTCCTCCTGCCCTCAATCTTTTCCAGCATCAGGGTCTTTTCCAATGAGTCAAATGACAATAGTTCATGACTTTATGAGTATTTACTATGAACCATGCATTACTCTCCGGAGAAGGCAATGGCACCCCACTCCAGTACTCTTGCCTGAAAAGTCCCATGGATGGAGGAGCCTAGTGGGCTGCAGTCCATGGGGTCGCTAAGAGTCAGACACGACTGAGCAACTTCACTTTCACTTTTCACTTTCATGCATTGGAGAAGGAAATGGCAACCCGCTCCAGTGTTCTTGCCTGGAGAATTCCAGGGATGGGGGAGCCTGGTGGGCTTCCATCTATGGGGTCACACAGAGTCAGACACAACTGAGATGACTTAGGAGCAGCAGCAGCAAGCATTACTCTCAGGGATTTTCTTGCATTACTTCATTTCAACCTTGTAAAGTATGTACATATATTATTTCCATTTTATAAATGAGGAAAGGGAAATATTAACAAATTAGTTAATTTTCCCTGATTAATAGCTACAGGTTCAGTTAGTTAAATACTTTGAAATGGAAAGTTATTTTTTAAAAAAGCTTATTTGTCAGCAAAACCTGATGTGACTTAAACTAATCTTGTGATAAAGACTGACATGATCTGACATCAGACTATAATTATTTATGTCTCTTAATGTTAATATTAATATGTTTTGCTGCAAAAATATTTCTGTGTTTAATTATTGAGTACTACTCCAGACCTTTCTCAGGATAGAGGTATATTGTATAATATTTGTGTATTATTTATCTAATTCTGTCTCCCCAGACTTCAAATAGTGTTTGAAAACACTTGTGGCCATAAAGGCTTTTGCAGAAAGGATTAAGATCTGTACTTAGTGATGTACAGAACCATGTTTTAATTGAGGCTATTAGATATCAGAGCATGGATCCATAATAATTATGTCAGCTTAAAAAATTTTTTTATTGAAGTATATTTGATTTACAGTAACATGTAAGTGTCAGATATGTAGCTAAGTGATTCCGTTATATACATATAATGTTTTCAGATTCTTTTCCCTTAGAGGTTATTGCATAATGTTTAGTAGTTTCCTGTGTTATGCAGTATGTCCTTGTTAGTTATATATTTTATTTATAGTAGTGCATATATGTTAATCTCAGACTCCTAATGTATCCCTTCCCTGCCTTTGGTAACTATAATTTTGTTTTCTGTGTGTGAATCTCTATTTCGGAAGTAAGTTGATTTGAGTCTTTTCTTTCTTTTAGATTCCACATATAAGTGATATCATATGATATTTGTCTTTCTCTGACTTATTTCACTCAGTATGACAATATCTAGGTCTATCCATGTTGCTGCAAGTGCCATTACTTCATTCTTTTTTATGGCTAAGTAATATTCCATTGTGTATATGTACCACATCTTCTTTATCTGTTCATTTGTTGATGGATATTTAGATTGCTTCCTTGTCTTGGCTATTGTGAATAATGCTGCAGTGAACATTTGGGTACATACATCTTTTTGAATTAGTTTTCTCTAGATGTATGGCCAGGAGTGGGATCATATGGTAGTTCTATTTTTCATTTTTAAAGGAACATCCATACTCTTCTCCACGGTGGCTACACCAGTTTACATTCCCACCAATAGTGTAGGAGGGTTCCCTTTCCTCCACACTCTCTCTAGCATTTATTATTTGTAGACATTTTGATGACAGATACCAGCTTTTCTAATATTCCATGCAAAATATAAGAAAACTAAAAATCAGGGAAGAACAGTGACTTGGCCAATATTATATAAATGGTAAAATGAATGTTTTTCATATATTAGCAACCTTTAAAGCAGGACAAAAAAGGTCTTTTGCCATCAAAGGTCCATCTAGTCAAGGCTATGGTTTTTCCAGTTGTCATGTATGGATGTGAGAGTTGGACTGTGAAGAAAGCTGAGCACCAAAGAATTGATGCTTTTGAACTGTGGTGTTGGAGAAGACTCTTGAGAGTCCCTTGGACTGCAAGGAGATCCAACCAGTCCATTCTAATAGAGATCAGTCCTGGATGTTCTTTGGAAGGACTGATGCTAAAGCTGAAACTCCAGTACTTTGGCCACCTGATGCGAAGAGTTGACTCATTGGAAAAGACTCTGATGCTGGGAGGGATTGGGGGCAGGAGAAGAAGGGGATGACAGAGGATGAGATGGCTGGATGGCATCACCGACTTGATGCACATGAGTTTGAGTGAACTCCAGGGGTTGGTGATGGACAGGGAGGCCTGGCATGCTGCAATTCATGGGGTTGCAAAGAGTTGGACACGACTGAGCGACTAAACTGAATTGAACTGAACTACAAGCAGGACACTTTTCATGTTGGGCTATAACTAAGCTCTTAGCTCTCTGGGGACAGAAGCATTACCCGAGATGCAGGCATTTCTCCCCTGCGCCCACCATGGCACAATGGTTAAGAGAACCCAAGCTTTGTGTTCACGGGGACCTGTGTCTGAATTACATCTCCATCACCTAATGATCAGTATGTGGCTATGGGTCATCTCACTAAGCAAAAGACACCATGAAGACAACCCTAAGGGGACAGAAGGAAATGGTGTGTATAAAATGTAGTGTAGAACAAAGATTAGACAACTGGAAATTTTTCTTCTTCATGGATTTTTGATGACTGAGTTTAGATGAACAGGCTTTGGTGTCCGCTTTTGTCTTTCATAGTGTTTGAAACAACCTCTGTGCTACAGTCTCTGGGTCTCACCTTTTCACTGCAGTGAGAAGAACAAGCCCTTCTGAGAACTCCTTGTTTTGTTGCTAGCCAGCTGCTCATGACCCTAACTCAGCGAGGCAAACATGGAAGTGAAAATGATTTATCTTTCATTCTTAAAAGAATGGCATTTGGAGCTTGACTTAAGAAACATCTGTTTTGGGCTATATAAGTAGAGAAAAACCTTCACAAAGAAAGCATTCATAGATATTTTATAGAGATTGAGTATTTAGGCATTGAGGAGCTCTGTCAATATTTAGTTACTTTCAAAAGAAAGGAATGATATTTACATGAGCTAATCCTTTCCCAACTTTTAACTAGACCATATCAAGAGTGATTTACACTGAACTTCAACTGGGGTTTGATTTCAATTAGATAGAATTTACTAGGTACAAACCAATGGTTTGGTTTAACCAAAATGGTGAACGCCAGCTGGAAGACTGCCTGCCTTCGAATCACCATGGAAGCTTTTTAAATACAGATTTTTGGCCCCCAGAGTTTCTGTGTTCAGTAGTTCTGCTAGGACCCAGACATTTATATTTAAGTTCCCAAGTGGTTTTGATATGTAATCAGGTTTGCAAATGACTTTTCAAAGCAAAATACCAGTCTCAGAATGGAAGCTCATTTATTATTTAGCTTATTAATTTGTTATAGGGTCTCATTCAAGTCTTTTGCAAGCACTAGTCCCCAGGCTTCTCATTTGTGAAGTGGGAGGTCAGTTAGCTTATCTCTAAGTTGTTTCTGGTGCTGATGTTTTATGATTTTATTTCTGAGAGTATAGTAATTGCAGTACATGGTTCTAGACTGCTTAGATAGATAGTTTATTGCTGTTGTTATTTTTATTATTGTTGTTTGCCAAGATAGGCATTGTTCTATAACACAAGACATAATGAACTGGGTGTTGATACCAAGTTTGAATGGCAGTCCAGATAGCCTTTTAAAAAATATTGTGATAAAAACATATAATGTGTGATACGCCCTCTTAACAAATTTTAGAGTGAATAGTACATTATTGTTAACTACAATCACAGTGCTGTACAGAAGATTTCTAGGACTTTTCCATCTGTGTGACTGAAATTTTATACCCAATGAAGAGCAACTCCCCAGATCCCCTTTCTGCCAGCCCCTGGGAACCACCATTTTACTTTCTGCTCTGATGAGCTTGACTATGTTACACATCTCCTATAATTGAAATCACATAGTATATGTTCTTATGACTGGATTATGTCCCTCAGCATAATGTTCTCAAGGTCTGTGCATGTTGCAGCAGGTGGCAGGATCCCCTCCCTTTTTATGGCTGAATCCACTGTAGCATGTACCCCATTTTCCCCATTCATCTGTTGGTTAGTATTTGGGTTGTTTCCACCCTTTGGTTGTTGTAATGCTGCAGTAAATGTGGGAGATCAGCCAAGATCCTGATTTCAGTTCTTTTGGATAAATTTTCATAAGTAAGAATGCTGGATCATATGGTGGCTCTATTCTTCATTTCCTGAGGGAGAGCCACACGGTTTTCCATAAAGGCTGAACCATTTTACATTCCTGCCAGTACTGTAACAGGGCTCCAGTTCCTCCATATCCTCACCAACAGTGGTTCTTTCTTTTCTTTTGTAATAGTCATTCTAACAAGCATGCAGTGATACCTCACTGTGTTTTGACTTGCCTTTTCCTGATGATTAAGTATGTTGAGCACTTTTCATGTGCCTGGTGGCCATTTGTGTGTTTTCCTTGATGAAACATCCATTAATTTCATTTGTTCATTTTTTAAATTTGGGTTATTTTGGGTAATTATTTTTAACTGGGTTCCTTCCAGTCTCGAGTTGTTAGAGTTCTTTATATATTTCAGATATTAATCCCTTTTTGGTATATGATTTACACATGTTTTCTCCCATAGGCTGCCTTTGAGGGATCCATGATTTCAATGAAAGAAAACTTAGATTTTTTTTCATTTTTTAAAAGCTTGTGGATAGTCAAGCCTTTAATGTCTGTTGTCTCAGTCTCCGTTTTTGCCAAAAGGGGTAACAACACCATTCTTAACTAATTTATTATCTTGTGATTACCGGATAACTTAATATTTATTAAGATGCTCTGCATCATTCACTTAATGATGGATGATGCAGCATTTTACATAACATTATCAAAATCCAACATGTAGGGTAAGTTTAGAGAGCTAGTTTCTCTTAGGTTTCTCTGTGATAAGAGTCATAGAGAGCTTTTTGCAATCTCTGTTAGGTGGTAGGAAACAAACTTGTATATGACTTTTGAAATGCCTGGTCATCCATGCAACCATTCATCTATGCATCCAACTCCAGTTAAGAATAGTTAACTTCTCATAATTATTATATTCATAATTATCATAACGATACTTGAAATAATTATTGTAATATAGTAATATCTTACATGTACATGGCACTTTACAGTCTACAAAGTACTTTGCAAGCTGCATGTGTGTATTGTAGAAGTCCTTAGAGGCAATTGTTTTTCCCTATTCACATGGCTCTTTACTAAAGGTGACAGACTTAGCCTGTCTAAGAATTTTAACCATATTCTTGCTAATGAGCAACAGGGATGGCTATCTTAAATAACTGTTTATCCATTTAACACATTGATCACATAACTTGTATCCTCATGTTAATATCATCAAGCTAGTTAGAGGAAGTGGTTAATTGCTTAGGAGGTATCCAAAGCCAAGAAAAAGTCCATTACTTGACTAAAATTAAATAGAAATTTAAACACGAGGGAAGATCTCAAGACTGAGTTTCCTCATTCAGCACAGGCTCTGAACGCCTGTACTCCTGATGAACTACAGTACCCTCATCACAACAGCATGCCTGTTTGTCTCATCCCAGAGAGCCTCCATCACTGGCTCCTGGCCACCTCCTTCTCTGCAGTGCCTCAGACAAAAAAAACCATGTCACTCTTCTCCATGTCCTAACCCCATTCTGTCAGTCCTGCTCACATACTGATGAAATATACTTTTGGCTGGGGGAAGAAAATTTGCAAGCCATCAACCCAGAGATGGTTGTGATGGGAGTTGCAGTGATGCAGTGACCAGGTTCCAGGGGCAGAAATTGTTCTCTGGAGAAGGCTGTCTCCTCTTCCTCAGTGGTCTCTGTATTGAGAAAGGACACCCTGTTTGCTGTGCCAGCTTTCTTAAATTTATTATATAACATAATATAAATACACACATACATATATATTACGCACATTATTTATATGTAATCTCCCAGGTGCAAGACTTACAGTGTAGTAAACATACAAGAATCATGGTGTAATGAACAAACACTGAAATTTATGAGTACAGCCTTACCATTTTACAGACAGTCAAACTGAGGCCTAATAAGCCTGAAGGATCTTGTCAAGTAGAATTGCCATGCACATTATACAGTGGAAGAACCCGCTCAGAACTCTCGGAAGGCTGGCCTGACTCTGCATGGAGAAAGTACAACTACCAAACATTTCCAAAGCAACTCATATGTCTCCTTTATAGCACTTATAAAAATGGAAGCAACATAATTATGTATTTATATTTTGTTTACTGTTACTTCTCCACTAGACCCAGAGCTCCTTGTGGGAGGAACTGGGTTTGTCTTGATCTCTATACTATCCTCAGTGTTTTGCACAATGCCTAGTGCACAGAGAGTTCTTAATAAATATTTGTTGAATAAATGAGCAAATAGATGAATATATTAATGATAAATTAATAAACCTGCTAGGAATAAAGTCTGTTTAAGATTCTGGGATTGTAGTCTTCTCTTGGAGCAAGCTGTCCCTCCATATTTTATATCTTGGAGCATATTTTATTTTTAATGAAGGCATGAATGCATTTTTCATTCATCTTGTGTGCAAAGGCAAAAGGTCCCCTTGCTTTCAGGATGACAAATACAAAGTGATTGAAAATTATATAGTATGTTGGGGACTGGAACAGGACCAAGGATTGGTTCAAAACTGTTGACAGTATCTGATGGCATAGCTGATTGACAGGAGTCTGGTTGTTCCCAAGGATTATTTTTCCCTATACTGCATCCCACCCTATCCTATTTTCTACCTTACTGCTCTCTTCATCCCACAGACCCTTGGGCAATTTTCCACGTAAAGGTAAGGGAGAGCTGATTCCCAGACCTTGGCTCTGCTCTGCCACTCCAGGTTGCCTGAGTGTTAGAGTTAGTGTTTGCCCAGCTGCTGGAGTCAACTGATTTCCTTTTGAGGATATACCTCTCCCCTTCCTTCTGCTCTCCTCTCCAGATGTTTGTGACCAAAGGCAGCCACAAGGCCTGGAGACACTAGTCTTCTGCTCTGGTCACTCCTAGGTCACCAGCTTGAGACCAGGAGGACCATCCTGCTGCATTATTTAGTCCAGGCAGGCTTCCTGGAGCCAAAGTTCTTAGAGGTGTTTAAATAGCTTGTGAGGGATTGTCAGTTCACTGGAAAAATTTTATGTTTTCATCTTCTTGCCTGAATCATAAGCCAGTGAATTCCTCTGTCTGATTTTGGTTCTTGCTTCTCTGAGCTATGTGACAGCACCAGCCCTCGCCTCAGAGGTACCGTCAGAAGTTCACTGAGATTTGAAAACCAGTTAATATCAGCCTGACACCAGGTCCTATTTCTGACTTAACTCTGCTTCCAGTTAGAGAAGTAACAGATCAAGAAGGGAACTTACGCTGCACCTTCCTTGCAATATTGAAGAGCAAATGGAGATCTAGAACAGAATAATGACTTTTCCAAGTCCCCACAGTGAGTTCCTCTCTCTTTATTCCAATTTGTGGTTTTTTAAAGCTAGCCATGAAAGTAACAAATTGTTAGTCACAGACATTTGAGAAGGTGGATAAGAATCACCTAGGAAAATTGCTAAATATGTTCTGTTTCACTTGATCTGCAGTTGGGCCCAGGAATATACAGTTTCAACCCTCTCCCCAGGTTCTGTTGTCTGAGGACCACACTTGCTCTGATGTGGACCATGAGGTCACCCTGTTTGTTAAAGTAGGTACAGAAGGGAGAAAAAATGCCTATTGAGTGACCCAAGATGATTCAATAGAGGTAGACAAAACAGATGGAGAAGGTGATGGTAGAGTGGTGATGGAAGTGGAGGAGAATGCCTTAGTGGTACATCTTATACAGGGTGTTTTCATAGCAAGCAACAGAAATCAGCTCAAGCAGTATATATTAGTTTTCTAGAGCTGCCATAATAAAACACCACAGACTGGAGGCTTAAACACTGGAAATTTATTTTTCATAGTTTTGATGGCTGGAAGTCCAAGATCAAGGTGTCAGTACAGTTGACTTCATTCTAAGGCCTCCTTCCTTGGCTTGAAGATGGCTGTCTTCTCACTGTGTCCTCACATGATTTTTCCTTTGTGTGTACACCCTTTTTGTCTCTTTGTATGTCTAAATTCCCTCTGGTTAAAGGATACCAATAAGATTGGATTCAGTTCAGTTCAGTCGCTCAGCCATGTCTGACTCTTTGTGACCCCATGGGCTGAAGCATGCCAGGCTTCCCTGTCCATCACCAATGCCCAGATCTTGCTCAAACTCATGTCTATTGAGTTGGTGATGCCATCCAACCATTTCATCTTCTGTCATCCCTTTCTCCTCCTGCCTTCAATCTTTCCCAGAATCAGGGTCTTTTCCAACAAATCAGTTCTTCGCATCAGGTTGAGTTTCAAATTCAGCATCAATCCTTCCAATGAATATTCAGTACTGATTTCCTTTAGGATGAACTAGTTGGATCTCCTTGAAGTCCAAGGGACTCTCAAGAGTCTTCTCTAACACCACAGTTCAAAAGCATCACTTCTTTGGCATTCAGTTTTCTTTATAGTCTAACTCTCACATCCATACATGACTACTGCAAAAACCATAGCTTTGACTAGACAGACCTTTGTTGGCAATGTAATGTCTCTGTCTCTGCTTTTTAATATGCTGTCTAGATTGGTCATAGCTTTTCTTCCAAGGAGCAAGTGTCTTTTAATTTCATGGCTGTGGTCATGATTGGCAGTGATTTTGGAGCTCAAAAATATAAAGTCTGTCACTGTTTGCATTGTTTCCCCACTGTTGCCATTGTTTCCCCATTATTTGCCATGAAGTTATGGGACCAGATGACATGATCTTAGTTTTCTGAATGTTGAGTTTTAAGCCAACTTTTCACTCTCCTCTTTCACTTTCATCAAGAGGCTCTTTGGTTCTTCTTCTCTTTCTGCCATAAGTGTGGTGTCATCTGAATATCTGAAGTTATTGATATTTCTCCCAGCAATCTTGATTGCCACTTGTGCTTCATCCAGTCCAGCATTTCTCATGATGTACTCTGCATATTAGTTAAATAAGCAGGGTGACAACATACAGCCTTAGCATACTCCTTTCCCAATTTGAAACCAGTCTGTTTTTCCATGTCCAGTTCTAACTGTTGCTTCTTGAGCTGCATACAGATTGGATTAGGGTCCTTGCTAATGGCTTCATTTAATCACCTCTTTAAAAACCTTATCTCCAAATGTTTATATTCTGAAATTCTGGGGTTAGAACTTCAGCATTTGAACTTTGAGGGCACATAATTTAACCTCTAAACACTGACCTAGGCTCACAGGGTGGATAGGGTGCTGAGAGATCAGGCTTAGTAATGGGCAAAATCCAAATGATTGGAGTGGATAGGATGAAGTGGGTGGTCCTAGGGATGGGCAAAAAAGTTAGCTTGATAAACTTAAGGTTTTTAATACTCTTCATGTCCCCTTCCTGAAGGGCAAACTTTCAGTCCTGCTGTGTTTCCATGAGATGAGAAAGAATGAAATTGTAAAGCTTTCATCCAAGTTCAAAAAAATCAAACACACAGATACATGTTGAAGACATGATTTAGCAATAGTGAATGAAAGATCATGGTTGTTATTTAACTTTCCCTGAGGCAGCCACGAATAGAAAATAAAGATGTATATTGAGAAATCTAGATTTAAGTTCCTGCTTCTACTCTTTGATGGAGATGCAGACAAATAGAATTACTGACAGAAGGAATCAACCAAAAATTTAAAACTGATAATGCAATAATAGACACTTGAATGTATCATCTATATGCCAGGCACTGTTTTAAGGGCTTCATGTATATTAACTATTTAATCTTTACAAGCAACTCTATGAAATAAGCACTGTTTTTACAGTCATTGTTCAGATGAGGAAATTTATACAAAGATCTTAAAGTAATATTCCCCGTATACCTAGCTAGTGAGTCACAGAGCTGGTCATTGAACCCAGACAGTCTGACTCCAGAGTTCTGCATTATGTTGTCTCTCAGGAAAGGGTTCAAAAAATTGGAGATTTTTTCAGAATGATCAGTTTTCAGATGTATATTAAATCACTGTATGGAAACACATTGTGTTTATTTTGTATGAGGCATCACAGTAGATCTAGAATTAATGGTTGAGAAGATACATTGTTAGGAAGTTTCTGACTCAGTTTAAAGTACTTTGAAATAGTTCAACCAGAGATTGGGCTACTGTTACAGATAGACATTTTCCCTTTTCTTTGCTTATGAAACTATTCTTTGTTCCAGAGGACTGTAGGTCCAATTCCAAGGCATGATTCACGATTGGTCAGGCAGTCCTCTGCACTTCTGCCAATGACTGGCTTAGGAATGGGCATGTGATCCTATTCTGACCAGTGGGATACTCAGGAAGTCTTAGGGGCCCTGGAAAGTTTTTCTAGTTATTAAAAGGGAGAGATAGATGAGGAGAAAGCCTCTAATGTGCACCATTTTTCTTCTTGTTCTAACAGTATCAGAAGAGAGAAAGATCATTGAGCCAATGAGGAAAACCATCACTGATTTCCTACAAGGTGGAAACAATCTTTGAACTTGGTGACTTTCTTGAGCAACCAAGGAAGTGCCACTGGTGCCACTTCCGTCCAGACTTTCTGTTAAGTGAGATATTCAGGTTTGTGTGGTTAAATATGCTGTTGCTTGTGGCTTGAATCATCCTGATACAATTGCCTCGGAAGATAATGAATTCATCAATGTCCTTAGAGTTATGCAAGCAGAACCCAGAGGCCCACTTCTCAGTAATATGGTAGCAGGGGCTCAGGCTTTAGATGGGCTTTATTAGAGGAAAATTAAGGTCACTTCTAGTCCTAATAGTCTGTCTTTGTGCCCCTATGAAACCCTGGCACAAGTCACTCTGCATGACTCCCTAAGTCTCCGTGTACTGAGCCAGGCTGGCAGCCACGGTTGACATTCTCTATGAGTCACTTGTATTGTCAGGCCCTTGTAAAAAGGCAGAGGCTGTGATGTCACAGTTCCTCCAATGACACAGCATCAGGGAACAGCCAGAAATAGACACGTGGAAGCCCTTGCCACTGGCGCTCTCTTGTACTCTGACACAAGTCACATTTCTCTTAGCTCAGACACCAGGCTGCTGGAGAATTGGAGACCCAAAATAGACAGGCCATCTAGTCACCCTCCTAGAATTCCCCATCTGCTCTGACAAAGTTCTGGGGACATCCAAGGTGAAACTTGCCTAGCAGAATGTTGAGAAAGTGACAGATTTAGTGGGACTTTGGTTCCAATCATAGTGGGCCACTCACAAGAGAAGGCCCTGAGAAAATATTGTGAGTCAGCATTGTCCTCAGTGCGTTCCTGAACTCTCAGGTTGGGAAGTGCTGGAGACCACAGTCACTTCATCTCTGGCATCTTGGTGCTGTGGGTGGCTGGTGGCTGCTGAGTCTAGCAACCACTCCCTGAGAGCTATGTCAACCATCTGATGGAATGCAAAGAGGCTACAGATCTCGGGCACTTTTACTTGGGAACAATTTTTATGTAATACTGATAAGCATAGAAGTAGATAATATTTGTAGGGATTTGAGGGGATCAGTAGGTAATATCTACCTTTTCCTCTAAGTCTAATCAATTCCGAGATGGATGCAAGAATCAGAAAAATTACTGATGAAAGTTAGGTTGGGGGATTTGACTGAGAGATAAGGAAGCAATGGACGTCCTAATACTATATCCCAGAACAGAGCATTCTTAGACCAGGAGAGGATGTCCAATCACAGGCCTCCTTTGCTGAGCCTAGTACATTGCTAAGAGTGGACCCCAAAGTACCCTTCCACATGCACACTCAAATAAATCCCCTCTCTCCTGGTAAGTGTGAGCAGAAGTGGGAAGAGAAGCCAGGAACATTGGTCTAGCAGAAGTCCTTGCACATGGAAATACAATGAGTGAGAAATAAATCTTTCTCCCAACCATATTGACTGAGTCCTTAATATTTGCCTGAAAATGTTCTGGATGTCTGCACAAACTGTGAAGTTTAATTCTCTTTTTAACCTTTTGAGGAAAGTACTAGTATGTCTCACAAATGGAGAAACTGAGGCCCAGAGAGATCAGGAACTTTGCTGAGGGACACACCCAGTATGTGGTGAGATGGGATCCAGACAAGGTGTGTAGGAGGTCAGAACTCACTTTGTAGATGCCATGCCACATCCCCTCCTTGTCATAACTGTGTCCTGTGGCTAGGGTACTAGGAGGAGATGGGGGAACATAAGGTTCTTGATCAGAAGACTCAGGCTCTGGCCCAGGCTCTGCCGTTTCTTGGCCCCCACAGCTGTGGTGCTTCACCTACAAAATAGGAATTGTGATCCCTTTTCTGAGAAGCTCAGGAATTCCCTAGGAGGGTCAAGTGAGATCATGGGCTTTAAAGTGTTTGGTAAATGACAAGCCTGGGGCATAGATATTCATCTGGGAGTGGGAGAGCTCTGAGTTCCATCCCTGCTTTCCTTAAGAACTTTCCCAATGACACGGTTCAGCCTCTTGACTTGAAATATTCAGTTTTGCCACCAGTAAAATGAGCACACTAGTTCTTGACTTAACTAACCTCTCAGAGGTGCTGTGGTACTTAAAGGGGGGTAGGGTTAAGACTGTGCTTTCTTTGTGACTGTAGATATTCAGGAAGATGGTGAGGACTGTTAATTTTTATAAGTGGTTTTGAGGACAGTGATAATTTTTGGTGATAAAATAATTTTTTATACTTTCGTAGACATTTATCTGAAGAATTTAAAAGTTAATAAATTTAGCTTTGCATTTCAGCAATTTTATTATAGAAAATAAAGTATTAAAAGAAAAATCTTTAGCTAATTCAAATAATTCAACTCAGAATGTAAACAAATATCAGCTTTGTAGTCAGCTTTATGTGTTAAGAAGCACAAAATTAAGACCTAAATATAAAGACCAATACATATATATGTATATATATGTATATCTCATATTCTGTATGTCTACTACTGTTCTAAATACTAAGTGCCTTTAGCTGCTTGTTTGGCATATGTCAAGAGCAGGCTTTATTTGAGGGATGTCTTCCCCTGAAAGTGAAAGAGCTTGCCCCTTCCTGGCTTAAAATGTAGAAGACAAAAGGAGAGGGAAGGGAGTGAAAGAGCAGAGTGAAGAGACATGGTCCTGATTTTCTCATCCATGTGCTGACTTTGGCACAGGAAGCAGGAGGCTCTTTAGAGAAATTTGGGCAACATTGACATTCACCAGCCTAGGGCACAAGATGGACTTGCCAGTCCCATGTAGTGTGGGTTGGTCCCAAGAATAGTTGAGAGTGTATTTGGGAATCTTGCCAGCATGGATTATGGTGGTTGGGGCAAGCTGGCCCTGAAGTGAAGACTGAGTGTTAGACTCACCAGGTGGGGAGAGTCAATTTCCAGCCAAACCTCAGAGAAGTCTCAGCAGCTAACAGTAGGTGGGGTGAAGCCAAGTAACCAGGGGTCCCCCGATGAAGAAAAAGAACAAATGGGAAGCAATGTCCAGCCAGCCTCCCTTTCTGCCATGTAGGCCAGAGGGGCAAGTGGACATCAATTGGATAAGGGATGTGATCTCTGGACCACAATGGGCAGGAACTATCTTTCTACCTACATATCAATGTGAATGATTGTAAACCACAATCGTGAACTCTCTCTTTCCACATTTTCCTTATACCCAGAATCCCTCTTGCTGGAGAAACAGGGAGAGATTATTTGAAATACTAAAAAAAAATTATTCTAGAGAGACTAATACTACTTAAAGTGACCATTTAGATAATAAGGACAGACAAGATTTAAGCCAGATGGATGATTTAGTTCATTTTTCTACTGTCAGATGAGAGTTATAGACAGCTGTAAGTTCACTTATAAGTGAAATAAATTCATTTTCCATCTTCATCCAAATTGAAATGTGAGCAGAATTGTATGATCCAATTACATAAAGTGATATTGCTGTTAAACATTTCTGACTGAAAGTAAACCAACTAAATATTGAACTTTTAAATATTTAAGCAACATTAACCTTTGGTCAAACAAGATAATATATGTAAAAGTTCCTGGCACATATTAAGTGCTAGGTGAATATTAATTGACGTGATGTTGTTTGGGGTCAAGGTCAGGAAACAGAACTGTGTTCTTTGTATCACAGCTCTTTTAGAGCCTTAATGCTGGGCAAGATGGACCCAGAATAGCATCACTGCTTTTCCTTTGTGTGATGATGTGAGGAAGTGTGGTCCAGATGAGAGATTCCCAGACCTGGTCCTGCATTAGAATCATCTGAACAATTTCTTTAAAAATATAGATTATTTCTCCTCTGGTTCCCCTTGTGATTGTGATTCAGTATTTCTGGGAAAGTGCCAAGGCATCTTTTGAACACCATTAGAAATCTGTTTGGATGGCATTGTAAATACCAAGGGGCACCGTGGTACAACTTCAGTAATTTCTTTCCTTCTTTGATTGTTGTTGACTCTCACAGACTCATGAGTAGGTAGACTAGAGAATGTCTGGTATGATTGTTTTGTTAGTTTTGTCTGTGTCCAACCAGCTCAGCTTCTGTCAATTCCCAAAATTCCAAAACAAAACAAAACAAATGTAAGGGATGATGATATGTTTTGCTAGGCCAAGCCATATAAAATAGCATCTCCCCTTTACTTCAGCAGAATACAGTCTTTGTGCCAAAAGCAAAGATTAGGTGGGAGGGGAAATCTGTCCTTAACCGGAAAAATCATTTTCTTGTTTTTCTCTCCTTCCCCCACCCTGTTTTCATGCCCCAGAGGTCCATTCTTTCTATCAACTCTAAAACAGGAGTTTTACTTCAGTACAAACGGCATTGGAGGCAAGCTGTGTGCTGGAATTCCTATAAGAAAATCTTCCTTCTTTGGGGTCCTAGCGCTTTCTCCCACTTCTGCCACCAGTTGAGGATGTTGTTGCCTCACTGTGGCCTCACCAGCACTTTCTGAGTCATTATTTTCAGTTGGTCACCTGATCAAAACTGGTGCCCTGGCTGAAGCTGGCAAATGGCCATTGTGCTAAACATAATCATTCCAGTAAAACTTGGCTAATTAGCATAGAAATCTCCATAAGCCTTTCTATTCTAATTTTGCTGTTAGGATTCTGGCCCCTCTTGGAGGTCGTGCTAACCTAGTTCAGGCTCTTGGAGAAAATACTGTCGTTCCAGCTCGTTGCACTTGCATTAAAATATATTGTCCTTCATCTGACATGCTAACCAGGAACTCATCATCTGCAACTTTGTGAAAAAACTGAACTGCAGGGCACCATCCATTATTTAAGTTGGAATCCAGGAAGCTCAGCGAAAATATATGGTGGGCACCAAGACATGAAGGCCCTTATATTTCTAACTGTAAACACTTCACTCTGGATAAAGTGAAAGGATTTTGATAAAAAGAAGATTACTGCAAAGTGAAGGATGCTAACCTACTAGTGTTCTTATATGGTCATACCACCTTAGAGGCAATATGGTATTGTGAGAGCATGAATGTCAGAGTCAGACTTTTTGGTTGAAATTCCTGTTCTACTACAGAAAATTTTGGGGATTTGGGCAGGTTATCTAGCTTTTTTTGTGCCATAATATATGTGTCTATAAAACAGGAATGATAGTAAAATAGTTTTCAATATATATCTCTCTGGGTTACCTGTGAAGCTTAAATGAGATTATTGCTATATGTTACATATGCTCAATTGATGTTAGCTACTTTTATTATTAACCATCACACACCTACAGAATAGTTAATCTTTCATGTGTCTTATTGGTATAATTCTTTTTTTTAATTTATTTTTTAATTGAAGGATAATTGCTTTACAGAATTTTGTTTTCTGTCAAACCTCAACATGAATCAGCCATAGGTATTCATATATCCCCTCATTCTTGAACCTCCCTCCAATTTCCCTCCCCATCCCACCCCTCTAGGTTGATACAGAGCCTGTGTTTGAGTTTCCTGAGACATACAACAAATTCCTGTTGGCTATCTATTTTACATATGGTAATATAAGTTTCCATGTTACTCTCTCCATACATTTCACCCTCTCCTCCCCTCTTCCCATGTCCATAGTCTGCTCTCTATGTCTGTTTCTCCATTGTTTCTCTGCAGATAAATTCTTCAATATCATCTTTCTACATTCTGTATATATGCTTAGTATGAGATATTTATCTTTCTCTTTCTGACATACTTCACTCTGTATAGTAGGCTCTAGGTTCATTCACCTGATTAGAACTGACTAAAATGCATTCCTTTTTATGGCTGAGTAATATTCCATTTAACTTATATGCAGAGTACATCATGAGATACGCTGGGCTGGAAGAAGCACAAGCTGGAATCAAGATTGCCAGGAGAAATATCAATAACCTCAGATATGCAGATGACACCACCCTTATGGCAGAAAGTAAAGAGGAACTAAAAAGCCTCTTGATGAAAGTGAAAGAGGAGAGTGAAAAAGTTGGCTTAAAACTCAACATTCAGAAAACGAAGATCATGGCATCTGGTCTCATCACTTCATGGGAAATAGATGGGGAACAGTGGAAACTTTATTTTTTGGGACTCCAAAATCACTGCAGATGGTGATTGTAGCCATGAAATTAAAAGATGCTTGCTTCTTGGAAGGAAAGTTATGACCAACCTAGATAGCATATTCAAAAGCAGAGACATTACTTTGCCAACAAAGGTTCGTCTAGTCAAGGCTATGGTTTTTCCAGTGGCCATGTATGGATGTGAGAGTCGGACTGTGAAGAAGGATGAGCGCTGAAGAATTGATGCTTTTGAACTGTGGTGTTGGAGAAGACTCTTGAGAGTCCCTTGGACTGCATGGAGATCCAACCAGTCCATCCTAAGGGAGATCAGTCCTGGGTGTTCATTGGAAGGACTGATGTTGAAGCTGAAGCTCCAATACTTTGGCCACCTCATGCGAAATGTTGGCTCATTGGAAAAGACCCTGATGCTGGGAGGGATTGGGGGCAGGAGGAGAAGGGGATGACAGAGGATGAGATGGCTGGATGGCATCACCAACTCGATGGATGTGAGTTTGAGTGAACTCTGGGAATTGGTGTTGGACAAGGAGGCCTGGTGTGCTGCAATTCATGGGGTCACAAAGAGTTGGACACGACTGAGCGACTCAACTGAATTGAACTGAACTGAATATTCCATTGTGTATATAAACCACAATTTTTTATACATTCATCTGTCAATGAACATCTAGCTTGCTTCCATGGTCTAGGTATTATTAATAGTCCTGCAATGAACAATGGGATACATGTGTCTTTTTCAATTTTGGTTTCCTCAGGGTATATGTCTAGAAGTGGATTGCTGGGTCATAAAGAATATACCCGCAGTGCAGGAGACCCCAGTTCTATTCCTGGGTCAGAAAGATCCACTGTAGAAGGGTAGGCAACCCACTCCAGTATTCTTGAGTTTCCCTTGTGGCTCAGCTGGTAAAGAATCCACCTGCAATGTAGGGGACCTGGGTTCAATACCTGGGTAGGGAAGATCCTCTGGAGAAAGGAAAGGATACACACTCCAATATTCTGGCCTGGAGAATTCTATGGGGTCACAAAGAGTTGGACACGAATGAGGGACTTTCACTTTATACTATGGTGGTTTTATTCCTAGTTGTTTTTTTTTTTTTTTCCCCCTAGTTTTTAAGGAATCTTCATACCGTCTTCCATAGTAGCTGTATCAATTTGCATTCTCACCAACAGTGCAAGAGGGTTCCCTTTTCTCTACACCCTCTCCACCATTTATTGTTTGTAAACTTTTTGATGATGGCCATTCTGAACAGTGTGAGGTGATATTTCGTTGTAGTTTTGATTTGCATTCCTCTAATAATGAGCAATGCTGAGCATCTTTTCATGTGTTTGTTCAGTTCAGTTCAGTCGCTAAATCTTGTCCAAATCTTTGTGACCCCATGGACTGCAGCACACCAGGCCTCCCTGTCCATCACCAGCTCCCAGAGCTTACTCAAACTCATGTCCATCGTGTCGGTGATGTCATCCAGCTGTCTCATCCTCTGTTGTCCCCTTCTCCTCCAGCCTTCAATTTTTCCTAGTATCAGGGTCTTTTCAAATGAGTCAGTTCTTCTCCTCAGGTGGCCAAAGTATTGGAGTTTCAGCTTCAGCATCGGTTCTTCCAATGAATACTCAGGACTGATTTCCTTTATGATTGACTGGTTGGATCTCCATGCAGTCCAAGGGACTCTCAAGAGTCTTCTCCAACACCACAGTTCTAAAGCATCAATTCTTTGGCACTCAATTTCCTTTATAGTCCATCTCACATCCATACATGACTACTGGAAAAACCATATCTTTGACTAGATGGACCTGTGTTGGCAAAGTAATGTCTCTGCTTTCTAATATGCTGTCTAGGTTGATCATAGCTTTTCTCCCAAGGAGCAACTGTCTTTTAATTTCATGGCTGCAGTCACCATCTGAAGTGATTTTGGAGTCCCCCAAAATAAAGTCTCTCACTGTTTTCATTGTTTCCCCATCTATTTGCTGTGACGTGATGGGACCAGATGACATGATCTTACTTTCTGAATGTTGCGTTTTAAGCCAACTTTTTCACTCTCCTGTTTCACTTTTATCAAGAGTCTCTTTAGTTCTTCTTTGCTTTCTTTCAAAAGTGTGGTGTCATCTACATATCTGAGGTTATTGATATATCTCCTGGCAATCTTGATTGCCACTTGTGCTTCATCCAGTCCAGCATTTCTCATGATGGTTTTAACTCTGCATATAAGTTAAATAAGCAGGGTGACAATATACAGCCTTGACGTATTCCTTTCCTGATCTGTAACCAATCTGTTGTTCAATGTCCAGTTCTAACTGTTGCTTCTTGACCTGCATACAGATTTCTTAGGAGGCAGGTCAGATGGTCTGGTATTCCCATCTCTTTAAGAATTTTCCACAGTTTGTTGTGATCCACACAATCAAAGGCTTTGGCTTTCAATAAAACAGAAGTAGATGTTTTTTTCTGGAATTTTCTTGCTTTTTCAATGATCCATTGGATGTTGGCAATTTGACCTCTGGTTCTTCTGCCTTTTCTAAAACCAGCTTGAACATCTGGAAGTTCATGGTGCATGTACTATTGAAGCCAGGCTTGGAGAATTTTGAGCATTACTTTACTAGCGTGTGAGATGAGTGCAATTGTGTGGTAGGTTGAGCATTCTTTGGCATTATCTTTCTATGGGATTGGAATGAAAACTGACCTTTTCCAGTCCTGTGGCCACTGCTGAGTTTTCTAGATTTTCTGGCATATGGAGTGTAGCACTTTCACAGCATCATCATTTAGGATTTGAAATAGCTCAACTGGAATTCCATCACCACTAGCTTTGTTCATAGTGATGCTTTGTAAGGCCCACTTGACCTCGTATTCAAGAATGTCTGGCTCTACGTTGGTTATCACACCATTGTGATTATCTGGGTCATGGAGATCTATTTTGTATAGTTCTTCTGTGTATTCTTGCCACCTCTTCTTAATATCTGTTTCTTTCAGGTCCATACCATTTCTGTCCTTTATTGAGCCCATCTTTGCATGAAATGTTCCCTTAGTATCCCTAATTTTCTTGAAGAGATCTCTAGTCTTTCCCATTTTGTTGTTTTCCCCATTTCTTTGCATTGATCACTAAGGAAGTCTTTCTTATCTCTCCTTGCTATTCTTTGGCACTCTCCATTCAAATGGGTATATCTGTCCTTTTCTCTGTTGCCTTTCACTTATCTTCTATTCATGGCCTTCAATGTAAGGCCTCCTCAGACAACCATTTTGCTTTTTTGCATTTCTTTCTTGAGAATGGTCTTGATCCCTGCCTCCTGTACAATGTTACGAACCTATGTCCATAGTTCTTCAGGCACTCTGTCTATCAGATCTAATCCCTTCAATCTGTTTCTCACTTCCACTGTATAATCCTAAGGGATTTGATTTAGGTCATATCTGAATGGTCTAGGGGTTTTCCCTACTTTCTTCAATTTAAGTCTGAATTTGGCAATAAGAAATTCATAATCTGAGCCACAGTCAGCTCAATGTTCAATTACATTTTTTAAAAATCATGAAGAATCTCTTGTGTACATGAAAGAAAGCCTTGTATCAGAAAAAGGGGTATAGACAACCCAAAGTCCTGTCAGGACAAATGAAATGAGAATCAAAGAATACTTTGTGCAGATAGTTTCTGTAAGAGAAGAAGAAAAGACCTAAAATCTCAGCTTTGGCAAATGTGAAGAGAGGTGGGGGAAGGGAGGTTGTTAAATAAAACCTCAGACCCAAAGAGAATTTGTAAAGATTAAAGACTTTCTAATAGTAATCAGTGGTTTTCCCTACTTTCTTCAACTTAAGTCTGAATTTGGCAATAAGGAGTTCATGATCTGAGCCACAGTCAGCTCCCGATCTTGTTTTGACTGTATAGAGCTGACTGTATAGAGCTTCTCCATCATTGGCTGCAAAAAATATAATCAATCTGATTTCGGTGTTGACCATCTGGTGATGTCCATGTGTAGTCTTCTCTTGTGTTGTTGGAAGAGGGTGTTTGCTATGACCAGTGCGTTCTCTTGGCAAAATTCTATTAGCCTTTGCCCTGCTTCATTCCGTATTCCAAGGCCATATTTGCCTGTTACTCCCAGTGTTTCTTGACTTCCTACTTTTGCATTCCAGTCCCCTATAATGAAAAGGACATCTTTTTTGGGGTGTTAGTTCTAAAAGGTCTTGTAGGTCTTCATAGAACCGTTCAACTTCAGCTTCTTCAGCATTACTGGTTGGGCATAGACTTGGATTACTGTGATATTGAATGGTTTGCCTTGGAAACGAACAGAGATCATTCTGTCGTTTTTGAGATTGCATCCAAGTACTGCATTTCGGACTCTTTTGTTGACTATGATGGTTACTCCATTTCCTCTAAGGGATTGTTGCCTACAGTAGTAGGTATAATGGTCATCTGAGTTAAATTCACCCATTCCATCCCATTTTAGTTGGCTGATTCCTAAAATGTCAATGTTCACTCTTGCGATCTCCGATTTGATCACTTACAATTTGCCTTGATTCATGGACCTATGTGTGGCACAGGGCGGCTGTGTGTGAGGAGATACCCCATGTCCAAGAATAAAGGAATGCCCCAGAAAGATGGTAAGTGGGTTGAAATCACATTTAGAATCAAATCCCATACCTGCCAGCAACGCTCAGAGGTCTCAAACAAACCTTGTGTGTACCAGGTCCCAGAGATCTCCACAGAGACTGAGACAGACCTGTGTTTGAGTGTCTCCTATGGAGGTATGGGTCAGCAATGAACTGTTACAGGGGCAGGGGCTCTGGGTACAGCAGACCTGGGTATGGCATAAGCCCTCTTGGAGGAGATTGCCATTAACCCCTCCAAAGAGCTGCCAGAACTTACACAGGCCTGGGAAACAAACTCTTGGCAGGAAAAAACAGAACCTTGTGCATACCAGGATCCAGGAGAAAGGAGCAGTAACCCCACAGGAGACTGATCTGGACTTGCCCATAGATGTCCAGGAGTCTCCGTCAGAAGCGTGGGTCGGCAGTGGCCTGCTGGAGGGCTAGGGGCACTGAGTGTACATGCATGGGACCTTTTGAAGGAGGTCACTATTATCTCCATTACCTCCACCATAGTTTAAGTGATAGTGACAGTGAAGTCGCTCCATGTCCAACACTTTGCAACCCCGTAGACTGTAGCCTACCAGGGTTCTCCGTCCATGAGATTCTCCAGGAAAGAATACTGGAGTGGGTTACCATTTCCTTCTCCAAGGGATCTTCCTGATTCAGGGTTCGAACCTGGGTCTCCTGCATTGGAGGCAGATGCTTTAACTTCTGAGCCACAAGATTTGGGCCCAGGTAAATAACAGCAAGGGAATACAGCCCCACCCATCAACAGAAATTGGATTAATGATTTACTGAACATGGCCCTGCCCATCAGAACAAGGCCCAATTTCCCCCTCAGTCAGTCTCTCCCATCAGGAAGCTTCCATAAGCCTCTTTCCCTTCTCCATCAGAGGGCAGACAGACTGAAACACACAATCACAGAAAACTAACCAATCAATCACATGGACCACAGCCTTGTCTAACTCAAACTATGAGCCATGCCACCCAAGACGGGTGGGTCATGGTGGAGAGTTCTAACAAAATGCAGTCCTTAGGAGAAGGGAATGGCAAACCACTTCAGTATTCTTGCCTTGAGAACCCCATGAACAGTATGAAAAGGCAAAAAGATAGGACACTGAAAGATGAACTCACCAGGTCAGTAGGTGCCCAATATGCTACTGGAAATCAGTGGAGAAATAACTCCAGAAAGAATGAAGGGATCTCTGTAGTATCTATTTTATAAGAGCACTAATCCCATTCATGAGGGTTCCAGTCCTATGATGTAATTACCTCCCCCAAAGTACCACCTACTAATGCCATCACTTTTGGTTGTTAGGATTTCAACATATGAATTTTGGGATGACACAGACATTCAGGCCATCACTCTTACTATGGTTAACAGTATCATACTGTACACTGTACAGAATGGGAAAGACTAGAGATCTCTTCAAGAAAATTAGAGATACCAAGGGAACATTTCATGCAAAAATGGGCTGGATAAAGGACAGAAATGGTCAAGACCTAACAGAAGCAGAAGATATTAAGAAGAGGTGGCAAGAATACACAGAAGAACTGTACAAAAATGATCTTCATGACCAAGATAATCACGATGGTGTGATCACTCACCTAGAGCCAGACATCCTGGAATGTGAAGTCAAGTGGGCCTTAGAAAGCATCACTACGAACAAAGCTAGTGGAAGTTATGGAATTTCAGTTGAGCTATTTCAAATCCTGAAAGATGATGCTGTGAAAGTGCTGTATTCAATATGCCAGCAAACCTGGAAAACTCAGCAGTGACCACTGCTGAGTTTTCATTCCAATCCCAAATAAAAGCAATGCCAAAGAATGCTCAAACTATGCTCATCTCACACGCTAGTAAAGTAATGCTCAAAATTCTCCAAACCAGGCTTCAGCAAAACGTGAACCGTGAACGTTCAGAAGTTCAAGCTGGATTTAGAAAAGGCAGAGGAACCAGAGATCAAATTGTCAGCATCTGCTGGATCATGGAAAAAGGAAGAGAGTTCCAGAAAAACATCTATTTCTGCTTCATTGACTATGCCAAAGCCTTTGACTGTGTGGATCACAATAAACTGTGGAAAATGCTGAAAGAGATGGGAATACCAAACCACCTGACATGCCTCTTGAGAAACCTGTATGCATGTCAGGAAGCAACAGTTAGAACTGGACATGGAACAACAGACTGGTTCCAAATAGGAAAATGAGTATGTCAAGGCTGTATATTGTCACCCTGCTTATTTAACTTCTATGCAGAATACATCATGAGAAACACTGGGCTGGAAGAAGCACAAGCTAGAATCAAGATTGCCAGGAGAAATATCAATAACCTCAGATATGCAGATGACACCAGCCTTATGGCTGAAAGTGAAGAGGAACTAAAAAGCCTCTTGATGAAAGTGAAAGAGAAGAGTGAAAAAGTTGGCTTAAAGCTCAACATTCAGAAAATGAAGATCATGGCATCCGGTCCCATCACTTCATGGGAAATAGATGGGGAAACAGTGGAAACAGTGTCAGACTTTATTTGGGGGGGGCTCCAAAATCACTGCAGATGGTGATTGTAGCCATGAAATTAAAAGATGCTTGCTTCTTGGAAGGAAAGTTATGACCAACCTAGATAGCATATTCAAAAGCAGAGACATTACTTTGCCAACAAAGGTTCGTCTAGTCAAGGCTATGGTTTTTCCAGTGGCCATGTATGGATGTGAGAGTTGGACTGTGAAGAAGGCTGAGCGCCGAAGGATTGATGCTTTTGAACTGTGGTGTTGGAGAAGACTCTTGAGAGTCCCTTGGACTGCAAGGAGATCCAACCAGTCCATTCTAAAGGGGATCAATCCTGGGTGTTCTTTGGAAGGACTGATGCTAAAGCTGAAACTCCAGTACTTTGGCCACCTCATGTGAAGAGTTGACTCATTGGAAAAGACCCTGATGCTGGGAGGGATTGGGGGCAGGAGGAGAAGGGGAAGACAGAGGATGAGATGGCTGGATGGCATCACCGACTCGATGGACGTGAGTCTGAGTGAACTCCGGGAATTGGTGATGGACAGGGAGGCCTGGTGTGCTGCAGTTCATGGGGTCGCAAAGAGTTGGACACAGCTGAGTGACTGAACTGATTGACTGTACACTTAACATTTTGCTAAGAGGGTAGATCATTTGTTAAGTATTTTTTCTCACAAAAAGCAATTATTTATGACTTAAAGGGCAGGAGGAAACATTTGGCATGAGATGTTTATGGCATGCATTCCCTGTGACTCACACAGTAGAGTCTGCCTACAATGCAGGAGACTAGCATAGAATGGCATAGATTGTGGTGATGATTTTGTAGGTGTTATACATCTCCAAATACATTAAATGTATACAACTTTTTGTGTGTCAATCATATCTCAATAAAATGGTTAAAATGAAACTATTAAGGATAGGATTGAATTAATAGATATTCATAAAATCATTTAGCAGAATGCCTGACACTGGTTAAGTACTTAATACATGGCAGTGATTTTTTTTTATTACTATTGTAATAAAATACACATCTTTTGTGAAAACTTCCAAGTCATAGGAGTATTTTCCTTATGCAGATTATCTGAATGGGCTTAGTTATCAAAGAAAAGAGAGACTCAACATCTCTAAAATAGAACACCTGGGACTATGGAGTCAATATGACACTCAGGTAAGTTAGACTTATAATCCTCACGGGTCAATTGTTGGACTAGATGATCCAGAATTTTCTGGGGACATTAAAATATGGATTATTGGGTCAATCCCATGTCCACTGAATCAAAATATCCTAAGGAAGCAGGTCCCTGGAATATGTAGGTTTTAAAGCTCCCAAAGGAAAGTGAAGTCGCTCAGTCATGTCTGACTCTTTGCAACCCCATGGACTGTAGCCTATCAGGCTCCTCCGTCCATGGGATTTTCCAGGCAAGAGTGCTGGAGTGGATTGCCATTTCCTTCTCCAGGGGATCTTCCCGATCCAGGAATCGAACCCGGGTCTCCCGCATTGCAGGCAGACGCTTTACCGTCTAAGCCACCAGGGAAGCCTCTTAAAGCTCCCAAGGTATACTTTATAGGCTGCCAGTTTTGGAAACCACACGATTAGGCTGCCACCTATATAAAGTGAATTACAGAGAGCCAAAAGATTGTCTTCAATTATGATTTGTTTCTCTCATGACCTTCCATTTATACATCCATTCATCCATCTGTTCACCTATCCATCAGCCAAACATGTGTTAGTGCCCACGATTTGCCTTATGACCTGCTACTACAGTGGTTGATGCAAAGATTAATGATCACTGCCCTTAAAAGTTGATAGTCTGAGAGATTAGATAAATTAGGTATAAATAATATATGATGAGCTATAAAGTGCTATGGGGGTTCATAAAAAAATGAGCCCTTATTCTATGTTGTGATGGAAGAATCAGGAGAGCTTTCATTGTAACCAAGGGAATCCTCTTCCCTGGGGATCCTTCTTGGATTCAGTCTTCTCCTGCCCTAACCGTTTCCAATACTATCTATGGATTCTGTAGCTTTCAGACTCACTCTTCACATATTAGAATTAAATGGTTGCTTACATACTTTATTTTTGTCCAGAGAGCCCAAAGTAAAGGCTGCATCTTAAGCACCATCTTTTCCCTCCAACCTCCTAGCTTGGTGCCTGACTTTGACTGAGAACCTGCAGGAGGTGCTCAGTAAACATTGAAGAAGTTGGGTTGTTCTAGTGGTTATGCAAAGAGGGAAGCAATGGGAGCAAGTCTGGAGGGGTGGGCCTGGACCAGATGATGGAGCACCTGGAATTTGAGTCAGGGTTGGGCTTTAGTTTTTAGGCTGGGAGCCCAAGACCATGGTGGAACTTTTTGGTCAACTGTGTGTGTGTGTGTGTGTGTGTGTATGCACTCTTAGTAGCTCAGTCATGTCTGACTCTACAGCCCCATTTTCCAAGCAAGAATACTGGGGAAAGTTGCCATTTCCTACTCCAGGGAATCTTCATAACCCATAGATTGAACTCTTGTGTCTCCTGCATTGGCAGGCAAATTCTTTAACCCTAGTGCTGTCTTGTAAGCCCTAATCCAATATATCTATTGTCTATAAGAAAAAGGCAGAAAGGGCAGAAGCTAAGGCAGTGTATCTTGAAGTGTGGCAAAATACAGAGATGATTTTAGATATAAACTATGACAAATTACATTGAAGTGTATAGTGGGGCTCTTTCCTTTTCAGTTCTATTTCAATTCATCTGATTACTTCAAGGAGACATTCTCAGTTGGGGGCTTGTATTTTTTTTGTTATTGTTGTTCAGAAGCTAAGTCGTGTCTGACTCTTTGGTGACCCCATGGACTGTAGCCCACCAGACTCCTCTGTCCATGGGATTTCCCAGGCAACAATACATGAGGGGGTTGCCATTTCCTCCTCCAGGGAATTTCCCGACCCAGGGATTGAACCCATGTCTTCTGCACTGCAGACTGATTCTTTACCATCTGAGCCACCAGGGAAGCCCACTAGTATTTTAATACTTCTCTAAAACTTTATAATCTACTCATTGAACAAAGAGAAAATATACTTCAGGCCCAGACAAGTATATTAGTTATCGATTGCCATTTAATATGTATGCAACAATATTAAAACAAAACAAAATAAACCTCTGTGTCTTCTGACAATAAACCTTTATTTAGCTTGAGTGTCAGCCATTAACAGAGACAGGGATCAAGACCATCCCTAAGAAAAAGAAATGCAGAAAAGCAAAATGGCTGTCTGGGGAGGCCTTACAAATAGCTGTGAAAAGAGGAGAAGCAAAAAACAAAGGAGAAAAGGAAAGATATAAGCATCTGAATGCAGAGTTCCAAAGAATAGCAAGGAGAGGTAAGAAAGCCTTCCTCAGTGATCATTGAAAAGAAATAGAAGAAAACAACAGAATGGGAAAGACTAGAGATCTCTTCAAGAAAATTAGAGATACCAAGGGAACATTTCATGCCAAGATGGGCTCGATAAAGGGCAGAAATGATATGGACCTAACAGAAGCAGAAGATATTAAGAAGAGATGGCAAGAATACACAGAATAGCTGTACAAAAAAGATCTTCACTACCCAGATAATCACGATGGTGTGATCACTCACCTAGAGCCAGACATCCTGGAATGTGAAGTCAAGCGGGCCTTAGGAAGCATCACTATAAACAAAGCTAGTGGAGGTGATGGAATTCCAGTTGAGCTATTTCAAATCCTGAAAGATGATGCTGTGAAAGTGCTGCACTCAATATGCCAGCAAATCTGGAAGACTCAGCAGTGGCCACAGGACTGGAAAAGGTCAGTTTTCATTCCAATCCCAAAAAAAGGCAATGCCAAAGAATGCTCAAACTACCGCACAATTGCACTCATCTCACACGCTAGTAACGTAATGCTCAAAATTCTCCAAGCCAGGCTTCAGCAATACCTGAACTCTGAACTTCCAGATGTTCAAGCTGGATTTAGAAAAGGCAGAGGAACCAGAGATCAAATTGCCAACATCTGCTGGATCATGGAAAAAGGAAGAGAGTTCCAGAAAAACATCTATTTTTGCTTTATTGACTATGCCAAAGCCTTTGACTGTGTGGATCACAATAAACTGTGGAAAATGCTGAAAGAGATGGGAATACCAGACCACCTGACCTGCCTCTTGAGAAACTTGTATACATGTCAGGAAGCAACAGTTAGAACTGGACATGGAACAACAGACTGGTTCCAAATAGGAAAAGGAGTATGTCAAGGCTGTATATAGTCACCCTACTTTTTTTGGGGGGGTAAAGGTCACTTTTTTTTGTTTGTTTGTTTTACAAAGTAAGATTTATTTAGAAAACATGATTTCTAAAAGAAGTCTTTGAGAAAACATCAGATAAATATATGGAAATATTCTTTTTTTTTAAACAAATAAAATTATTTTAATTTAATTTATTTTATTTTATTTAACTTTACAATATTGTATTGGTTTTGCCATATATCAAAATGAATCTGCCACAGGTATACATGTGTTGCCCATCCTGAACCCTCCTCCCTCCTCCTTCCCCATACCATCCCTCTGGGTTGTCCCAGTGCACCAGCCCCAAGCATCCAGTATCGTGCACTGAACCTGGACTGGCGACTCATTTCATATATGATATTATACATATTTCAATGCCACTGTCCCAAATCATCCCACCCTCTCCCTTTCCCACAGAGTCCAAAACACTGTTCTATACATCAGTGTCTCTTTTGTTGTCTCGTATACAGGGTTATTGTTACTTATTTAACTTATATGCAGAGTACATCATGAGAAACGCTGGGCTGGAAGAAGCACAAGCTGGAATCAAGATTGCCGGGAGAAGTATCAATAACTGCAGATATGCAGATGATACCACCCTTATGGCTGAAAGTGAAGAGGAACTAAAAAGCCTCTTGATGAAAGTGAAAGAGGAGAGTGAAAAAGTTGGCTTAAAGCTCAACATTCAGAAAACGAAGATCATGGCATCTGGTCCCATCACTTCATGGCAAATAGATGGGGAAACAGTGGAAACAGTGTCAGACTTTATTTTGGGGGGCTCCAAAATCACTGCAGATGGTGATTGCAGCCATGAAATTAATAGATGCTTACTCCTTGGAAGGAAAGTTATGACCAACCTAGATAGCATTTTCAAAAGCAGAGACATTACTTTGCCAACAAAGGTTCATCTAGTCAAAGCTATGGTTTTTCCAGTGGTCATGTATGGATGTGAGAGTTGGACTGTGAAGAAGGCTGAGCGCCGAAGAATTGATGCTTTTGAACTGTGGTGTTGGAGAAGACTCTTGAGAGTCGCCTGGACTGCAAGGGGATCCAACCAGTCCATTCTGAAGGAGATCAGCCCTGGGATTTCTTTGGAAGGACTGATGCTAAACCTGAAATTCCAGTACTTTGGCCACCTCATGCAAAGAGTTGACTCATTGGAAAAGACTCTGATGCTGGGAGGGATTGGGGGCAGGAGGAGAAGGGGACGACAGAGGATGAGATGGCTGGATGGCATCACCGACTTGATGGATGTAAGTTTGAGTGAACTCCGGGGTTGGTGATGGACAGGGGGGCCTGGCATGCTGAGATTCATGGGGTTGTGAAGAATCAGACACGACTGAACGACTGAACTGAACTGAACAGAACAGAACAGTCATTAAAGCAAGTGGTGTCTTTGGTCTTGGACTGGATTTACTCTCGAGTTTTGCAGTTATCTTCTCAGATGACTCTTTCCTGGGGTAACTGGGCTGTACTTCATGCATTTCTCACATCCTTCCACTAGACTAGCCTGGGAAGATTCTCATTGCAGAAGAATGATCCAGTCATACAAGACTGGGATCTTTCATGCCTCTGTATGTGTCAAATTTGCTAACACACTCTTGGCCAGAGCATGTTCTGTGGCTGAATGTAGAAGCAAGGAATGGAGAAATGGACTCTGTTTAGTGAGAGGAACTTAAAGTCATGTGGTAAAGAGACATGGATACAGGAGGAGATGAAAAAATCAATAGTCTCAGTATATCTAGTATAGCAGGCAAGATTGTTTAGCAAGAATTTTGTAGCATGTTTTTCATTGTTTTTTTTTTTCAGCTTTAAAAAGGCATAATTTTTGAGGCATAATTGACAAATAAAATTCTGAGACATTGAAAGGAAGCATCGTGGTGATTTGATATATATACATACATTGTGAAAGAGTTATTCTTATTTAGTTAACTATCACACCCATCACTTTACATATTTGTCTTTTTTTTTTTTCTTTTTCTGATGAGAACGTTATGTTCTACTCTCTTAGTAAATTTTAATTATACATTGCAGGGTTATATTCACCATAGTATACATTAGAACCTCAGAGTTTATTAATCTTTTGTAAAAAATTGAAGTATAACTAATTTATAATATTGTATTGGTTTCTGGTGTACAACAATGATTCAGTATTTTTATAGATTATACTCTAAGTTATTACAAAATATTGCTGTGGTTTCCTATGCTATACAATATATTGTTGTAGCTTATCTATATTATACATAGTAGTCTGTATCTCTTAATCACATGCTCCTGTCTTCCCTCCCTACTTTCACTCTCTACTGGAAACCACTAGTTTGTTTTGATATCTATGAGTCTGTTTTTGTTTTGTGATAAACATTTGTTTGTTTTATATTTTAGATTCCATATATAGGTGATAACATATTTTTCTGTGTCTGACTTATTTCACTAAGCTTAGTATTCATCCACATAGTTGCAAATGTCAGGAGTTAATTTTTTTTTATGGATGAGTAATATTCCATTGTGTGCATGCTACAAATTCTTTACCCATTCGTCTGTTGATGGACATTTAGGTTGCTTCTGTATCTTAGCTATTGTAAATAATGGTTCTGTGAATATTGAGGGGCTTGTATCTTTTTGAATTAGTGTTTTCATTTTCTTTGTATATATACCCAGGAGTGGAATTGCTGGATCATAAGGGAGTTCTATTCTCAGTTTTTTGAGGAATCTTCTTACTAATTTCCATAGTGGCTGAGCCAATGTAAATTTCTAACAGTGTACAAGGGTTCCCTTTTCTCCACATCCTCCTCAACATTTGTTATTTGTGATGAGAGCTGTTATTAAAGGTATGAGGTGATATTTTATCATGGTTTTGATTTACCATCTCTGATGACTAGCTATGTCAAACATCTTTTAATGTGCCTGTTGACCATTTGTTTGTCTTTGATAAAAGTCTGTTCAGATCTTCTGCCCATGTTTTAACTGGATTTTTTTATATTGAGTTGTATGAGTTATTTATATATTTTCAATATTAACCTCTGTCAGTGATTATGTGCAAATATTTTCTTCCATTCAGTAAATTTTATTTTCATTTTGTCAATGGTTTCCCTTACTGTGTAAAAGCTTTCAAGTTTAATTAGGTTCCATTTGTTAATTTTTGTTTTTATTTCTTTTGTCTTAGGAGACAGATTCAAAATATACTGCTATGATTTAAATCAAACAGTGTTCTGGCTGTGTCTTAGAGTTTTAAGTTTCGGGTTTTACATTTAAGTCTTTAATCCATTTTGAATTTGTTTTTGTATATGGTATGATGAAATGTTCAAATTTCATTCTTAAATGTGTAGCTGTTCAGCTTTCACAGCACCACCTGTTGAAGAGACTGTCTTTTCTCCACTGTATATTCTTGCCTCATTTTTTTGTAGACTAATTGACCATAGGTGCATAGGTTTTTTTCCTGGGTTCTATATTCTGTTTGTTTGAGCTGTGTGCCTGTTTTTGTGCCAGTACCATGCTGTTTCCATTACTATGGCTTTGTGGTATAGTCCAAAGTCAGAGAGTATGATATTTTCACTTTTATTCTTTTTTCTCAAGATAGTTTGGCAATTCAGGGTCTTTTGTGATTCTATATCTTAGGATTATTTATCCTAGTTTTATGAAAAGTGGCCTGGGTATTTTGATAGGGATTACATTAAATCTGTAGATTGCTTTGGGTAGTATGGGCATTTTAGCAATTTTAATTCTTGCATCCCAGAGCCATAGCTAACATCATACTCAACAGTGGAAAGTGGAAATCTTTTCCTCTAAAATCAGGAATAAGACAAGGATGCCCTGTCTCACTACTGCCATTTAAATTAGTATTGAAAGTTCTAGCTACAGCAGTCAGACAAGGAAAAGACACAAAAGGCATCCAAATTAGAAGGAAAGTGTTAAAACTGTCACTATTTGCAGATGACATAATGCGAAATATATAGAAAACTCTGAAGTCTCCACCAGAAAACTATTGGAACTAGCAAATGAATTTAGGAATTTTGCAGGATATAAGATTAATATACAGAAATCTATTGCTTATCTCTACACTGATAAACATTAGGAAGATAAAGCAAGAAAACAATCCTGTTTTAAATTGCATCAAAAAGAATGAAATATCTAGGAATAAATTTAACCAAGGAGGTAAAAGACATATACTCTGAAAACTATAAAACATTGATGAAAGAATTTGGAAATAATACAAAGAAATGGAAATACTTCATCATTATTTTTTTAAACAGTTGTTTTATGTGAGTGTTATAAGTTTTTTTTTTACTTATGGTACTAATAAAAAGTTTTCTTTTAAAACAAAATTGAGACAAATATAAGTGGATATAAAGAGTAAGTCTTTAAAAAAAAAATGTAGCCCACATGGTAGCAAAAATTATCAGACAAAGGAAGTGACAAGTTTGGAAAACTCTGAAGCAGGTTGATGACAATTGGGACTCTGAACAAGGAATTTACCAAAGAGGTGCTGCAGACTCAGATAAATAAGCTCAATAACCACATAGGTTCAGCTGAATTCAGTTAAGTGAACATATATTGTATCAACAGCCTGCACAACACAGTGGCAGGAGGCAGAGATGCAAATGAAAAACTCAAAGACCTTATCCTAAAACAGTTCATAACCTACTGGGTGAGAGATACATAGCAGAAAACTTTGACCCACTATGGTAAATTCTATTAATATATTTAGTTAACATGCCTTAGGTGCCTAAAGAAAAGGCACTAATCTTAAGCTGGAGAGTAGGCATTGGGCAAGGGTAACCAGCAAGTTCCCTGGAGGAGGCTCTGGAAGAATGAATAGAGGTTCCCTGTAAGAAGAATGAGCAAAGGCATGAAGAATGTGAAGTACTCTTGGGAAAGCTGATTCTTATTGAAGCCTGATGTTTGAAACAAGAGATGAGACTGGGGATTGGGGGCAGCCAGAGTATAGATAGCTCTGTTTGCTACACTAGACAACTTAGAATTTTCCCTGTTATGGACAACAGGGGGTCCCTGATGGTTCTCAAGCTGGGAAAAGACATATATATGTATTTATTTATAATATATGTGTTATAATTTTATAAACAAATATATTAAAAAGCACATTATATATATATATATATATATATATAAAATACATTATATATAACATGTTCTTCTTTTCTACAAAAATTCCTGCAAGGTGGTTTTGCCACTTTTGTTTTGCAAGCCGCCAATGACAGGGTCCTCATTATCCTACAACTGAGCCTGCTATAGTCCTGATTGTAACCAGACAAAAAAGATAGACTTGAGGCACACAAAAATGGAAAGCAAGACTGTGCAGTAATCCAGGCGAGTGACATGAAGGGACTGAAATGAGGAGAGCTCTTGGTTTCATACTAAATGCTATAAAAATGTGAACTGTGGTTGTGCTTGCTTTAGAGCCCACACTTACTGCATAAACAACTCCCAAACCACACAAATACCCTTTTCCCCCTCCTTATAATTGGACAAAGCAATGCTGACACCCAGTGGCTGGTCCAGATTCCCTAAAACTCCCCAAGAGAGGATCTTGAGGGACAGAGATAGATGTCAGCTAGCCCACCCTGGCCCTCAGAGCAGCTCAGGATCCTTAGCTGAAAGGGCAAGTCTAAATTCAGCTAGAAATGGCTGGCCATGTGATGTGTTTGGTACCACACAAAGGATAGTTCCCTGTGAGTTTAATGCAGATGAAAGAGCTAAATTAAACCTGCAGATGAGAACAGCACCGCATCAAAGCCAGCCCCTTCTAAGGCAGAGGCAAAAGCAATTACCCTCAGAGTTCCCCCGAGAACTCCCATCCAAAGCACCAATAAGAAAATGGGATATTTAAAGGTCAGTTCCTCAGTCAGATCAGCACTCTGTATGGCTGTATTCCAGACTTCTTGCTTTGGATGGAACCTACCCAGACCCTGTTCTGACAGAGTCAGGATGTGTTAGAGCAATGAGAAAGTTGACAGATCAGGTGGTAAAACAGATCTAGGGAGGGAAGATGGGTTTCACAGGCTCTCAGAGCAAACTAAAGGCAGACTGTTTGGGTTTCACAGCAGACATTTATTATAGTTCTGGTGGCTGGAATGTCCAGGGTCATGGTGCTGCCAGAGTCAATGTCTGGTGAAGGCTTACTTCCTGGTTCATAAGTGGCCTTCTTCTCATTGTGTCCTTACATGGTGAAAGGGGTGAGAAAGCCCTTTGGAGTTTCTTTTACAAAGATCCCAGTCCCTTTCATGAGGGCTTCACCCTCATGACTTAGCCATCCCCAAGGCTCCACTTTCTAGGACCAGCACATTGGCGTTAGGACTTCAGTGAATTCTTCTGCAGGGGACATTGTCCACAACAATGGCTAAAACTTCAGTATGTTGCCTTCAGTATGTTGTCAATGCCTGTCATCTACTTGGTATCACACTTTGAAGGTCCCGGAGGAATGTTCAAAACCAAACTCCCAACTCCAAGTCCCCTCTGTGACCCTAAGTTTGTTCTCAATGTCTGTGAGCCCATTGCTGTTTCATGGATAAGTTCATTAGAGTCATATTTTAGATTTCACGTATAAGTGATAGCATATAGTATTTGTCTTTCTCTGACTTCCTTCACTTAGTATGGTAATTTCAAATTGCATCCATGTTGCTGCAAATGGCATTATTTCATTCTTTATTTCTGGCTAAGTAGAAATATCTTCTTTTTAATATCAAAACATACTGTATATGAAGTGGATAATGCACATTAAATGATGCATTTCTATGGCTCTTAGTTGTTGGCTCTTTTTAGCTAATGTAAATGGTTTTATTAGACATGACACATGAAGACTAAATTGGGTTTCATTCCTTATCTTTTTTGAAGGACATAATTTTAAAAAATTGTATTGGAGTACAGTTGATTTACAATGTTGTGTTACTTCCTGCTGTACAGCAAAGTGAATCCATTATATATATCCACTTGTTTTCTATTCTTTTCCCATATATATCATCTATAGCCCTTGAGGAGGAACTGAAGGTCCTTGACTTTATTTAATGGTTAAAGTGTTTTTATTTTGTCTTGCTTGACTGTTTCCTTTTCTTTCTGCATTTTCTCACCTCTCTGATTAAATTTACTTTTGGAAATTGGGGAAGGCCTAGGAGGTTGAAGTTTTTCTACAGATGAGAGACAAACAGAGGACATAGTATGTGGGGTGGGGGTGGAGTAGGGGGTGTCTGTTCTGGGAAGGTCCCACTGGATCCTGCTCGGTTACAAAAAAGAGCTTTGTCTGTCTGGTTATTACTGTACCTCCAATCCTGGAGAAGGAAATGGCAACCCACTTCAGTATTCTTGCCTGGAAAATCCCATGAACAGGAAAGCTTGGCAGGCTACAGTCCATGGGTTTTGCAAAAAGTTGGACATGACTTAGCGACTAAACCACCAGTGGTAAAGAACCCACCTGCCAATGCAGGAGACGTGAGATTCAGGCTCAGTCCCTGGGTGGGGAAGAACCCCTGGAGGAAGGAATGGCAACCCACTCCAGTACTCTTGCCTGCAGAGTCCCAGTGGATGGAGAAGCCTGGCGGGCTTCTGTCCATGGGGTTGCAAAGAGTCAGACACCACTTAGCATGCACACACACAACCCCAATCTTAGGCCAGTGCCCAGTACAAAGCAGGTGTTGGTCCATGCTTTGATGAATGAGTGAACATTCACATCTGTGTTCATATGATGGATCTGCAGTTCTTTGGGGTGGTGGTATCTAGCAGAGGATGAATAGGGTTAGCAACTGCCTGGGTATTACCTAAAACTCAGCTATCTGTTCCTGATCCTTTCTGTGGTTTATTACCATAGAAGCAAATGTTACTGATCTGACAAAAGACTCAAAAAGGCAGGCTGGTCTAATGGAGGAAAAAAATGTATTTTAAATCTGGCTTCTCAAGGTAGGACACTTGGAAGATGCAGTGTCAGGCTAACCTGGACTGCTACTTTTATTTTCTGCTACTTTCCATTATGGCCAACACCTTCAGGGAAGATGGTTAGTTACTGGTTCGTGCAGTTAGCTGGTGAACTTGACGGTTTAGCTGGTCCTTGACTGAGTCCACTTATTTACTTAAAATTAACTGTTCTATTCAAGGCCTTGTGGTGGGGACAGGTGGAAGGTCTCCTGCTTCCACTGATGTTCATGCCTGGACCCCACAGTTGCATTCTTCAGGGAGCGGTCAGAATGTGCTTACCCCCTCTCTCCCTCCCTCCTACTCTCTCTCCCTCTTTGGCTTCATACCTAAAGCTTATTTACTCCATTACAAGCCAACATTAGTGTTCCCAGCCAGCTCGAGGACACCTCTGAGATTATCTGGAGACCCAGACACCTTCTGCTCTGTAACTCTGACCTCTTTTAGGGCCTCAGAGACTTCCATAAAAGGGGAAAGGATGGGGAGGATTATGCGTGGGAAGTTTTTAGGAGTCAAGTGCATGATCTCTTTAAAATGTAAGTTGTCCAGGATCTTACCCTGCCTACCACCTTCAATGTCTTCCCACTTGCCATAGAATAAATCCCAAACTCCTCACCATGGCCTGCAAGGCCTTATATCTTTGATCTCATCTTCCCTTTGTTTTCTCTCTCCTCACTCACTCTGCTCCAGGACACACAGCCATTTTTTCTTGGTCCTTGACATCCCAAGCTTTGACCTGTCTCAAGTTCTCTGGGTTTGTTATCCTCTCTGCCTGGATGCCCTAACTCAGTCAGCATGGCTGGCTGCTCCCCTTGCCTCAGTAGAATTCAGTTCAGAGAGACCCTCTCCACCTGCCCTAGTTAATGTCTCTCACCCCTTCTTCAAGGATACTCTATTTTATTACATTTTATAATTTTCTCCATAGTTCTTATCAGCATCTGAAATTATATGTGTTTACCTGTGTCTCTTTTGTATATGATTGTCCATTCCTGTGGTTCAGAAGAGTATCTGGCACCTGGTTGGTGCTTAGCTGTGAGTACCTCAGCTCAGTCGCTCAGTCATGTCCGACTCTTTGTACCCCATGGACTGCAGTACACCAAGCTTCTATGTCCATCACCAACTCCTGGAGCTTTCTCAAACTCATGTCCATCAAGTTGGTGATGCCATCCAACCATCTCATCTTCTGTCATCCCCTTCTCCCCCTGCCTTCAATCTTTCCCAGCATCAGGGTCTTTTCCAATGAGTCAGTTCTTCTCATTAGGTGGGCAAAGTATTGGAGGTTCAGCTTCAGCTTCAGCTTCAGCTTCAGCATCAGTACTTGCTGCTAAGTCACTTCAGTCGTGTCTGACTCTGTGCGACCCCATAGACGGCAGCCCACCAGGCTCCCCTGCCCTGGGATTCTCCAGGCAAGAACACTGGAGTGGGTTGCCATTTCCTTCTCCAATGCATGGAAGTGAAAAGTGAAAGTGAAGTCAGTATCAGTATCAGCATCAGTATCAGCACCAGTACTTACCATGAGGCAATTACTCCTTGAACCATTGCACTAACTAATTTAATTCTAAAAGTCACTACTATTGCAATCCCTATTTCATAGAAGAAACTGAAGTCCAGAGAGGTTAAGTAACTTGTTTAGGGTCATAAGAGTAATAAGTTGAAAAGCTGGAATTCTGATTCTATGACCTTGACCACTATATTGTATTGTATTACCCTCACTCAGAATCCTAGTTTTGGAATAGAATTTGGTGTCTTTGGATCACCTCACCAGCATTAAATGCATGGATAATGCTCTGTAACATACCCTCTGAGGTTTCCTAACTTTTCTTGAGCATTTTGGGGACAAGAACCCACTTCCTCTTAAGAGAACCCACTTCCTCTTGAGTGAACCCACTTCATTATGGAAATTAGCCCAAATGTTAATTTCCTCCTCATTACCTGCCTCCCTATCACTTCTCCTCCAGCAATCAAATTCCACCTGCTCAGCACTCTGTGTGCTCTAAGGAAGACCATCAGCAGTGACCAGGTCTTCCTCCTGACACTTCTCTCCTCCCATGTGATAGTGCCAGGGTCACCATGGGCATAGTTTATCTTCCTTACCTTGCAAGGAAGTGCAAATGTCTGCCCAGGCTTTATACAGGTGAACTCCTTCTTTGTTCCTGTCCCTCTTTGGGGAAGCTGTGGTCCAGCCACGAGTTGATGGAATTTCTAAACCCATCACATCTGATTTCTCTGAATCTCATCTCACAGCCAGGATAACACAAAGGCAGTTCCTCCCTGGGACCATGGGAGCTGTTATCTGCCGCTCCTTGGATGATGCTATTAGCATTACTCATAGCTCCCGTTCCTCCTTCACAGCCTGAAATCACAAGCATGGGAGAGGCTGATAAAGAAACTGGCTTATGTATGCCTTTCCTTTCACTGCTGATATGCTTGTCCCTTGTGGGTTCTTGCAAAATAATGGAATCACAAAGAGAAGAGAAAAGTTATCATTGGGTTAGGAAGTATGGAGCTCCAGTGTGCAGGACTGTCTGGGGGTCACTGATTCAGGGGCTGGAGGTGAGCAGCGTTTACAGACAGAATAAAACTTTTGCTCAGAAAAGGCCACGTCATAGAGGTAAGACTCACTGACCTGTGTACAAATACATTTTATTTATTTGTTGTGTAACTCAAGAAAGTTACCTTACCTCTTTAAAAATAGAGAAAGTAATACTTAGCTGACACAGCTGGCATGAGGCTAGATGATACTTTTCTGTTTTGTGTGGTATGGGTCCTCCGTACACATGAATTCAGACCAATTGGACTCAACGGAGGTTTCTTTTATTTGTTAAAAAATCTATGTTTGTGGGATTGAAATCTATCCCAGGCATTTGGCTAAACCCACCTGTGAAATAGGATGGTGCTTTATAAAGGTAGAGACATTTTTAGTAATGACAGTTGAATATGCCTAGGGCTTTACACTTTCACTTTTCACTTTCATGCATTGGAGAAGGAAATGGCAACCCACTCCAGTGTTCTTGCCTGGAGAATCCCAGGGATGGGGGAGCCTGGTGGGCTTCCGTCTATGGGGTTGCGCAGAGTTGGACACGACTGAAGCGACTTAGCATAGCAATAGCAAGGGCTTTACAATTTTGCAAAATGTTACCCCATATGCTAATTCCCTTAATTCCCTTGACAACCTTATGAGGTAAGGATGCCAATTTTACACTTTACAGATGAGGCAACTAGGACACAGAGAGGTTATTAACTTGTCCCAAATCACAGTGATTGAGTGAGTAGTCACTATTTGAGCCCAGAAGACCTGGACAGGGACAAAGCCTTGAACTCAGGTCTTCTGATTTTAAACTCCTGCGTTGAACAGAAAGTTCTTTGCTGGGCTTGTAGAAATTAACCTTGTGTTATTCATCTTTGTGTCTTCCACCTTAGTGCCTGGCACTCAAAAAGGCACCAAATAGGCATTTACAGAATTTTCAGTTTTAAGCAACCGTGGATAATAAATGGATTTTGCAGGAATGGAGTTTAATTGTCCAGTGTAGTAAATAAGACAACTTATAAGTGAACTGCTACTTACCCACCCCAGAACTTGCAGAGATTATTCCTCACCCTGTTTCTTAACTTATGTGTGTCTTGGTTGAGACTCCTACCATGAGAACAATTGTGGGGAAAAAGTGGCTAGTCCAAAGAATCTGTGTTTTTGTAATTGAACAAAGAAAAATGCTGTGAGGACCAGACATTGCTTAGGAAAGTAGCATGTGGTAGTGACGAGGGTGTAGAGGTGGGGGTCAGTTTCTGGTTCAAGTCATGGATCTTTATGTAATTTATACTTTTATGCATCTACCCATGATGGTAGGCAACCAGCCTACCCTCTACCCTGAATGACTAGCACCAGTGACAACAGACTTCTGATTACCCCCTTCATTTATTATCTTTCCTTTCTCTTTTTATCTTTCTAGCCCACTTTGCATACTTATCTAATCCTTGCCACCACAGCTCCTGACTCCTTGCCTTGTCTCCCATTCATGGCTTCCTTCTTGGGCCTGACCCTTAGCACTACTTCTCTGGTTCTGACTTTGAGCTTCCCTTGTCAATTAGAATGAATTGTTTGTTTTCTCCCCCCAAATGCCCTGAGAAACATATGCTCTCATGAGAGTAATTCCCTTCAATTAGCCTTATTTATTTAAATTGGAGTTGACCCAATGGAATCTTTTATTTCTAATGTGTAATGATTCTATTCATTCATTGCTGTATTTATTCATTCCATCTTAGTCTGGTTGGGCTGCTATAACAAACTTCCACAGACTGGGGCTCATAAACAACAGGCATTTACTTCTCACAGTTCTGGAGGGTGGATGTCTGAGATCAGAGTGCCAAGAGGGTCATGTCCTTGTGAGGACCCTCTTCTGGGTAACGGACTACTGTCTTCTCACTGTAAACTCACGTGATAAAAGTGGGCAAGGGAGATTTCTTGGGCCTCTTTTACAAGGCCACTGATACCACCCTAAAGGCCGCCCACTCCTAATACCATCACCTTTAGTGTTAGGATTTCAACAGACAAATTTTGAGAGGACACGAATGTTCAATCTATGAGACTTTCATTTAATCAACCAATATACATTAAGTATCACCTACTTGCCAGGCACACCAGTACTGGAAGACCATGTGACTTGGACCCAGTCCTTGCCCCCTGAAGCCCAGAACATGGAAGGGGATGTGATGTAACATGGTGGTTAAGATCGTGTAGGCAGATCTGGATTCTAAATATGGCCCTGCCACTTACTGGATGTAATATCTTTGTTATCTTGGTCAAGGTATTTAACCTCTCTGAGCCTGTTTTTCCATTTATAAAATGGAGATATCACCTTATAAAATTACTGTGCTATTAAGTGAAATAATCTCTGTCATAAGCCTGGTGCAGTACCTAACTCATATTAACCACTAAGCCAGCTTTGGCTGATTGTTTTTATTAGTGAAGGACAAATAAGTAAGATAATTAGAGTATGGTGTGATTAATGCTATGATAGGGAAAGTATTGGTGGTTGTTGTTCAGTTGCCAAGTTGTGTCCAACTCTTTGTGACCCTATGGACTGCAGCATGTCAGGCTTCCCTGTCCTTTACCATCTCCTGAAATTTTCTCAAACTCAGTGTCCATTTAGTCGATGATGCCATCCAACCATCTCATCTTCCGTTGCCCCCTTCTTGTTCTGCCCTCAATCTTTCCCAGCATCAGGGTCTTTTCCAGTGAGTTGGCTCTTTGTATCAGGTGGCCAAAGCATTGGAACTTCAACTTCAGTGTCAGTCCTTCCAATGAATATTCAGGATTGGTTTATTTATCTAGGTTTCAGAAGGCTTCCTGGAGGAGGTGACACCCAGTTAATATCTTAAGAGAGAACATGAGCAGTCCTGTTAAGCAAATGTGGAGCATTCCAGGAAGAAGAAACAGCACGTGCAAAAGCCTGGAAGAGAGAAATAGCAGCCCACTTTGTGTAGTTTAGTCTGGAGAGAAAAATTGTGAAAATGGGTGGGGAGAGATGAGGACGGTGCTCTGTTTACTTCTTTTTTCTTGACTGCCTTCTTCCTCCTGCCCCACCCCAAGCGATGGCCTCATCTCTTTACCCTACTTTTCCTCTTTGCACAGCTGTGATTTGCTAGGGGCAAAAGATGCCCGAGAGAAAGTTGCTTCCCCTTGGTGACTTACTTACAGAATCGCTGATGCAGGTACCCCATGGAAAACCTGAGCCATATTCTATTTCGAGACATTCAGCCTTACACAGCACATCCAGCTGCTGCAGCTTGCCTCATTACCCATGAAGGGGACATTTGCATGGAAAGAAATGGTTCTGTTCACCTTGTTCTGCGGGCAGATCTGTCCTGTAGAGGGTGGACTGGGAGAGTGAGCAAGAGGTCACTGAGAGGTGCTTCCAATGAGCCCCTGGTAGAAGCATAGAAAGTGAGACTGGGAGACTCTTTGTGGCTCATTTCTACTGATACTTTCCCATGACAGAGAAAACGGTGAAAATTCTAATCCTAGATTCCAGGAATGACCAGGTGTAGGGGGTGGGTGGAACTAGTAAGAAGAGAATGATAGTGATGTTGACAATGGAATAGTTTTGCAAAACTATTAAAATTTTCCCATCTGATCTACCATCAATGTCAAACATGTGGCATGGCTCCCTCTACCCCTCATTCCTGCACCTGTGGCAGACATTACTAGCTGAAGGCAGCACTTTTCTTTTAAGCCCTGATAAGGTCTCAGAATACTTCTAAACATGGTGCTTTAGAGATCCACTGCTGAGTGTATGGAGTTGGCACTTGCAGTGAGACACACTAACTACCTTCATTGCTCCTCCTTTGATATGCAGGGCAAATCAAACCCATCCAATAAGGCATTTATCCAGGATAAATCTGCACATTAAGGGCAGAGTTTAGGTTACAAACTCTTTACAGGATTTGCTATCTTTAAAGGTATCACAAAGGTCAGTTAATAATTCTTCTTTCCATAAAGATGTTGTTGTCCTGCTACACCCTGGCTCAGCATCCTTCAGTAGCTCCCCATTGCCTATAGAATAAGATGTGAACAGCTTAGCAAAGCATTCCGTTTTCCATCTCTTGAGCTCACCTTCAGTTGAAGGATTCCTGTCCCTCTGTTCATACTTCTGCATCAACTCAGTTGCCTTTATCCTCCTCCAAAGCTTAGGTCAAGCATTTCAAGTTCTCTAAAACCATCCAGTTTCAATACTATTGATCTTCTTTCCCTGAAAAACTCTAACATTTATAGTTCAAGCCACATCACTTATTGGAGTTCTAGAGATTTTAATTCCCTGGTGGCTCAGATGGTAAAGAATCTGCCTTCAGTGCAGAAGACCTGGGTTCGATCCCTGAGGCGGCAAGATCCCTTGGGGAAGGAAATGGCAACCCACTCCCGTCTTCTTGCCTGGAGAATTGCATGGACACAGGAACCTGGCAGCTACAGTCCATGGGGTTGCAAAGGAGTGAGACACAACTGAGCGATTCACACTTTCAGTTTCAGAGATTTCAATGGTGGAAAAATGACATCTGGACAATATTGCTCTAGATTCCAACTGTTGTGCATCAGTAGAAAAGGGCAAGCTGCACCTAAAGGCTGACTTTTAATGAACACTGACCCTTTCCACCTGCAATCACAGCACAGCTTCAGTCCCAGTATTGGACCAAACTGATGATAGTGTCATTGGGTTGAGGTGGAGTGAAGATGGGTGGTAAGTAAGCAAGGAACCCCTGTACTCTAGAGGGCTTCGTTTAATATGTATTCCCCCTTTCCCCGCCTTTTCTTTTTTGTTTAGCTTATCTGTAGGGCAGGATCTCATTAATTAATTTGTTAATAAATTATTTGTCAAGTACCTTCTATTTTTCAGGCATTTGTTTTTTGGACTTGGGAACACAAAAACAAGACAAACTCCTTCCTCTAATGAAGCATGTATTCAGACAGGGGAGATAGAAAAGACACAGATCAGATCAGTCAGTCACTCAGTCGTGTCCAACTCTTTGTGACCCCATGAATCGCAGCACGCCAGGCCTCCCTGTCCAACACCAACTCCCAGAGTTGAAAAGACACAAGTAACAAATAAATAATGCCTTTCTTGTCTAGCATATCCTGGGGGAGCATGATATGTACTCAATAAACACTAGTTACTTTGGCTTATTTAATATATATTTTAATTGGTGTCTTCTTGGTGTGTGCTCATTTATTCAAGGATATTAGTTGAATGTTGAAATAGTCAAGTATCTGTATAATTACAATCAAGAGAGGTGGTCCAGAAGCGTGGAATGTAGGATTACGTGGCCTAGAGTCAGCCCTATACTCTAAGCTCAGCTACGCTTAGAGTACTGTTCTCCACCACGCTGAGGGTCTGCAGAGTGTCTGACAGAGGGTTGGTATGAGGTCTTGGCATTGTGTTACCTGAAAGACCTTTTTAGGAAGTGCAACTGGGTTTTGGAGAATAGTCTAGGATTTTGGTTGAAATGTGGGCAATAATGGTTGATTATTTGTTGTAAATAATTGAAGAGCTAATATGTGTCACAATGAATACATTTTTTGTGTGCATCCCAGAGGATAAAACCAAGACCAGTGAAAAATATCAGGAGGCAAGTCCTTAATTCAGTTTTAGATGTTCCCAAATGGGATATACATACAACTCCTGTCTTGTGTAGAAGGAAGCTCCCTGACCCTGGAGAAGCTCACACATAAGTCACAGAGTTTATGGTGGGCATTCAGACATTAAGAAGATGTTTGTACCAGGCAGTCTCTAACAGCTGTGTTAGCTTTATATCTAGTAGTGATTTGTCCTAGATAGTGGTAGTTAGTCACTAAGTCGTGTCTGACTCTTGCAATCCCATGGAATGTAGCCCACCAGGCGCCTCTGTCCATGGAATTTTCCAGGCAAGAATACTGGAGTGGATTGCCATTTCCTTCTCCAGAGGATCTTCTAGACCCAGGAATCGAACCCGGGTCTCCTGCATCGCAGGCAGATTCTTTATGGGAATTACTATTCTGTGTTATGAGCTGGAGAATATTTTCTTGTAAATTATCTGATTTGATCTCACAAAGAAAAGATTTATACCATCCCCATTTTATAGATGGGCAAACAGACCTCAGGAGGCCCATCATTCTTGGCCAAGCTGAGAGTAGGGTACATGGCTTATGACCTCACGAGTAGTTCTCTTCCTCCAGAGTTTAACCATGCTTGTTGATTCATCTTATAAACCGGGACGGACAAGGGAGTGGTTTAGAGCTACTCTGTGCCCTGTATATTCATGATTTTCTTCTTTTGAGAGAGCTACTGTTGCATCACCTCTGATTTTCTGTTTCAGTACCTATATGTTTCTTGCTGCTTTTGACTTTTCCTTTCCGCATTTGAAACCTATGTGTATATGCATGTGTGTGCGTGTGTTGCGTGTTTCCTCTCTACCAGGCATGTGAGCTGGTTGATCTAAAAGGTAGTTCCTAAGGGACTAACAGTTATGGCATTATTTACATGATACTGGAGAATTTAATTTGTATGTTTCTTTCCAAGCTGTACCCTCTTTATCTATCTAATTTTAGTCTATCTTGAACCTCACCTTTTCCTGGAAGCTTTCTGTAACCTCAGATCATAGAGTTTTCTCCATTCATTTTGTCTCATATAATTTCTATTTTAAAATCGCTTAACGTTTGTAACTTACCTGTTCTTGCTTGTACTATGAAATCTTCAGTTGTACTTTTCCCTCTTCCTTTGTACACTCCAATATCTTGCCACATCACTGGGCACCAGAGCACCTGATGACTTCAAATTCACCTCCATGGTCATCAGTCTTCTCACTGATGATATGTTAAAACGTATTTTCCATTTGCCCTAAAAGAAAGCAGAAGCAGTATATAGCTTTGACTCTGAGACCCAGTGATCTTTCATTAGAAACTTGGCTCTGCCACTGGCTAGAAATATGACCTCAGGGAAGTTTCTTCACTCCTCCAAGCCTTATCTGAAAAGTGGGAATCATGATAGTACCTTCCTTAAAGGGACATTATGAAGATTAAATCAAGAAATGGGTGCAATTCTTGCACATGGTACCTGGTACATTGTTAATATACAATGAATATTAGAGTTGTTATTCTTACAAGTGTTACTAAGTGTTGCTATTCCTACCACAGATTTTGTCAGATAAAATGACCTGGATTTGTTTAAATGATTCACTGTTCAGAATCCAGGGATATATACTAGTAAATCCAAAGCCCTATTTTAGGTATGTAAGTGTACGTTTCTATGCTTATACTTATTTATTTATACCTAGACTTGTCCTAAAAAAGAATATAAGGCAGCTTATTAACATGCATAGAATATAGCAAAGTAGAGTAAAACTTAAATAAGAAAAATGATGCAAAGGGAAAAGCAGGGAAGAGAAAAGCAAAGCTTAGAAATGAGGATAGCATATAAAATATATGTTATGAAATATTTTACCCATGATGGAGGTGGGCTATAAATCTGGTTTTGAGTTTCTGAGTGGCAAAGAGTAAAATAAGATCAGTTACTTAGTTTACAGTTCACAGAAGTTAGAAACAGGCTTCTAATGAAAAATGAAAAGTGTTATACTCTTTCCTAGGGGGATTGGAGAAGAGTCTCCCATGGCTCAGAGAGGTAGCTGGGCAGAGGAGCATGCGGCCTCCTTGTGGTGATTTTAAAATACATCCACAAGTTTTTTGAGATTCCTCTCTTCCAAAGTGGGTAGCTGCTAAGTCGCTTCAGTCATGTCCAACTCTGTGCGACCCCATAGAAGGCAGCCCACCAGGCTCTCTGGTCCCTGGGATTCTCCAGGCAAGAACACTGGAGTGGGTTGCAATTTCCTTCTCCACTGCAAGAAAGTGAAAAGTGAAAGTGAAAGTGAAGTCATGTCCGACTCTTAGCGACCCCATGGACTGCAGCTCACCAGGCTCCTCCATCCATGGGATTTTCCAGGCAAGAGTACTGGAGTGGGGTGCCATTGGCTTCTCCGAAAGTGGGTAGGGTTGGTTCTAATTCTTCCCTTATTGACTGTGAGACTTCTGACATTAGGAGATAAAAGGCACTGCAGCTTTCCCCATCTCTTTCTCCCCCTCTCTAGGATCCCTCCCTCTAGGGAAAGCCAGCTGCCACGTTGTGAGGATGCTCAAGCAGCCCTGTGGTGGGGTCCTGCCACAGCCTTGTGAGTGAGTTGTCTTAGAAGAAGATCCTTCAGCTTCAGTTAGGTTTCATGTGTCTACAGCTCTGCCTGATAACTACAATCCTATGAGACACCTGAGCCAGAGCCACTCAGCTAAGCTGCTTCCAGGTTTTCTACCCTCAGAAGCTGGTGAGAGAATATGTGTGTGTTGTTTTATGCTACAAAATTTGGAGGTGTTTTGTTACACAGTGACAGGTAACTATTCATAATATAATCCTGAACACCTCCTCACAGCGATCACAGTGAGGAATTTCAAGTGGCTACTTCTTATGGTGACTCTCAGTTTATGGTGAGTGCTAGTTGCGTGCAGGTCGATCAGGACTCAGGCAGACATGGAAAAGACTTAGAGATATGTGAGTAGGAATGGCCATGTCTAAATGAGTTTCCTGGAGACTCTTCTTGAGGGTAGTGCCCTTGATGCTCTGAGGGAAGCAGGATTAGGCAGAAGGAGTTCAGCTGAGTTCAGTTGCAACAAAAGCTTCAGTCAATTCTGTGGGGAGGTTGGATCTGGGACAGTCTTTCAGAATTGTCTGGAATTGAGATAAGGGGTCTGGGCCTGTGTACCCCTGCAGTGATCAGTCATCAGGGGAGGAAATATAACCTTGGGTGAGACACTTTCATTTAGTTGAAGGGAATTGCTGGACCATCAGCAGGCAGCATTTGTTCACTGATGGAAAGAGTGCCTCGAGCCTAGAAGGGGATGAGGGTGGCACCCTGCAGCATCCGTTCTACCAGCTATCGCTGACTTGGGCAGTTGTTGTCGTCATCATTATCATCATCATCATTATTACCATCATCATGATCATCATTTATTGGCTCCCAGATCGGAAAAGTCAATGGATAGGGCTAGTTTCAAGCACAGCTAGATTCAGAATCTCAAATGACATTTTCCCTAGTTTGTCTTATTCTCCGGCCTCTATTTTCCTTTCCGTTGGCTTCTTCCATGCTCCAGAGTGTGGCAGAGAAAGCTGTCATAGCTCTAGGCTTACATTCTGCCCTCCTAGCATCTCAGTGGAAAGGCTCTCTTTCTCAAAATTTCTAGCAAAAGTTCTGGGCTGCCACTGGCCTCCTGGAGTCACTGGCATATCCTTGAGCCTATCCCAGTGGCCAGGTGACTGTAGGCTTTGACCGACCAAGACTGGATCATATATCTATCCCAGAGCCTGAGTGGGGTCATTCCCACGCAAACCACGTGAACTTAATCCCAAGAAGGAGTAGCTTCTCCAAAGGAAAATGTATTGGAGTTTTATTATCCAAGGCTGACAAATAGAAGTCTTCCATAGGTAGGTGGGATGTCAGTAGGAAATAAAAGGACAGAAGGTCCATCTTAGGCAAGAGGCTAACCTGAGCAATGACATGGGAGTGTTAAAGCATATAGCTTGTCAGTGACTAGCACATGGCCTGCGTGTGTGCTCAGTCACTTCAGTCGTGTCTGACTCTCTGCCACCTATGGACTGTAGCCCTCTGTTCTCCTCTGTCCATGGGATTCTCCAGGCAAGAATACTGCAGTGGGTTGCCATGCCCTCCTCCAGGGAATCTTCGTGACCCAGGAATAGAACCCACGTCTCTTACATCTCTGCATTGTAGGTTCTTTAACACTAGTGCCACCTGGGAAGCTGGCAAAAAGCATCTTTTTATGCAAAACACATTTGATATATAAAAACCTCTCTGTCTCCCCTGATGCAGATATAGACCCATACCCCTTTACTCAGGGGAAGAAGAGCACATTGGGAGTGATAAATTATTCAGGTCATATTTCCATATGCACACAGAGTCTAAACACAAGAGACACTGTGCTCCCCTGGGAAGCCTCTCTGAAAGATGATGGGACAGGACAAGGAAGAGGGAAAGGAAGGAAGAGAGGAGGAGAATGAGTTCTGGCAGATTTTGCTTGCAGCTGGAGCGAGACTGAATGAGCCACCGATTTTCCCTGAGGCTGTTCCGTCCTGACCAAAGTGGCCTGGATTGGCTACAGCAGCCTGGGCCGGCAGCTCTGAGGCCGGCGATGACAGAGTGTGGACCTGATAGGAATTTGTGTCACTCTCTGATGGGTGGCAGCTTTGGTGATTACCACAGAAGCTTGGAGTGAGGAGTTGTTTAGTGTTATCAAAAGGTCTTGGAGCTTGGGAGAGAGCTGGGCAAGAAACTGGGGTATCTTTGCTGGGCCACTAGCATATTTTAGTGATGCAAGTCAGGTACCCATGAAAAGACAGCAGTGTAATCTCAGAAGGACCACTCCCATCTCTGTGTCTGGATACAAGGATGGATAGAAGGTGTGTTTTAATAGATATGAGGGTAGCATAGCTCTCAGGGGCAGTAAACAGAAGCTCCAAGGGGACAATGTGGGCATACAATACAGAAGCTTGAGTTCAATAAAGTCATCAACCTGTCAGATTATGTCTGACCTTGCTAAGAGAGATCAAAGAGAGTTTAACCAGGACATTGACTTTACAGAATGAAAGAATTTATCTTTACAGAGATAATCTGGTTATGCCATATCATCTGAAGAATGAGAAATAAAGTTAAGCCTCAATGGGTTATACTTTTTATGATTATATAAAAAGATATTAACAAAGCTATGGTTAGCATTCAGTCTTTTTTTAATCAAAGTATAGTTGATTTACAACACTGTTAATTTCTGCTGTACAGCAAAGTGATTCAGTTATATGTATGTTTTTATATACCTTCCATGATGATTTACCTCAGGATATTGAATACAGTTCTCTGTGGTATACAGTATGACTTTGATGCTTACCCATTTTTTATATATATATATATATATATATATATGCAATGGTTTGTATCTGCTAATCTCAGATTCCCAATCCATTCCTCCCTCACTGCCCCGCCTTCCCTCACTTAGCAACCACAGGCGTGTTCTCTGTGTCTGGGTTTACATTCATTCTTAAAACTTTATCTTTCTTAATCTGAAAGTAACTTTCCCTCTTAGGGTTTCTCTAGTGGCTCAGATGATAAAGAATCTGCCTGCAATGCGGGAGACCCGGGTTCAATCCCTGAATCTGGAAGATCCCTTGGAGAAGGGACTGGCTACCCCCTCCAGTATTTTGGCCTGGAGAATCCCATGGACAGAGGAACCTGGTGGGCTGCAGTCCATGGGGTCGCAAAGAGTCGGACAAGACTGAATGACTAACACTTTCACTTTCCCTATTTGGGGATTAGATAGTACAGATAAACCAAGTTAATTCATACTTCTTGAACAAATAAACATACTTGACAAACAACTGAAAGTGATAGAAATTAAAAGAGAATAGTTACCTGGGCAAATATATGGGCTATGAGGAGGTTTTCTGAGAGGTAGAAGGTAGCGCATGTCTGTACCAGGAAGATGCAGCTGATTTGTCCAAGTGATGAGAAGCCAAATGATGTGATCCAAGAAGGGTCACCAAACAGCAGTTTCCCAAAATATTTTTCTGAAGCAGAAGTTTGAAAAAATTCTCTAATCATTTGAGAAATATGTTTATCTCACTCTAGAAGATCCACAGGGAACATTAGCTTTTTAAGGGCTCTGAGAGGTCCTGTAGGAAACAAAACTGTTTAACTATTTAATCAAATATTTCTTAAATACCTTTGAACTTCTTTTCATTTTTTATTTTTTGCTCCCAACACCTGTTAATATCCTATAGAAAATGCTTTGAAAAATTCTATGGCAGATCAAGTGTATGACTTTGAGAATTTCTTTCTTAACCTCAGTCTTTATAAAATTAGATAATTAGGTTAAATTTATTTTATTTAGGTATATTTGATTTACAACGTTATGTTCATTTCTACTATACAGCAAGGTGATTCAGCTTTATATTTATACATTCTTTTTCATATTCTTTACCATTATGGTTTATCATAGGATATCGAACATGGTTCCTTGTGGTATACAGTAAGGCCTTGTCGTTTATCCATCCTATATATAATAGTTTGCATCTACACAATTAGGTTAAATACTAGTTCCCTCTGAGCGCCTATGATTCTAATTATTGCACATTAGTGGCAGGATCAGAGAAGGCAATGGTACCCCACTCCAGTACTCTTGCCTGGAAAATCCCATCGATGGAGGAGCCTGGTGGGCTGCAGTCCATGGGGTCACTAAGAGTCAGACAGACTGAGTGACTTCACTTTCACTTTTCACTTTCATGCATTGGAGAAGGAAATGGCAACCCACTCCAGTGTTCTTGCCTGAAGAATCCTAGGGACGGGGGAGCCTGGTGGGCTGCCATCTGTGGGGTTGCACAGAGTCAGACACGACTGAAGCGACTTAGCAGCAGCAGCAGTAGCAGTGGCAGGATTAAAACTACAAGAGAGGAAGCAGGTGAGCTTCTGTAAGCAGCCATCATTTCTTGCCTGGACCACTGCCATAGCTTCCACCCTGCTCTGCCACTTCCAATCTTGTCTCTCCCTAAACTCTCCCCTACACTGCAGCCAGAGATACCTTCTAAAATGCAAATAAGATCATGTGTCACATCTCTGCTCTCAAACCTTTGAGGTTCCCTCCAGGCTCTGAGGCAGACCCCTGAGACTTTGCAATATACCAGAAAGCTTTTGCTTAATATATCACTAGCCACCAATACATGGTGAAATGAAACATTTTTTAGGTTAAAAAAAAAAAAAAGACAACTTATTGTTTAATAGAAATGGTGGACATCAAAAAGAAAAAATGCATCAGACAGCCTGAATATCCAAAGAGGAGTCTACAGACTAAGTGGGAACTTGGTAGAAATGCTGGGACTTAGGCTCAGCCCAGTTCCTCTGAATCAGAATTTGCCTTTTGATTTGTGTGAATAGGAGAACTTGAGAGACATTGTGTTAGAGATAATCCAAGTCATTGTGCAGGTCCTATGGAGTTGGGATCAAGGCACAGGCTTTAGATTCAGGCCTGGTTTTGAATCTAAACTGTGTTGTGACTTTAAGCAGGTTCCTTAGCATCTGAGCCTCAGTTTTTTCATCTGTACAATGGGAGATTAAAACAAACTAGTACCTTGCTCATAAATAAATTGAGAGGCTTAAATGACATATTAGAGACAGCCTTTGTCACTGTATTGGCATACAGTCCTTAATATAAGTTAGATTAATTATTGGGAAACTAATAAGCTCATGGAGGTCTTCCAGCATTTGGTATCATGGTCTAAAGGTTAGAACAAGGTAGGGATGAGACAAGGTAGGAAAAAGGGGTAAGGCTTATGAACTCATTCTTTAAGGAGTTACTGAATACCTATGATGGGCCAGCCCTCTGGAAGGAACCAGGGTTACTGTGGCGGGCAGAGCACTGTCCTTGTCCTCATGAAGCACACAGCCTGTTAGGTCACAGACATCATAGGCAGGGGACATGAGTGCCACTGAAAATAGACTTGGCTACACTCTGTCCTTGTTTGGCACAGATCTCGCTGCAGCAGGGCTCTGATTCCAGCTGATCCTTCTCGCTGGCTCTTAATTCTCCCAAGGATTTCTCCTTGGGGAATTAAAAAGAGTCCCATTTCCCCCCTCTACCTCAAGGTATTATTTTGTCCATTTGGAAAGGGAAAAATACCCATCAGCTGTTTTAGGTGGAAAATATCTTTTCTTATTCCTATGTGAAACCATATATTTTTTTCCAGGACTTTCTGGGTCACTGAAACCTCAGCATGTGTCTGTTTATCTAGGACTCTTGGGTGACCTCTTCATTTGCCGAGCAAGCTCTCCTGTGTACACAGGGCTTGACAGCCTCCAGGATGGTTTTTCTAATCAAGATATCTCTCTTTCCTAGCTTGGCAGAGCTGGAAGTCCTGCCTGAGGAAGGCTTGAAGAGAAGCAGGGAATGAGGCAAATGCAAGCATGATCTAACTGTCAAATCTCCCCTATCCCCGGTTCCTCTGTAAATTTCCCATGAGTTTGTGAAAGTTCTATGAGTTTTGATACACTAAAACATAATATCAGCATGAGGAAGATAAAAAGAAATTGCTGGCTGGCTTCTATAATTTTGATAAACTTTCCTACTCATATAGGAAATCTTTGTTGGAATTTTCTAGCGAGTATTTTCAGGAGAATAGAGACTTGACAGTTGGAAACACTGTCTTGGGAGCCCTGTGTTCCTGATCAGGGCGAGAAAGAGCTTTGTGAGAAAGCCTAGAGGAAATACAACCATTTGTCTGAGAGAAGGGCTACTCCAGGTCAGAGGAATGGAATTCCATTTTGTTTTTCTAATTAATTAATTTATTTTAATTGGAGGCTAATTACTTTACAACATTGTGGTGGTTTTTGCCATACATTGACATAATTTAGCCATGTGTGTACATGTGTCCCACCATCCTGAACTCCCCTCCCACCTCCCTCCCCAGGATTTCCATTTTAAATGAAGCCATCTCCCTCTCTAAGGATATCCCCAATTTTATTTTATTTTTTCTTGGCTTTATTTATTTATTTCATTTTTTAACATTGAAGTATAAATGATTTATAATGTTGTATTAGTTTCAGGTAGATGGTAAGGTGATTCAGTCATATATACATTACTATATTATATATATATTATTCATCTATATATATATATTATTTAGTTATATATTCACACGTATATATATTTTTTCAGATTTCTCTACCAGACTTCCCTGGTGGCTCAGATGGTAAAGAATCAGCCTGCAATGCAGGAGGCCCTGGTTCAATCCCTGGGTCAGGAAGATCTCCTGGAGAAGGGAATGGCTATCCACTCCAGTATTCTTGCTTGGAAAATCTCATGGACAGAGGAGCCTGGTGGCTCCCAGTGCATAGGGTTGCAAAGAGTCAGACACTACTAAGCAACTAACACAGATAGACATAGGTTATTACAAAATAGTGAGTAGAGTTATCTGTGCTGTAAGTAGGTTCTTGTTGGTTATCTATTTTATATATGCTTATTTTGGGCTTCCCAGGTAGCTCAGTAGTAAAGAATCTGCTTGCCAATGCAAGAGACATGGGTTCGATCCTGGGTAAGGAAGATCCCCTGGAGGAGGAAATGGTAACCCATTCCAGTGGTCTTGCCTGGAAAATTCCATTGACAGGAGTCTGGTGGGCTACAGTCCATGGGGTCACAAAGAGTCAGAGCGACTGAGCACAGATGGGTATGGGGTATGCTTATGTTAATCCCAAATTCCTAATTTAATCCTCCTTCCACATTTCCTCTTTGGTAACCATTGTTTTTTTATATAAGTTCATTCATTTCAGTTTTTTTTTTTTTTTTTAAGATTCCAGATATAAGTGATATCATATGATATTTGTCTTTCTCTTTATGACTTACTTCACTTACTGTGGTGATCATCTCTAGGTCCATCCATATTGCTACAAATGGTATGATGTCATTTTTTTTATGGCTCAGTAAAATTCCATTATATAAATATACCACATCTTCTTTATCCATTGATCTGTGAATAGACATTTGTGTTACTTCCATGTCTTGGCTGTTGTAAATAGTGCTGCAGTGAACATTAGAGTGAACTGTGAACTTCCAGATGTTCCAGATCATTTTAGAAAAGGCAGAGGAACCAGAGATCAAATTGCTAACATCTTCTGGATCATGGAAAAAGCAAGAGAGTTCCAGAAAAACATCTATTTCTGCTTTATTGACTATGCCAAAGCCTTTGACTATGTGGATCACAATAAACTGTGGAAAATTCTGAAAGAAATGGGAATACGAGACCACCTGACCTGCCTCTTGAGAAACCTGTATGCAGGTCAGGAAGCAATAGTTAGAACTGGACATGGAACAACAGACTGGTTCCAAATAGGAAAAGGAATACATCAAGGCTGTATATTGTCACCCTGCTTATTGAACTTATATTCAGAGTACATCATGAGAAACGCTGGGCTGGAAGAAGCACAAGCTGGAATCAAGATTGCCAGGAGAAATATCAATAACCTCAGATATGCAGATGACACCACCCTTATGGCAGAAAGTGAAGAGGAACTAAAAAGCCTCTTGATGAAAGTGAAAGGTGAGAGTATAAAAGTTGGCTTAAAGCTCAACATTCAGAAAATGAAGATCATGGCATCTGGTCCCATCACTTTATGGCATATAGATGGGGAAACAGTGTCTGACTTTATTTTGGGGGGCTCCAAAATCACTGCATATGGTGATTGCAGCCATGAAATTGAAAGACGGTTACTTCTTGGAAGGAAAGTTATGACCAACCTAGACAGCATATTCAAAAGCAGAGATATTACTTTGCCAAAAAAAGTCCGTCTAGTCAATGCTATGGTTTTTCCAGTGGTCATGTATGGATGTGAGAGTTGGACTATAAAGAAAGCTGAGCACCAAAGAATTGCTTTTGAACTGTGGTGTTGGAGAAGACTCTTGAGAGTCCCTTGGACTGCAAGGAGATCCACCCAGTCTATTCTAAAGGAGATCAGTCCTGGGTGTTCATTGGAAGGACTGATGCTGAGGCTGAAACTCCAATACTTTGGCCACCTCATGCAAAGAGTTGACTCATTTGAAAAGACTGTAATGCTGGGAGGGATTGGGGGCAGGAGGAGAAGGGGACAACAGAGGATGAGATGGTTGGATGGCATCACCGACTCAATGGACATGAGTTTGAGTGAACTTCAGGAGTTGGTGTTGGACAGGGAGGCCTGGCGTGCTGCAATTCATGGGGTTGCAAAGAGTTGGACACGACTGAGTGACTGAACTGAACTGAACTGAACTGAAAAGGGAAGAGAAGAAAATAAAAAGTCTGGGCAGATGCTGGTTAGGGCACTCACATACTTTGTGCTTTCTGTTGCAATGAGGTAAGCAGTCACTGCCTCACCGTTTCCAGGAGGCTACCACATCTCAGGGCTCAGGTCGTAGGGAATATCATACTAAGTGAAGTAAATCAGACAGCAAGACAAAGATTCTATATCATTTACATGTGGAATATAAAAAATAGTACCAGAAAATTTATATACAAAACAGAAACAGAGTCAAAGACATAGAAAACAAATGTATAGTTATCAAAGATGAAAGGGACAGGGGCAGGAGGGATAGATTAGGTGTAAGAGGTTAACAGACACAAACTCCTATACATAAAATAGATAAACAACAGGGATTTACTGTACAGCACAGGGAACTATATTCAACATCTTATAATAACCTATAATGGAAAATAATCTGAAATATATATATAAACATAACTGAATTTGCTGTACACCTGAAACTAGCACAATATTGAAAATCAACTATACTTCAAGAAAAGTTCAGTTCAGTTCAGTCACTCAGTCGTGTCCAACTCTTTGCAAACCCATGAACTGCAGCACGCCAGGCCTCCCTGTCCATCACCAACTCCCGGAGTTCAGTCAAACTCATGTCCATTGAGTCGATTATGCCATCCAGCCATCTCATCTTCTGTCACCCCCTTCTCCTCCTGCCCCCAATCCCTCCCAGCATCAGAATCTTTTCCAGTGAGTCAACTCTTCGCATGAGGTGGCCAAAGTATTGGAGTTTCAGCTTTAGCATCATTCCTTCCAAAGAAATCCCAGGGCTGATCTCCATCAGAATGGACTGGTTGGATCTCCTTGCAGTCCAAGGGATTCTCAAGAGTCTTCTCCAACACCACAATTCAAAAGCATCAATTCTTCAGTGCTCAGCTTTCTTCACAGTCCAACTCTCACATCCATAAATGACCACTGGAAAAACTATAACCTTGACTAGATGGACCTTTGTTGACAAAGTAATGTCTCTGCTTTTGAATATGCTGTCTAGGTTGGTCATAACTTTCCTTCCAAGAAGTAACCGTCTTTCAATTTCATGGCTGCAATCACCATATGCAGTGATTTTGGAGCCCCCCAAAATAAAGTCAGACACTGTTTCCCCATCTATATGCCATAAAGTGATGGGACCAGATGCCATGATCTTCATTTTCTGAATGTTGAGCTTTAAGCCAACTTTTATACTCTCACCTTTCACTTTCATCAAGAGGCTTTTTAGTTCCTCTTCACTTTCTGCCATAAGGGTGGTGTCATCTGCATATCTGAGGTTATTGATATTTCTCCTGGCAATCTTGATTCCAGCTTGTGCTTCTTCCAGCCCAGCGTTTCTCATGATGTACTCTGCATATAAGTTAAATAAGCAGGGTGATAATATACGGCCTTGACGTACTCCTTTTCCTATTTGGAACCAGTCTGTTGTTCCATGTCCAGTTCTAACTGTTGCTTCCTGACCTGCATACAGGTTTCTCAAGAGGCAGGTCAGGTGATCTGGTATTCCCATCTCTTGAAGAATTTTCCACAGTTTATTGTGATCCACACAGTCAAAGGCTTTGGCATAGTCAATAAAGCAGAAATAGATGTTTTTCTGGAACTCTCTTGCTTTTTCCATGATCCAGAAGATGTTAGCAATTTGATCTCTGGTTCCTCTGCCTTTTCTAAAATGATCTGGAACATCTGGAAGTTCATGGTTGACATATTGCTGAAGCCTGGCTTTGAGAATTTTGAGTAATACTTTACTAGCGTGTGAGATGAGTGTAATTGTGTGGTAGTTTGAGCATTCTTTGGCATTGCCTTTCTTTGGGATTGGAATGAAAACTGACCTTTTCCAGTCCTGTGGCCACTGCTGAGTTTTCCAAATGTGCTGTCACATTGAGTGCAGCACTTTCACAGCATCGTCTTTCAGGATTTGAAATAGCTCAACTGGAATTCCATCACCTCCATTAGCTTAGTTCCTAGTGATGTTTCCTAAGGCCCACTTGACTTCACATTCCAGGATGTCTGGCTCTAGGTGAGTGATCACACCATCATGATTATCTGGGTCTTGAAGATCTTTTTTTGTACAGTTCTTCTGTGTATTCTTGCCATCTCTTCTTAATATCTTCTGCTTCTGTTAGGTCCCTACAATTTCTGTCCTTTATTGAGCCCATCTTTGCATGAAATGTTCCCTTGGTATCTCTAATTTTCTTGAAGAGATCTGTAGTCTTTCCCATTCTATTGTTTTCCTCTATTTCTTTGCACTGATCACTCAGGGAGGCTTTCTTATTTCTCCTTGCTATTCTTTGGAACTCTGCATTCAGATGCTTATATCTTTCATTTTCTCCTTTGCTTTTCACTTCCCTTCTTTTCACAGCTATTTGTAAGGCCTCCTCAGACAGCCAGTTTGCTTTTTTGCATTTCTTTTTCTTGGGGATGGTCTTGATTCCTGTCTCCTGTACAATGTCACAAACCTCCATCCATAGTTCATCAGGCACTCTGTCTATCAGATATAGTCCCTTAAATCTATTTTTCACTTCCACTGTATAGTCATAAGGGATTTGATTAGGTCATACCTGAATAGTCTAGTGGTTTTCTCCATTTTCTTCAATTTCAGTCTGAATTTGGCAATAAGGAGTTCATGATCCGAGCCACAGTCAGCTCCTGGTCTTGTTTTTGCTGTTTTGTTTCTTCCCTTTTAATTTGTTAAAAATGTCCTTGGGTCTCTGATTTGTCTTTTGTTTATAAATGCTAAAGATATACAGTTCTCATTTGTATGAATTTAGCTGCGAGATTTGAGAACAAATGCTTAATCTTTTAAGCCTTGGTTTCTCCATCTGTAAAATGATCAGTTTGAATCAGATTATTTCTAAAGTTTCTTATAACCAAAAGTCTGATTCCCAAGGATGCTACTTTATTTGATGACTACTTATACCAGGTTGGCAGTTAGTAATTAGCTGGCAGCTAAAACAGAGCATAAAATTGAAATTATCTTGGTTGAGATCTGAAAAATGCCTGTTACCTTTAAAACAATGTAAGCCATGCTACACTTTTGTCTTAGTTACATGTGTGTGTGTAATGGTAGATACTACTGAAAAGTCTCGCATGGAGTTGGAGGATGATTGTGCTACAATATAGGTAGGAGGGCAGAATACTTAGCCATCATTCCTCTGGGTACTTCTGATGCCCAAGGGCAGATATCACTAATCAGTCTTCTCATTCATTTCCACACAGGGCTCCAGAGAGCCAGTAACAAAGTTGTGATGGAACCTATTTGTCTTCCTTAGCACAAAAGACACCCACGACACTGGTACTATTAGCAATGTTCTCTACTCTTTGAGATCCTGGAGATTTTTCTTATTTGAATATAATTCGTTTAACACATTTTTTTAAAGCTCCTGCTAGATTCCAAGCACAGTTCTTGCTAATGGTGATAAGCAATAAATGTGTGTGTGTTCAGTCATGTATACAGCTCCTTGAGACCCCATGGATTGTAACCCTCCAGGCTCCTCTGTCCATGGGATTTTCCAGGCAAGAATACTGGAATGGGTTGCAATTTCCTACTCCAAGCGATCTTCCTGACCCAGGGATCGAATCTGCATTGGCAGGTGGATTCTTTACCACTACGCCACCTGTGAAGCCCATGAATAAAGCAGACAAAATTCCCTGCTCTCATGGAACTTTCATCCTAGTGGGAACAGAAGGACAGACAATAAACAAAATAAAGATGTAAATATACAGTGTGTTAGGTATTGGTAAGTGCTCCAAAGAAGGCAAAACAGAAAAAGGGTAAATGGAGTGGATATGTATGAGCTTGGAATTGGACTGCCATTTAAAATAAGATTTTCATAAAGACTTTATTGAAGTGATGTTTGAGGCAAGACCTAAGAAAGGCGAGAGAGGTCAGGTGAGTATGGGGGAGCTGTCATCTAAGGCCATGTCATGGTGTGCAGAGGAGCCAAACTCATTTTAACATGAAATATACACTGATGAATTGCCCCTTTGTAAAATTAGCCCAACTAAAACATTCTTCTCTGCTTAACAATTGTTTCCCCGCCTATCACATCAGTATTTTTGGCAAGTCTGCTGATAAGTGATAGGTATTACAGACATCGAATAATACAAGCTAAAGTAGTTAATCAGTTGTAAAGTAAAATGAGCAGTGATCGTAAAGGTAATGAATCTGCTGAAAGTTATGTTGGAAAAGTGCTTGGATTATAACCAAACAAGGATCTGAGTTTTTAGAATTAACAATTGAAAAAAAGAATCACTGAGGATTAAACATAATAGAATTTTTCAAAGAAAATGTTTAATCAAAGGACTATGAGAAACTCTTGGGAATTTTTAAAAATTCTTAAACGTTTCTGAAAACATAAACCAGTTAATGATTATCTGTGAACATCAAACCTAAAAAAAGGTTGCCTCTTGCTTTGCTCTTTTTTTTTTTTTAAGTGTGCCCTCAGCCCTCCATACTTGATTTATTCTTTGTTGCTTCTGAGAATTAGCATGGAGTTACAATTCACTAAATTTAAGTTAGAAATAACTTCTTTTTAAAGATTTTGATTTTATTTTTAAACTAAGGTCCCAATGGTATCTCTTCCACTGTTTAGTAGAATGTTTTAGAACTTGTTTTAAGTGGATTTGCTTTAAACTGGCTGATTTCCATTATCAGTAAAATTCCCCTGAAGGAGGTGAGGTGAGTTTGGAGAGGTGCAGAAACCCACTCAAGGTCACATGACTAGAAGGTGGCAGAGACTAGGAAATGCTTTTTCTGTATTTCCCAAAAGAGATCAGAATCAGGTTGAAGCAAAACTCTAGCAGATTCATGGCTTGAATCCACATGGGAAATCACAGCTTGCAGACAGTTAATCAGAAAACCAGCACAGTGACTCTTTTTGAAAGGTAGCTTTTTTTTTCTTTTAATAAGAGGACATTATTCTGATTTAAGATACACTCCTCATAGCTCATGGCAGTCTTCAAGGAAGCAATGCTCTCTTATGAGACCTGCAGAAGAGGGTAAAATGTGCTTATTTACCTGCTGAATGTTGCAGTGATGCTCTGAATGCCTTCTCCTCTCAGTGTAGAGCACAAGAACTCTAATTTGGATTAGGATGCAGAGTATATACTGCATTAAATAATGGACCAGCAATTTTAGGAGTCATCTTTTTCCCTTTACTCTTGGGACTCTTAAAGAAGAAATAGATGCTCTCTGGAGTTTCTAGTCTTTTGCTTTAGAAATGCCTTACATTTCCTCATTTGACCCATACCTTGAGATCTGTGTTGTTTTGAGGAGTACTCGGGGGTTTTTGAATTTGCATTTGGCTTAAATACACAATAAGGAGATAATTTACTTGCTATTCGCTTCTAAATGTAGACTGATAGATAAATAGATAGGATTTAGTTTCCCTGAATACCTGAACACTTCTGAAACTAACTTCAGGAATCATCTCTTTTCCTTTTTTCATTTTATACTGAGGTTGTACAGAAAGGAAAAGCAATGTGCCTGGGTCACCCAGCAAGGCAGAGACAGGTCTCACATTGGAATCAATATTTTCTGAATTATGGTTGGGTGCTGTAGTTCACCTCAGTATGAATGTTATTCCTCTATGAATTTATGCATGAGCAGCCAGCATATCCTATATTTAAGATATCTGCTAGAATTATCTTTCAGAGAAGGCAATGGCACCCCACTCCAGTACTCTTGCCTGGAGAATCCCAGGGACGGGAGAGCCTGGTGGGCTGCTGTCTATGGGATTGCACAGAGTTGGACATGACTGAAGCCACTTAGCAGCGGTAGCAGCAGAATTATCTTTTTCTTTACTATGTCCCAGTACAAAGAAGAACATACCATATTCTGCTGTTGTACCCATAAAATTGAGCAGTGTAGTTATGGTATGTCACTGAGAACTATACTGAAATATCTGCCCTCCCACTTCCCAACAAAGTTGGGTGACTTTGAATAAATGTTTAAAGTTCTTTTTGTCTCCATTTCCTCATTTTCTAAATAAAGAGGATAATTCTTCCTTCTCAGGTGTATTTTGAGGATTTGAGATAATTAATATAAGACATTTAAGTGTTTGAAATCACATGTAGGCTTCCTGGGTGGCTCAGTGGTAAAAAATTCGCCTGCCAATGCAGGAGATGCAGGTTCCATCCCTGGGGCAGGAAGATCCCCTGCAGAAGGAAATGGCAACCCACTCCAGTATTCTTGCCTGGGAAATCCCATGGACAGAGGAACCTGGTAGGCTACAGCAGTCCATTGAGTCTCAAAGAGTCAGACACAACTTAGCGACTAAACAACAACAAATAATCAAGGGTAGATGGGGCCTGATAAGAGTAGCTGTCATGTGGTCATCATCACCATGAGCTACTCGGTCTCAGCATCCTCAGCATCAGTGTCATTAGCATCTTCACCAGCATTTTTGTTAGCGCTACTGGCAAGATGCAATCAAACCTCTGAATTGTCCATTGAACACGTCCAGTCCAACCTTGGTCTGATGATTTAATATTCTCCAGCACCCATGACTTAATATTCTCTTGCATCCATGCCTCGTGGCTGGCTAATCTTGGCTTGAATACCTCCAATGCCAGGGAACTCATTTCTTCCCAGGGTAGCCTGTTCTATTTCTAGAAAAGATTTTAAATACAACTAAACTAGGCTTTACAAGTCTCTAATATTTAAAATAAATGGCCAGTCCTGGCCTCATTACTCACATCTGAAATGATTTATATACCAATTATGTAAGGGACTTGCTTTCACTGTTTTCTCATAAATATTATAGATCAATTAAGTCCTTGTTTTTCCCTTGTCTAAGCATGAAGATTCCAGAACAAAACTTGGAAACTGGCTGACAGGAGGAGGCAGCAACATGCCCCACCAGTCTTCATTCCCAGCCTGGGCTCTGTCACCGGTTGTAACGCTGGGATCAGGAGTTCCCACTGTTCTGCCAGGCTACTCCTCCTCTCAGCCAGTCACTCCTCTTATTTCATTTGGCTGACTGTGGTATTGTGATACCTAACATGGGCCTTATACTGCTTTTGATCATAACGATGTGAAGATAAAGGATGTGAATATAGATAGACAAGTTATATGATCTCAGAGAATTTACAATCTTATTGGAAAAGACCCTGATGCTGGAAAATTGAGGGCAGGAGGAGAAGGGGGTGGCAGAGGATGAGATGTTTGGATGGCATCATCAACTCAACGGACACGAGTTTGAGCAAAGTCTGAGAGATAGTGAAGGACAGGGAAGCCTGGTGTGCTGTAATGCATGGTGTCCCAAAGAGTCAGACATGACTTAGCAACTGAACAACCACGATAGGGGAATCACAGCAGATAAGTGAAGAAAGATGATAATTTCAGTGAGCTATAAGTGCTAAAGAAAATTAAAACTGGGCAATATGACAGAATGTTGGGTGGAGTGTGGGGAGACATTTTAAACTGAGCAGTCAGGGGAGGAAGTGACAGTTTAGTGGAGGTCTTCCTGATAGAGGAGACAGCCATCTGAAGATCTAGAAGTGCACTGCTCCAGGCAGAGGGAGCATCCTGCAGGAATGAGCTTGGTCAGCTTGATGAGCAGAGTGCTTGACTAGAGGGAGCTTTCAGGGCACGAGGCTGATCAGATAAGCAGGCCCAAAGGCATTTCTGTTCTGATGGCCTTGGGAATCCATCAGAGGGCTTTGAGTAGTGGAGTGAGATTGTATGGTTCATGTGTTTAAAAGGTCACTTAGACTGTAGATGGATTGTACAAGAGCAGAGTGGAAGTGGGTGGTCAGTGAGACTGTTGGTGGTTGTCCAGGTTAGAGACAATGGTGGCTTGGACTGGGTTCTTAGCAATGGAGATGGAGAGAAGAGGACAGACCCAGGGAATACTCTGGAGGTGGAGCTGAGGGGACTTGCAGGAAACAAGGCCAAGTAAGAAGTCAATGAGGCCTCTACGTGTGAGGTTTGAGCAACTGGATGTCTAGTAATACTATTTACTGAGCTGGGGAAGATTGGGGATAAAAACTTTTGGAGGTGAAAATTAAGAGTTCTCTTAGGGGCATACGAATTGCATTGAGATGGATATTGAATATCTGAGAGAAGAGATGGTACTGTAGCTCAGCATACAAGCCAGAGGTGGAAGTACCAACTCGGGGAGTTGTCAGCCTAGGATGGTATTAAAAGATGCAGGACTGGAGAGAGTATTCTCAGTGTGCTGTGGCAAAAATCCACTCAAAATTGTTAGCTGACAGCAGCCACTGGATTAGTAAGTGTGTGCCATTCAGATTTTTCTTACTTTTCTTCCTCTGATTGAGGAAACATACCTAAAGGGCCATGAAGATACAAGACGTTGGTTGGAATCAGTTAGAGAGATGATGTCTTCCTTTACCTCAGTGGATATGCAATCTATCCACTTGATTGATAGTTGAAAGAGAGATGTACAAGTCATTAATTACAGAACATAGACGGTTAACCTGGAGAGAGAGTGCAGGTGTCAGCAAGTCCTAGACTAAAGCACAGGGAGGAGCAGTTTGGTGGGCATATTAGGGAGGACTTCACAGGGAAGATGCTCTCTGTAGGGAAACCTGTATGATGAAAGACATTTTAGAGGTTTAAAAAGGGAGGCAGTAAAAGCATTCCAGGCAGAGGGAGACCTTGCAGAGAATGGATTGGGATGAGGCAGAGAGAGACACAGTAGGGACCATATAGTAGGAACTCAAAGCAGATTTGTGGAATGAATGAACCGTACCCTACTGATCCTGTGTCGGGGCCGGCCATTTCTCCTGTGCCCAAAGCCAGCCCTTGTAATGGATTTGTCCCTGTGTTCTGAGATGTAGATCTTGCATAGCTCAGGGAAAGAAGCAGGAGCCTCTCACCTTGTGCTGAGAATCGAAGGGCAGGGAAGAAACAAACTCCTCCCATGAGGCCAATAATGATGACACTCAAGATTGTGGACGGCGCGCTTGTTCCAAAGGTACCGTTGGGCATGCAGGCCGCCTCGCAGTAAATCACGCTGCACCAGGCCTCGCAGCACATTACTGGCTGGCTTGGTGTGTTCTCTGGGGGAACAAGGACAACAGATCCAGGAAGTGAAAGGCAGGTCTGCAGAGAACACCAGAGCCAGACAGGCACCCTGTGCCCCTCATTCTGGAGTTGGAGAAACTGAAGGTCTGAGAGAGCCATCACCTACCTAGCTGCCATGACAAATTAGTGCCTCTGCCCTTTTGCTCCCTTTCTTTGAGGTTGGAAGTGTTTAGCTGCTCCGCGTGTACCTGTTTCTGGCTCCAGGGGAGTTGCTGTCATCTGCTGTCACGGTGCCCTGTTCCCCAGCATGGCCCTCCTCTTGCCTTGTGCTCAGAAGGCTGGGTTCAATGCTGGATAGAAGCTTACTATACGCCCCTCCCTGAAGAATCATGGCATCTGTATGATTCAGATCATCAGTCCAGAGAATGGTGATACTTTGGGTGTGGACATTGTTGGGCTGTCCTTGAAGTCTCCATCATTGGGCGGGTCTTTATCAAGCCAGTTTTGACTGGAGGCAGTTATAGCTGTCTTTGGAACTTGAAAGACTGTTTTATGCTTCCCCAGAAGCCAAAGCATCATTTTCCTCCCTCCAAGCTGTCTGAATTGCTTCCCAAATGACTTGGGGACAGACGGTTGGCTTATGCTCCTGTTCTGGGCCTCCCTGGATCCTTCTTGTCTTGTGTCTGGGGTGGTTGTTCATTTTGGAAATTGAAAAGGAAGATGCTGTTAGACCACAGGGAAGCTGGGGGTAGGAGGCCTGAGGAGAAATGAAAGGGGTGTGGGGTGGGGACCACAGAGCAAATAGTGGTGGAAAGCTGGATAATTCAAGTTGAGACACTTAGGCTGATGTATGACTCTTGTAAATCCATAAGCAGCTTATAGATGCCTGGCAGACTAGTTTCTTCAGTGTAAATGCCTTTTTTTTTTTTTTTTCCTTTTAATGAGCCTGGAATAGCAATCCTGTAGTATATGACAGCAGGCCCTTTGTTTACAGGCAAGTAAGGTACTGAAGATGAGAAAAAAGGAGGAAAGTGTTGTTATTTCTGGGCAATCCCAGCTCCCTGAGAGCTAGGATCCAACCAGTCCCACTTACTGACCTCTTCTCACCACCGCATTACATGGCACATAGTAGGTGCTCCGAAAGAATTTGTTGAATGAACAGATGATTTGTTAGAAGAGAATTCGTCTCTAAAAACACCCTACTTTCAGCTTTTTCCCCCCAGAATTTTCTAGCATCAGAAACTTCAGCATATTATTATGTTCACAAGAAAGAACTCAGTAATCATTTATATTCACACAGCATTTAACAAGGTATTTCACATTCACTGGCCTGACTGTGCTCCCCACTGGATTGATGGCTTCTTCAGATCAGGTATCTTGTCCATCTCCTCTTGTGATTGTAACCCTGATCCTGTTGGCCTGAGGCTCGTGATTGACATTCATTCAGAACCCAAACAGCTGCCAGTACTACACCAGGCACTGGGTTACTGGTGGTGAGCCATAGGGACAATAGATATACATGGCAACCTACCAAACACAGTGTGACCAGTGCTGGGAAGGAAGAGAGTAGTTCTGAGATAGAGAATGACTGCTCTAACTTAGCTTGTGATGGGGTCAGAGGTCTCTAGGATCTCTGAAGTTTCACTTATCTGAAATTTTTATCCCATACCATCTTCCCACTTTCTGATGTTGTCCCCACTATGGGAAGTGACAAGGTACACCTGAGAGATGTTAAGACATTCAATGAACGTCCCGGACTGGCTCCCTGGGTGATTGATTCCTTCCCTCCCTCCATCCTTCCTTTCTTTCATTCCTTTGATTCATTCATTTATTCAATCAACTAACATCTATTCAGCACCTACAACTTTCCACACGCTGTGCTGGTGCTGCGAATATACCAATGAGCAAAACGGGCATCGTCCCCACCTTTGAGAAGCTTATGGTCTCCTAGGTGGAGGCTCATTAATCAAATAATCCTAGAATGTCTTATTATGAACACCAGAAAGTGCTGTGAAAGCAGATTCCATGCTTCAGTGAGTGTGTTTAACATGGAGGCTTGAGCTGGTATAGTGGTTCCAGAAGGGTCTCCCCATGGAGGTGATGTAGACAAGGACATGAAGGAAAGCTGTACATCACAAGGCACCATCAGAGGAGGGTGGACAGCCCTGAAGTGACTTATAGATAGGTCCTAACATCGTGGTTGGAGAATCAGTGACCTTCATGTTAATTCTGCAAAGTGGGCAAGGGTGACTCTATTGTAGAGATGTATTTTTACAGATGAGAAAGAACTGTGGCTTGAGGAAGGTGAGTGAGTCACTCAGTCCCATTGAAGCAGGACAGAACTGGGGCTTGTGCCTCATCGCATAGCCTGGAAGTCTCTCTAGAACTTTCCATGCCCTCCCGTGCCATAGTCTTCTGGCTATAGTTAAAGTATCTGATGACTACCCGGCTGGCTAATTGTCACTAGGCCAGCTTCAGGCACATATACTAAGTCACGGTTGGGAATGTCACTTCCAGGTCCCATTACTTTTTTCTCCCAATGAAGAAAGATGAATAGTGATAGTCATGTAAGCCTCAAAGCTGGGGATCTAGCCCTGCCTGTTCATTTTTCAAGTCTGCATCTAGTTGCTAATATACTGTATCATGTCCAAGGTCAAACTAACAATGGCATTTGGAGACTCTGGGCTTCTTAACAGAACACTTTTTTTTACCTCTTCTGCCTAAAACACTTGGGTAAAAAAATGGATGCCTGCTTAATATGCCTGATCCATTCCCATAAAGTTATAATAACTATCTTGGGCAGGAGAAAGCCCAGATTAAACACAAGTGTCTTATCTAGTTCCTTCTCTCCCTTTCTCTCATTCTCCCTTTCAGCTTTGTAAAAAGCATCGTTATCTCCTGAAAGCTAATACATCACTGGGGATAACCTGTATTTTCATAATAATACCCCCTGATTGTGTGGAATTTTAACTTTCCCCTAAAAATCCCTTATATGGGTTTTTATGAGGATGTTTGTTCAGACTGGAAAATGCAGTAGGTGTGAGGGCTTTGAAGTCAGGCCCCCCTACTCGCAACTCAGCAGCTCTGTGATTGCAGGTAAGGTACTTAGCCACTCTGAGCGTCATCCCTCTCTTCTGTGAAGCTGAAATGAATGTTGGGAAAGAATGGGATGGGATCCAAGGAAGAAACCTGTGCAAAGCACAGAGTTGAGGCAGCCTGGAACATGATTGGTTCTCATTCAACTTCAGTTGTCATATCACGGTTGTCCTCTTTCATAGATGAAGACCTGTGGGGACCAGAGACCAAAGTGGACCTGCCTGGGACCACACAGCTAGTTAGATCCTGAGTCTGACCAAAGCCCATCCCTGCCGACCAGGTGCCCTGCATCCTGTATGTCCACTCAAACCCTTATTCTTCAGGCAAAAAACAAGTCTCAAATATCAATGGGAAAACAGCATTCATCCCATTGCCTACTTGTGACCTGAATTCCTGGGCTCTCAGGTGAGTGTTCCTGCCTCCCCCAGCCCCTCTCTTTTGCACCGGAAGTCCTCCATCTTGCCGCAGCATGCAGGGGTATCACTAGGGAGAACATGCTAGTCACGTTTCCACTTACTTCTTTCCTCTGGGTTAGCCCGTTTTCATGAAAATAGAGCAGGGAGGAGGAGGAGTGTTGGTATGATCTTTATCATCATTTATCGGAGCAAACTTGAATCGGTTTCTTTTGGAGGAAAACTTCCTCTGAAGACTGACAAGGCAGTAGAAGATAGTAGAGCCACTCAGGCAGCCCAAGGGAGGCATGAGATAAAAAGAATCCCTTACGCTCCTGCTGGCTTTAAAGCTCTCAGAGCATTTCATGCATACCACTTAGTTTGGTCCTCTTGGTAGTCCTATACGACAGGAAGAATAGGGAGTCCTATCCTTAGGTGGGTAAACTGAGCCATGGGGTATCAGGTATGTCATATAAGGGCAAAGCTATTTCTGCAGTCATTTTTTCAGCAAACCTTAGGCATGGAGAGATAATGCAGACATTGACCTGACCTGGAGGAACACCCATTAGCTGGGGAAATCAGCACAGGAACATGAATAAGAAATTGTATTATTTGGTTAGCACAGTGACATCCATAAGTCAGAGGACATTAAAGGAAAGAGAAGAAAACCCAGTTTAGCCTAAGGGGGAGTGGTAATCAGGGAAGGCTTCCAGGAGGAGGTGATGCCTGAGATTTAAGGCTGAAGAGGTATAATCTAGGTGAAGGGGTTGGGAAGACAGCACAAGCAAAAGCATGGCTTGGAGAAATGGCCTGAGAATTTTAAAAAATGAGGAATGGAAAATCAAAGAAATCATCGAACTTGGATCTTAAAATGCCCTAAATGCCTTCCTAGGGACCTTGAGTTGGTCACTGGGAGTGGGGGTGGGGGTGGGGGCATTGGAGGGTTTTGGTAAGGGGATACATGCCTAGTTTCACCCAGATTAGAACTCAGATGTTTGATCTTCTGGTGCAACACTCTGGTACCCCAGTTTTACAGCCAGGGCCACGTGTTCAGGCCTTATCACAAGCCTAAGCCTCCCTCAGCCTCCTAGAACCCACCAGCCCCTCATCAGAGAACCCACAGTTGGCCAACGCAGGTGGCAAAGTCTCTCAGGCTCTGTATCCTTCCTCTGACATTGTGCCTTTCTTCTGCTTATTGGGCTGTTGTCTTCTCAGGACCAAACCTCATATGCTCTAGCCCCTCGCAGAGCCCTTCTGCATATCCAATTGTCTCCATCCATCCGGCTTTAAGTGCCAGCCTTCACCCACACCTCTCGCACCCTCCCCCTTCCCCATCCACCTCCTGCCTTGGGAATGGCCCTTGCTGGGTGAAGTTTTGCTTTCATACCACCGTTTTCTATAGCATCAGGGCCCCAGGACCTGGAACAAGGATTCTTGCATCTCAGCACCCCTGACTCCGTACTTATCTACTTTGTCGTTCATATATACACATATGCTCTCTCTGAAACCGCTACTTTTGAGATATCTTGTCTGGTCTGTTGTAAAGAATGTGAACTGCTCTGTTAGGTCCTAACAATTGCTAACCATGTGGCCTTATGAATTCTCTACCGGCCTCTTTCTTCATCTGTAAATTAGGGATCACATTAATATCTACATCCAAGGGATGCTGTGAGATTTAAATGAGATAATGCATGTAAAGGACTTAATGTGGTAAATACTTGATAAATCTTTTTTTTTTTTTCCCCATTATCGTCATGCTGGGGCTTCCCAGGTGGCACTAGTGGTAAAGAACCCACCTGCTGATACAGGAGACATAAGAGACATAGGTTCGATCCCTGGGTTGGGAAACTTGCCTGGAGGAGGACATGGAAACCCACTCCAGTATTCTTGCCTGGAAAATTCCATGGACAGAGGAGCCTGGCAGGCTACAGTCCATGGGGTCGCAAAGAGTCGGACACGACTGAAGCAACTTAGCATACATGTAGTGACTTTATGAGGCATCCGGTTCAGATGGTGGAGGAAATGGAGCAGCATCATTAGACCCTCTCTTTGTAGGAAGTGCAAACACTCACCATGTAATTCATCCAAAGTGGCTTTTAGAGAGGCAGGAAGAAAGGTGAAAAAGCTTCAGTGACGGGGTTGGGAGGTTAGTTATCAGATTGTCTGGGTTCTAGTTCACCTCTGCCACTAACTCCTCTGCAGACTGGGGTCTATAAAGCTCACTCTTTCTTTAGCTCTCATCTCTCTCACCCATAAACAGAGTGGGCTTCTTCTGGTGGCTCAGATGGTAAAGAATCTGCCTGCAGTGCAGGAGACTGACCTGGGTTCACTTCCTGGGTCAGGAAGATCCTGTAGAGAAGGAAATGGCAACCCACTCCAGCATTCTTGCCTGGAGAATTCCATGGACAGAGGAGCCTGGTGGGCTATACAGTCCATGGGGTCACAGAGTTGGACACAACTGAGTGACTAACACTTTCACTTTTAAACAGAATAGCCTCTGGCTGAATACTGCCAGCTCTCCTAGTTTGTGATTCTACCACTGGAGTGTACATTAAGTCCATTCTCAGCCTCTGCCAAGTCTGGAGCTACTCAGGGCTGGGACGTCTGATCACGTGGGATGTCTGGTCTGGGCCAGAGGCTGGACTTGGAACTGCAGTGTCCACCTGCCACTGCCTGGGTAAGGGAGAGGATGGTGCTATTGCCCATCCAACAGACACCAGCCCTCCCATCCCCAAGCTGCAACTCGAGGCTGGTGCTGGGAGTCTAGTTCTGTGGTCCATTTTTGGTAGTTCTGGATACATTTTAAAGTTCCAGACCAATCTAGGACATTTGCCACAAATTTAGCTGGAGTCAACAGTCTTGTTCTTTGCTTTAGCCCCTCTGAGGGCTTCTGTGCCTGATCAGCCAGCAACTGGTGGGGTCAGAAGATGGGCCAAGATAGGGGCAGAAAGCTGATGGAAAAGAAGCAAGCAGAGGCTGAGAGGTGGGTTCTGAATAAATACTGGATGGATGGATGGATGGATGGGGTGAGACTGCATAGATGGATGAATGGGTGGTGGAATAAGTGAGGGAGAGGCACTGAGGGGGATTGGCACCAATCCTGTCAGTGAGAGGGTGATGAATAAGTATTTGCCAAGTTGATGTTGAAGAAATTTGGGAGAGAAAAAAATGAGATGGAAGAATATAAAGAGAAAATAGAGCAGGGTGGAAAATGACCGAGAAAGAAATACAAAAAAAGAAAACAGTAGACAAGGAAAAAGTGACAATAGGAAGGAAAGATAAGAGGGAGAGAGAGAGGGAACCATGAGAGGTGGATGTGGCAGACAACAGACTGAGACACAGGTGAAAGTGGGGGAGTGTCCTGCCTATAGTTCTTCCATATCCTTTGCTAGAGCTGCCTGAAGTTCCAACACTGGAATTAGAAACTTTGTGTATGTGGTGTGTGTGTGTGTATTTGTGTGTATGTGTGTGTGTGTGTGTGCGGTGTGTGTTAAGGCACTGACCTCTACTAAAATCCAGAATTTCCTGAACTAGTACAAAACCAGAAATTGTTATCAGGTTATTCCTTCTTAAAGCCAGCCTGAGAGCAGTGTTTGGATTCAGTTGCCTTGAAAAGATAAGTAAGCAAGCCCAGGCCAGGTCCGTGGGCTGCATTTCCAGGGCAGTGATGGAAAAGGTAAACAGCAGAGAACCAGGTCCTGCAGCAGGGAGTTCAGTTCAGTCACTCAGTCATACTCGACTCCTCACGACCCCATGGACTGCAGCACTCCAGGCTTCCCTGTCCATCACCAACTCCAGGAGCCTACTCAAACTCATGTCCACCAAGTCAGTGATGCCATCCAACCATCTCATCCTCTGTCATCCCCTTCTTCTCCCGCCTTCAATCTTTCCCAGCATCAGGGTCTTTTCCAATGAGTCAGTTCTTCACATCAGGTGGACAAAGTATTGGAGTTTTAGCTTCAGCATCAGTCCTTCCAATGAATATTCAGGACTGATTTCTTTGAGGATTGACTGGTTGAATCTCCTTGCAGTCCAAGGGACTCTCAAGAGTCTTCTCCAACACCACGGCTCAAAAGCATCAATTCTTCAGCACTCAGCCTTCTTTATAGTTCAACTCTCACATCCATACATGACTACTGGAAAAATCATAGTTTTGACTAGATGAACTTTTGTTGGCAAAGTAATGTCTCTGCTTTTTAATATGCTGTCTAAGTTGGTCATAGCTTTTCTTCCAGAAGAAAGCATCTTTTAATTTCATGGCTGCAGTCACCATCTGCAGTGATTTTGGAGCCCCCCAAAATAAAGTCTCTCACTGTTTCTGTTATTTCCCCATTTACTTTCCATGAAGTGATGGGACCAGATGCCATGATCTTAGTTTTCTGAATGTTGAGTTTTAAGTCCAAAAATTCTCTTATGTGTGAGGTCCTTTGACTTCTATCTTATTTGACGTCTGACCATTCCTAAGGGGCATCCCAAGTTGGAGCAAGAAGTCCCTAGAGACTGTTTGGTCCAGGGGTCCCCATCACAGGGTACATATACCAGTGGTAGTAGCAAGGGAATTTTTTAATGGAATGCAGGTGAACATTTTTGTTTATTTGAATAATTACATATATGCTGAGATAGTTATCCTCAACTGATGTAAGTGATGCTGGTTTTTAACAGTGATAAGGTTTTCTTATTAAAATTTAAGCAAAGAGAGTTGAGGTAAAGACAGATTATTAAATAAGTTATGATGAAGCTGTCATGCCATCTTGAAGAGGCACCAAGATGGCATAACCATAGTTTGGGAAATGCATTTCTCATTCAAACTCCTCCTTTCACATATAGGGCCACTGGGACCCAGAGAAGGGAAATATCTGGCTTAGAACCAGGGGTGGAGTTGGACCAGAACCCCAGCCTCCCATCTCCTCAGTGAGCTTTCTTTTTGCCTGTAGTGCCCCACAATCCTCCTCTGATCATCCTTCTTAAAGCCTCAAGCAATCAATCTGTTAATTACGGGTCTGCTTGACAAATTCTAACCCCCCTATTGCTTCCATTCATGGATGAAAATAATTTGTTTCACAATTACTTGTCATGGTAGCTACCTTGAAACCACATGAGCATTAGACACAGTGTGATTGTTGTGGATTGTCCTTGATTTATAGAATAAGTAAATACTGAGAAAAAATGGTGTACAATTCAAATTTGTACAAATCAAATTCCATTGATTTACTTTATCTTGGAGGTGTTTGATTTTAATTTTTGAATTCTTTTCGGTTGGTAATTGCTTCAAGACATTTATTGATTGTAAAGAAAAGAACACTAGACTAAAAGGTTGGAAAACTGGGTACCAGGTCCAACCCTGCAATCTCATAAAATGTGATCTTGAGAAATCTTGAACCTCTTTGCATGTCAGCTTCCCCAAATGAAATAAAAAAATGGCAGGGTTTGAGGGGAGGATCTCTGTAAGCCTTTCCTCTATCTCTAATCTCAGAGGCTTCCCTGATTGTATGTTCTTGATCCCAATTGACTTTCTCTCCTCTCTAGCCTTTTCAAAGTTGAGAATACATAAAAGTTAGACCACCAACAGGAACAATTTCAAATCATGTCCATGCTAAGATTAGAAAATGGGGGTAAAGAGACAGAAGGAAGGCAAGGGCTGGCATGAGGTGAAGATGCAGTGAACAGCTTTGGAATTGTCTGTCTAGCTTCCCTTTGCAAAGAGTTACCCCTTGTCATCATCAAAATCACTGCAGAAAGATTATATTATACTATGACCTCACCTTTAAGACATAAACTAATTGATTCAGGGGCTTGTAGGCACCTGCCCAAATTTGGGCTAGTCAGAGTATCTCATGGAGAATTTTATAGTCTTGAGAAAGAGAATCTAGACACTTTGAGTGTCTTTACTAATGTAAATCTTGGGGGCTGCTAGCAGTCATTTTTGTCTTCAGCCATGAATGCCATGATAACTGAAGGAATGAGCAGAATAGAACTGAAGCAGGCACACGAGGAAAAAAAAAGAGAAAAGGAAAAGAATATGACTTCTGATCGCACTGAGACTTCAATTCCTTATTTCTGATGCTTAGCTGCATTTCATCCTTACCCTTATTGAGATACCCCACTATCCTTATAAATTATTCCCCAACACACTCTTTCTTATTGCCAAGGCTGGTGTAAGTTGGGCTCTGTCACTTGCCAGGAAGGAGATTTCTAATAACTGACAGGGACCCCTTTCCAGACCCACCAAATCAGAATCTCTGGTGCTGGGTTCCAGACAGATATATATATATTTTAAATTTATTTATTTTTTAATGGAAGATAATTGCTTTACATAATTTTGTTGTCGTCAAACCTCAACATGAATCAGCCATAGGTATACATATATCCCCTCGCTCTTGAACCTCCCTCCCATCTCCCTCCCCATCCTACCCAGCTAGGTTGATACAGAGCCCCTGTTTGAGTTTCCTGAGCCATATAGCAAATTCCCATTGGCTATCTATTTTACATATGGTAATGTAAGTTTCCATGTTACTCTTTCCATACATCTCACCCTCTCCTCCCCTCTTCCCATGTCCATAAGTCTATTTTCTATGTCTGCTTCTCCACTGCTGCCCTGTAAATCAATTCTTCAGGACCATTTTTCTAGATTCCGTATATATGTGTTAGAATACAATTTCTCTTTCTGACTTACTTCATTCTGTATAACAGGCTCTAGGTGCACCCACCTCATTAGAACTGACTCAAATGTGTTCCTTTTTATGGCTGAGTAATATTCCATTGTGTATATGTACCACAATTTCTTTATCCATTCATTGGGGCAAAGACAGCCTCTTCAATAAATGGTGCTGGGAAACTGGACAACTATATGTAAAAGAATGAAATTAGAACACTTCCTAACACCACACACAAAGATAAACTTAAAATGGATTAAAGAGCTAAATGTAAGACCAGAAACTAAAAAACTCTTAGAGGAAAATATAGAAAGGCACTTCATGACATAAATCAAAGCAAGATCCTCTATGACCCACCTCTTAGAGTAATGGAAATAAAATAAAAATAAACAAGTGGGACCTGATTAAACTTAAAAGCTTTTGCACAGCAAAGGAAAGTATAAGGTGAAAAGACAACCCTCAGAATAGGAGAAAATAATAGCAAATGAAACAACTGACAGAGGATTAATTTCCAAACTATACAAGCAGCTCACACAACTCAATACCAGAACAACAAACTACCCAATCAAAAAGAGGGAAAAGGCCTAAACAGACATTTCTCCAAAGAAGACATACAGATGGCTAACAAACACATGAAAAGATGCTCAACATTGCTCACTATTAGAGAAATGCAAATCAAAACTACAATGAGATATCACCTCACACCAGTCAGAATGGCCATCATCAAAAAGTCTACAAACAATAAATGCTGGAGAGGGTGTGGAGAAAAGGGAACGCTTTTGCACTGTTGGTGGGAATGTAAATGGATACAGACTGATATTTGAAGTAAAAACTCCGAAGATGATGCTTATGTGCAGCCAGGCTCAAGAACCTGCTGAGAAGTACCATGGAGAGAAACTTCTAGAGTAGCACTCTTGAAGTGTCTCAATCTGATTCAGCTCTAACCACCTACGCTCTCTCAAGCTCAATTTGTAACAGGTCCTCACCTGTTACACAGAGATCGTTCTCCTCATCTTCCTCTCTTCCCAGAGCTGTTGCGAGGAGTGAAAGGGGCACACCTGTGGCAGGTTGCGTTCCCCAGGAAGCTGACTCCAGGGGAGATGGGCGGGCCGGAAGTTCACTCGAGTTGCTCTCAGGAGCCGCTCTTGGGAGAGGAGAGGCAGGGCAGCAGGCTGGGTGAGAGGACAGAGGCCCCCCGGGTAGCTCTGCGTGGAGAAGACCCTTCAGCACTGTCCTCAGTTGGCCTGAGGCAGCCCTTCTGTCCATCAGTCACTGCAGGCGGGCGGGCACACAGCTGCCCAGACCTCCATTCTCGGAGGGGCGTCTGAGCGGCACTTCACAGGTTAGTCAATTCCTTCACACTCTTTGTTCCATAAATAAAGGGAACTCCTTACCCTCCTGAGACCTTGCCTGCCTTGAGCGTGTCCTGTTAGAATAAAGCCCCTCCACCTCTGTAAACTTTGAAACCTCTAGGCAACCCCTGCTTCAACCTGAATTCAGTCAGTCCCCACATTTTATTATCCTTTGTTTTTGCTACTATTGTCTTAGTTCAGTTTTCTATCTTCTCGTTTGAATTATTTCAACAGCTTCCTGATAGCTCTCCCTGCTTCCTGAATTCTTTTGCTGAAATTTATCCTGCTCGCAACTGCCAGAGGGATGCCTCTCAAAGACAGAGCGGAGCCTCTGATTACTGTGCAGAAAACCTTTCAGCGGTTCCTTACTGCCCTCAGGGTATAGACCAAGTTGTGGGATGGCCTACAGTGCTGTCTTCGTCTGGTTCTTTCCCTCCCTTCTTCCCTCCCAGTAAGCTGCTCACAGCTTCTGTCACACAGTGAGTGCGCTGCTCTGTGCCGTCTTGTCTTTTCTTGTGCTGTTCACTCCTCTTAGAATGACCTTGCTTTGAAATGTGAAACAGATCGACAGTCCAGGTTCATGCATGAGACAGGGCACTCAGGGCCGGTGCACTGGGATGATTCTGAGGGATGGGATGCGGAGGGATGTGGGAGAGGGGTTCAGAATGGGGAACACGTGTACACCCATGGCTGATTCATGCAATGTATGGCAAAAACCACTACAATATTGTAAAGTAATTCAGAGATCAGATCAGTCGCTCAGTCGTGTCCGACTCTTTGTGACCCCATGAATCGCAGCACGCCAGGCCTCCCTGTCCATCACCAACTCCCAGAGTTCACCCAGACCCACGTCCATCGAGTCAGTGATGCCATCCAGCCATCTCATCCTCTGTCGTCCCCTTCTCTTCCTGCCCCCAATCCCTCCCAGCATCAGACTCTTTTCCAGTGAGTCAACTCTTCGCATGAGGTGGCCAAAGTACTGGAGTTTCAGCTTTAGCGTCATTCCTTCCAAAGAAATCCCAGGGCTGATCTCCTTCAGAATGGACTGGTTGGATCTCCTTGCAGTCCAAGGGATTCTCAAGAGTCTTCTCCAACACCACAGTTCAAAAGCATCAATTCTTCAGTGCTCAGCTTTCTTCACAGTCCAACTCTCACATCCATACATGACCACAGGAAAAAACCATAGCCTTGACTAGACAAACCTTTGTTGGCAAAGTAATGTCTCTGCTTTTGAATATGCTATTTAGGTTGGTCATAACTTTCCTTCCAAGGAGTAAGCATCTTTTAATTTCATGGCTGCAGTCACCATCTGTAGTGATTTTGAGCCCAGAAAAAGCCTCCAATTATCCAACCAGTCCATTCTAAAGGTCAGTACTGGGTATTCATTGGAAGGACTGATACTAAAGCTGAAACTCCAATACTTTGGCCACCTCATGTGAAGAGTTGACTCATTGGAAAAGACCCTGATGCTGGGAGGGATTGGGGGCAGGAGGAGAAGGGGATGACAGAGGATGAGATGGCTGGATGGCATCACCAACTCGATGGACATGAGTTTGAGTGAACTCTGGGAGTTGGTGATGGACAGGGAGGCCTGGTGTGCTGTGATTCATGGCGTCGCAAAGAGTCGGACATGACTGAGCAACTGAACTGAACTGAAAATAAATAAATTAAAAAATAAAAAAAATTAATAAACACACACACCCCACAGAAAGAATGACCTTGCCCTTCCCATCTGGTTAATTCATATACATCCTTTAAGATGGCACTTCCCCCCAAAACAATCCTGGACTCTCTCGGGGGCTCCCAATGCTTTTATCCAACATAACTCATCTTTTTATGTTATTTTGCTTGCTTTTTATTATTAAAAATTATAATCCTAATATCTAACATTTATTGACTGCTGACTTGGTATACCATGCTAAATGCTTTATATAGATTATCTCATTTAACCCTCAGATAACCTTATGATGTTAGTACTATTCTTATATCTATAGAAGAGTGAATTGAGCCCGGAAGTTATTCATTCAATGTCACGTAGCTAGTGTAGTTAGGATTTGAAGCCAAGGCTGTCTGATTACACTATTTTGTTTTATTAATCATTTAACCTCAGAACTCAGAATGGTGTCTAGCATATCACCTTTTGAACTAAATCTGGCACAGTGACTAGATCATGGTTTGTTTTCCATAATGGATTTCCCCGCTGTATCAAATATGTAGAAATAGGTTGATCTGTCTTTCATTTCAGTAAAGGTAATATAATGCCTATTTATTTTTCCACATGGTAAAGATAGGTTCTTGCTTGGTTTAAATTTCAGATCCTGTGTAGTAGATACAACTTCTACCTGAGTTAGTAGGGGTCCAAGGAGTAAAGAAATAGTAGATGTGTATTGTGTCTCTTGCAACCCCTTTTAACCTCCTCACTACCCCAACAAGGCAGGTTTCACTTTCTCAGTTTTACATCTTTGGAAAGAGAGGCCTTGGAATGTAGAGTGACCTCATCATTGTCATATGGCTAATATGTGGAGGAGCCAGGGTTCAGATTCAAGCCCGTCCAGCTCCACACTCTTCACTTATTCCTGAATCCCCCTGCAGTCCTGCCCACCTCTGTTCCTGGAAAGGCTGGCTTGTCCCCAGAGATCAGAACAGCTTCTAATGATCATTAATGTTCTTCAGTTCAGTTCAGCTCAGTCGTGTCCGACTCTTTGCGACCCCATGAATTGCAGCACGCCAGGCCTACCTGTCCATCACCTAGGCATCTTCAATTGCTGGTGCCGTTGCTCCCCTGGGGGAGGGAGCTTCGCGATCTCCAGGTCCTGTGCTCTTCTATTAGGTAATGAGCAGGTAGCTCCCTGGGGAACCTGATGGAAATGCTGGGGCAGAGCCCTGAGCGCGGAAAGGGAACTGCTGTTTTTTGAAACCACCATCTTTCAGGGGTCTTGTCCAGGTATGTTGTTCAAGAGAAAGCTAAGAGTTTGCCTAAACCCATAGAGACAGAAAGTTAATGAGTGTTTACCAGCAGCTGAGGGGTGTCCTGGGGAGTAATTGCTTAATGGTTACCATGGTATGTCCTTTGAGGGTGATGAAAATGCTCTCAAACTAGGTGGTGGTGATGGTCGTGCAACTTTGTGAGTGTACAAAATGCACCAGAATTGTGCCTTTTAAAAGGGTTGTGCTGTGGGCTTAGTTGCTCAGTCATGTCTGACTCTTTATGACCCCATGGACTGTAGCCTGCAAGGCTCCTCTGTCCATGGGAATTCTCCAGGCAAGAATACTGGAGTGGGTTGAAAGGGTTACAATGGTATAGTTTGTGTCATCTGCATTTTACCACAATTTTAAAAAAAGTTTCCATAAACAAGTGGGCCAGGTTTGTGGACCATTTGCAAACAGGTATGGTTGTCATGCCCATCTATGTATCTAAACTGATTTCTCACAGCTGCTTTGGTAGTAAAATACAGTAATGAACAGCCGGCAGCTATAAACATGCCCACAGTCTGCGTGTCAGTGTGATTTGCTTTTACTCTCGATTCCTGCCCAGAACTTCTTCCCTGAATCCAAGGAGACAGTGTGGTGTGGCAGAATAAGCCTGGGCTTTAGAGTCATGTAGGCCCGTATCTGAATCCCAGGTTGCTATTTACTTACTGTGCTTGAGAGAACTTGACTATCTCTGAGCCTTGGGAATCTGTAAAACAGGAATGATAATAGCACTTTCCAAATAGAAGTTGCTGAGGATTAGAATTGCTATCCAAGGAGTCTGACATCTAGAAGGTGATCAGCAAATGCTGCTTCTCCCCTTCTTGTTTTATTCCTCCTCCTCTTCCTCCTTTTTTTCCCCTCCTAATTCCTCTCTTGTTCCTCATTATTATTGTTAAACAAAAAAGAAATGCTAAGGCTAGCAGAAGAGGGCGGACAAAGGAAAGGGTTTAGAGAAGCGGAATGTTCCGTAAATGATAAAGCTAACTGTAACGGCAACGATATTAAATGCATATTGACAGAGCTGTGATGCCTTCTGATCCTTCCACTCTCTTTCTCTTGTTCCTCACTTTTATTCTAGTAACATTCAGAATAGACTTATTATTCCCAATTGACAGATGGGGACACTGAGACTCAGGCAGGCCAAATCGGTGACTCCAAGTCACACTGGAAATGGCAAAGCCAGAACTGGAACAAGAGCCAAGTACACGCCCATGTCTGGCTTGCTGCTTTCTGCAACGACAGCTGTAGTCAGAGCTGCTGAATGTGTTTGTAACACCGTTCATAAAAAAGAGATACTGAGCTTTGTCATGCAAGGAGTTTGTCTTCTTGAGGTTGCTAAGAGATTCTGTTCGACTATCCTACACTCTGCTGATTCTCTTCACTAGGTGGCATAATCTGAGTAGAGATCATTAGTATTGTCATTAGGAGCCCTGAGTTCTAGTCCTGACTTGACCCTTAAAGCCTCTAGGAAGATAGCTTAAGTCATAGTAATATAGTTCACTTTTTAAAATTAGTTCATTCTTTAATTTATTCATAGGTTCTTTAATGAACAGGTTTTCTGCTAGGTGCCAGGAATAAATGGCAATAAACAAGCCAGATGTGTGTGTGTTTTTTTTTTCTTCTTCCTTTATGAAGTTTATATTTTACTGGAGGAGAAAAATAATTTAATAAGCAAAGCAGTACATAAATGAAATAATTACAATTTGTATCAAATGTTCAAAAGGAAATAAAAAAAGAGCCAGGATGGACATAACAGGCAGAGAGGGTGATCAGAAGGAAGACAGAGAACAGACTTTGAAATTGAGAGCTGACACCCAGTGAGAGGAGCAGGGGTGTCAAGGGAGCTGTTTCCAGAAGATGTCATGGATAGAGTGCTAAGGCTGGAGAGGATTCAGGGGGTTAGGAACTATCTTGCTGTACCTCACTGTGCACAATATTCGCTGAACTTAGGCAAGGTGTGAGCTGAGGGGCTGAAAGAGAACTCAAGGAGCCAGAGGAACTGAAGACATGAGAGGGTGTGGGGCAGGAGAGCCTGACCACTGCCATTTTGGCTAATTTGCTCTTTCCCTATAGGAACCTAAAGAAAACAGGGTGGCCACAGCTTAATGAGGAAGCAAAGAGTGGCCTGAGCTGAGACTGGGGAGAGACAGAGCCCAGGCTGTTCAGAGAGTGCCTGCTATAATAAAGACTTTGAATTTTAAGAGCTATAGGAATCCTTTGAAAGATGTGTGATCTGTTTTGCATTTTAAGAAGGTAAATCAAGTTGCTTATATGAAGAATGGGCCAGAGAGGGAAGCCAGGGGCCCAATTAAGACACTGTAACCATGAAACAAGCAAGAGTTGAGTGGCTTTGAATTGGAGTGATGACAAGACAGCAAGATACAGAGAGATTGATAATCTGTTTTGGAGACAGAATCTAAAGGACTTAATGATGGGTTGGCTGTGGAGAGGCATGGTCACAATAATTTTGTGTATGGCCCCTGGAAGCTGGGGGTGAGTGGGGTGGGAGTAGAGGAATAACTAGTTCCATTTTGAACATGTCGGACCATAAAGAAAAGGGCAGAGAGACGATGAAGAACAGGGAAACCAACGTTTGAGGACCTTGCATAAGGTCTGGAACAGCCGTTAAGGCACCGAGTGGCTGTAAGTACCTTTTGCTCTGAGTCCCAGTTTCTCCATCCATACTATATATGGAGTAGATGATATCTTGTGCTTGTCCCCACCTAAACATTCTATGATTCTAATAATATGCTTACTTGTCACTCATGGATCTATCTAAAATAGTGTAAACCTGTTTATTTTATTTTATTTTTTTGAGGGGGGAACACATGTACACCCATGGCTGATTCGTGTCAATGTATGGCAAAAACCACTACAATATTGTAATTAGCCTCCAATTAAAATAAATAAATTAATTAAAAAAATAAACCTGTTTGTATTTGAAATCTCTTCTACCCCTCACAGGGTGTCCCTTGTGGCTCAACTGGTAAAGAATCCATCTACAATGAGGGAAACCAGGGTTCTCTCCCTGGGTTGGGAAGATGCCTTGGAACGTAAAGGCTACCTACTCCAGTATTCTGGCCTGGAGAATTCCACAGACAGTGTAGTCTATGGAGTTGCAAAGAATCGGACATGACTGAGCAACTTCCACTCACTATTCCTCGTATGTTAGTGAATTCCTGCTGTAAATACCACTTCCTTTCCTTTGTCTTAAGGGATTTTTTTGAGGTCTTCACATGGGAGCCCTTCATCTGACTTTGTCAGAGTTGGGTGAACCTCCACAGAGTTATGAGCCAGAACTTTAATTCTGTTACATGCACCCATTTGTTACTTCTGTGTTTCTGGCACTTTCTTTATTTTTGATTGCTTAGACGTTAGCTCCCTAATTCACAAACTTTGCACATTAGAATAACCTGAGGATCCTTTAAAATTACTGATGCCTGGGCCTTACCGCCAGCTATTGATTTAGTTGAGATGTGAGCTGGGCATTGAGGCTTCTAAAAGCTCCTCAGGTAACTGTAATGTGCCACAAAGATTGAGAATCACTGTGTTCCTGATAACTAAGATGGGTGCGTGTGTATGTGTTCAGTTGCTAAGTCACGTCCCACTCTTTGCGACCCCATGGACTATATCCTGCTGGGCTCCTCTGTCCGTGAGATTCCCCAGGCAAGAATACTGGAGTGGTTTGCCATTTCCTTCTCTAGGGGATCTTCCTGACCCAGGGACTGAACCTGTGTCTACCGCATTGGCAGATGGATTCTTTACCACTGAGCCACCAGGGAAGCCCAATAATTAATATACTGCTTGATAATTAAGGTATGAGCTAGTAAATGGCAAGCTAGAAGGGTAAGACCCAAAACAGTGCCTCCTCTCTTAGGACTTTAGAAGTTCCCCAGAACCCCAGGCGTTCAAAGGATAAGGACTGGAAGGTGGAACAGAAGGATAAGTTATTATTATAGGGAAGAGGATCAGCTCTATGCCTTGTCCGGTGAGAGTCAACTACATAGCAAGTGTATTTTTCTGTTGTTTCTTCTCCTATTCCCCTCAACAGATTCAAGACTCTCGTCTAACCTGTCTTGAATCAAAATTTTGCTGTATTACTCAACACATACAGAACATACACTGTCACTCCTATCACCAACCAGACATTGGCAATCAATGAACTAAATCCTGAACATGTCCTCCCAAACTCTCACTACTCAATGATTGTGGTAGTCACTGCATCAGTGGGTCAGAGTTGGCAGAAAAATATCTATCATCTTGACTCTAAGGAATACATAGACATGCATTTTTTTGGAGGAGAGAGAAAGGATGTGTTTTCATAGTAAGTAATACATGGCCCTGTCCTTCTGATGTTTACTTTGAGAGAGCACCTTCATGTTCTGGTCTTAAGTTTTCTTATCTGAAATAGGAAGTTTGGATCCTTTAGTCTCCTAGTTGCAAAAGCACGAGAGGCCTGTCATTGCAGTGCTGTTTTCTTGGGCTAAGATCAGTGAAAGACAAATCAGATTCATTTCAAAGTCACATGTGGAAGATTCATTATTTGAGAAAAAGGGAGCCTTGAGGTCATTCATCCTCATCTAATAGGGATGAAGCAGATCTAGAAACCTCATCTCAAAAGGAGAGACATAACTTCTGGCTGTTTTGAGCTAGGTTTTATATTTATTCCCCCTTATTTAACCCAGTTCCTTTATGGAGCATAAATAAATTCTAAGGAGTAGAAGCATTGGAGAAGATTGAAAGATGACTGCATTTTCTCTCCCTCTCCAAATGTGAAGTTTAAAACTCGTATTTGCTTTTTCCTTCTTATTTATCAAGGACTATGGGCTTCCCTGGTAGCTCAGACAGTAAAGAATCCACCTGCCGGAGACCCAGGTTTGATTCCTGGGTCAGGAAGATCCCCTGGAGAAGAGAATGGCAACCCACTCCAATATTCTTACCTGGAGAATCCCATGGACAGAGGAGCCTGGTGGGCTACAGTCCATTGGGTAGCAAAGAGTTGGACATGGCTGAGCAGCTAACATTTTCACTTTTTTTTTTCACGCAGTTGCAAAGCTTAGTAAAAGTAACCAGAGGTATGAACTGTGTTTATAAAGGGTGAAGTCTCATCACTCCTATGCCTCCTTGAGGTTCCTTCTTGGTTTCCCAACTTTTCTCTGTGTAGGGAATGCTGCTACTTGGGAAAGACCAAAGCAAAAAGTCTCATGCAAGCCCTCAGACTACTAGCCCACATCGGAGCCTAGAAAGCATGCCTGCCCCTTACTCTGTTAGTATGCAGTGCCATGAAAAGAGTCAGGCTTTGTAGCCAAACAGATGTGGGTTCAAATCCTAACTTTTCTTCTTACTTGCTCTGTGGCATGGAAAACCTCACCTAGTGTCTCTGAGGCCTGGTTTCCATTGGTAGATAAGGGGTTAATAATTCCTGTCTTTCAGAAGTTCAAAAGTAGAGGGCCTGGCTCGGAGTAGATGCCGGACTTGGAAAAACCACCCAGGAAAATCTGGGCCACATAGCCATGACCTCACTATTTCAGGCTTAAGAGGACAAACCCTAATCCTTTCCCTTTTTCCTGAATTGGCAAACAAAACCCAACCGGCCAGGCCTCCTTGATGGGAGGTGAATTTCTCCAGCCTGATGCGTGTGGACTGCCTTTTGTCCACCTCAGGAGAACTACCCTCCTTTCCCACTGTGTGGCTTTGGCATGTTGCCAATCACAGGACCCTCTGCTTCCCTACCACAGAGAGGACAGGTGGCCTAAGACCAACCCTATTCTCCTTCCTCAGAACTTGGATCTCAGTGGAAGCATGTAAGAAAGGCAAGAACCTGGGGCAGAGGCTTTCTAAAGCTGCAGGAGAAAAAAGACCACAAACTACTTCCATAGAAAACCCCAGACCCTCCTTCTTCCTTGGCTTCACAAAGCCCTTTGCTTATTTATTTATGCTGTGCTGGGTCTTTGTTGCTGCATGGGGGCTACTCTCTAGTTGTGGTGCATGGGCTTTTCATTGTGGTGGCTTCTCTGATTGTGGAGCATGGGTTCTAGGGCGCGTGGCTTTTAGTAGTTCCCATGCATGGGCTTAGTTCCCCAACGGTGTGTGGAATCTTCCCCAACCAGGAATCGAACCCATGTGCCCTGCATTGACAGGCAGATTCTTGACCACTGGGCCCCCTGAGCAGTCCAAGCTCTGACATTTATGATATTCATTTATCCTCTTTCAATTCTGAGCATCATTCAGTGCTGATCTATTTAGCTTCCCTTTTCTATGCTAGAGTTAGAGCAGTGGGTATACCTGGCTAAGAATATATGACAGAGTTGTCCCTACATGGATGGGGGTCTCCCCTTCTAATATGTCTACACTTACTAATTTTGGGTCATTGTGGGCCTCGGGGCATCCAGCACAATGTCTTCATTTAATATCGAAGACACCTGAGGTTGGGAGGTAATGTGTGACTTGGCCATTTTCCCATAGTCATTTGGGGGAAGACCTCAGCTTCAAATTCAGATCCCCTGACACTGAGCCTTGTATTTATTCTGCCTCTTGCCATCCTGAACTTAGGCTGTAAACATTAAGTTCAGCCCCTGCAAGGCCACAATAATAGTTTTCATCCTCAAAAAAGCTAATGAGCTTTCCGTTGTGTCATAGACCATGCCTGCACCCCTATCTAGGTCTCTGGTATTGCAGGCTATTGGTTCAGAAGAGGGGATGGGGAGCTGGTGTGGGAGACTGAGGTTGGATCCAAATAGCCCAGACCACTACACAAGCAGCAGACCCATCAAGACCCATCAAAACATTGTCTTTGCAGGAGAGAGGTACTCACCTTAATCTTCTTCTTTGTCACAGACATTCTGACCCTACTCAATAATTTATCTTCTCTATCCTAGAAAGATGGAAGGGTTCCATTTCTGAAACAGAAAAAGCAGAGACAGAAGTTTATTAAACACTAAAAGAGAGGAGACCATTTGCTTTTTCCCTTAAAGATGGCAGAGAATGCTGAAACTAAACAGTGTAAGGACAAACACTAGTCCCTCTTTGTAAGTCTCAGGAAAGCGGGAGGAAAAAGGCAGCCAGGGTGGGCCTCTTATAAAGTGAGATGAAGTTCTTAGTGTGGCTCCTTGAACCAAGAGAAAAGAAGAAAAACGCTGGCTTTAGTATACTGAGCACTTCCTGTGGCCTGGGCCCTGGATAGGTGTTATTTAAGCCTGCAGTCACCTTGGAAAGAAGTATTCCCATTACATGGCTTCCCTGGTGGCTCTGTTGGTAAAGAATCCACCTGCAATACACAGAGGACCCAGGTTTGATCCGTGGGTTGGAAAGATCCCTTGGAGAAGGAAATAGCAACCCACTCCAGTATTGGTGCCTGGAGAACCCCATGTACATAGAAGCCTGGCAGACTACAGCCCATGGCGTCGCAAAGAGTAGACATGACTCAGCAACTAAGCCACCACCACCATTCCCATTACACAGGTGAGGAAACTGAGGGTCAGAAAAGGGAGATCATTTGCTAGTAAGCAGTGAAGCCATGGTTTAAGCCAGGATGATGTAAACCTCAGATCTTTACTTAGTATGCTTTACAGCTTCCCACCCGTAAAAGGACTCAGTCCCTAACACAGTTTTGAAGTCTGTGACAAACCAAACATTCCTGCTCTAGGCATCTACAGATTGGGATAGCACCTCGACTTTGCAAATTTAATCATTCCTTTTTTTTCCTCCGCCCCTGAACCAACCTTTATCGAGTGCTTAGAAAGGGCTACTTAAATCCATAGCCCAAGAAAAATGTATCTTTGTGATTAATATGTGTTAAAATGAGGAGTGACATGGTAATAAAATGGGAAAGGTTTGGGGCCCTTTGGGGAAATCCATCTGACTGCGGGCTGTGGTTCCAATAATGAGGCTGCTATTTTGTGGTCATGGAGGTAATGTTTTCTGATGCAGGTTGAATGATTAACAAGGAGAATATCTCTGCCTGGAGGAAGGAGGGGTGGAGAGGAAGTGCCGGCAGGAAAATGGCTCTGGACGGGAAACCACAGGCCTTTCCTGCTTCATTTTCAGGAGCTGTGAGAATTTTAATTAAGCTCAGAGGCCAGGAGAGGCTGGTTCTCTGCTCGGTCTTTTGCTCTTAGGCTCATTCATTCAGTGGTGCAAGCTGGGGGTTGAGGTGGGGGTGGGGGAGAAGAAAGGGGACTGGAAGGACTCCAGAGGAGAGGAAAGAAAAAACCAGAAGGATGCATTTTCCTAATCTATTTTCTCCACTGTCTAGAAATTTCAGTCAGGTAATTCCTCTTCTGTTTGCCTGGAGAGCTGGCTTGCCTGGAGAGTAGAGTGTTAGATGATGGGGGTACTGCAGTGCCATGCAAGGGGGTGACTATGATTATATATGGCCAGAGGATCCAGGAGTACACAAATCCTGCCTTGGTCCACCTATTCTTCTTATGAGCTTCCTCAAAGAGATGTATGCAAAAATAACTCTGTTATTAGCTCAAAGTAAGGATGGCCTGGATCAGGTGTTAACTTTCTCTTCTTGAGACCAGAGGCAGTCCAAGCGGCAAGTAAAGTCTGAATGACATAGTTTTCTCCCAAATTTAGATCCCTCCCAGTATGGCGCTATGGAAATGTACATCTACTGATAGCAGAGAGAGAGAGAAAGAGAGAGAGAGATGGAAAGATGGCATTCTCATCCATTGTCCCCTTAAGCTGTTTCAGGCTACATGAGGCTAAGGCCTGGCTACAATGCAAGGGAAGGGAAAACATCCTGAGATGTGGGGATGGTTGGACAGAGATCCCACAGGAAGTGTTATTAAGCCTGTGTATGTCTCTCTGATAACACCACCTTTAGAATAAAAAGCTTAATTCATTTTCTAGACTCTGACCAACCACATAATCATGTCACGTATGTCTGGGGATGGGGTGATGGGGTGGAGGTGGTGGTGAGGTTCATACTTTTCACCTCATTTCATCTTTGGGAGGGAGATAGCAGCTGTGGAGACTCCCAAAAGATCAAATGGAAAAAAGCTATTTTGAATCTCCCTGTGCTCCTAGTCTTCTACCCCAGTTTTGTCTTTCAGGATAAATGCTGTGGTCTCCCTGATAACTCTATCTTTGCTGTCAGAATGATTTTCCTGAATCACCACTCTTGTTCACATCACTAAATGCTCAGAAATATTCCATGGATATCACTGTCCTGAGCAGCCATGGGCAACCTGGCCCTCCTTCTGTTTTTGTAAATAAAGTTTTATTAAAACTGTTATGATCATCTATTTTCATGTTATCTACAGCTACTTTCACACTGCAGTGTTAGAGTTGGGTGCTTGTGACAGAGAGCCTATGGCCTACAAAACCTAAAATATTTACCATTTAGCCCTTTACTAAAGAGTTTCCTGCATCCTGGTCTAGAGCAAGATGTTCAGATATCTATACCTGGCAGTTGAGGTCTTTTCTCATATTTGTTGTTGTTCAGTCGCTCAGTTGTGTCCTACTCTGTGTGATCCCCTGGACTGCGGCAGGCCACGCTTCCCTGTCCTTCACTGTCTCCCGGAGCTTACTCAAACTCAGGTCCATTAAGTCGGTGATGCCATCCAACCATCTTGTCCTCTGTCATTCCATTCTCCTCCCGCCTTCAATCTATTCCAGCTTCAGGGTCTTTTCTAATGAGTTACCTCTTCACATCAAGAGGGCAAAGTATTGGAACTTCAGCATCAGCCCTTCCAATGAACACCCAGGACTGATTTCCTTTAGGATGGACTGCTTGGATCTCCTTGCAGTCCAGGGGACTCTCAAGAGTCTTCTCCAACACCACAGTTTGAAAGCATCAGCTCTTCAGCACTCAGTCTTCTTTATGGTCCAACTCTCATATTCGTACATGACTACAAGAAAAACCATAGCTTTGACTATCTGGACCTTTTACAGCAAGATGATGTCTCTGCTTTTTAAAATGCTGTCTAGGTTTGTCATAACTTTTCTTCCAAGAAGGAAACATCTTTAAATTTCATGACTGCACACACAGTGATTTTGGAGCCCAAGAAGATAAAGTCTTTAAATGTTTCATTGTTTCTTCCTCTATTTGCCATGAAACAATGGAACCAGATGCCATGATCTTCATTTTTTGAATGTGTAATTTTAAGCCAGCTTTTTCACTCTCCTCTTTCACCTTCATCAAGAGGCTCTTTAATTCCTCTTTGCTTTCTGCATAAGTGTGGTGTCATCTGCATATCTGAGGTTATTGATATTTCTCCTAGCAATCTTGATTCCAGCTTGTGTTTCAGCCAGTTTGGCATTTCACATTATGTATTCTGCATATAAGTTAAATAAGCAGCATGACAGTATACAGCTTTGACATACTCCTTTCCCAATTTTGAACCAGTCTGTTGTTCCATGTCCCATATTGCTTCCTGACCTGCATACAGGTTTCTCAAGAGGCAGGTCAGGTGGTCTGGTATTCCCATCTCTTTCAGAATTTTCCACAGTTTGGTGGGATCCACACAGTCAAAGGCTTTAGTGAAGTCAATAAAGCAGAAGTAGGTGTTCTTCTGGAATTCTCTTGCTTTCTTTTGATCCAACGGACGTTGGCAATTTGATCTCTGGTTCCTCTGCCTTTTCCAAATCCAACTTGTACATCTGGAAGTTCTTGGTACACATACTGGTGAAGCCTAGCTTGAAGGATTTTGAACATGACCTTGCTAGCATGTGAAATGAGTACAACTGTGCGGTAGTTTGAACATTCTTTGGCATTGCCTTTCTTTGGGTTTGGAATGAATATTGATCTTTTTCAGTCCTGTGGCCACTGTTGAGTTTTCTGAATTTGCTAGCATATTGAATGCAGCATTTTAACAGCATCATCTTTTAGGATTTGAAATAGCTCAGCTAGAATTCCATCACTTCCATTAGCTTTGTTCATTGTGATGCTTCCTAAGGCCCACTTAACTTCACTCTCCAGGATGTTTGGCTCTAGGTGAGTGATCATACAATTGTGATTATCTGGATCATGAAGATCTTTTCTGTGTAGCTCTTCTGTGTATTCTTGCCACCTCCTCTTAATTGTGTGCTTCTGTTAGGTCCATGCCATTTCTGTCCTTTATTGTTCCTGTCTTTGCATGAAAATTTCCTGTGGTATCTCTAATTTTCTTGAAGAGATCTCTAGGATTTCCCATTCTACTCTTTTGTTTTATTTCTTTGCACTGATCACTGAGGAAGGCTTTCTTATCTCATCTTGCTGTTCTTTGGAACTCTGCATTCAGGTGTGTATATCTTTCCTTTTCTCCTTTGCCTTTCACTACTCTTCTTTTCACAGCTATTTGTAATGCCTCCTCAGACAACCATTTTGCCTTTTTGCATTTCTTTTTCTTGAGGATGGTGTGATCACCACCTCCAGGACAGTGTTATGAACCTCTGTCCATAGTTCTTCAGGCACTCCATCTATCAAATCTAATCCCTTGTGTCTATTTGTCACTTCCACTGTATAATCATAAGGGATTTGATTTAGGTCATACCTGAATGGTTAGTGATTTTTCATACTTTCTTCAATTTAAGTCTGAATTTGGCAATAAGGAATGATCTGAGCCACAGTCAGCTCCCAGTCTTATTTTTGTGACTGTATAGAGCTTCTTCATCATTGACTGCAAAAAATATAGTCAGTCTGATTTCAGTATTGACCATCTGGTGATGTCCATGTGTAGAATCATCTCTTGTGTTGTTGGAAGAGAGTGTTTGCTATGACCAGTGTGTTCTCTTGGCAAAGCTCTGTTAGCTTTTGCCCTGCTTCATTTTGTACTCTAATACCAAACTTGCCTGTTACTCCAGGTATCTCTTGACTTCCTACTTTTGCATTCCAATCCCCTATGATGAAAAGAACATCAGTTTGTGTGTGTATTTTTTTTTTTTTCTGTTAGTTCTAGAACATCTTATAGGTTAATAGAACCATTCAATTTCAGCTTCTTCAGCACTAGTGGGTGGGTGCATAGCCTTGGGTTACTCTGATGTTGAATGCTTTGTCTTGGAAACAAACCAAGATCATTCTGTCATTTTTGAGATAGCACCCAAGTACTGTATTTCAGACTCTTGTTGACTATGAGGACTACTCCATTCCTTCTAAGGAATTCTTGCCCACAATAGTAGATATGATGGTAATCTGAATTAAATTCACCCATTCCTGTCCATTTTAGTTCACTGGTTCCTAATATGTCTGTATTTACTCTTGCCATTTCCTGTTTGACCACTTCCAATTTACCTTGGAAACAATGAAAGACCTATTTTTCTTGGCCTCCAAATCATTGTGGGCGGTGTCTGCAGCCACGAAATTAAAAGATGTTATACCAATGTGGACCTAACTAATTCTTCTTGTTTTATGTATCTCTATTCCCCTTCAAGTACCTTGTGATCCAGCCAAAAAGTTATCCCTTACTTCATGTTTTGTAATTGTTTTTGAGATTTTTATGGAATTATTACATGTGTATAGCAAAATACCAGTATTCTAAGTATACAGCTTGAATTTTTAAAATATTGACATAAGGTTATCAGTTCAGTTCAGTCACTCAGTCATGTCCAACTCTTTGTGACCCCTTGAACTGCAGCATGCCAGGCCTCCCTGTCTATCACCAACTCCCAGAGTTTACCCAAACTCATGTCCACTGAGTCAGTGATGTCATCCAACCATCTTATCCTCTGTTGTCCCCTTCTCCTCATGTTCTCAGTCTTTCCCAGCATCATGCTCTTTTCAAATGAGTCAGCTCTTCGCATCAGGTAGCCAAAGTATTAGAGTTTCAGCTTCAACATCAGTTCTTTCAATGAACACCCAGGACTCATCTCCTTTAGGATGGACTGGTTGGATCTCCTTGCAGTCCAAGGGACTCTCAAGAGTCTTCTCCAATACCACAGTTCAAAAGCATCAATTTTCTGTACTCAGCCTTCTTTATAGTCCCACTCTCATATCCATACATGATCACTGGAAAAACCATAGCCTTGACTAGATAGACCTTTGTTGGCAAAGTAATGTCTCTGCTTTTTAATATGCTGTCTAGGTTGATCATAACTTTCCTTCCAAGGAGTAAGCGTCTTTTAATTTCATGGCTGAAGTCACCATCTGCAGTGATTTTGGAGCCCAGAAAAATAAAGTCAGCCACTGTTTCCACTGTTTCCTCATCTATTTGCCATGAAGTGATGGGACTGGATGCCATGATCTTAGTTTTCTGAATGTTGAACTTTGAGGCAACTTTTTCACTCTCCTTTTTCACTTTCATCAAGAGGCTCTTCAGTTCTTCTTTACTTTCTTCCCTAAGGATGGTGTCTCTGCATATCTGAGGTTACTGATATTTCTTCCGGAAATCTTGATTCCAGCTTGTGCTTCTTCCAGACCAGCGTTTCTCATGATGTACTCTGCATATAAGTTAAACAATCAGGGTGACAATATACAGCCTTGAGGTAGTCCTTTTCCTATTTGAAACCTCTCTGTTGTTCCATGTCCAGTTGTAATTGTTGCCTCTTGACCTGCATACAGGTTTCTCAAGAGGCAGGTCAGGTGGTGTGGTATTCACATTTCTTTCAGAATTTTCCACAGTTTATTGCGATCCACACAGTCAAAGGCTTTGGCATAGTCAATAAAGCAGAAGTAGATGTTTTTCCAGAACTCTCTTGCTTTTTCGATGATCCAGCAGATGTTGGCAATTTGATCTCTGGTTCCTCTGCCTTCTCTATAACCAGCTTGAACATCTGGAAGTTCATGGTTCACGTATTACTGAAGCCTGGCTTGGAGAATTTTGAGCATTACTTTACTAGCGTGTGAGATGAGTGCAATTGTGCAGTAGTTTGAGCATTCTTTGGCATTGCCTTTCTTTGGGATTGGGATGAAAACTGACCTTTTCCAGTCCTGTGGCCACTGCTGAGTTTTCCAAATTTGCTGGCATATTGAGTGCAGCACTTTCACAGCATCATCTTTCAGGATTTGAAATAGCTCAACTGGAATTCCATCACCTCCACGAGCTTTGTTCGTAGTGATGCTTTCTAAGGCCCACTTGACTTCACATTCCAGGATGTCTGGCTCTAGGTGAATGTGAGTGATCACACCATCGTGATTATCTGGGTCGTGAAGATCTTTTTTGTACAGTTCTTCTGTGTATTCTTGCCACCTCTTCTTAATATCTTATATTAAGACATATGCTGATAACTGACACTAAATCAAGAAACAGAACATTAATTGTCAGTGCCTCAGAAGCCCTCCTCATTCTCTTTTCTATCCTGATTTCTAATAGTTATAGGTCGGTTTTAGCTCTTTTTGATCTTTAATTTGTCTGACTTTGTTGTGGATGTTGTTCAGTCACTCAGTCGTGTCCTACTCTTTGCAACCCCAAGGACTGCAACACACCAGGCTTCACTGTCCTTTACTATCTCTCAGAGTTTGCTCAGACTCATGTCCGTTGAGCCAATGATGCCATCCAACCATCTCAGCTCTGCCGCCCTCTTCTCCTCCTGCCCTCAATCTTTGCCATCAGGGTCTTTTCCAATGAGTCAGCTACTTTCCCTCAACTTACATTAGTGAAATTCAACCATGTCATTGCCTGTAGTGGTAGTTTGTTTATTCTCATTGCTGATTTCCATTTTGCATGTTTTACATGATTTATTAATTCTACTGTTGATAGACATTTGTGGTTTGTACTTTGCAGCTATTATGAATAGTGTTGCTATGAACATCATGTTACATGTTTTTTGGTTAACACATATATGCATTTCTGTTGAGTTAATGCCTAAGTATGTAATCGAGTCATAGGTTACAGGCTACCTAATCATCCCCAGGTATTTATATTACTATATAGGCCTATCAGGGCTAATTGAGAATTCCAACTGATGCTAAGGCTCCTTGTCAACACTTGGATTTTTACTGATGGTGTTTATTGTTTTTCTTTTTTGTTTGGAGAAATTCTGGTGGGTATATGGGGAAACCTCATTGCGATTTAAATTTGTATTTCCTTAATGACTAAAAGGTAGGGCACCATTTCATAAATTTACTGGATATTTAGATTCCCTCTTCTGTGATGTGCTTAAGTCTCCCCCCACCCCCACCCCCACCCCCGCCCCCCCGTGGGATTGTCTGTTCTTTTGTAGAAGTTTTTTATGTTCCAAGTGTGACTATTTTGTCAGGTTTATGTCTTGTGAACTTTGTCTCTGACTCTCTGAATTGCCTTTCTGCTTAAGAATTTTGTTTGATGAACAGAGGTTTCCAAACCTAATACATTACAATTCATCTTTTTTCCTCATGGTACTTTATGAATCATGTTTAATAAATTTTTGCCATTTTCAAAATTACAAAGATGTTTTTATAGATTTTCTTCTATAAGCTTTATTATTTCTTTTTTCTTACTGTAGATTTTAAATCTACCTGGCAATGATTGTGTGTGTGTATATATATGTGTATGGTAGGTATCAGTAAGGATCAAGATTTATTTTTCTTCATATGGATATTCAGTAGATCTATTTTTTTATTAAAATATTCCTTACCCACTAAACTGTAGTGTCACCATTGTCGTGTATTAGTTTGCTATTTTCTTGCATAAAAACTGCAAGGACATCACTATTTATATATGTATTACAAGAGTTTTATGATAGTATCAAAATCCATCAAATTTCTAGAAATAAATGTAACAAAAGAATGCATAACCCTATATACTAAAAACAAGAGATAAAGGAAAAACAAAATTATAGTATATGTGTACATATGTGTGTGTGTGTGTGTGCATATGTATATTCAGCATTATAATAGGTCTTGAAATATTGTAGCATATGTCTGCAGCTTTGTTTTTATTCTTTAAGGTTTCCTTGGCTGTTGTTGGCACTTTAAATTCCCAAAATAATTTTAGAAATAGTCAATTGGCAATACAAAATCTGATGAGATTTTGAATTTGTAGATCAAAATGGGGAGAACTGATAGATTTGCAATATGCTAATGTGCCGAAGAACTGATGCTTTTGAACTGTGGTGTTGGAGAAGACTCTTGAGTCCCTTGGACTGCAAGTAGATCCAACCAGTCCATTCTAATGGACATCAGCCCTGGGTGTTCTTTGGAAGGAATGATGCTAAAGCTGAAGCTCCAGTACTTTGGCCACTTCATGCAAAGAGTTGACTCATTGGAAAAGACTCTGATGCTGGGAGGGATTGGGGGCAGGAGGAAAAGGGGACGACAGAGAATGAGATGGATGGATGGCATCACCAACTTGATGAACTTGAGTTCGAGTGAACTCTGGGAGTTGGTGATGGACAGGGAGGCCTGGCGTGCTGCGATTCCTGGGGTCGAAAAGAGTCAGACATGACTGAGTGACTGAACTGAACTGAATGTGTCTAATTTGTCTAATCTTTACTTAGATCTTCTTCAGTTTTTCTTAATAATTTTCTGTAGTTTTTATAGTGTAGAAGTTTATATATATTTTATAAAATTGATTCCTAGGAATTTGGTGGGTTTTAATGATATTAAAACTCATCTCACACACTAGTAAAGTAATGTAAAGTAAAGTAATGCTCAAAATTCTCCAAGCCAGGCTTCAGCAATACGTGAACCATGAACTTCCTGATGTTCAAGCTGGTTTTAGAAAAGGCAGAGGAACCAGAGATCAAATTGCCAACATCTGCTGGATCATCGAAAAAGCAAGAGAGTTCCAGAAAAACATCTACTTCTGTTTTATTGACTATGCCAAAGCCTTTGACTGTGTGGATCACAAGAAACTATGGAAAATTCTGAAAGAGATGGGAACACCAGACCACCTGATCTGCCTTTTGAGAAATCTATATGCAGGTCAAGAAGCAACAGTTAGAACTGGACATGGAACAGACTGGTTCCAAATAGGAAAAGGAGTATGTCAAGGCTGTATATTGTCACCCTGCTTATTTAACTTATATGCAGAGTACATCATGAGAAACGCTGGGCTGGAAGAAGGATAAGCTGGAATCAAGATTGCTGGGAGAAATCTCAATAACCTCAGATATGCAGATGACACCACCCTTATGGCAGAAAGTAAAGAGGAACTAAAAAGCCTCTTGAGGAAAGTGAAAGTGGAGAGTAAAAAAGTTGGCTTAAAGCTCAACATTCAGAAAACGAAGATCATGGCATCTGGTCCCATCACTTCATGGGAAATAGATGGGGAAACAGTGGAAACTGTGTCAGACTTTATTTTGGGGGGCTCCAAAATCACTGCAGATGGTGACTGCAGCCATGAAATTAAAAAACGCTTACTCCTTGGAAGGAAAGTTATGACCAACCTAGACAGCATATTGAAAAGCAGAGACATTACTTTGCCAACAAAGATTTGTCTAGTCAAGGCTATGGTTTTTCCTGTGGTCATGTATGGATGTGAGAGTTGGACTGTGAAGAAAGCTGAGCACCGAAGAATTGATGCTTTTGCACTGTGGTGTTGGAGAAAACTCTTGAGAGTCCCTTGGACTGCAAGGAGATCCAACCAGTCCATTCTAATGGAGATCAGCCCTGGGATTTCTTTGGAAGGAATGATGCTAAAGCTGAAACTCCAGTACTTTGGCCACCTCATGCGAAGAGTTGACTCATTGGAAAAGAGTCTGATGCTGGGAGGGATTGGGGGCAGGAGGAGAAGGGGATGACAGAGGATGAGATGGCTGGATGGCATCACTGACTCGATGGACGTGAGTCTGGGTGAACTCCGGGAGGTGGTGATGGACAGGGAGGCCTGGTGTGCTGCGATTCATGGGGTCACAAAGAGTCGGACACGACTGAGTGACTGAACTGAACTGAATGATATTACAAGTGATAAATACTTTAAAAAATTTTATTTTTGTAAGTTCCTATGTTGCAAATAAATGAAAATCCAATTGATTTTTATAGATTGACATTGTATCTAGTGATAGCACTTAATTGAAATAGTTCATCTGTAGATTTTGAAAAATTTTGCACATGTATTTTTGCTATTACTCTGCTTTTTCTTTCCTTATTTTATTACAATAGCTAAGACCAAAACAACATTGTATAAATGAGGTCAAAGTGTGCAGCCAGTTTCTCCTCAGCGTGGGGCATCTGTCTCTCAAACCAACATGACTTATTTCATTGATTTGGTCTCTATAAACCACCTTACTGAAAGGAATCAGTGGGTTGGTGATTGTATGCAAGGGTTCCTTGTGACTAAGCAGAATTATTTGTTGCTTCCTCTTCCCTTACTCTATTTTACAACTATTCTTCAAGTATAGATGAATGACCAAAATCTACTTATCAGATTTTCTGGATTAAGTAAGTGTAAAACTCTTTTGTTGGTGTGCACAACAAAGTTATAACCATAACTATTACCTAGTGAATACTTTTTAAGCATTGATGGCTTTGTTTGCATTAGTTTGTTTGATGGTACCAACAATCCTATAAAGTAGTCATCAGTGCTTCTTTTGTACAAATAAGTCGACTGCAGAATAGAAGTGACAAATTTGGCCCAAATCACCTATGTGGAAGTAGTGGAGCTGGGATTTGAACCTAGGCAGTTTGATTGCAGAGCTCTTAACCATCGTGCAGCTGATTTTCTCATAACAGGTTGAAATTTGCCTCCTTAAAATTCCTTTGTAGCCGTGCAGAACAAATGCCCTTTCTTTCCTATGAATCCCTTTCAGTTGGTTGAAGATAGCTTCTATCAGCCTTCTGAGTGTTCTCTAGATTCAGTGTTCCTAGTTTCTGTCATTCCTTGCATGACAGCATTAAAAAATCTCCTTTGCTTTTCCAGGTAGCAATTTTCTTCTCAAAACTCTTCAAGCCTGGTGTTCAGAGAGGGCACCCCTTGCTGCATTTGAATGATCTGAGCTGTGCAGAGGGCAGAACTTTGCCCTTCTTCATCCTGGACTCTGTACCCCTTCTAATGCATCTCGAGATGGAAACAACCTGGTATAGATTTTGAAGTTCAAAGATCCCATTCCAGTCTTGGCAAAGCTGTTTAATAGCTGTGTGATGTTGGGCAAGTCACTCTATCCACCCGCCCCAGCCTTGGTTTTCTTGTCTATAAAATATGGGACCATGACTGCTACCCTGGTTACTCCCCCTCCCAGAGAATGGTGGGAAACTCATTTGAAATAATGGATGGGAATGTTGTTTGCAAATTGGGAAGCTCTCTCTCAATGTCAGTTATTTTTAGCAGACACATCATGCTGTTGACACATATTGAGTGAATATTTGTACAGAATGGAGCAGAATTCAGCAACAAAGAAAGAGAACAAAAGGGAATGTAGTGGCATCCAGCCAATAGAAGGAAATGCTAGTTGGGCTACTTAGGAAGAGAAGCAGTGGCGAGTGGGGGGTTAGCCCCAGCAAAGGAGGACAGATACAGACCTGCATGTTCAGCTGAGAATTAGGAGAGCCTGTCTTGGTCCACAAGGTCAGTGGGGACCAGGAAATCGTTATCAGCTCTGGTGACCTGAGATGCTGAATGGTGTTTTTCCTTCTAGTGAAATGGTGAGGCAGAACTGTTCTCTGCCTCCCTCACCCCACCCCACTCCCCATCCCACAAGGCTAATTATTATAAAAATTCTCTGTCATTGCTTTGCAACGGTCCACAGCCTAACTAATTTAAAAATGCAAATGAATGCTAAATTACAGTCAGCTTTTGGAACTTGTTTTCTGCCTGTGCACCTAGTGATGGTAGGTGTCATTTCCAGAGCTGTAAATCAATCTTGGGCACCCTGGGTGATTTGATAATGACCAGTGGCATCGCTGCTGATGTCACAAGATGCTCAGGTGATGGTAGGTTTCCGCAGCATCGTGGACCATCAATCTTAGGCTGTCTCTGCCTCTGCAGTGGCATACTGCAGTGCCACGTTATTCCTCCTGAAAACCAAGGGGCCCTCCTCCTGCCATCTGTTAGGCCTCTGATAGGCCAAGCGATGAGCCTGATTCTGGTGGTTGGGCAGTTCTGCCTTAACCATTATCCTTCCTAGCTGTGAGCTTTGGGTCTGAAAGCCTGTTTGATGATTACAATGATAATGAGAAATGAAGTCCTGCCTGTGAGCTAATGTTGAGACTAGTGTGTCTCACAGTGTATTCCTAAGAACTGGGGTGCTTTGAAATGCAGCTTCCTGGGGTCCAGCTCCTATCTACAGAATTGGAATCTCTACAGATGGGCCCCAGAAATGTATTTTTTTTTTCATTATTTAGATCATCTTTTTTCGGCTTGGTTGTAATGGGGCTTAATTACAAAGGGAATCCATATTTCAAATATAAATACATGCTGAAATGAATTTAAGAAATTTACTATAGTGAAAATTGTAGAGATTAAGAGCTTCTTGTCATAGTTCAGTTTTAATGGTTGATTTTTAACAGTGTTTTTTTTCCTTTTTCATATTCCTTTCCATAATGCTTTATTATAGGAAATTGAATATAGTTCCATGTGCTCTACAGTAGACTCTATTGTTTATTCACCCTGTATATACTAGTTTCCATTTGCTAATCCCAGACGCTCAGTCCTTCCCTCCTCTACCTCCCCACCTTAGCAACCACAAGTCTGCTCTCCATACCTGTGAGTCTGTTGCTGTTTTGTAGGTATGTTCGTTTGTGTCATATTTTAGAGTACACATAAAAGTGATATATAGTGAGAAATGTAAATTTTTAAAATAGGCTTCCCAGATGATCCTTATGCATGTGAAATTTTGAGAACTACTGTCTTACATTGTAAAATTATGGCATACTGGGGCTGAAAAAGCCCCCCCACCCCCACTCCCTAGCCCAGTGGTTTTCACACTTGACTGTTGCACATTAGAATTCTTTGGTGATATCTTAAAACTCCCAGTGCTGGAGGGCTTACCCCACACAAATGTCATGATCTCTAGGGTTGGGGTCAGGCTACCAGTGTTGTTTCTTAAAGCTCCCCAGGCAACTCCAATATAGACCAAGGGTAAGAACCACTGCTGTGATCCAACCCATTGGTTTTACAGTTGGGGACCCCATGGCTGCCCACAGAGGCGCTATTGCAGAGAGGCAGTAGGGACCCACCCAAGCGAGTCAGTGGCCCATGCAGGATAGGAACTCAGATTTCTTGTCTCCTCATTGGTGCTGCTTCTACCATAACTTCTTGCAATTGAACCAATGACAACCCTGATTCCCTGTGTTCTATTTTATCCTATACAAAGCAAAATAACACCTAAGAGTTTGAGGTCCTTATAATCTAGAGAATTTCTGTTCTCTCAGGGTGATCCTCTGACTCTAGCCAGAGTGGTCTCTGATTCTAGCTATGGCCTAAAACTCAGCCCCGGCTGCAGACTGAGTCACTGTCCACCCTAAGTGCCCTGGGGAACAAGGCAACTGTTCCTCAGTCAACTGGAGAAGGCTTACTGGGGAAACAAGCTTCTCATTCTGGCAAACTCAAGCTCTGACAAGCTTGAGTTTGGGGAGTCTAAAGAAGATCACCTGGGCAGGGTCACAGGCTAGGATGCCTATATGGCGGTGAAGAGTCACCCTCTGCCTGGAATCACAGGGTTGTGTATCATAACCGGACTTACAGGGTCAGTCTGAAGCTGAGATTTGAGTCAGCATGTGGTCTGGACTAGGGCTTAGCCAGTACAACACATACGGCCAACTTCAGGAGTAAGTGCAAGGCCATCCGGTTATTCGTTTCTTTAACATGTTTATGCTGAGTGTGTACTTTTCCCATGTAGGCTAGAGGTGGTCCAGATAAATGGAGTAAAAGTCAGTTGACAATAGTAATTAAATATGTGAGCTGTGGACAGACAACCTGGAACTGCATTGGGACTATACAATGTGAGAATCAGTTCGTGCCATTTTTCTAAGTTTTGTTTTCTCACCCATTCCATGAAGGATAACAATAGCTCTTTCAAAGGATGGTCATGAGCATCAGAGCGTGTAAAAAATGCTTAGCTTACTGCCGGATGTATCATAGATATCTAAGTGATATTACTGCTGCTGCTAAGTCGCTTCAGTCGTGTCCGACTCTCTGCGACACCATAGACAGCGGCCCACCAGGCTCTCCCATCCCTGGGATTCTCCAGGCAAGAACACTGGAGTGGGTTGCCATTTCCTTCTCCAATGCATGCAAGTGAAAAGTGAAAGTGAAGTCGCTCAGTCGTGTCTGACTCTTAGCGACCCCATGGACTGCAGCCTACCAGGCTCCTCCGTCCATGGGATTTTCCAGGCAAGAGTACTGGAGTGGGTCGCCAGTGCCTTCTCTGAGTGATATTGTTAATTACATGCAAACCAGCTGGAAAAAAAAATAAGAAAAAAAAAATCAATCTTTGTTTCTAAATATGGGCTTTGGACACTGAGAAACCCCCCAGCACATCTCAGGGGACAACTAGGGGATGAAGGGAGATTTCCTGTCAGCTGTGTCATTCCCCCAGGAGACTCAGCTGGCACCTCTCTTGTCCCTTTAGACAGCTTGCCTCTGCCTGGGATGGTGGCAGTGGGCCAGTCACTGAGTTTAAATAGAATTTTCTTTGCAAATTGACACAGCAATGAAATTACCAAACTGCTGTGTTTATCTTTCCAAATAAAAGACAGATTTTAAGTACATTATGCCAATGTAATTGAAAACCAGAAGCAAATGAGGAGGGTGTGCTGTAACTTCTACGCTCATGTGAGATTCCACTCTCTGGATCCCCAGTTAGGTATAGGGGGGTTGCGGGATATAAAAGAAGACAGTATGCTTGCAATACCCTTGTGCTCATAACTGTTAAGATGAGCTGGATTCTTAGCGTGATGGCAGCTCACCATTTGGGAAACCTGAAGGCCCAGGATCTCTCTAGAGATGCAAGTATAGCAACTTGAATTTCAATTAAAATTCTGCTATCCTCATGAGAGAGTCCCCTTAATCCTTCAGAAATGCTGGCTGGGTAATCAGACCCTTGCGCTTCCTGCTGCAGGTGTCTATGTGTAACCAGAGCTTTACTGCTCAAGCTCTCTGATGCAACCTCACCTGCTTGGGATCTATATGCTACATCCTGCTGTCTGTGTGTGTTGGGAATTGTGATGTCTCCACGTGGGCTTGGAGGCTGGCGGAAAGGTACAGAGCTGGGAAACTTCATGGGAAATTTTGGGACTGGCTGACCACTTGGCTTCATTTTTGGGGGGTCCTTTTCCTGGTCCTGTCTTAGTGGTTGGTACCTGACAGTGACTGTGAGGGAGGTGGAGGTGGTCTAACCTCTCTTATAACCCCAACTCCTGTCATGTCAAATCAAAATAATATTTTTTAAACTTTTTATTTTGTATTAGAGTCTAGCCGATTAATAATGTTGTGATAGTTTCAGGTGGACAGCAAAAGGACTCAGCCATACATATACATGTATCCATTCTCCTCCAAGCTCACCTCCCATCCAAGCTGCCCCATAACACTGAGCAGAGTTCCCTGTGCTATACAGTAATTCCTTGTTGGTTATCCATTTTAAATCAAAATATTTTAGATGTGAACAATTACAAATATTTTCTTAACCTTGAAAAATGTGAAAGAAAGCAGATTCTTTTGTTTCACTTAAAAATATATTCGTTGAGCACCATCTAGGTAAGATGAATGTAGTTTAAGATGTGTTGGGCAGATTTCTACCCTAAACCTCTCCTTTGTTGAGTCTCCTCCACTCAGCCTGTTCAGCCTTCTTGGCTTACACAGCAGCACCTTGTGGCTTAACCACTATTTGTGGGGATGCAGTCCTGTCTGGAGACGCTGATTGTTCTCACATCTAGGCAGAAAACAAGCAGAAAAATGAGTATCTGTGCCAGCAAGTTGGTAACAGCATGCTGTCTGAAGAGAATGAGTAATCATATTTTGCTTAAAGAATATTGGCAACTGAATATTATTTGCAGAATACTGATACTCAAGTGATGTTACAGTCTTTTGTGATAGAGTTGCTTACCGAACTCTCATCTTTGGTCTTTCAATGTGGAACTCTGATTTGAGTGAAGTACTAGTCTGACATTACTGATGGGCAGGCAGAAGTTGCTGACTTAGGGTGCAGTTGGACTTCTCTGTCATTTCCACCTCGAGTTGAAATTCTCCTCCCTGATGTCCTTGTTTAACAAGGACCTTGGGGTGACCTAAAGAATCAAGCATTACAGTTGTGTCTGATTCTTTGTGATGTTATAGACTGTAGCCCGCCAAACTCCTCTGTCCATGGAGATTCTCCCTGGCAAGAATACTGGAGTGGATTGCCATGCCCTCCTCCAGGGGATCTTCCCGACTCAGGGGTCATTATGATTAAACCTTGAAGTTCTAGTTGTGATATACCCACTGACTTGCTATGTAACCTTGACCAGGTCATCTAACCTTTCTGGACCTCAGTTTATTAATCTGAAAAATGGAGACAATAATAGCTATCCAACATATGTATATCTATGGCTGATTCATGTTGATATTTAGCAGAAACCAACACAATTCTGTAAAGCAATTATCCTTCAATTAAAAAATAAACAAATTAAAAATTAAAAAAAAACCCTGTCCAACAATATCCAACAATATGTTACAAAGCCTTGTGAGGATAGACAAATGCATATGGGAGTTCTTTGACGAACAGGACACGCTATGTGAAAATGATACATTAATGATGTCACAGTTTGTCTTTCTCTAGACATTATATCTTGCCTGAAAGTCTTAACAGAGTTATGTTTTTTAAGAGTGGAGATTCAAGGGCTAGACTGCGTGGTTTAGGATCCTGGCTCTGCCTCTTGTTGCATAAAAGATCTTTGGCAAGTTATTAAACTTGCTGAGTCTCAGTTTCCTGGTCTGTGTAGTGGGGATGATAGGGGTCATATTGATTTCAGAGGGTCATGATGAGACTTACAGACATAATACACATGAAGTAATCTTCATGGGGCCTTGCACAGAGCATGCTCTCCATAAAGTTTTGTTTCTTGTAGTATTACTATTGGGCTCAGCCAGTACTTAGGTTTCCTGCATTGGATTGTGACACCAGCCATCTGTGTTGTTGGGATATGTTCCAGACTCCTCTTGGAGGGATGTTAGCCCATCTCTGAACCCTACGTGGGCAGAGAATGCCCATGTACATCTCTCAAGAGAGATCTAAGCATAGCGACCAAAGTTTGTCAGTTTGGTGACCCCAAATGTTTTCTTTTATGTGGAAGCTCATAATATTCCATCATAGATGTTTCATAATTGCCTCATGAATTATTCACCTGCAACTTAATAACCTTAAATTTTATGGGATTATGGTTTTATGAGAGAAAAACATTATCAGCTTGGGACCCAGCTGTGAAGAGAAAATGCTGACCTTAACAATTTATTTTCACTATGCTGTAGACCATTTTTTCGTAACTATGAAATACAGAATATTAATAAAAGAGCAAATAAAAAACTAAAAGAAGAGGAAAAAAATCCTTACATGGCTCTTTCTAAAAAATTTAATCACAAAGCTGTGTTTGCAATATCTTTTCCTAGTGCTAAGAAGCTGATCCACCTTCATTATAGTTGGTATCATTTTCTTTGGTGATGCCAAAAAATTATTCTTCCTTTTCTTTCCTTATCTAGCCTTTGGCCTTTCATACTTTCATCTATTTCTCAATTATTTTTAAGTCTGTATTCATTAGTAATTTTTGAATTAATATCACGCTGTCACTCTCCTAGATTATCAGAATGTTAGTTTTGGAAGGTTGTCAGAGTTGTTTAAGCTAATACAGTGGAAAGAGCAGTGATTGGAAGATGGAGTCTCAGTTTAGACTATAACTTAATTGATGCATAATGTTAGCAATTCAGTTACATTTTCTCAGGCTCAGTTTCCTTATAAATAATATGGGAAATATTGAGAAGGTTAAGGAAGATAATATTGGGTTGACTGAAAAGTTCCTTTGGGTTTTTCGATAAGATGTCATGAAAAACCCAAATAATTTTGGGGCAACCCAATAGATGAGCCAGCTTTTTAAAGAAGAAAGCACTCCACGGCATGAAAGGAACTGGCTCAGCAACACAAGTGAGGAAAGGCTGAAGTGTTAAAATCACTGAATACAGTGGAAGGATGAATAGGAAGATAGAAAAAGAAATCTAGTTCATATCAAGTAGGCAAAGAATCCAACTTTTTTCAAGTCTGAGTTTTCACTAGGAGCAGAAAAGAATAAAGCAAGATCATTCTATCCTCTAATATCAGCTAGAGGTACAACTGTTACCAAAACCCTTTTATTGCAAGTCACAGGGTATGTATATATACATCTTAGAATCAAAGAACTGTGGGAAGACAACAGAAGGTTTATTCCAATGCCCCCCCTTTACAGATGAGAAAACTGAGGCTTAGTGAGGAGGTAAATTTGATCACGGTTCTGTGGTGAGTTAGAAGCAGATGCTAGGACCAAGAGATGAGTTCTTTAATGATTCACATTGTTCCCCAGTAGATACCTACAAAATATTGTAAAACAGTTAACCTCTAATTAAAAAAAAAAAAAAAAAAAAAAAGCCAGGTTATTTGACTTCTAATACTGGGTACTTGACTGTCCCAGAAAGGGCCATGGATCCACTATAAGTGGGGGCCTCTGGAATGGAGGGCAGGGGTTACTAATAAAAATGGGACAGGTTTTGGGCAGGGTAGGGCCTGAAGAAGAAGAACTAAGAAATGCTATTCCACTGCAGGCGAAATGAGCACCACCTATAAGCCAAGCTTAGCCATCGGTGGGGCATGTTTTTGGACTGGCTAGACCTGAGTCATCCAATTAAAACAGAAGCAGGTGCTCCAGAGGCTGCACCCCCTCTCCTTCCCACAGTTTGCACTGAGTTCTAATAACATTTTATTAAAATTCTCTGGATCCTGATTCATTTTCCTGGCTGCTTTCTCTCTTATTGCTCTCCTGGCCACAAGATGAGAACAGTCAGTGCAATAACGAATGCAGTGAGCACTTGGGCTCACTCACTGGGTCTAAATGGCTCTCTGTCCTCTGCCTAATGAAGCTTTGGGGATTTCTCCCCTGCTTGCACTTTGAGTGGATGATGGGAGATGGCGGCCGTTTGTGTCTGAGAAGACAGGCAATACCAGGAACTTCTCTTCTGGGGCATCATCTGTAAAAAGATTTGGTTACTGGAGAGTCTGTCAGCTGAGAGAGGAAACAAAGTCGCATTTGCTCAGCGCAGGCTATATGCTAAGCAATTTTATGTGACCCTTCTCTAGGTTTCTAGAGCATCCTGTTCATTCTTCTAGCACAGAGTTGGCAAGATCTGTTTTCCAAAAAGGACTGGGAGCAACTTGAGAGAGACAGTCTATCTTGCTCAAAGTCACTTTCTCAGACTCACCATAATGGCCAACCAGCTCATAGCAAGTTCTCCATAAGTAGGTATTAAATTGATGGATGACTGCTGACTGATAAATGCAGGCTTTCTTATCCAGTGCTCACCACCACCCTCGCTCCCTTTCCTACTTCCATTTTACAGATGAATAAGGCAAGGAGTGCAGTTGACACCACCCTCATGGCAGAAAGTGAAGAGGAACTAAAAGGCCTCTTGATGAAAGTGAAAGAGGAGAGGGAAAAAGTTGGCTTAAAGCTCAACATTCAGAAAACTAAGATCATGGCATCTGGTCCCATCACTTCACAGGAAATAGATGGGGAAACAGTGGAAACAGTGGCTGGCTTTATTGTTTTGGGCTCCAAAATCACTGCAGATGGTGACCGCAGCCATGAAATTAAAAGACGCTTACTCCTTGGAAGGAAAGTTATGACCAACCTAGATAGCATATTCAAAAACAGAGACATTACTTTGCTAACAAAGGTTCATCTAGTCAAGGCTATGGTTTTTCCTGTGGTCATGTATGGATGTGAGAGTTGGACTGTGAAGAAGGCTGAGCACCGAGGAATTGATGCTTTTGAACTGTGGTGTTGGAGAAGACTCTTGAGAGTCCCTTGGACTCCAAGGAGATCCAACCAGTCCATTCTAAAGGAGATCAGTCCTGGGTGTTCATTGGAAGGACTGATGCTGAAGCTGAAACTCCAGTACTTTGGCCACCTCATGTGAAGAGCTGACTCATTGGAAAAGACTCTGATGCTAGGAAGGATTGGGGGTAGGATGAGAAGGGGGTGACAGAGGTTGAGATGCCTGGATGGCATCACCGACTTGATGGACGTGAGTTTGACTGAACTCCGGGAGTTGGTGATGGACAGGGAGGCCTGGCGTGCTGCGATTCATGGGGTCACAAAGAGTGGGACATGACTGAGCGACTGAACTGAACTGAACTGAAGGCAGGGCTCAGAGGGATTTGCTGATGGTCACTCACATGATGATACATACAGGTCTGTGTAATGTGAAAAAGGATATGACCTTTCTACTCATTAAACATGCTGTCTATTTCTAGGGAGAGTGTACTATCTCTGGGACCTGCTGAATTTCAGTCTAGATCCCAGTGAAGTGTTGCCTTTGGAAGACATCTATTTTGGACTTAGCTTTCATGGAAAACAAGTTGCTAAAGTATCAAGATTGTTCAACTTGCATTATAATACCGAAAGTGTTATTATGGGCTAAGAGATGTTTTCAAAAATGACAAAACTGGGTATGGTGGCATATACACTAGAGTCTAACGAACAGTAGGTGTTAAGGGTAAGATAATGCAGGATCTTCTGTGTACAGTATGATAATTTCCTCTAGCCCTGTCAACATATGCTTGAAAGTATGAACCAAATTTTTTTGATTCTCAGTGGTTATGGTTGTTGCATTTGGATGTCAGTTCAGTTCAGTCACTCGGTTGTGTCTGACTTTTTGCAACCCATGGACTGCAGCACGCCAGGCTTCCTTGTCCATCACTAACTCCCAGAGCTTGCTCAAACTCATGTCCATCAAGTTGATGCCAACCATCTCATCCTCTGTCATTCCCTTCTCCTCCTGCCTTCAATATTTCTCAACATCAGGGTCTTTTCCAATGAGTCAGTTCTTTGCATCAGGTGGCCAAAGTATTGGAGCTTCAGCATCAGTCCTTCAGATGAATAATTAGGACTGATTTCCTTTAGGATTGACTGGTTGGATCTCCTTGCTGTCCATGGAACTCTCAAGAGTCTTCTCCAACACCACAGTTCAAAAGCATCAATTCTTCGGTGCTCAGCTTTCTTTATAGTCCAACTCTCACATCCATACATGACTACTGGAAAAACCATAGCTTTGACTAGATGGACCTTTGTTGATAAAGTAATGTCTCTGCTTTTTAATATGCTGTCTAGGATGATCATAGCTCTTCTTCCAAGGAGCAAGCGTCTTCTAATTATGGCTGCAGTCACCATCTACAGTGATTTTGGAGCCAAAGAAACTAAAATTTCTCACTGTTTCCATTGTTTCCCCATCTATTTGCCATGAAGTGATGAGACCAGATGCCATGGTCTGTTTTCTGAATGTTGAGTTTCACTCTTTCCCTTTTATCAAGAGGCTCTTTAGTTCTTCTTTATTTTCTGCCATTAAGGGTAAGGTCATCTGTATATCTGAGGTTATTATCATTTCTCCTGGCAATCGTGATTCCAACTTGTGCTTCATCCAGCCTGTCATTTCACATGATGTACTCTGCATATAATTTAAATAAACAAGGTGACAATATACAGCCTTAAAATACTCCTTTCCCGATTTTGAACCAGTCTATTGTTTCATGTTCAGTTCTAACTGTTGCTTCTTGACCTGCATACAGATTTCTTAGGAGGCAGGTAAGGTGGTCTGGTATTCCCATCTCTTGAAGAATCTTCCACAGTTTGTTGTGATCCACACAGTCAAAGTTTTTGGTGTAGTCAATAAAACAGAAATAGATGTTCTTAAGAAGCTCTCTTGCTTTTTATATGATCAAACGGATGTTGGCAATTTGATCTCTGGATCCTCTGCCTTTTCTAAATCCAGCTTGAACATCTGGAAGTTCACGGTTCACATGCTACTGAAGCCTGGCTTGGAGAATTTTGAGCATTACTTTGTAGTGTGAGATGAGTGCAATTGTGTGGTAGTTTGAACATTCTTTGGCATTGCCTTTCTTTGGGATTGAATGAAAACTGACTTTTCCAGCCCTGTGACCACTGCTGAAGTTTTCCAAATTTGCTGGCATATTGAGTGCAGCACTTTCACAGCATTATCTTTTAGGATTTGAAATAGTTCAACTGGAATTCCATCGCCTCCACTAGCTTTGTTTGTAGTGGTGCTTCCTAAGGCCCACCTGACTTCACATTCCAGGATGTCTGGCTCTAGGTGAGTGATCACACCATCATGGTTATCTGGGTCATTAAGATCTTTTTTGTATAGTTTTTCTATGTATTCCTGCCACCTCTTCTTAATATCTTCTGCTTCTGTTAGGTCCATACCATTTCTGTCCTTTATCGTGCTCATTTGGCATGAAATGTTCCTTTGGTATCTCTAATTTTCTTGAAGAGGTCTCCAGTCTTTCCCATTCTATTGTTTTCCTCTATTTCTTTGTATTGATCACGGAAGAAGGCTTTCTTATCTCCCCTTGCTATTCTTTGGAACTCTGCATTCAAATGCGAGTATCTTTCCTTTTCTCCTTTGCCTTTCACTTCTCTTCTTTTCTCAGCTATTTTTAAGGCCTCCTCAGACAACTATTTTGCCTTTCTGCATTTCTTCTTCTTGGAGATGGCTTGGTCACTGCCTCCTATAAAATGTCATGAACCTCCATCCACAGTTCTTCAGGCACTCTGTCTGTCAAATCTAATCCCTTGAATCTGTTTGTAACTTTCCACCGTATAATCGTAAGGGATTTGATTTAGGTTATATCTGAATGGTCTAGTGGTTTTCCCTACTTTCTTCAATTTAAGTCTGAATTTTACATTAAGGAATTCATGATCTGAGCCACAGTCAACTCCCAGTCTTGTTTTTACTGACTGTATAGAGCTTCTCAATCTTTGGTTGCAAAGGATATAATCAACCTGATTTCTTTGGATATCAGAGATATATTAATAAGGGATTGGAGGCAGGCAAGAAGGAGAGGCTGCAAAACCCTTACATGTAAAAAGGATCAGAGAAAACAGTGGGGGATAGAAAAGGAGCAAGTAGAAGCAAGGAGCTGAGAGCCAAATTAAGGATGGACAAATTTAAATGGAAGGCAGACAATTTTAACCAGGTGGACATGGCTGAAGATGGGCTTTGGGAGGTCAGGGTATTCTTCAGAAAATATGTGTAAAATTTGCATATGTGTATTACACTGGAAAGAGGATACATAAGCAACTTTTCAAAGGATTGTGAACCACTGTTTGGGGATAATTAAAGCAAGTCAAGGAGTCTTAGAACCAGAGTTCCAGGATGGGAGAGGTGGGGCCAATAAGTTTTCCTAAATTGTGTTTGGAAGATGGATCTATGGACAAGCTCTAATAGTTAATATTTATTGAGTGTATGAATATGTTCACAATATAACTTTAAGCCCCCTTTAAAATACTTTTCAATATTATCTTATGGAATCCCTACAACAGTGCTTTGAAATGCTCATCTCTATTTTACAAATGAGGAAACTGAGGCACAAAGAGATAATGTAATCAACCACCCAAAGTCACATCATTATCAAATGACATGGCTGTGATTGGAACTGAGGACTTAAATTCCTGAAGCTGTCGTTCTGATCATATCCTGTGTTGCCTCTTTAGAGGAATAAAAATATCTGTCAGGGGTGATGGAGGCCTAGCATTTTGGATGTCTTTGTAGGTCATGTGACTTTGACTCCATGGCTGCTGTTTCCCACAATGGCCTCAGGTTGGGTACTTGAACTTACTCTTTAGGAAGAACCCTCATGGATAAGGGCCAGGAATAGTTCCAGAGAACCACCATGAGAGAGTAACCCCACAGCGGCAACAGCAGAAGGAATGTCCAGAGATGTGGGTGGCTGAGGGAGCCTTCTGTTCAGGGAGGAGCTTGAAAAATTCATCTGCAAAGCGGCTTTCCAGAGTGGGTCAATGGAAAGATGGTGAAAGTTGAGCCTCCGTCTTTAGAATTTACCCAGGGAGCTTCATGAATGTCTCTCTCCACTCTTAGCAAGTGCTCTTTCCTGAGCAGCAGCACAGGAAAGTGGGCAAAGTGAGGACTTTAGCATCTTGTAGGCCTGGGCTCCACTCTCAGCTCTTACCCTCCTGCTGCACACCTTTGGGCAGATTTCTCAATGTCTTAGAGTCGGACATGACTTAGCCACTGAACAACAACAACAAAGAGCCCCCTTTCCATCCTCTGTGAACGTGGGCCAAGGACCACCAACATCAGGGGCTGTTGTGATGAACAAGTAAAACACTGAAGGGAAAGCACCTTTCATTTAATGAACCCTCGATACATGGTAGCTGTGGATTTGTTCCTCACAGCAAGGAAGATCAGTGTGCACCAATTGCAGAAACAATCCTTGAGCCAAATGGATTCTATTCTCTTGCCAGCTTCCCTTGAACTCCCTTTATCTAACTTGTTGCCTGCAACAGAACATGAACTTTTCTTCTCCCAATTCTCTATAAATTCCACACCTTCAGGGAATTAGGAAGCTATCTGTTAGCTATCTCCAATCAGTGAGAGAGAGAGAGACAAGGAGAGAGAGAGATGTAGAGGGAGAGAGAGAACTTTAATACCATGATGTGCTGGAGCTGGCTTGTATCGTTTCATGAAAAGCTTGAAATTGGCCAAGATGGGAGTACTTATACTCAAAAATTGTCAAATACTACTGCAATCACAGCTTTATTTATTTTCTTCAAGAACTGGTTTTAAAAAATTTTAACCAGCATGCCACAGAATAACTAACAGTTATAAAGTGTATTGTCAGTCACATATTGTTCTAAGAGCCTTATATGCATTAACTAACTTGATTCTTATAAACACCCTTTGAAGTTGTTATTATTATCCCCATTTTACAAATTGGGAAACTGAGAAAGTAAGTTGTCCAAGATTAGGTAGCTAGCAACTGGTAGAATAGGGATATAAACAAAGGCAGGCTGGCTGCAAAGCTTGCATTCATAGTTGGTTATCCTGCCTCTTGAGGGTTCTTGTGAGGATTCAAAGACTCACATAAAGAGCTTGGCCCAGTGCTTGGTATTTAGTAATTGCCTGATAAATATAAGCTGTTATTATTTATATCAGGGATTCTTATTTGAGGTTGTGAGAATCTGATGAAAACTTCAGATCTTTTCACCCCTAAAAGATGCACAATTTGTACAGCACATGCGTACACACACACTCACTGTGAAGTTAATATTAGCAGACTTGTGGACTCTCCAGAGCTCATTTATCCTAAGTTTATCTTCTTGGGTTCATGTCATAAATCAGATGACTGATTCTAGTTCCCCACAGTCTTTGAGCTCCCCAAACATTCAGTTCAGTTCAGTTCAGTCACTCAGTCATGTCTGACTCTTTGCAACCCCATGAATCGCAGCACGCCAGGCCTCCCTGTCCATCACCAACTCCCGGAGTTCATGCAAACTCACGTCCATCGAGTCAGTGATGCCATCCAGCCATCTCATCCTCTGTTGTCCCCTTTTCCTCCTGCCCCCAATCCCTCCCAGCATCAGAGTCTTTTCCAATGAGTCAAGTCTTCGCATGAGGTGGCCAAAGTATTGGAGTTTCAGCTTTAGCATCATTCCTTCCAAAGAACACCCAGGACTGATCTCCTTTAGAATGGACTGATCGGATTTCCTTGCAGTCCAAGGGACTCTCAAGAGTCTTCTCCAACACCACAGTTCAAAAGCATCAATTCTTCAGTGCTCAGCTTTCTTCACAGTCCAACTCTCACATCCATACATGACCACTGGAAAAACCATAGCCTTGACTAGACAGACCTTTGTTGGCAAAGTAATGTCTCTGCTTTTGAATATGCTGTCTAGATTGGTCATAACTTTACTTCCAAGGAGTAAGCATCTTTTAATTTCATGGCTGCAATCAGCATCTGCATTGATTTTGGAGCCCCCCAAAATAAAGTCTAACACTGTTTCCACTGTTTCCCCATCTATTTCCCATGAAGTGATGGGACCAGATGCCATGATCTTCGTTTTCTGAATGTTGAGCTTTAAGCCAACTTTTTCACTCTCCTCTTTCACTTTCATCAAGAGGCTTTTTAGTTCCTCTTCACTTTCTGCCATAAGGGTGGTGTCATCTGCATATCTGAGGTTATTGCTATTTCTCCCTGCAATCTTGATTCCAGCTTGTGCTTCTTCCAGCCCAGCGTTTCTCATGATATACTCTGCATAGAAGTTAAATAAGCAGGGTGACAATATACAGCCTTGACGTACTCCTTTTCCTATTTGGAACCAGTCTGTTGTTTCATGTCCAGTTCTAACTGTTGCTTCCTGACCTGCATATAGGTTTCTCAAGAGGCAGGTCAGGTGGTCTAGTATTCCCATCTCTTTCAGAATTTTCCACAGTTTATTGTGATCCACTCAGTCAAAGGCTTTGGCATAGTCAATAAAGCAGAAATGCAATTTCTTTCTTGTTTCTCTTTTTCTAGAGGATCATCCCACATTTCTTCAGCTCATCTCTGGGGACTGTTTGTGTTCCCCACCCAAACCACTCTTTTTCCTATGGATGTGCTCCAATTCACTTTGCACTTATCACAGTGTGGGATCAAAACTGGGCAGTCTTAGAGTCTCCTTTATTCTTCCTGCTGCTGCTGCTGCTGCTAAGTCACTTCAGTTGTGTCTGACTCTGTGCGACCCCATAGATGGCAGCCCACCAGGCTCTGCCGTTCCTGGGATTCTCCAGGCAAGAACACTGGAGTGGGTTGCCATTTCCTTCTCCAATGCATGAACACTGGAGTGGGTTGCCATTTCCTTCTCCAATGCATGAAAGTGAAAAGTGAAAGTGAAGTCATTCCGTCATGTCCAACTCTTCGAGACCCCATGGACTGCAGCCTACCAGGCTCCACCATCCATGGAATTTTCCAGGCAAGAGTACTGGAGCGGGTTGCCATTGCCTTCTCCGTCATTTTTCCTGATCCTCTGACAATGGATATCTTTTCCAGTCTCATTTTGCCCCAAGCGTCCTGCTTCAGGGGACTCTACGTGTTTTCTAGCTTTGAGGACATAAAGTTGAGCTATAGTTATACCACTGCTCATTTTTCATGCACTTTTCATGATGCACCCTACAAACACAACAGGAAAAGATTTCTGAATATGTGAACACACATCTTGAAGCTTCTTGACTTGCTTCATCTGGATGTCAGTGAACTGAGAGACATGTAGTTTGGTTTCCTCCTGACTTTTAAACTTTCCTGGTCACCCCATTCCTCTTCCTAAACCCCTAATCCCTGCCAACATGCCTGCTCTCCATACCCTAAGTGCAGCTTACTTTAATCTGACTGAAGCGGAATAACAGCTGATGCAAATTAGTCTTTTGACACGGCTGAAATGTTCTATATGTTACCTCATTCAATTCAGCCCACATATAAAGCTAGGGAAGTCAGGGTTTCAAAGGAAACTGAAGTTCAGAGATATTAAGTAACACCCAAGTCTTCGCAGCTAATATCTGGCTAAGCTAGAATTCAGACCTGTATCTGGGAACTCTAGGTTTACACAGTTTTCTTTGTGCATGGATTTTTTTTTTCCTCCTGTGTAACAGCATTTACTAGTATCCTGACACATGCCCCCTTCCCTGAATATCTACAGTTATCTGTGGGCCTTGGAAGCCTACAGTGGTTCTAAGACTTAAAGGGGTCTCAGTCACTTAGTGTGTGCATGGTCAGTCACATCTGACTCTTTGCAACCCCACGGACTGTAGCCCACCAGGCTCCCCTGTCCACGTGGGATTCTCCAGGCAAGAACACTGATGTGCGTTGCCATTTCCTTCTCCAGGGATCTTCCTGACTCAGGGATCAAACCTGCGTCTCCCGCATTGGCAGGCAGGTTCTTTACCACTGAGCCATCTGGGAAGCCCCTCAGTCACTAGGCACTGGGGAAATTCTTGCAGGTGGAGGATCTTCACAGTGTTGTCACAGAGACATTTTCTCTTCCAGCCTTGTGGCTCAGAGACTAGGTGGGAGCAGGCTACAGCCCATCTTAGTTTCCTTCCACGTCAAGGGGAAATGGGTTAACTCCCGTCTAGAAAATAAAGCAAGGACTCTGGGCTGGATTTCTGATAGTGCATGTGTGTATGTGTGAGTGCTCAGTTGCTCAGTCATGTCTGACTCTGTGGCCCTTTGGACTGTAGTTCACCAGGCTCCTCTGTCTATAGGATTTTTCAGACAAGAATACTGGAATGGGTTGCCATTTTCTGATAGTCCATGCTATGCTATGCTAAGTCACTTCAGTCGTGTCCAACTCTGTGTGACCCCATAGACGGTAGCCTACCAGGCTCCCCCGTCCCTGGGACTCTCCAGGCAAGAATGCTGGAGTGGGTTGCCACCTCCTTCTCCAATGCATGAAAGTGAAAAGTGAAAGTGAAGTCGCTCAGTTGTGTCCGACTCTTAGCGACCCCATGGACTGCGGCCTACCGGGCTCCTCCGTCCATGGGATTTTCCAGGCAAGAGTACTGGAGTGGGGTGCTAGTCCATACAGGCCTTTAAATAAGAAACCGGTTTTGAAAACGTGCCAGGTAGGCATCCTTTCAGCTTTCTATGGCTTACCAGCGGCCCCTAGTGGCTAGAGACTCCAAGTGCCTTGAGCAGGGAGTCTTGGCTGCTGCAGTCTGCTCTGGCCTTGTGCCCTGCACAGTTTTAAAACACTACATCAATTCCCAATCAACATACTTTGCTGTGCTGGGGCAGAAAAATAGTGGAGTCCAAAGCTCTGGGCAAAGAGGGCATTACAATGGGTGATCTTCACCTACAAAATACGGAACCAGGCTATCACTAAATCACTAAAATCTTTTTCGTTTTAATATTCTAGACCACAAACCTAGAAGGTGTACAATAGTGTTATGTCTGTTTACCTGCTGAGTAAACTCAGGTCAGAGAGTTAAAATAGCCAGGGGCACACAGGTTAGTGGGAAAGAACAGTCAGGTTTCTTCGAGACCAGACTCTAAATTTGCCAGACAGGCTGTGTGTGTGTGTGTGTGTGTGTGTGTGTGTGCGTGCTTGTGTGTGCTTGTGTGGTGTGGTATTATGTTGTGTTGGCCTAGCAGTGATCTGGTCTTGGGAATGGTACTGGCAGCTAGTACTTAAGAATTCATTCTGAGGCAGGCACACGCTAGATACTCTGGTGGAAACCCCTTCACTCTCCCTAGCTGCCCTGTGAGGTGCACATCTTCAATTTACAGGTGGGAATGTGGATTCTCCGCAAGGCCAAAACTGCCAGAGGTCATATAAATGAAAGGCAGAGCTGGGAATTAGGTCCCAGCTTGCCCAACTCCAAAGCATAGCTTGAGTTTACCCTCTCTGTATTGCATGAGTGTTCTCCTTGCAGCCAGTCTAGGTTACTCATTCTTAGTACCTGCTCATCTGAAATATCTCCCTCCTCTCTCCTGCCTGGCCAGTGCTAATGGGAATTTCTGCTGGTGAGAGAGCAGGGAACTGGGGACGTCTGTTGGTGGGTGTCCCTCGGAACATAGATTTTGTATTTGGGAGGATGTTCACGCCTCCTTGTGTGTCTCATGCTCTCAGACATCCTCTCTGACTCTGGTGGGTGGTAGGTGGGGTGGAACTCAGTCATGTCCTGGAATCTTGGAGGGTTTCCTTTGAAGAAGTATATGGAGACTGTGTAACATGGTAGTCCTGAGGTAGGTTTTGGGGACTTGAGACACTGAACAGCTACTAAGCCATTCAAGACTTGGTTCCCTCATCCACTCAGTGGACACAGTGGTGCCTATTGAAAGGTTGTTGCTGAACCATGCAAAGATGCCGGGATTCTTGGCCTCCGGAGGAGAAGATTTCAAGCTGGGGCCATAGATGAGGCTTGATCACTCAGAGCTTTTGGTAATAAAGTTTTATTAAAGTATAAAGGAGATAGAGAAAGCTTCTGACGTAGGCATCATAAAGGGGTAGAAAGAGTACCCCCTTGCCAGTGTCAGCCATGGAGTTATATACTCTCTGATTAGTTATTACAGTGAATCAAAGAATGTCTGGAGGTTGTAAAGACCTCACTAGACCTACTCCCATAATTTACACCTTAAGATAACAGGATTAGCCAGAAGGTTTTTTTCCAGACTGTCCTCAAGCAGGATACATTATTGTTACATAATCCTAAAGAATGTAGAGGGACAAAAAAGTTTGTCCTTTCCTCCTCCTTGAGAACTCCAGACCCCTCTCTCCTTGGGGACCCCTGGACTTCTTATCAATCTGCCTAGGAATTGACACTCTCACTATCTCATAGGGTCATTGCAGGCTCTATTAAGACAAATACATTAGATATCCTTAATGCAACACCAATCACATAGTAAGTCTCCTTGCTGTGTTCATGAGCAAAGGAACACATGGTAATAATATATTTCCTTGAGAAGGGTGCCAACAGCAGTATTAACTGTCAAGAGACCTGGCCTCTTGTTAGGTGTTAGCAGGTGAGATTAAGTGGTTTCCCTTGAAACAAATAACAATTGCCTTAGGGGCTAAAGCAAGAACAATGTGCTGATGGAAGACAGCCAAAGCCAAGAAGACCCCTTCCATTGGGATATATTGGGTGGCAGGAGACAAATGATGACAAAGCCTTTTTTGGGAGCAATGCCTCCCAAATCCCTTGCCAGGAGAGTATTGCATCTTGGGAGCAACAGGAGACAGCCACAGAGGAATTAATTTGCCTCAAAAGGAATTGCCTTGACTTAATAGCTTTATTGAATCCATGCTTTTCAGCTCATTGATTCCATTTGCTTTCATTCAGGATTATGTAGGAGCGATGCCATTACTTTGCCTGGTCAGGTTGATTATCCAAGATCCCATTGCTGTGGCTTCACGACTCTCCTTCTTCACATGTGTCACCCTTCCTTCCTTAAACCCTGCTTTATGTCCTCATTTCACCCACCTCAGGGACTGGGCCAGACATACGTACATGGTCTGGGTAAACGCTTTGAATTCCTTGCTAACTGGAAATAATGGCATCAGGCAGATCACTGATGCCCCCTCACTTTAGAGCTTTTTGTGCTAGTTAGCTTTTGCTTGAGGATTCATTTTCTTAAAACCAAGCTTTGAAAAAAACTTAATTTTTGGCTTCTTTGGGAGGATTGTCCTATGTAGCCATGCAGGTAGATTTTTAGGAATGTTTTCCAAATGACAGTGTGCACCAATATCACGTGGGAGCTTGTATAAAAGGACATTTCTGGGCCCAAATATTAGATTTAGCAGGTTGTCACGTCCCCCCTTCTTTTTAAATTGAAGTAAATGTCAGATGGCATAAATTTAACCACCCTAAGGTGAATAATCTTGTGCCATTTAGTACACTTATGATTTTGTGCAACTATTACCTCTATGTAGTTCTAAAACATTTTTATCACCCCCAGGGAGATCCCACATCTATTAGGCACTCACTCCCAGTCCCCAGTCCTCCCCAGCCTTTGGCAATCATCAGTTTACTTTCTGTCTCTGTGGATCTAGCTGATCTAGATATTTCATATAGAGAAAATCATGCAGTATTTATCTTGTTGCTCTGGCATATTTCACTTTGTATAGTGCTTTGAGGTTCGTCCATGTTGTATCATGTCCTAGTACCATATTCCTTTTCACGGCTGAGTAACATTTCATTTGTATGCACATGTAGCATTTTGCTTATTCATTTAAACAAGGTCCTCCCTTGTTTCTGCAGCAGGTCATCTTTGGTCCATACTTGGGAATTGTTAGCAGTGGAGATCACTGCATTTTCCCAGGGAAGGCTGATACATTTTTAGAGTAGAGTTTAAAGAGTGCCAGGCCACAGCTGCCATTGGGTATGATAGGCATTTGGAGATGGACCTAGGAATAGATGATCAGGGAATGTCTCACCTGGCAGGACAAGGCATTGAAGGGAGGGCATAGACAGAGACCTGGGTAAACAGTGCCAAGAAATGCAGGTAAGAGAGACTTCAGTCTGGATCCCAGCTCTGTTGTCTCATAATAGGCAAGTTAAAAACTCTCTGAATCTCCTGTTCCTGATTCATAAAATGGGGAGGGAGGAGGGAGGAGGGTTCAGGATGGGGAACACATGTATACCTGTGGCGGATTCATTTTGATATTTGGCAAATCTAATACAGTTATGTAAAGTTTAAAAATAAAATAAAATTAAAAAAAAAAGAAAAAAAAAAAGAAAAAAAAATGAAATAGCAATAGTAACTCTCATAGCATTGTTGTTTAGATGAAATAATTTATATTAAATGCCTCTTATAGGGCCTGGACAGAGAAGGCAATGGCACTCCACTCCAGTACTCTTGCCTGGAAAATCCCATGGACGGAGGTGCCTGGTAGGCTGCAGTCCATGGGGTCGCTAAGAGTCAGACACGACTGAGCGACTTCACTTTCACTTTTCACTTTCATGCATTGGAGAAGGAAATGGCAACCCACTCCAGTGTTCTTGCCTGGCGAATCCAGGGATGGCGGAGCCTGGTGGGCTGCCGTCTATGGGGTCACACAGAGTCGGACACAAAGCGACTTAGCAGGAACAGCAGCAGCATAGGGCCTGGAACAGAGTGAGTAAAGCCCAAAGTGGCCATGATTTTTATTACTTTCCCAGAAAAGGAGTGCTGTGCAGTTGGAGTCTGGCACAGGCAATTTGCGTAGACGGGGGCGGGAGTGTTCTCATTGGGGTTGGCGCCTGGTCCGGGATCCTGTAGCATCTCCAAGAGAACTCATGAGAGCAAGACATGGCTCCTGATGTAGGAAAAAAGAGACCCACTCTCCAGCATGCTTGTCCCAGCAATAAAGCAGGAACCTTGCATTTAAAATGAGACATACTGTCAGAGTGGAAGCAGTATCGAGGCAAAAGGAATAAATTTTTTCATTGTTGGTCTATTTCACTGCTGGATTGTGAATACAGGGAGGGCAGGGGTTGTCTGTCCTTCTTACTACTCTGTTCCTTGAACATGTGTAGGGCATCCAGTCAATAAATATTTGTCATACGTGTGACTGGCTAGCTGGCTGCTGTGTTATCTCTTTATTAGCTTTGTTGTTGTTTAGTCACTCATTCCTGTAAGACTCTTTGGCCCCCATAAACTGTAGCCTACCAAGCTCCTCTGTCCATGGGATTTCCCAGGCAAAAATACTGGAGTGAGTTGCCATTTCCTTTTCCAGGGGATCTTCCCTACCCAGGGATCAAACCCATGTCCTCTATATTGGCAGGCAGATTCTTTACCACTCAGCCACCAGAAAAGCCCCCTGTCTATTAGCTTGCTGCTGCTGCTGCTAAGTCACTTCAGTCGTTTCCGACTCTGTGCGACCCCAGAGATGGCAGCCCACCAGGCTCCCCTGTCCCTGGGATTTTCCAGGCAAGAACACTGGAGTGGGTTGCCATTGCCTTCTCCGATGCATGAAAGTGAAAAGTGGAAGTGAAGTCACTCAGTCGTGTCTGACTCTTAGTGACCTCATGGACTGCAGCCTACCAGGCTCCTCTGTCCATGGGATTTTCCAGGCAAGAGTACTGGAGTGGGGTGCCATTGACTCCTTAAATCCTTCTGAATCAGTTTCATGTACTGTCAGAAGAATATACTCTGCCTCAGGTACCCTGCTATGAGACTATTCATAAATCCACTCCAAAATTCTTAAGAATGTACATGACTTTTGATCCAGAAGTTCCACCTCCAGGTATTTAACCAGGAAATACCTAAGGCTTAGAAGGATTATGACTCATTATGACTCAAGAACGTTTATTGTGTGCTTATTTGGAATAACAAAAAAGTGGAAAGAACTTGCCACCCAACAAAAGGGAGATTGGTTAACTGTATTATAATACTTCCATTCAATAAAGTGTTTTAAAACCATCAAAATAAGGAGGAAGATTGTTTAATGATATGAGAGAATATCCAAGTTATGTAATTAGTGAAAACAGCAAGTCAACAATATTTTGATGTAATAAAACTGTGTGTAAGTGTATATATATAACACTGGAAGGATATATACAAAATATATATCACTGTTGTTCTGAGTGATTAAATTAGAGATAACTATTTTTTGAGCTTGTCTGTTAATTTCCATGATTTTTTACATTGAACTTGTAGTGAGTTAAAATAAGAATGAATGTTTTTAAGGATTATGTGGGCTTCCCTGGTAGCTCAGCTGGTAAAGAATCTACCTGCAATGCAGGAGACCCCGGTTCAATTCCTGGGTTGGGAAGATCCCCTGGAGAAGGGATAGGCTACCCACTCCAGTGTTCTTGGGCTTCCCTGGTAGCTCAGATGGTAAACAATCCACCTGTAATTTGGGAGACTTAGGTTAGATCCCTGGGTTAGAAAGATTCCCTGAGGGCATGGCAACCTACTCTAGTATTCTTGCTTGGAGATTCCCCATGGACAGAGGAGCTTGATGGGCTACAGTCCATGGGGTCTCAAAGAGTTGGACACCACAGTGACTAAGCACAATGCAGCACAAGGATTATGTTTCTGATAAGAATTTGGCTCTTGTCTCTTGAGTGTGTCTGAACCTACAGAGTGGACCAAATGGCCTCAGCCATGGGGGTTGGGAAGCTGTGGGAAGAGACTGGGGACAGCAAAGCATCAGGCATGGCTTTTGCTACATCCCAAAAGTGGGGCACGTTGTTTTGTTTTACTGATGGAGAGGATGCTCTGTCCCTCTTATTGTGTCATGTTCTCCATCCTCGCCTACATGTTAGTGTCAACTTGAAAGTGAAAGGTGCTCAGTCGTGTCTGACTCTTTATGACCCCATGGACTACACAGTCCATGGATTGAACCCAGGTCTCCCACATTGCAGGCAGATTCTTTACCAGCTGAGCTGCAAGGGAAGCCCAGGAATACTGGAGTGGGTAGCCTATCCTTTCTCCAGTGGATCTTCCTGACCTAGCAGTTGAACCAGGGTATCCTGCAGTGCAGGTGGATTTTTTTTTTTTTTTTTTTTTTTTTACCGATTGAGCTATCAGGGAAGGCCCAGTGTCAACTTAAATAAGGGGTAAACTGAGACAAGCTCAGATTACCAGGAATTGAGGTTATTTGGAAATAGTAGAGGAATTGCCATTTGGGAAACACATGGACTAGTAAGCTATAAGTGAGTCTGTTGAGGGTTTGGGATGAGCTGTGTTTATGGGCAAGGAGTGAAAAGAGGTTGAAGTCCAGCTATAGTCCAGGCAGGAAGTTCGCTGGCTTGATGATAGAAAGAGATATAAGTCAGGAGATAATTGTTCATCTTCTGTAAATCAAGCATTTGTGGAAAATCAATCACTTGGTTAAATTCCATTCTTCTGAGAGCAAGTAAGAATCTCCATTTTGTATCCTCCAGTTTCATTTTAGATGGAAATTATTTTCATATTACATTAAATACACCCAGGGTGTAGGGGTTTTTCCGCTTTAGAGGGTGAATGGATCCACATTGTAGGCTTCTAACTACTGAGGTAACCATCCACACCCTGGTTTCAAGAAGATAAATTTAAACTTTTCATGGGCTGAATTGGCCATACAAATTTATTCTGTCCCGTGTTCTAGGAAATTAAAAGAAGGAAGTCTGGGCTGAGAAAATACAAATGAAATTAATATTTCTACCAAAAGAGAAACAAGATGAGCACCAGTTTCTGATATTTACTTACTTACAAACACCCCCCATCCAGGCCTGAGACTTTGTTCGCAGGCCAAGCAGGTGTGTCAGACTCCATCTTCTGTGAGGTTTGGCTCTCCCCAGAGAGTACTGGGCCCTTTACACTAAACTGTGTCCTCAGGTTGCTCTTTGGGAATTCTTCAATATGTCAACATCCCAGATGGGGTTGTGATTTAGACTCATGCTGGGACCTCTACAGGATCTGCAAATCCACAGTGGTTGTGTACTGTAGAGTATGCTTTAAAGCAGAAGAAATATTGCTAAAGGGAGTATATAGGGAGGAACAACTAGTGTGAAAGGAGATGCAGTTTGACAGATGAATAGTCCTTCAGGAGCACAGAGAGGATGCATCATCAGAGGCAGAGGGAGCAAGAGGGAATTCAGTGTGTGATGGGAAGAGACCACATCAACATAGAGGGCAAGCAAAGGTGTTGCCAGGACTAGATAATGAAGGGGCTTGTAATCCGTTATCAGGAGTTGACCATTTTATCCTGTAGCTTATAAATTGCCATTAAAAGATTTTAAGCAAGAGTATAATCTTCAGTAGTATGCACACTCTGTCTTTCCTATTAATCTGTGAGTTTCCTGAAGGCAAATGTTTGAGTCATCTCAGTGGTTGCCCCATCTCCATTGCCCAGTATAGTCTGTTATTTATAATAATAGCTATACTTTCATCACTTGCTTACTATGAATCTGACATTGTGCTAAATGCTTTATGTATTGTACTAGTTAGGATTCTCTAGAGAAACAGAATCAACAACAAATATACATAAGTTTTTTGGTTTTGTTTTTTTTTAGATAAGAATTCCCTCTTATTTGGAGGAGTGTCAGTCTTCTGAAGGATGAGGCTTTCAGCTGATCAGATAAGTCCCACACACATTAGGGAGGGCAATCTGCTTTACTCAGTCCATTGATTCAATTGTTAATCTCATCCAAAAACATTCTAAAACACATACCCAGAATAACATTTAATAAACCCAGATAGTTTATCTGGGTTTGGGGTGATAGTGTATCACCCCAACCACCACCATTGCCCAGTCATGGTGACATAAAAAATTAATCATCACACATGAGTTATATCATTTAGCTTATACAATGATCTTGCGAGGTTATTTCTATTTTTATTCCCATTTTAAAGGCAAGGAAACTAAACCTTGGAAGGTTGATGTCATGTCTGTGAATAACAACAACTGGTATGTGATATAGCCCTGGTTTAAACCCAGGCAACTGACTCATTCTTAACCACTATACTATAATAAATATTTTTAAATTATTTTTTTCTAGAATTCTCATGTAGAAATTTAACAAAAATATAATCACTAATAATATGTTAATTATATTGACCATCCTATTCCTATCTATAGGAATTATATTATGAATTCCTATAGATGAGTAACATAGGAATAGGAACATAATAGGTTCCTATAAGAGATGAGTAACATAGGAATATAATAGGTTACATAATAGATGAGTAACATAGGAATAGGAACATAGGAATATAATAGGTTACATAATAGATGAGTAACATAGGAATAGGAACATCCTATTTCTATCTATAGGAATTATATTATGAATTCCTATAGATGAGTAACTAAATGTACTGTTAACACCAGTCTTCCAATAAATTCGTGTTTGATTTTTTCTTTCTAATTCTAAAAAAGAAAGAAGTAGTGAGGAGAGTTTTGCTCAGCAAACACTGGTGAATCTAGTAGAGAATTCAGTTTTCTTTTCACAGTGAGTCTCTTGGGTCCTACCAGTTGCATTTCAGTAAAAAGAAGGAATTGGTACATTAAGATGATTCACTTATATGTGAAATCTAAACAGCAAAGCAAGCAAGCATAACTAAAGAAAAACAAACTCATAGATACAGAGAACAAATAGGTGGTTGCTAGAGGAAAGCTAGAGGAAAGCTCGGAGAAGGCAATGGCACCCTACTCCAGTACTCCTGTCTGGAAAATCCCATGGATGGGGGAGCCTGGTAGGCTGCAGTCCATGAGGTCGCTAAGAGTCGGACACGACTGAGCGACTTCACTTTCACTTTTCACTTTCATGCATTGGAGAAGGAAATGGCAACCTACTCCAGTGTTCTTGCCTGGAGAATCCCAGGGACAGGGGAGCCTGGTGGGCTGCCATCTATGGGGTCGCACAGAGTCAAACACGACTGAAGCGACTTAGCAGCAGCAGCAGCAGAGGAAAGCTGAGTGCCAAAGAATTGATGCTTTTGAACTGTGGTATTGGAGAAGACTCTTGAGAATCCCTTGGACTGCAAGGAGATCCAACCAGTCCATTCTAAAGGAGATCAGCCCTGGGTGTTCTTTAGAAGGAATGATGCTAAAGCTGAAACTCCAATACTTTGGCCACCTCGTGCGAAGAGTTGACTCATTGGAAAAGACTCTGATGCTGGGAGTGATTGGGGGCAGGAGGAGAAGGGGACAACAGAGGATGAGATGGCTGGATGGCATCACCGACTTGATGGATGTGAGTTTGAGTGAAGTCTGGGAGTTGGTGATGGACAGGGAGGCCTGGCATGCTGTGATTCATGGGGTCGCAAACAGTCGGACACTACTGAGCAACTGAACTGAACTGAACTGAACTGAGAGGATAGCGGAGGCGGGAAGGAGAGAAATAGCTGAGGGAGAATAAGAAGTGTAAGCTCAGAGATGATGGTGTTAACTAACCTTATAGTGGTAGTTACTTCATCACAGTATGAAGTCAAATCATTATGCTGTATACCTTAAACTTATACAGGGCTTTATTTCAATTACATCTAAAGAAAACTGAAAGAAAAAAAAAAAGATGTGAAGGGCTCTTAGCGTTATAATATCTGCGTTGCGCAAAGAGGAGACAAATGTAACCAGCTTGCAGTAAGACTTGATTCCTGGAAAGAATAATGCTGTGATATCATTTTCTGGGGATTGTCTTGAGTGTGTTTGAATGAGATTTGAGTCAGATAAACTCATTCCAGAGTCTCTGGAGATGACTCATAGGCACTGTGGCTTGCCTGTCACTAATAAGTGGCATGTTCTGGCAATCTATGCAAATAAAATCATGCTTTCCTACTGATATTCATGGGTCACTAAGATATTCTTCAGTTAGAACTGTTGTCTTTTCTTCCTCTCCCTCTAAATTTTTATGGGCCGTTTTTAATATTTGAAATATATGCCTATTTGTGAAAGGAGAGTGCTCTAAATGTGAAGAGTTGATTTAGAAAAGCAAATTTACCCTAATAAATTATTACAAGTTGCAGTGCTTAAATAAATAACATTTAAATAAATTTTCTTAAATCAAGGCACATAAAAATTTATAAGAAAACATCAGGAAAAAACCCTGTATTGTATAACTGAATTTTGCTAACAGAGTAGAGCATGCGTTCTCATCAAAAAATATGTGAGGTGATGGATATGTTAATTAGCTAGATAGTATGAATCCTTTCATAATGTTTACACATATCAAATCATCATGTTGTACACTTTAAACATATTGCAATTTTATTTGTCAATTATGGATCCAGAAAGCTGGAAAGATATTTACATAATTAAGATTGACTCAGCGAAGAGTAATGTTAGGACTTTAGTGGTCAGGCTGGTGCGAAAACATGGTGGGAAATAAGTGTGGGGAATAGTCTATTTTGTCATACACAGGAAACAGCTTTGGGCCAGAGTAAGACTAATGTTCACCACTTGAAGGGAATTCAGCATAGGCAAATCTTTTTATTTGTGAATAACTGTTCGCATTCAGGCTGGTGTGAGTAAAGGAGAGTTTTGAAAGCTGAGGTGGGCATTTCATAAAAATGAAACATAACTATATACTTTGACCCTTGGACAACACAACTGTGAACTATATGGATTGTCTTATATTCATGTTTTTTTTAGTAAATGCATAGAACAGTGCTACACTGTCCTCTGTAGGTTGAATTTGTAGATGCAGAGCAACAGGTACAAAAGGCTGACTGTAAAGTTATACATAGATTTTCAACTGTGTGCCTCCAACCCCAGGTTGTTCAAGAGTCAACTGTACTTTGCTTCAGAAAGGTATATGCTTAGCTGAAAAGGTCCTAATGATTGAGTTTCTTCTTCTGTTTATTTTTCTCTCTCTGGTTGCATTTAAAAATGTGGATTGGTTTCTCTCTATAATACAGCTTTCTAAGACAACTTGTCAGTAAGAATGTTGCTGAAAATGACTACCCTATTATTACTCCATGTCTCCACATGACCTTTTAGTTTAAACATATACTTGTGTCTGATTATAGAGTTATGTTGTTCTTTTTTTTACTCAAATTCTCAAGGAAGAACACTCATGATTTGCTAGCCATTTAGTGGCTTGGCTTTCCTTGTGTTGCCTTTTTTGTGTGTGTTAGGTTGTACAATTGTCTATGACTTGTAGTGGATCACATGGCAAAACACAGCTACTTTTATTTACTCCTCAACAGAGGTTTTTTTCCATGATCCAGTGGATGTTGACAATTTGATTTCTGGTTCCTCTGCCTTTTCTAAATCCAGCTTGAACATCTGGAAGTTCACAGTTCATGTACTGTTGAAGACTGGCTTGGAGAATTTTCAGCATTACTTTGTTAGTGTGAGATGTGTGCAATTGTGAGGTAGTTTTAACATTCTTTGGCATTGCCTTTCTTTAGGATTGGGATGAAAACTGACTCTTTCCAGTCCTGTGGCCAGTGATGAGTTTTCCAAATTTGCTGGCATATTGAGTGCAACACATTAACAGCATCATCTTTTAGGGTTCGAAATAGCTCAATTGGAATTCCATCACCTCCACTAGCTTTGTAGTGATGCTTCCTAAGGCCCACTTGACTTCACATTCCAGGATGTCTGGCTCAATTGCCAACATCTGATCATTGTAAAAGCAAGAGAGTTCCAGAAAAACATCTAGTTCTGCTTTATTGACTACACCAAAGCCTTTGACTGTGTGGATCACAACAAACTGTGGAAATTTCTGAAAGAGATGGGAATACCAGACCACCTCACCTGCCTCCTGAGAAATCTGTATGCAGGTAAAGCAGCAACAGTTACAGCTGGACATGGAACAACAGACTGGTTCCAAATAGGAAAAGGAGTACGTCAAGGCTGTACATTGTCACCCTGCTTATTTAACTTATATGCAGAGCACATCATGCGAAATACTGGACTGGATGAAGCACAAGCTGGAATCAAGATTGCGGGGAGAAATATCAATAACCTCAGATATGCAGATGACACCACCCTTATTACAGTAAGTGAAGAACTAAAGAGCCTTTTTTATGAAAGTGAAAGAGGAGAGTGAAAAAGTAGGCTTAAAGCTCAACATTCAGAAAACTAAGATCATGGCATCCGGTCCCATCACTTCATGGCAAATAGATGGAGAAACAGTGGAAACAGTGTCAGACTTTATTTTGCTGCTAAGTCACCTCAGTCATGTCTGACTCTGTGCAACCCCATAGATGGCAGCCCACCAGGCTGCGCTGTCCCTGGGATTCTCCAGGCAAGAACACTGGAGTGGGTTGCCATTTCCTTTTCCGATGCATGACAGTGAAAAGTGAAAGTGAAGTCACTCAGTCGTGTCCGACTCTTTGCGACCCATGGACTGCAGCCTACCAGGCTCCTCCATCCATGGGATTTTCCAGGCAAGAGTACTGGAGTGGGGTGCCCTTATTTTGGGGGGCTCCAAAATCATTGCAGATGGTGACTGCAGCCATGAAATTAAAAGACGCTTACTCCTTGGGAGAAAAGCTATGACCAACCTAGATGGCATATTAAAAAGCAGAGACATTACTTTGCCAACAAATGTCTGTCCAGTCAAAGCTATGATTTTTCTGGTAGTCATGTATGGATGTGAGAGTTGGACTATAAAGGAAGCTGAGCACTGAAGAATTGAAGCTTTTGAACTGTGGTGTTGGAGAAGACTCTTGAGAATCCCTTGGACTGCAAGGAGATCCAACCAGTCAATCCTAAAGGAAATCAGTCCTGAATATTCCCTGGAAGGACTGATGCTGAAGCTGAAGCCCCAATACTTTGGCCACCTGATGTGAAGAACTGAATCATTGGTAAAGACCCTGATGCTAGGAAAGATTGAAGGTGGGAGGAGAAGGGGACGACAGAGGATGAGATGGTTGGATGGCATCACAACTCGATGGACATGAGTTGGAATAAGCTCCAGGAATTGGTGATGGACAGGGAAGCCTGGCATGCTGCAGTCCATGCGGTCTCAAACAGTCGGACATGACTGAGTGACTGAACTGAACAACAGAGGTTGGGAGGGAATTCTCTGAGAAGAGAATGTGGCCTTTTACTGGTCTCCTAACATTACACCCCACAGTGAATCTCAGTAGAGCTTCTTCTTTTAAACAAACAAAAGTCTTTTTATTTTGTATCAGGGTATAGCCGATTAACAATGTTGTGATTGTTTCAGGTGGACAGAAAAGTGATTTAGCCATAGATGTACGTATATCCTTTCTCCCCCAAGATCTACTCCCATCCAGGCTACCATATAACATTGAATAGAGTTCCAGCAGGGCTTCTTTTTTAAACAGTGGTGTCACACTTTCTTTAATCACAGAAGTGTCATGTGTCTGTCCTCTGTCATCTGCATTAAGCAGGACTCAAACCAGTGGCTGGTAGTTTGGGTGACAGGTCTCAGTTACCAGAAGAAAGATACTGGCATGTGTGTGATCAAGGTTCCAGTTCAGTAAGCTTAGGCTTAGAATGGAATGCGAGTAGGTATGCCAATCAGGAAGCAACATAGAGGTTATCTCATGTGGGTAGGCCACCATTACATGTGTTATGAGCAGGCTTATCACTCAGAGCAATGACAGTAAAAGCTACATGATGCATCAGAATCACCTGGGGAGATTAATCTCAGGGCACCTGCCCAGATCTAGTGATCTGCTGAGAGAATTGTTTTGACAAGATCAAATGGTGAATCTAATGTTGAGTCAAGTTCAGAGACCTCAGACTTATGAGACCCTCAGTCGCCTGCACACAGTAGATTCTGAGGTAGCCTACAGCAGCAGAAGCCTAGATTTGCATACTTCTAGTCTAGGATTCCTTTCTTTGTATCTTTTTGCTGCCTGTAGAGTTAAAGAAATACAGGCCAACATTCTTTTATATCAGAGAAACAGGGTTTGTCTTGGGTGACTGGTAGCTTTCATGCCATATGGTCAGGCTAGGAGAACTCAGGTAGATGTCTTAAGAGATTGAATGCTGAATACATGTGTCCCTAGCAAATGGGCTCTATCAATCACAAAAATTATATTTTAATGCAATGTTTTTCAGTTACATACAGTGACAAACGTTTGTTGCTGATGTTGTATATCTATACTGGGGGTTCTCCTATGAAGTTTTCTGACTTCAGGACCTAGGCTAGTTGCTGAGGCAGAGGGAAAGGAGAACATGGGAAGAATATCTTGGTTTTTAAAGCTTTCACCCCAAACTGACCCACATCAGTATAGCTCATATTTCATTGGCCACATCAAGCCCTTACTTCATGTAGGCAGGGAAGTATACTCTTACTCTTATGGGTCTTAAAGAAGAGACCCATTTATAAAACCTAGCACAGGGATTTTGGCTTGTTTTCTACCACATCCCCAGCATTTAGAACAGTTTCTGGTACATGGTAGGTGCTTAAAAATATGGACTGAATAAACAAACGAAAGTAAACTAACAGTCCATATTACCCAGGATAAACTGTGGTTCCTGAAGCAGTTCTGAAATTATGTTAGTTGGAACATCTTAGGAAATAACTCCAGAAAGGACTGCTTTTGGGAAAAATTGTCCCCATATAGATTATTAATGATTGGAAAGGCCTGAGCTTGAAGAGGATCTGGGCTACTTGAGTCCCTAATGGCATTCTACATTTTGAGTAGGGGCCATTTTTTCATGTTTCCACAAGAGTATGTGGCAGGTCAGTTGGAATAGTTGTCTGATCTCAGGATATTAAGTGTAGCATTGGGGGTGGGGAGTCATTTCGAGATTTCACATTAGAGCTCAGAGTAAAATTACCATATTGGCAATTACTGTCATAGGGATCCCCTTTTAACCAAAATGATGACTCCTCTTGGGGTTAACATTAGTTTTTACATGAAATGGCCAAAAGATTGCATTTAAGTGACTATGCTGAGAGGCCTGGCTCCGAAATTCACAGGCACATTAAGAAGAATGGCCATTTCCTCTCTCCTGCCTTGTCCTCAGCAAGCATGAGTCCTCAGAGCCACTTTATGCCAAGAGAACAAATGTTTGCAAATGCCCCTTCTGTTACTGGGAAGTCTAAAACCTGCCCATAATTTGGCTAATTTGTAGTTGATCATGGGGAAGATAATGAGGAGGGGAAATTGAGGGAGCAGGGGACAGAGTTGCTAGGAAACAGATTTACTTCTCCCATCCAGACAAATAAACTAAAGAAATGGTGTTAATGATTCCGGTTACTGACAGTCTCAGTTCCAAGGAAGCACAAATAAAATATGAATTCGGGTTACCATGAAGAAACATCAGAGGCAGAGGCTCTGGCCGTGAGAGTGGAACATGGTTGTTAATAATACTCTTAGAGCAGATGTGCTGTTGAAAAGAAGTCTTTGATGGAAAGGGCTTAGCATGGTATCTGCGTAGAGGGGATGGGCAATAAATGTTAGTCAAAATCATTATAGTTATATATATATATATAATCTATTTATAAATAAGTTATTTTAATCTCATCACCTTCTAAAAAGTTCTAGCCCTTTTGAGTCACTTAGTAATGTCCAACTTTTTGCAACCCCATGGTCTGTAGCCCACCAGGCTCCTCTGTGTTGATTATCAGGCAAGAATACTGGAGTGGATTGCCATTCCCTCCTCCAGGGGATCTTCCCAACCCAGGGATCAAACTTATGTCTCTTGTGTTTCCTTCATTGGCAGACGGATTCTTTACCACTAGTACCACGTTGGAGGCCCTCTAGCCTTTCTATTGACTTCAAATATGTCTTCCATTGCCCGTTAAAACTTTTATGAACCTTTCTTTCCTCATTTCACCTCCTCTGCATTGATTGTTATAAGGGTTAGTGAGGTGAGATGTGTGTATACAATTTGTAAATGCAATGATTTTTTAAAATTTTTATCTGCTTGTTTTTAATTGTGGTAGATGCCACAGAAAATAAAACATTTGCTATCTAAATAGTTAAATGTATAATTCAGTGGTGTTAGCTATGTTTACTGAATCTCTAGAATATTTTTATCTTGAAAAACCTAAACTGTCCTGATAGACCAACTCCCTCAGCCCCTGGTAGCTGCAATCCTTGGATCTCTATTAAGTTTGACTATATTAGATCTAAGTGGAATCATACAGTATTTATTTTTCTGTACTAGCTTATTTCACTTAGCTTAATGTTCTCAAGGTTCATCCATGGAGCAGCGTATATCAGAATTTCTTTCCCTTTTAAGGCCAAATAACATTTCATTGTGTGTATAGACCATGTTTTCGTTATTTAGTCATCTATTGACAACATTTGCCTTGCTTCCACCTCTTGGCTTTTATGCATCACGCTGCATTGAATATGGGTATACACATATCTCTTCCAGATCCTGCTTTTAGTTATTTTGGATAAATATCAAGACGTGGATAAACTTCAATGCATTTTATGTCTACAAAAAACAGTTTGTCCTCATCATTATTGCTCATAGTCACTTCCCCAGACACAGAGGGGAATTTTTATGTAGGTCTTTGAGGTTCCTTCTCTGCTGCCCTCTGCTTTCTCTGCACCTCCAATCCCAGTCATCTCAGCAGCAATGAACTCTGATCTTTTTCCTCAACCCAGCAAAACTATTTCTCTGTGTCACCGTTTGGAAAATGCCCTCAAGAAGAAAGCTGGTGTGAGTGGGAAGCTTTTCTCCCATGTGATTCTCTTCTGATTACCCTGCATTAGTAACTGTCCAACACATGAAAACAATTTTGTATCCGTTTTGTTGTTCAGTTTTATAGGACAGATTAAATCTGATATCATCTACTCCATGAAGAGTAGAACTAGAATTTAACCTAGGTGTCTTACATTTACACTTCATCTTGTTGGGAGAGGAAACAAACAAAAAAATCCTCCAAACAAAAAGGCAAATTAAGAAAATAATTACAAATCAGGATACATGCTATGAAGAAAACAAAGGCACTGAAATATAGGCTTTCCCAGGTGGTGCAATAGTAAAGAATAGCCTCCCAACTCAGGAGACAGAGGAGATGTGAGTTGATCCCTGGGTTGGGATGATCCCCTGGAGGAGGAAAGGGCAACCCACTCCAGTATGCTTGCCTGGAGAATCCCATGGACAGAGGAGACTGGCAGGTTATAGTCCATAACTTTGTAAAGAGTTGGACATGACTGAACACGCAACATAAGGAAGGTGGGGAAGGAATATATGATTTGGGAATATGGTGATAAGAGGAGACTGCTTTGAGGAATTTTACACTGAGATTTAAATGATGAGTACGACCTTACTATGTGAGGCAGAGCTAAGAGGGGAAAACAGAAGGATGTGCTAAATAGAAATATGGATTCTGAATAAGTGCTCCTGGCAAAAATTTACGTGACACAAACAAGGGCCAGAGTGCCAGGATAGGTAACTCATTATAACTCATACTATGGGCGAGAGGTCTGGAGACCTTGACAAGGAAGGGATAAAGAAGCCATCGCAATGTCTGGGGATTGGGTTTGGGCAGTGTTTGGGGGTGTGCTAGCATGAGTGCTATCTTCAGATACCCCAAGAGCTATCATGGGGAGAACAGACAACACTCTAGCACATGGGTTGGCAAACTAGAGCCCACAGGCCAAATCCAGCCATACAACTTGCAAACTGTGGATGGATTTTATACATTTTTAAATGCTATTACATTTTAGATGGCTATATTAGTACTTGTTTAATAGCCTCAGTTTTGTTTCTGGCCCACAAAACAAGTTATTTATTACCAAGCCCTTTAAGAAAAAGTTTTCTGACCCCTTGCTTTGTTTGAGGCAGTTGATGCTCACAGACGAAGATTGTCCTTGCCAATTTTATTTAATACAGGTTCACTGTGGGAATTATAATAATTTCACAAGCAAGTAACAGGCAGGATAATGGCTCTTAAGCCATCAAGAAATAACATTTTGAGCCAATGATAGATTAATTACACTCCAGTTCCGGGCAAGGGGAGATGAAAGCAATAAAGTCAGAATTCAGTTGAGATGTGCAAAACCAACCAGTTGGTTCTCAGGGGAGGTGGTTTAGTCAACTGAGAACTGGTATCCAGCTGTCAGCACAAAAGCAAAACTCACCTGTTGTTTGAGCTCGTTGCTAGGGAACAGTGGCATCACTATTGACAGGCTAGATGATCTCCTAGGGGCCTTGGCACAGCTTTCATGACTGCTAGTAAAAGAATCACCTTTACCATGGAAGGAGCTAATGCCTCAGGGTCATTAGAGATCAGCAAAGGGTCACCTTGCCCAGATGGAACACTATTCTACAGTTCTTATCAACTCTGAGGATTTATAGTCTAAACATCCCCACCACAGTTGCTTCTTCATGTTCTTGTCAATAAGTGTCCAGCTGAGCTCCTAAGTGGTTACTGGCAGCCACAGATTTGGATGATGACATCCTGACACACAGTTTCACCTTTATATCAAAACAGCTTCATTCTTAGAAATAACTTCACTCTGAAAAATAACTTCATTTTTGTCAGAAACAAGTAGACTTGACATCATACCAAACCACTACACGGCACCTGTGTTCTGGATCAATTGCAGGAATTTGATTTGCTGTAGTGAAAGGAACGAGTTAGCAAAGTTGGTATCAAAAATTCTCTAAAGGGAAGAGATTTTCCTGGGTGGAGTTTTGGAGGGACCTCCCTCCTAGGCCTTTCCTTGCCCATCATCACACACTGGGTAGTTTTCCATCTACTCAGTCCATGCATGAGAGGATGTTATTTGGCTTATTGAGAACAATGTGGAGGCATTGGACCAACTGGTCAAGAATTTGATTCTGTGAAATTGGACAGTTTTATATTTGGCAGAAATAACAGTTTGATTTGAAAACACCTAATTAGTGACTGTAGCTAATTGTTTCACTGAATTAAATTATTTTATCATCCCTCCAACTGGATTTAGACTATAAAGTCCTTGAGTAAAATGTTGGTATCTTAAATTAATCTGTTCCAGGTCTCCAACAACCAGGGGAAGACTAGTTTATAGTCTATAATGTGTGTACTCAGTTGCTCAGTCATGTCTGACTCTTTGCGGCTCCATGGACTATAGCCCACCAGGCTCCTCTGTCCATGGGATTTCCCAGGCAAGAGTACTGGAGTGGGTTGCCATTTCCTCCTCCAGGGGAACTTCCTGACCCAGGGATTGAATCCGAGTCTCTTGCATCTCCCGAATTGGCAGGAGGATTCTTTACCACTTGAGCCACCTGGGAAGCCCCATAATCTGTAATAAACTAGGCTAATTGCCCAGAAACTAGGCCATGGGCCCAGGTACTTCAGAAGGAAAGTACTAGTTTCAGAGCAGTCTCTCCTAATAAAACCCACCCTGGTTTATGGTAAGGAGTGGAATATGATACAGATCTCATTCATGTATTTCTTTATCTGATAAGGAACTCACAGTCCAATGGGGAAAGTGAAAGTGAAAGTTGCTTAGTCATGTCCGACTCTTTGCGACTCCACGGACTATACAGTCCATGGAATTCTCCAGGCCAGAATACTGGAGTGGGTAGCCATTCTCTTCTCCAGGGGATCTTCCCAACCCAGGGATTAAACCCACACCTCCCACATTGCAGGTGGATTCTTTATCAGCTGAGCTACTAGGGAAGCAATGGGGAGACAGATAAAATAATAGTAAGTATATAGGAAATTCACTTAGTTTTTGCATTGTAATTGGGGAAAAAGCTTTCCATTACCCTCTTAGGGAACCTGGCTATGTCTGAAAATTAAGTTATTAAAGACAGATTGACAGGAGAAAAGTATACAAACTGAATTTTAACATGTATATGAGAGTCTTCACAAGAGACTGAAGATTCTAAAAAGTGATCAGAGCATGAAGCTATAACTTTCAGACAAAGAAAGAATAAATTTGTGAAGAATTGATAAAACAAAGGGGTTTGACCTAGGGGTAGTCCAACTAAGACTAGGTCATGATGAGTGTTAGTTTAACAAGGTTAGTTTGTAGATTCCTCTGGGCTGATAAAAGTCTGTCTCTAGAAAGAGAAGTATTTATATTCTGTCCATAGACAGAAAAGAAAGATTTTTTTTTTTCTGTGTTTACTGCTTGTTTATTGCCTCCAGCTTATGACCATATTATGTTAAGGGGTCAAATTTTGGAATGATATATTCTGGTTTCCTTTTATGCATTATGTCCAGAGCACTATAAAACATAGTTGGACATTGAAGGAGGTCAAAGCAATTTTTATGGAGAAGATGATGCCTGGATAAAATCTTAAAGAAGAGGATGAGGATATTCAGATGACAGGTGTGGGTCAGCTGTGGCAGCATGTGGGTGGGAGAATTTAGGCAGTAGAAAGGATGAACCATGAAAAAATTTAATGCATTTAGAACATTTTAGAGAATTCTGTATGACTAGATTAGAGTGGAGAGAAATGAGGCTAGACCATCAAAAGATAGCACGGCTGTGTTATACAAGAGGTATAGCACATTTGAGTTTCACCCCAAGGGCAGTGGAGAGCTACTGAAAGATATAAACAGTGACATGACTGTATTTGATTTAAAAGAAAAACATTTTTCTGGTAGCACAATGAAGAGTTGAGTGGAGCTAAGACCAGAGCTTGACAGATGTGTTAAGATGGCTATTGCATGTTATTTTAAACATTAAAAAAAATTCTCAACTGTTTGTTGCTAGGATATAAAAATACAACATAACTTTGTATGTTGACTTTGTATCCTACAACCTTGTAAACTCATTATTTCTGGTAGTTTTTTTTAAAGATTCTTATTCCTATGCACACATTATTTCATTCTCAATTAAAGTTTTACTCCTAAGGAAAAAAAAAAGATTGCTATTTCAGTTATCCAAGTGACAGGCAACAGAGATGTAGGCAATAGTAGGGGCGATGGGAAGAGGGGCATGAAATACCAAGGAGATCAGAAAAACAGGATTAATTATTGCTGAATGTGTGCAGTAAGTGACGGAAGAGAAACTAAGAATGCCATTCAGATACATCTTGAATGAGATGACCACTCAGGACAGAAAATGAAATACAAGGGAAGGGATGATTAGCAGTATAAAATAGTACAGTAAGTCCCCTACGTATAAACAAATTCTGTTCTGAAAGTGCATTGGTAAGTCCAATTTGTTTGTAAGTCTTACAAAATTAGCTTAGGTATCCTACTAACACATTCAGCTATATAGTACTGTACTGTAATAGATATATAATATTTTTCACTCAAATAATACATAAAAACAAACAAGAAAACATTTTAATCTTGTAGTACAGTGCCTTGAAAAATACAGTAGTAGAACAGTGCAACAGCGGGCCTACAGGGACTGGCATAGGGCGAACAGGCAAGAAAGTCACGGACTGGAGGGGAGAGAGGGAGTGGGGACGGCAGAGCCAAAGGACCGTCAGCAGTAGGAGACTGAGGGTAAGCTGCAGTTTCACCATGCCTGATGTTGATGGCAGAGGTTCTGGTTCCTTGCTGGAACCAAATGTATGTTCCCATCTTTGAAAGTTCACAACTTGAAGGTTTATATGTAGGCAATTTACTGGACTGAGAACTATGGAAATATTGACTTGGAAATTGGGGAAGGTTTGAAAAAGTTAGTAGTGTTTGAGATAAGCCATGCATGATGAATGAGTTTCCCGAATGAGAGTTGGTTGTGAACCTTATAAGGATGACATTGTTAGCAAAGGCTTGTAAGTGATGTGTACAAGGGTAGGTAAGTTCACTCTCACAGGTCCGTAATGGTCTGTGGTTCATGGTGTTTATTGCCAGTATTCACTTTCTCATTTGACTGTGATGACATTTTCATTAGAAGAACTTGGTAACTGAATAATCTCTTTTTCAGAGGTGAAGATGCTGATGCTTGGGTTAAATGAGGCTTCCAAGCTCATCACTTTGTAAGGAGAACCGTGGCTTGAACTCACATTGCACCAAGCAGAAGGCAACATAAAGCTGGATCCAAATGGAAGGTCAGTCAGTTGCAGCTCATCTGCCAGGTAAGGACCTAACAGAAATTGCTCTTTCAAACCAGATTCTGTTTTAACAGTGGAATCCAGTCATGCTTCAGCTGTGTCCTAGAGGGCAAACCTGAGCCTGGAAGAGCAGAGCAGGAGTTGTAGAGGAATCTTCAAGGATACTGTGAACCAACCAAAACCAGACCTTTATTCTTTTACTCCTGGGAAGCAGTAGCTTGCATGTGGCCATTTAGAAGGGTTATATCATAAATCCAGGTATTATAATAACTATTATTACTGTAATTCAATGTGATTTTATTTTGTTGCTCAGATTATTTCATCTTTGGCCATTGGGAGCTTTTTAAGTTGTTTCCTGTGTTCTTCTGACATACCTTCATCATTGTGGATATTTATTTATGAATAAATTAGCACTTCCTTACTCTCTGGCACTATGGGATGTTTCAGGCACATCTTACACATTTTCTGTCCCAGTTCTAGAATCAGTAGACTCAGCCAGTTTTACAAAGAGGGCTTAGTTGGTTCTCTCTCTCTCTCTCTGTGTTTGAGTGTGTGTGTGTGTGACATTGGAACCAAGACCTGGGTGCTTGATGTGCTTTTTGTAGCTTGGGTGTCACAGCTTCTAGGCAGTCTCAGATGACAGAGCAATACAATATATTAACTTGTGTGTGTGTGTGTGTGTGTGTGTGTGTGTATATATATATATATATATATTTCTCTTTTTAACTATCTGTATCTATATTAAGCTAAATAAGGGTTTGTCTTATTTCCACATGGATCATTATAACCTACTCCCCTTGCTTATGTGTAATTTCTGGTTTCAGCAATGAAAAACCTGCCTCCCACCATCTGTTAATCAATCTTAATTGTCCCAATCCAGGATGCATGCTTAATTGTTTTAGAGTTGCTCCGTACCCTCATGGGGGGAAAGGTTTTATCACTAGAGTACAGTGCTTATGTGTGGTTCGCTTGCCTTTAATCTTACAGGCTCCACAATTTTCAAAGTTAGGTTTATTCCATTCCTACAAGTAAGGGTGCTTCATACATTTGTACTACAGTTAAATTCCTCCATCATCTGTATTTCATCCTGAGACTCTCTGATTTTCTAAATCATTATTTTGTTTTAAAGTTTGTGTGTTAGGTTCATTCTTTGTGTTATAAAGTTTTATAGGTTTTGACAAATGTATAATATCATATATCCACCATTACAGTACCACACAGAATAGTTTCACTGCCCTGAAAAATCCACTGTCCTTTAATGCCCCTTGTCAACTCCTGGAAACAAGTTATCAGTTTACTGATTCTACGAATTTGTCCTTCCAGAAAGTAATATATATGGGGTCTTCAAGACATCCCCAGGTTTGATGATTTGCTAGGAGAACTTACAGGAGTCAGCATGTAATACTCACAGCTAAGATTTACTACAGTGAAAGAATGCAAAGCAAGAACCAGCACAGGGAAAAGGCACATAGGGCCAAGTCAAGATGCAACCAGGCGCAAGTTTCTAAGAGTTCTCTCCCAGTGGAATCACATGGATGTGCTTAATTCTTCCAGTGCTGAGTTACAGCATGATAAGTGTTGTCTACTGGGGAAACTCATTAGAGACTCGGTGTCAAGGATTTTCATCAGAGGCTGGTCCTACAGGCAGTCTGTCTAGCATATACCAAATTCCAGGCTCCTAGAAGAAAAGATGTTTAGCATCCACCACATTGTTTGTACAAGCATTTTCATCACAAGGATCTTCTCTTATAAATACTTGCAAGGGTGGGAATCTTCCTGAAATCTACTTCTTGAAATACCAGGCAAGGAGCAGCTTACAAACAGACCTTTCTAAGGATAGCAGTCTCAGGCCTGTTATGTTCATTCTTTTATACACATGGTATACATGAAGTCATACAGTATGTAATTTTCTCAGATTGGCTTCTTCCACTTAGCAAAATGCATTTAAGATTCATCCTTGTCTTTACATGGTTTGATAGCTTATTCTTTTCTAGTTTCTGAGTAGTATTCCATTGTTTGAACATACCACAGTTGGTTTACCCCTTCAGCTAGTGAAGGATATTTTGTTTGCTTCCAGTTTTTGAACGTTATTAGCATAGATTTTGTAAACATTTGTGGGCAAGTTTTGTATGGACATGAGTTTCCTAATCAGTTGTGTGTACCTAGCTGTGTGGTTGATTGTGTGGTAAGACTGTGTTTCATATTATAAGAAGCTCTGTACTGTCTTCCGAAGTAGCTGTACCATTTTGCATTCTCACTAGCAGTGCATGAGAGTTTCTGTTGCTCCACATCCTTGCTAGCAATTGGTATTATTTGTTTTTTTAATTTTTATGTTAGCCATTTGAATAGGTACACAGTAGTATCTCATTTTCATTTGCATTTTTAAAATAACAATTGATGTTAAATAGTTTTTCTTGCCATCTTGTATCTTCTCTGATGAAATGTCTTATACTATCTTTTGCACATTTTAAAGTAGGTTGTTTATTATCCTTGATTAAAATTTTGTATGTGTATATTTCAAATCAAGTCCTTTTCTAGATAGGTTTTACAATTATTATTCTCTTAGTTTGTGGTTTGTCTTAACAGTGGCTTTTACAGGATTGAAGTTTATAATTTTAATAAAGCCCAACCTACTTATTTTTCTCTTTTATAATCATAATCATGGTGTTATATTTTAAAAGTAAAAGTGAAAGTCATTCAGTCGTGTCTGACTCTTTACGACCCCATGGACTGTAGCCTGCCAGGCTCCTCTGTCCATGGAATTCTCCAGGTCAGAATACTGGAGTGGGTAGCTGTTCCCTTCTCCAGGGCATCTTTCCAACGCAGGGATCAAACCCAGGTCTCCCTCATTGCAGGTGGATATTTTATGGCCTGAATCACCAGGGAAGCCCAAGAATACTGGAGTGGGTAGCCTATCCCTTCTCCAGGGGATCTTCCTGACCCAGGAATCAAACCAGGATCTCCTGCATTGCAGGCAGTTTCTTTAACAACTTCAAAGTCCTCTATATTTTTCTTCTAGAAATTTTAGTTTTACCTTTTTATGACTCATTTTGAGTTTAAAGTGTAAGGTCTGTGTGTAGTTTCATTGTTTGCATATAGGTTTCCAATCATTGTTTGTTGAAAATACTACCCTTTATCCATTTAATTGCCTTTGTCCAAAACCATTTGACAATATTTGTCCTGGTTTATTTCTGGGCACCATTTTATTCCACTGACCTGTGTTTCTGTTCTTTCATTAAAAGCACACCATTGGTATACTGTAGTTGGTAATAAGCCTTGAAATTGGGTAGTGTATCTTGAAAATGTTCTTCAGTATTCATTGGCTATTCTAGGTCTACTGACTTTCCATACAAACTTTAGAATTAGTTTGTTGACATCTACAAAAAAACTTGCATAATACATATTTTTAATTAAAGTACTTCTAAGAACCAGTGGAGAAAGAAATGGCAACCCTCTCCAGTATTCTTGCCTGGAAAATTCCATTGACGGCTGAGCCTGGTGGGCTACAGTCCATGGGGTCGCAAAGAGTTAGGTACAACTTAGTGACTAAACAGCAAGCAACTTAGAACCATTAGTATACTAATGTCAATTATGAATATTAAGGGAGAATACATACTTTGCAGCATTTCTCAGACTTGACTTCAGTTCAGTTTAGTTCAGTCGCTCAGTCATGTCCAACTCTTTGTGACCCCATGAACCGTAGCACACCAGGCCTCCCTGTCCATCACCAACTCCTGGAGTTCACCCAAACCCATGTCCATCGAGTCGGTGATGCCATCCAGCCATCTCATCCTCTGTCATCCCCTTCTCCTCCTGCCCTCAATCTTTCCAAGCATCAGGGTCTTTTCAAATGAGTCAGCTCTTCGCATCAGGTGGCCAAAGTATTGGAGTTTCAGCTTTAACATAAGTCCTTCCAATGAGGGACTCTCAAGAGTCTTCTCCAACACGACAGTTCAAAATCATCAATTCTTTGGTGCTCAGCTTTCTTCACAGTCCAGCTCTCACATCCATATATGACTACTGGAAAAACCATAGCCTTGACTAGATGGACCTTTGTTGGCAAAGTAATATCTCTGCTTTTCAATATACTATCTAGGTTGCTCATAACTTTCCTTCAAAGGAGTAAGCGTCTTTTAATTTCATGGCTGCAGTCACCATCTGCAGTGATTTTGGAGCCCCCCAAAATAAAGTCTAACACTGTTTCCACTGTTCCCCATCTATTTCCCATGAAGTGATGGGACCAGATGCCATGATCTTAGTTTTCTGATTGTTGATTTTCAAGCCAACTTTTTCACTCTCCTCTTTCACTTTCATTCAGAGGCATTTTAGTTCTTCTTCACTTTCTGTAATAAGGGTGGTGTCATCTGCATATCTGAGGTTATCGATATTTCTCCTGTCAATCTTGATTTCAGCTTGTGCTTCTTCCAGCCCAGCGTTTCTCATGATGTACTCTGCATATAAGTTAAATAAGCAGGGTGACAATATACAGCCTTGACGTACTCCTTTTCCCAATTCTAACTGTTGCTTCCTGACCTGCATACAGGTTTCTCAAGAGGCAGATCAGGTGGTCTGGTATTCCCATCTTTTTCAGAATTTTCCACAGTTTATTGTGATTCACACAGTCAAAGGCTTTGGCATAGTCAATAAAGCAGAAATATATGTTTTTCTGGAACTCTCTTGCTTTTTTGATGATCCAGCAAATGTTGGCAATTTGATCTCTGGTTCCTTTGCCTTTTCTAAAACCAGCTGGAACATCTGGAAGTTCACGGTTCACGTTCTGCTGAAGCCTGGCTTGGAGAATTTTGAGCATTACTTTACTAGCGTGTGAGATGAGTGTAATTGTGTGGTAGTTGACGTCAATATTCTTTTTTCCTTAACCTGTGTTGTGCTTAGTCACTCAGTCATGTCCAGCTCTTTTGACCCCATGGACTGTAACCAACCAGGCTCCTCTGTCCATGGGGATTCTCCAGAAAAGAATACTGGAATGGGTTGCCATGACCTCCTCCAGGGTATTTTCCCAACCCAGGGATCAAACCCAGGTCTCTCACACTGCAGGCAGATTCTTTACATTGAGCCACCAGGGAAGACCTGTGTTATATAACCCCAGAGAGAATTCCTTTCTTTTAACAAAACGAAGCAATGAAGGTCACAGAGGAGGAGTTGTTTTGGCTAGGGTGATGATTTTATTAGGATAGAGGCCTGGGGTAGAAATCTATTTATTCTGAGGCTATAAATATATTTTGATCATTTTTATACATGACATGTATCTCCACTTTCAGATAATTTTACAGTTAGTATAAAAGCTCAGAGAATCACAATATAGATATTGTGAAAGATTTCATTGATTCATGGTAGATGAATGGCTTTTTATTCAACTTATTCTCAAATAATGAGTGAGTAAATGTGATAGTATATTGTGTATAATAATTTTATCCATATTTTGATGTAAAATTGTACAGCTTATTAATGTTGTTGTTCAGTTTCAAAGTCGTGTCTGACTCTGGAACTCCATGGACTACAAGCACTCCAGGCTTCCCTGTCCTTCACTATCTCCCAAAGAATGTGTAAATTCATATCCATTGAGTCAGTGATGCTATCTAAACATCTCATCTTCTGCTCCTCTTTTCCTTTTGCCTTCAATCTTTGCCCACATCAGGGTCTTTTCCAATGAGTTGGCTCTTTGCATCAGGTGGCCAAAATATTGTAGCTTCAGTTTCAGCAACAGACCCTCCAGTGGCAAGTAGCAGACGTGGCTTTGATCCCTGAGTCAGGAAGATCCCCTAGAGAAAGAAATGGCAACCTATTCCAGTATTCTTGTCTGGAGAATCCCATGGACAGATTTGCCTAGCAGACTATAGTCCATGGGGTCACAAAAGAGTCCGACATGACTGAGCAATTAAATAATATTATTAGTCCCTCAGTTAAATTCTGCTTTCCTGAAACTATCAGTTTATTCAAGCACTTCTGAAGGGTCATTGAAGTCATCCTCAAGAGCTCTAGAATAAGTGTTGTTTTACAGAAACATGTGCCTCTCTTAATACCTCAGCTCTGTTGATTTAGGTCTTTTTATTCAAGTTGGGGCAACTTGGGCAAACAGTACCAATGGTTGGTTCTCTCGGTGGACTTGTAGCTTTAGTTATATAACCAGGTTAACAGTGCCTGTCGCTAGCCAAAATCTTGGCCTTCTCTGCCCACCAAAGCTGAATGAAAAATACAGAGACAGAGTTTGGAGGAAATAAAAAGCTGGCTTTAATTCTCAGCTGGCAGAGAGGGGAACACAGTAGGCTCATGCCTTAACAACTGTGCCCTCCGAATCCATGAGGAGTCTAGGGGCTTGTATAAGACGGGGCTTACAGTCAGAAGTTGGTGATGAGGAACAATGATGATAAGATCTTCATTTCTTCCCTCTTGTTGTTTCAAAGACAGTCGTAGACTGTCATCATTGACCTAGAAATTGAGTCTGGCAGTTGGATCGCTCTGTGGACTTCTTTCTGCTATGTAACTAGAGGGGGCATGTGTTTGTAATGGTTAACGCCAGATACAGGATATGTCTATCGTAGAGTCAAAGGAAAAAAATGTGAATTGTAGCTCCTGCAGGGTTAGGGGGCAGAAAAGCAAATTTAGTTATAGACATACAGAGTTAGGAGTAGTTAACAGTTAAAAAAAAAAAAAGGAATGTTCAGGTCTGCTCACTGTTCTGTCTTCTTTGTTCTTAGGAGAGGGAAAGAGAAAAACTCATTCCTCTTTTTTCCTTTTCACTGCAACAAAATGAAGGAATATTTTGTTATGTTAATGAGGTGACTTGTTGAAAACCCTTTGCTAACCTAAGGATGAGGCACTGGTTGCCAGAAGAACAAACTTTGTGATTAGAGGGTTGGGTGGAGCTAGAGACTTTAACGGCTGATCATTCATGCGTCTGAAATGAGCCATCAAAGACAGGGTTTGGAAAGCTTTTGTGTTGGTGATGAGAAATGGAGTCTTTCCTGCCATATCAATAGACAAGGGTGTTACAGTCATCAGTGATTCCAGCCCTCCAGGGCACTCAGGAAGGAGCAGAATACCTGGAGATCTGGCAGCCATGAGGCTGCAGCTGCTCCCTACACAAAGCCCTAAGGAGGTTCAGGATGTGAGAACACAGGATCAGTCCAGTTTAGTTCAGACCATTAGTCATGTTTGACTCTTTGTGACCCCATGGACTGCAGCAAGGCAGGCTTCCCTGTCCATCACCAACTCCTGGGGCCTACTCAAATATGTGTCTGTTGAGTCGGTGATGCCATCCAACCATCCCATCCTTTGTTGTCCCCTTTCTCCTCCTGCCTTCAATCTTTCCCAGTATCAGGATCTTTTCCAATGAGTCAGTTCTTCGCATCAGGTGGCCAAAGTATTGGAGCTTCAGTTTCAGCATCAGTCCTTCCAGTGAATACTCAGGATTGATTTCCTTTAGGATGGACTGGTTGGATCTCCTTGCAGTCCAAGGGACTCATAAGAGTCTTCTTCAACACTACAGTTCAAAAGCACCAATTCTTTGGTGCTCAGCTTTCATTATGGTTCAACTCTCACATTCATACATGACTACCGGAAAGACCATAGCTTTGACTATATGGACCTTTGGAAGCAAAGTAATGTCTCTACTTTTTAATATGCTGTCTAGGTTTGTCATAACTTTTCTTTCAAGGACCAAGTAACTTAATTTCATAGCTGCAGGTATTATCTGCAGTGATTTTTAAGCCTAAGAAAATAAAGTCTGTTGCTGTTTCCATTGTTTCCCCATCTACTTCCCCATGAAGTGATGAGACTGGATGCCATGATCTTAGTTTTTTGAATGTTGAGTTTTAAGCCAGCTTTTTCACTCGCTTCTTTCACTTTCATCAAGAGGCTCTTTAGTTCCTCTTCCCTTTCTGCCATAATGGTGATTATTGATATTTCTCCCTACAATCTTGATTCCAGCTTGTGCCTCATCCAATCTGGCATTTCACATGATGTACCCTGCATATGAGTTAAATAAGCAAGGTGACAATATACAGCCTCGATGTACTCCTTTTCCTATTTGGAACCAGTCTGTTATTTCATGTGCAGTTCTAACTGTTGCTTCTTGACCTGCGTATTGATTTCCCAGGAGGTAGGTAAGTTGTTCTGGTCTTCCCATCTCTTTCAGAATTTTCCACAATTTGTTGTGATCCTTTAGAGTAGTCAGTGAAGCAGAAATAGATGTTCTTTTGGAATTATATTGCTTTTATTATAATCCAATGGATGTTGGCAATTTGATCTCTGGTTCCTCTGCCTTTTCTAAAACCAGCTTGAACATCTGGAAGTTCACAGTTCAAGTATTGTTGAAGCCTGGCTTGGAGAATTTTGAGCATTACTTTACTAGCGTGTGAGATGAGTGCAATTGTGCAGTAGTTTGAGCATTCTTTGGCATTGCCTTTCTTTGGGATTGGCATGAAAACTGACCTTTTCCAGTCCTGTGGCCACTGCTGAGATTTCCAAATTTGCTGGCACATTGAGTGCAGCACTTTCACAGCATCATCTTTTAGGATTTGAAATAGCTCAACTGGAATTCCATCACCTCCACTAGCTTTGTTCATAGTGATGCTTCCTAGGGCTCACTTGGCTTTGCATTCCAGGATGTCTGGCTCTAGATGAGTGATCACACCATCATGGTTGTATGGGTTATTAAGATCTTTTTGTATAGTTCTTTGTGTATTCTTACTACCTCTTGTTAATACACAGGATACTGGCCCTAGATAGTGAGGTGCATATGAAAGGAATGATTTCAGTGAGACCAGACTCTTGCAAATTCCCATATACAGAAAAGTGCTAAATTCCTTAACTTGGGATAACTGGTTTCCTTTAATTTGCAATCATTTCTTGATATTCAGGCTACTTGCCCTTTGTTGTAAAACTTCTATATAACCTGGCTCCTCCCCTCACCTCATTGGAGCAGTTCTCCCAGGGTTATTTGAGATGCTGTGTTCTGGGCTGAAAGTCCTAAAAATTACCACTGAACAAAATATAACTTTAACTTTTTAGGTTGTGTGCATTTTTGGAGGTGCTGGGAAGATGGCTAATGACACGCCTGGAGAAGCCTTTGAAGCTGTCTGCCCTTCCCCTACACTTTACCTGCCCTTCCCTACACCTCTCTTCTGTCTGGTTGTTCCTGAGTTATATCCTTTTATAACAATCCTGCAATCTAGTAAGTAAACTATTTCTCTGAGTTCTGTGAGCTGCTGTAGGAAGTCAGTTAAATCAGAGGAAGGGGTCTTGGGAATCTGTGATTTATAACCAATTGGTCAGAAGTACAGGTAACAACTTAGGCTTGTGGATGATATTTTAAGTGTGATGGTGGTAGGGTTGACCCTTAACTGATGGAATCTGTTGCTGTCTGGGTAGTTATTTTGTTGTTTAGTCTCCAAGTTGGTCCAACTCTTTTGCGACCCCATGGACTGTAGCCCTCCAGGCTCCTCTGTCTGTGGAATTTCCCAGGTAAGAATACTGGAATGGGTTGCCATTTCCTTCTTCAGGGGATCTTCCTAACCTAGGGATCAAACCTGAATCTCCTGCATTGCAGGCGGATTCTTTTACCCTGTGCCACCAGCGAAACCTGTGTCTAGGCAGAGAGTGTCACAGTGGAGTGGAATTGTAGGGCACCTAGTTGGGGTGCCGAGAATTGCTTGTTGATGTGGGACTGTCTTCCCTTCCCCATGCCTGCCCCTGACATTGGCACTAATACCAAGGCCTATTTGATAGGTTCTCAGTAAATTTTATCAAGTGAATGGATACCATCGAATGGTTGAATTCTAGGATGTCAGGGTTTAACAGCCCTAGGAGACTAACCTAACTGTCACAACTGGCTAATGATAGAGCTCCAGAAAAAGGAAGTGTCTTACCTATACGTTTTTACTTTATTTATTCATGTTTCCCAATACATGGGTTTATTTCCTTATTTTTAAAAACTTGGTCATTTTTGGCAATGAAGAGCAACCCATGGATAATAAAATGTCTATACAAGACTGATTGATTTTACTTATATATATGAAATGGATAGGGGCTTCCCAGGTGGTGCTAATGGTAAAGAACTGCCTGCCAATGCTGGAGACACAGGAGATGCAGGTTTGATCCTTGAGTTGGGAAGATCCCCTGGAGGAGGGCATGACAACCCACTCCAATATTCTTGACTGGAGAATCCCATGGACAGAGGAGCCTGGCAGGCTATGGTTCATAGGATTGCAAACAGTCAGACACGACTGAAGTGACTTAGCATGGCAACATGCATGAAATGTACATATTATTTTACGTATTACTATAATTTTAAATTTTTACCCTTAGCACTTTGGAAAGAGACTTAAAATCCCTTTCTGATCTTCAGTGTCTCAGAAGCTGAAAACAAACTCTAAAATTATAGGATAACCTTGTGATTTATATGAAATATAAAAGTACATCAGGTTTTATTCATTACTTTATCTTTGTGATACCATTACCTGCATTGTTGCAATAACCTAGTAACTGTCTCCCTTTTTCTAATTCATGCAACCTTTCCTACATATGGACAATTGCATCTTCCTAAATCTCAACTTTGGTTCCATTTCCCCACTTAAATGTTTTATTCTGCCTTCACATTTCAACATGGAAAGCCCAAGCTGCTTAAGCAGGCCCTAGCCAATTTTTCCAGCTTTATTCCCACCACCACCCACTTGTTAAAAATGTGTAAACATCCTCCTGATTACTAGACCAGTGCTGCTCAAACTTTAAAGCTTGCATGAGTCACTTGGGGGATCTTGATACAGTGCAGATTCTGATTCACTAAGTCTGGAGTAGGAATCTAGGTTTTGCCTTATAAGTAAGGCCAATAAATAAAGTGGGCCCCAGAACCACACTTTGAATGTGAGGCCCTGACAATATTATGGCCATCTCCTGTATGCACTCATCACCTTTCATTGTTATGTGTTTAGTAGCTGTCTTCCCATCACTGGAGAGTATGTCTCAGAGGACCGTATCAGATCTGTCAGGCTCACTGTTAAGTCCATTGTGTGTGTGCTGTGCTATGCTGAGCTGCTTCAGTCATGTCCGACTCTTTGTGAGCCCATGGACTGTCGCTCTCCAGGCTCTTCTGTCCATGGGATTTTCCTGGCAAGATTACTGGATTGGGTTGCCATGCCTTCCTCCAGGGGATCTTCCTGACCCAGAGATCGAACCTGCATCTCTTATGTCTCCTGCATTGGCAAACGGGTTCTTTACCACTAATTCCACCTGGGAAGCCCCATTAAGTATATTGGTACCTATCAAAGTGAATCTGAGATTTTTAAAACCCTAGCTTTGGACAGAACCTCATTTATCGCTCCCCTGCAAGTTTTAGGCAAAGAATTGAATCCAGAGAGGGAAAGTGACCTCTCTGTGGTACATGGCAAGTTGGTGGTAGAGCTGAGAAGAGGAACTGGTTTCTGAAATAAATACCTATTGTGTTGCAAAACATCAAGTAAAAGTCTTAGGGTAAGTAGCACTTTACTCAGAACTTGCCCCCCCATGTATTGTATACTTAACAGAGAACTCCCATTGCAAGCACTTTGGCAAGTTGTGAGTGTCTGTGAGTAGGCAAGAAGTACCTCTGGGGTGTTTCTCAGAGTCCAGGGAGCTTCCACAATTAGACTAATAGCTTATAGAATAACTAGAGTGTGGCCAATTGAGAAGGATTGACCTAATTCTTCCTTTTTAATTACCTTAATTTTATGCATCAGGTAATTAATTGAATGACTTAGTGATTACAAATGCTTTCTCTATCTCCAGCCAGGAATGAGAATAAGTTACATAAGAAGCATCAGTGGGAAAAGGAGGAGAGATTAGGACAAGGACCACTTGTTAGGAGTCTACATGAATCCCATGCTGTTACACAGAAATCACCATAGTTTTTTATATTTGAGCAACAGAGACCCCTGGAGCAGGAAATGGAATCCCACTCCAGTATTCTTGCCTGGGAAATCCTTTGGACAAAGGAGCCTGATGCGCTACAGTCCATGGAGTTGCAAAGAGTTGGACATGACTGAGTGACTAAGTATGTGCACGCCTGTACACATGCACCCACACACACAATGTATTTGTTTGGTCATAGAAGAAAAATATAGGAAATGCCCCTCTCCCCGCAAAAAGCTTCTAGGACTAGACTGATGTTTCTCAATGTTGGCACTATTGACATTTTGAGCCATATAATTCTTTATTGTAGAGAACCATCCTATCCATTAAAGGATGTTCCCTGGTGGCTCAGATGTTGAGGAATCTGCCTGTAATGCGGGAGACCCAGGTTCTATCCCTGGGTTGGGAAGATACTTTGGGGAAGGGAATGGCAATCCTTTCCAGTATCCTTGCCTGGAGCATTCTATGGACAGAGGAGCCTGTGGGTTATATATGGGTTTGCAAAGAGTCAGACACGACACAACTGAGCAACTAACACACACGCCATCAGCATCCCCTGAAGTTGTAACAATCTGAAGCATCTCCAGATATTGCCAATTATCCCTGGGGGAGAAATGGAGCAGATCATCTCCAGATGACTCCCCAGTTAAGAACAACTGGGCTAGACCATTGGTCAGGCTCAATATGTCCACAGTACTTTGCTGCAGCTACGCAAGTTGTGCAGTAACAGTTCCATGGTGCACCGTCCTTGTAGACTTCAATAACGCTTGGATAGCTTACTACAGATTTTGATAATATCTGCAATCTGTGTCTTTGACCTTTAATAATGAACCATTGTAGGCTAAATATGAAGTGAATAATTCACAAAAACCATGTGCTTATCAGAGTATCCAATGACTTCAGTGTCTAAAAAGATGGTCCATTGGTCAACTTCATCTCCAGTATTATTCTTATCTTCTGCCCCACCACATCCTAAACCTTTATATCATTCACTGTCACCTTGAAATCTTCAAGTATCTTTCTCTCTGATCACCTACCTCTGTGCTTCTGACTTGATTAATCATTTAGCCCTCCCACCAATATTTTGACCCCAACTAGGTCTCCAATGCATTGACCTCACCCATTTGCACCACTGATTATTCCCCTCTTATCTCTATTTGCCTGTATTTCAGTTCAGGCTCTCTTGTCCACCATAGAAATAATTCTCTTATAAAAAACCCTCCATAATCTTGCCTTTCTAAACCCATGATGTGTTTGCCTTGTTAAATCTAAGGCAGCAGATTGAAATCTTATTACTTACCTTGTCTGTTGTGGTGGTGGTGTTCAGTCACTAAGTTGTGTCTGACTCATTTGCGGCCCTGTGGACTACAACCCACCAGAGTCCTCTGTCCGTGGGATTTCCCATGCAAGAATATTGGAGTGGGTTGCCATTTCCTTCTCCAGCAGATCTTTCTGACCCAGGGATCGAACCTGGGTCTCCTGCATTGGCAGGCAAATTCTTTACCACTGAGCCATCTGTATCTACACCTAAACAGATTAACATCTGCACCTCAGTGGAAAAGACACATACAGTATTATGACTAATCCACTTCTGTTTAAGATTACAAACCCCAAATAAGCACTCACACTGTCTGGATTTATTTCTTTGCTTCCTCTTGGACAACTCTTCTACACTTCACTCTTTCAGATGTCTTACCACTTCCATGCCCTCTCTCTTATCTGATAACTTTGCTTAAAAATAGAAACAGAGGGATCTCTTGTATTTACATTATCAAATGAGAACCTATCCTTATTTAGACCCATATTTTCTATGTCATTCTTTCTCTGCTTCTATCAAGGGCCAGTCTCCCGCTGTGCTGTCTATCCCAGCCCTTACAGCATCCTTATGCGTTTGTTTCTGTAGTTTCCCCACCTCCTGCATCACAATTGTTGCCTTTTATCCAAATCATTCCCCCTGCATATAAATATACTGCAGTTGCTCACAGTTTACCTTCTCGTGATCTGAATGCTACTTCTACTGCCATCATATTTCTCTATTCTCCTTCACAGTAAATCTTGAAGAATCCGTCTACACTCACTGGATCCTTGTCCTTATCTTTCACTATTTCTTTAATCTGCTTCAGTCTAGCTTTCACTATCATTACTTCTTTAAAGCCTTTCCTATCCATGATCATCATATTGCCAAAACTAATGAATTCACCTTCAAACTTCTTACTCATTATTTACAGTTGACCACACTTTACTTCTTAAAACCTTCATCTTGGTATCTAGGATCCCATCCTCGCATAATGTTTTACTTACCTTTTTATGTCTTCCTTTCTTTCCCACCTCCAAATTTTCCCTTCACAATCCTGCCTTTAATTGTTTGAGTTCTCCACTAATTGGTCCCAGATCAGTTCTCAGTCTGCACATTTTCCCACAGTGATCTCAGCTACCTCATGGCTTTAAATACCAAATGGATGAAAATGGCTCCCAAATGTGAATCTGCATCCTGTCTTCTTTCCTGTGTTCCAGATTTATATATCCATCTCTTTACTATTTATAACTGAATATATGATAGGCATGTCAAATCATCATTTTCAAAAGAGAATTAAAAATTTTTTCTCCCTCTTCTTCCATGCTCCCCACTTCCACCAAGACAATTTTGTATCATTAAATGACTCCTTCATCTATCTAAGAACCTGCTCAGAGACTCTTCAGGCTGAAATCCCAGGAGTCAACCTTGATTTGTTCCTTACTTTCACTTCCTATTTATAATCCTTCATCACAATGTTTCATTCTAGTTCTGAAATATGTTTTCTTTACCTGGTTAAACAGCAGCAGCTCCAAAAACTTGTTAAACGTGGCCAGACAGATTTTATTCAGACTGATGTGTTAAGGGATAGAGACTCTAGTATAAACTGAACTCAACTCCAACTAAGACAAAGATAACTGAGATTTTTAAAGGGAAAACAGAAAGAGAGATCACAAATGGGCTATGGGAGAGAGAAAAGGGAGACAAAAAGGAATTAAGGACTGTAGGAAAATGGAAAATTACAGAGAGGAATAAGGAGAGAATTACCGAAAATGGTTTGGCAGTGAGAGTTGGAACAATGCACATTTTGCAGCTTGGCAGCATTGCATTTTCTTGAGCAAAGACTCAGCACTGGGCTGGAGTCACCTTTAGGGACATGACCTATGCAGGTGGAAAACAGTCTATAGTTAAGTCAGTTCCCTCAGCACAGTGTTTGTGCCCTGGGGGTTCAGTGTTCACAGCCCCCTTACTGTTAACACCTTGACCGTCATTTATTATTGGACTTTTGAAAGAGCTTCTTCAGTGATTTCCTTGTATAATTCCTTGCCTTGTGTCAATTAAATCATCTGTTCTTTAATCATTAAGGAAATCATTAAGTCCAAACCACAGCATACCATTTCATACACATTGGAATGGCTATGCTGCTAAGTCGCTTCAGTCGTGTCCAACTCTGTGCGACCCCATAGACGGCAGCCCACCAGGCTCCCCCATCCCTGGGATTCGCCAGGCAAGAACACTGGAGTGGGTTGCCATTTCCTTCTCCAATGCATGAAAGTGAAAAGTCAAAGTGAAGTCACTCAGTCGTGTCCTACTCTAGCGACCCCATGGACTACAGCCTACCAGGCTCCTCTGTCCATGGGATTTTCCAGGCAAGAGTACTGGAGTGGGGAATGGCTATAAATGTGATTAAAAAGACAGACAATAACAAGTGCCAGTGAGGATGCAGAGAAATGGGAACCCTCATACATTGATGTTAGAGATGTAAAATGGTACACCTGCTTTGGAAAGCTGTTTGCCAACTATTTTAAATATTGAATTATGATATGACCAAGAAATTCCACTCCTAGATTTATCTACCCAAGAGAAATGAACACATTTGCCCACACAAAATATGAACTAACTAATATTATCTCTTCACTACAGATCAGCAGAAGGACTGATACTTATTGAACTCCTTATTGAATAAGGACTCCTTATTGAATAAGGACTCTACTTATTGAAGTTACTTGAGGACCTAGGATGATGAAGTGGCCAGGATTCCTACCAACAGTTGTTAGTTGCTAGTCTAGAAGGAAAACAACTCTGGCAGATCTCACATAAGCAATTAAGTTATACAGATTACTTCTGTTCACAATTTAGAGGCTGGAATTAGCCATGAGACCCCATCTAATACAAGAACAAGGAAATGCAATTCTGCATGTGTCTGGGAGGTGGAGAACCAGAATTTGTCAGCAAGCATACTAATAACTTCTTTGCCTGGGTCCTTACAATTTCCTTGACTTGATATGATTTTCCTTTATCTATGTGCAGAGCTGGGTCCTTCTCACCTTTTAGCTTACAGGACCTCCCTGAGAGAACTTCTGTGAAAAGTCTGTCCCAAGCAGTTTCTTTATCTCTTGCACAATCCTTTCGAGCTGTTTATCCCATCTTCTAATGTTTTATGACCCTGCTTATTTCATGATCTGAAATTGTTGGGTATATTTCTGTGTTCATTTTCCTATTTGACTAACTCTTCCCACTTGAACAAATTTTTTGAGGCTGTAATTTGTATTCTTCTCTGTTTTAGTCATTCCCAAAACCCAGCATTTAGAACAATGTTTAGCAAATTCATAATAGAAAAATCAATAAATATTCATTAAATGAATGAATGGACATCCTTTCCTGCTTTCCTAGCATTTTTCATGCTATTCCTTCTTACTTTTCTTTCAAGCAAGATGCTATATATTCTCTAATGTTCATATTTTTCTTGGGGATGGTCTTGATCCCTGTCTCCTGTACAATGTCACGAACCTCATTCCATAGGTCATCAGGCACTCTGTCTATCAGATCTAGTCCCTAAAATCTATTTCTCATGTCCACTGTATAATTGTAAGGGATTTGATTTAGGTCATACCTGAATGGTCTAGTGGTTTTCCCTACTTTTTTCAACTTAAGTCTGAATTTGGCAATAAGGAATTCAAGATCTGAGCCACAGTCAGCTTTCAGTCTTGTTTTTGCTGACTGTATAGAGCTTCTCCATCTTTTGCTGCAAAGAATATAATCCATCTGATTTCGGTGTTGACCATCTGGTGATGTCCATGTGTAGAGTCTTCTCTTGTGTTGTCGGAAGAGGGTGTTTGCTATGACCAGTGCATTCGCTTGGCAAAACTCTATTAGCCTTTGCCCTGCTTCATTCCATATTCCAAGGCCAAATTTGCCTGTTACTCCAGGTGTTTCTTGACTTCTTACTTTGCGTTCCAGTCCTCTATAATGAAAAGGACATCTTTTTTTGGGATGTTCTAGAAATTCTTGTAGGTCTTCATAGAACCGTTCAACTTTGGCTTCTTCACCATTACTGGTCAGGGCATAGACTTGGATTACTGCGATATTGAATGGTTTGCCTTGGAAACGAACAGAGATCATTCTGTCTTTTTTGAGATTGCATCCAAGTACTGCATTTCGGACTTATTTGTTGACTATGATGGTTACTCCATTTCTTCTAAGGGATTCCTGCCCTCAGTAGTAGATATAATGGTCATCTGAGTTAAACTCACCCATTCCAGTCCATTTAGGTTTGCTGATTCCTAGAATGTCAACATTCACTCTTGCCATCTCCTGTTTGACTACTTTCAATTTTCCTTGATTCATGAACCTAACATTCCAGGTTCCTATGCAATATTGCTCTTTACAGCATTGGACCTTGCTTCTATCACCAGTCATATCCACAACTGGTATTGTTTTTGCTTTGGCTCCGTCTGGAGTTATTTCTCCACTGATCTCCAGTAGCATATGGGCACCTACCGACCTGGGGAGTTCATCTTTTGGTGTCCTATCTTTTTGCCTTTTCATACTGTTCATGGAGTTCTCAAGGCAAAAATACTGAAGTGGTTTGCCATTCCCTTCTCCAGTGGACCACATTCATTCAAAATTCTCCAGCATGACCCTTCTGTCAAACATGGCCCTACATGGCAAGGCTTAGTTTCATTGAGTTAGACAAGGTTGTATTCCATGATATTAGAAAGAAAAAGAAATACAAAAGAAAAGAAAAAGAAATACAAAAATCCAAGAAAAAGAAATGCAAAAAAGCAAAATGGCTGTCTGAGGAGGCCTTACAAATGGCTGTGAAAAGGAGAGAAGTGAAAAGCAAACGAGAAAAGGAAAGATAAACCCATTTGAATGCAGCGTTCCAAAGAATAGCAAGGAGAGATAAGAAAGCCTTCCTCAGTAATCAATGCAAAGAAATAGAGGAAAACAATAGAATGGGAAAGAATAGAGATCTCTTCAAGAAAATTAGAGATACCAAGGGAACATTTCATGCAAAGATGGGCTCAATAAAGGACAGAAATGATAGGGACCTAACAGAAGCAGAAGATATTAAGAAAAGGTGGCAAGAATACACAGAAGAACCGTACAAAAAAGATCTTCATGACCTAGATGATCACAATGATGTGATCTCTCATCACCTAGAGGCAGACATCCTGGAATGTGAAGTCAAGTGGGCCTTAGAAAGCATCACTACAAACAAAGCTAGTGGAGGTGAAGGAATTCCAGTTGAGCTATTTTAAATGCTAAAAGATGATGCTGTGAAAGTGCTACACCCAATATGCCAGCAAATGTGGAAAGCTCAGTAGTTGCCACAGGGCTGGAAAAGGTCAGCTTTCATTCCAATCCCAAAGAAAGGCAATGCCAAAGAATGCTCAAACTACCACACAGTTGGACTCATCTCACACGCTACTAAAGTAATGCTCAAAATTCTCAAAGCCAGGCTTCAACAGTACATGAACCATGACCTTGCAGATGTTCAACCTTGATTTACAAAAGGCAGAGGAATCAGAGATCATGTTGCCAACATCCACTGGATCATCGAAAAAGCAAGAGAGTTCCAGAAAAACATCTGTTTCTGCTTTATTGACTATGCCAAAGCCTTTGACTGTGTGGATCACAATAAACTGTGGAAAATTCTGAAAGAGATAGGAATCCACCTGATCTGCCTCATGAGAAATCTGTATGCAGGTCAGGAAACACAGTTAGAACTGGACATGGAATAGCAGACTGGTTCCAAATAGGAAAAGCAGTATGTCAAGGCTGTATATTGTCACCCTGCTTATTTAACTTATATGCAGAATACATCATGAGAAATGCTGGGCTGGAGGAAGCATGAGCTGGAATCAAGTTTGCTGGGAGAAATATCAATAACCTCAGATATGCAGATGACACCACCCTTATGGCAGAAAGTGAAGAGGAACTAAAAAGCCTCTTGATGAAAGTGAAAGAAGAGAGTGAAAAAGTTGACTTAAAGCTCAACATTCAGAAAGCAAAGATCATGGCATCTGGTCCCATCACTTCATGGGAAATAGATGGGGAACAGTGGAAACAGTGTCAGACTTTATTTTTGGGGGTTCCAAAATCAGTGCAGATGATGTCTGCAGCCATAAAATTAAAAGACGCTTACTCCTTGGAAGGAAAGTTATGACCAACCTAGACAGCTTATTAAAAGCAGAGACATTACTTTGCCAAGAAAGGTCCGTCTAGTCAAGGCTATGGTTTTTCCAGTGGTCATGTGTGAATGTGAGAAGTGGACTATACAGAAAGTTTAGCACCAAAGAACTGATGCTTTTGAACTGTGGTGTTGGACAAGGCTCTTGAGATTCCCTTGGACTGCAAGGAGATCCAACCAGTACATCCTAAAGGAGATCAGTCCTGAGTGTTCATTGGAAGGAGTGATGCTGAAGCTGAAACTCCAATACTTTGACCACCTGACAGGAAGAGCTGATTCATTTGAAAAGACCCTGATGCTAGGAAAGATTGAAGGCAGGAGGAGAAGGGGATGACAGAGGATGAGATGGGGTTGGATGGCAGCACCGACTCAATGGACATGAGTTTGGGTAAACTCCAGGAGTTGGTGCTGGACAGGGAGGCCTGGCATGTTGTGGTCCATGGGGTCACAAAGAGTCAGACACGACTGAGTGACTGTACTGAACTGAATGTTCATCTTAATGTCTTCTGCTCTGTAGAGTCTTCCCCTAGTTAGAGGTAATGTCTAGCTCCATCACACTTTCATAAAATTTAACTTTTTTATTAATATCTTTCCAGTTGTATGTATGATTCTCCATTGCTTTCTAATCCATACTTAATTCAATTTACAGAGTCTTTTTAAGGCCAAGTATTATAAGTATTTTATATTCTAGTGCCCAACTCAGTCAACATATATTTTGTGAACATCTCTATTCCAGGAAATATTCTAAGTGCTATAAATAGAATTATGAGCAGCATAGAGTCTCTGTTCTCATGGGGTTAATTTTCTAAAGGGATAGACAGACAACCCAAGAAATAAATATATGACATAATTAAGATGTGATAAGTGTTTCACATAAAATTAAAGTAAGATAAGGAGGATAGACAATGAAGAGAGAGTATTGGTTAGGGAAAACTTTTCCTAGATGTGATATTTGAATAGACATCGACATAAAGTAATATGCAAGCTGGCAAAACATCTGGGAAAAGTGTGTTACAGAGAGATAGGACAGCAAGCACACGTCCCTTGAGACAGGAATGAGCTGAGAATAATTGTTAGAGTAACTAACATTTGTTGGTAGAAATGATGGTCACTTCATCATCCTAGGTCCCTGAGGAATTGCAATAAGCAGAGCCCCTCTGCTGATCTATAAAGAACAGATAATAGTAGTTAGATTTATTTTTTGCATGGATATAGTTTATGTTTTCATTTCTCCATGTGGATGGAGTGCGACTGAGTGCAAGTCAGAGAGCTGTTAGGATCCATTCTATGCATTCTGTGGCCTCTCTAGGCCATGACGTAGTTTTGGCTTTTATTCTAAGTGTGTTGGCATGTCCTTAGTAGATTTTGGGCAGATTGAGACTTCTTAAAGCATGAAATCAACTATCACTCCATCTCCTGTATATGGGAAACAAAAGTGGGATCGAGAAAAGTAGCTAAGAAGTTTTTTGATAAGGTAAGGGAGGAGGGCTTGGATTAAAGTGGTAGTGAAGAAATGTTTGAGAAGTGGACAGAGGGTGAGTGTAGTGTCCACGGAGCCAAGTGAAGAAAGAATTCAATAGTGAGGAAGATGAATTCAACCAATTCTGTGGCAAAGATGAGCAAAAAGAGCCTTGGTAATTGACCCCTGGAGTCACTGGTGGGCTTAATAAATGTGGTTTCCTTGAAGTAGTGGAGAAAAAAAGCCTTACTATAGTGATTTCAAGAAAAGGTGGAAGCTGATAAAGTAGAGACAAAGAATATACTCTGATGGAATTTTGCTATAAAAGAGAAGCAAATAAATGGAGGGAAAGTATATAGTGTGCACAAAAATGCTTGTTTAGAGGATCAAAATTAAAAAAAAAAAACAGAGTCAAGGAAGGGGAATGGATTTATTTATAATTATTGGGCATTTAATCTTAAATGGACCTTTGAGACTGCTTAATTCCTACAATAATACTTACTGACACAAGACTGTCTTCTCTGTTTACTCCTTTCACCTCTCACTGTCCCCAGGAAGGAGAAAGACTGCCTGTGGATCAGGGATGAAATGGACTCTGAGGACCAGCCAGGCCACCTTGCTAGTGGCAAAGGTTCTAGAGGAAAACATAAAGGGGGAAACTGCAGCTCTGTCCTGGGCAAAGGCTTTCCTGTCCCTTTTAGGATCTCTCCCGCTTGTTCTCATTTTTTCTTGGCCATGATACTCTTTTCCCGTTTTGGGTTTCTTCCCAGTGCTTTTGAATTTCCCTTTCCAGAAAGCAAGTTGTCCTGGCCAGAACTCTTAATTGCAGATTAAAAAAGAGAGAGAACAACAGAAAAATCAAAACAGTAAAATTCAAAGCAAAAACTAACTCTAATTGGTTTAGCTCAAAATGATGAATCAATTTTTTTCTTTTTCTTCCAATATTTTTCCCCATCAAAGAAATAAGACCTCAGAAAATAGCATTAGGTTGTGAACCTAGAAGACAATGCCAAAAAAAAAAAAAAAATTGCTTATTTTTAGTCTATACTAGGATCAGCAAACCATAACCCATAGACCAAATCTGGCTTATTACCTGTTTTCTGTAAATAAAGTTTTTTTGAATCACGGCTATACTAATTGATTTACATGTTGTCAGTGATTCCTTTTATGCTACAACCACAGTACTAAGTAGTTATGAAAGAGAGTGGATGGCTGTACAAACCTGATACTTAACTACATGACCCTTTATAGAGACCCACAAGTCTATACTCTTGTTTCCCAAAATGTGCTCTCAGTGACATTACCACAGTGGGATACAGTGAACACACAGGCATGAAAACTCCAAGGTAAATAAGGTTAAACAAATCTTTTGCTGCAGGACTTCACAGAGCCTTAAAATACCACTATGACCATGAGTTCCTAAAAGGGGGATAAAGTGTGCTTTGCAGGTTTAAGAATGAAGTTTTAGGATTATTATTAATAGGATGGTATGGTGGTTCTGATTCCTAAAAATGCCCAAATTATTGGCTGAAAGATGCCTTTTCTTTCCATAAATTCCCTTGACAAGCAATATCTCTAAGGAAAACTGAAGTGAGAACAAACTGCCACTTTATCAGTAGCTGCTCAAGCATCCAAAACTCCAGTACAGGGCTGTCCTGTAAAAAGCCATAGTAAAACACACAATTTATAATTTAAGACCACACAAGAGACTTCCTATCCTTCCCCTGATTTAAATTCTGGAATATTACTGTTTCATGTCAGGCTGTGGATAAAGGAAGTGGAAGGGAATGAATGGAAAGTTAGATGCCAGGTATTTTTGTAGCCAAGATAGGTTTATTCAAGATCAGTAGAGAATCAAAAATTGAGGTTTACAATTGTGGTGAGCCACATATAAGTCCCCATGAAGCAAGGGAAACAAGGAAAGAAAGGGAGAAAAGCAAGTTGACAGGGCTATATATTTAAAAATTTCATGGCTTCCAGTCCTTTCCAGGAAAGGAGTCTTTCTTCTTCCCCTGGCCTTTGCTTTCTTACAGGGCATGAGAGCTTTCCCTTCTGGTCTTCAAGGTCTGTTGTTCAGTTCAGTTCAGTTCAGTCACTCAGTCCTGTCAGACTCTTTGCGACCCCATGGACTGCAGCACGCCAGGGTTCCCTGTCTATAACCAACCTGGAGCTTGCTCAAACTCATGTCCATTGAGTTGGTGATGCCATCCAACCATCTCATCCTCTGTCATCCCCTTCTCCTGCCTCAATCCTTCCCAGCATCAGGGTCTTTTCCAATGAGTCAATTCTTCACATCAGGTGGCCAAAATATTGGAGTTTCAGCTTTAGCCTCAGTCCTTCCAGTGAATATTCAGGATGGATTTCTTTTAGGATGGACTGGTTGGATCTCCTTGCAGTCCAAGGGACTCTCAAGAGTCTTCTCCAACACCACAGTTCAAAAGCATCAGTTCTTCGGTGATCAGCTTTCTTTATAGTCCAACTCTTACATCCGTAGATGACTACTGGAAAAACCATAGCTTTGACTAGATGGACCTTTGTTGGCAAAGTAATGTCTCTGCTTTTTAATATGCTATCTAGGTTAGTCATAGCTTGTCTTCCAAGGAGCAACTCTCTTTTAATTTCAGGCTGCAGTCACCATCTGCACTGATTTTGGAGCCCCAAAAATAAAGTCTTTCACTGTTACCACTGTTTCCCCATCTATTTGCCATGAAGTAATGGGACTGGATGCCATGATCTTAGTCTTCTGAATGTTGAGCTTTAAGTCAACTTTTTCACTCTCCTCTTTCACTTTCATCAAGAGGCTCTTTAGTTCTTCTTCGCTTTCTGCCACAAGGGTGGTGTCATCTGCATATCTGAGGTTATTGATATTTCTCCCGGCAATCTTGATTCCAGCTTGTGCTTCCTCCAGCCCAGCATTTCACATGATGTACTCTGCATATAAGTTAAATAAGCAGGGTGACAATATACAACCTTGACATACTCATTTCCCAATTTGAAACCAGTACTGTTGTTCACGTCCAGTTCTAACTGTTGCTTCTTGATCTGCATACAGATTTCTCAGGAGCCAGGTAAAGTGATCTGGTTTTCCCATCTCTAGAATTTTCCAGTTTGTTGTGATCTACACAGTCAAAGGCTTTGGCATAGTCAGTAAAGCAGAAGTAGGTGTTTTTCTGGAATTCTTTTACTTTTTTGATGATCCAAAAGATGTTGGCAATTTGATCTCTGGTTCCTCTGCCTTTTAAAATCCAGCTTGAACATCTGAAAATTCACAGTTCACGTACTGTTGAAGCCTGACTTTGAGAATTTTGTGCATTACTTTGCTAGCATGTGAGATGAGTGCAATTGTGCAGTAGTTTGAACGTTCTTTGGCATTTACTTTCTTTGGGATTGGAATGAAAACTGACCTTTCCAGTCCTGTAGCCAGTGCTGAGTGTTCCAAATTTGCTGACATATTGAGTGCAGCACTTTCACAGCATCATATTTTAGGATTTGAAATAGCTCAATTGGAATTCCATCACCTCCACTAGCTTTGTTCATAGTGATACTTCCTAAGACCCACTTGACTTTGCATTCCAGGATGTCTGGCTCTAGGTGAGTGATCACACCATCGTGGTTATCTTGATCATAAAGATATTTTTTGTATAGCTCTTCTGTGTATTCTTGCTACCTCTTCTTTAATATCTTCTGCTTCTGTTAGGTCCATACCATTTCTGTCCTTTATTTTTCCTTATTCAATAATTGAGGTTTATAAATTAATTTTATTTTGCATTCTTCCCCATTTGATCAAGATCTTTCTTTGAAAGCATCATGGTTCAAGAGTAGAGTTGTCAGTTTTAGTGTTTTTGGTTTTTTTTTGGTCCCTCAATGCTAGGAAGAAACTTTCCTTGGTGTAGTGTTGGCAGGAATGTGCAGATTGGAAACTTAATGAGGTCACATATGAGTAACAAGGGAGAACTCTCAGGCACTTTTTATCTAAAGTCCATATGTTACCAATATCATAGACATTGGAGGGCATTGGAAGCCATTACATTATCATCAAAGGTTTGGCAATAAATTCCAACAAGCCTTGTCTGGATATCTTGGGAAAACCATCTCATGAGATGTCTGCTTCAATTCTGGGAAATCTCCCCCCCCCACCCCCCCCCCCACACACACATTTGCTTTAATCAGTAATGCCAAAATTAACATCTTTGTGAATAGTCATATTCTCATGTTTATGGTCGGGTCACAAGATAATGTGCAGGCCCAGGAGGGTTTGGTGCCTTCTCTAGGTGTGAATCCAACAGTGTATTCCTTGGAATTTGGTTGCAGGGGCATTTCTAGCAAGGCTGAAGAGAGTTATTCTGGAGGTGTCTTATCCAATAGATGGAATCCTCAAGTTGCAAAGTGTGATGCTTCAGGTCTTTGTCTCCTAAGACTACACTGTGAAAAGATTTTTCTTCCAAAATAGGGTTATTTTTAATAGAAACAATTGGCCTTTTGCATATTGGAGTCTCCATCTTTCCTTTTATCACCATGGGTCAAAACAAAAAGGAGGCAAGTGCATAGGGCATCCTGTGACTATTTCAAAGAGTGAGGGGTTATAAATACTAAACAGGGTTAATCTGAGACTTAGAGGGACCAAGGGCAATGTTTTTGGCTAAGGTATTTGGAGAGTCTCTACAAATTTTGTACATTAAGTCTTAATAATATCTTTGATGCATTCAACTAAATCAGACAATTGAGAGTGATAAGCACAGTGAAAGTGTAAAGCCGGTCCAACAGCACACTCTTATTGAATTACCTGATCTGTAAAATGGGTTCCTTGGTCACTGTGAAGTTTGACAGGAATTCCCAAAGATAGGGACAGTCTTCCCCAAAAGGATTTTAGCCTGTAAGAGGCAGTGGCCCATCTGTAAGGGAAGGTTCAGTCCAGTGAGAAAACATACAATCTATGACTGAAACTTATTTGTGTTCATCAGATGGAAGAATTTGTATGAAACCCATTTGCCAGATATCAAATTGTCCATTGCTGCTACTGCTAAGTCGCTTCAGTCGTGTCCAACTGTGCGACCCCATAGACGGCAGCCCACCAGGCTCTGCCATCCCTGAGATTCTCCAGCCAAGAACACTGGAGTGGGTTGCCATTTCCTTCTCATTGGTCCTTCTCCATGGTCCATTAGGCAATTTTAAATGTCCAGCAGCAGTTCAAATCAGTTTCTCTGTGTTGTATTTGGGACAAGCAGGATAAGTGAGATAGATACTTTTTGTAGCCTTGTTCATGCTTGAGCAACCAATGTTGATTCATGAATGCTGTCACTTTGTCAGTAGACTGATAGTTTAACCCACATACAATGGAGAGGAGTGTGGATTTTAGAGTTTTTAGTAGGACTGGGGTGTTTTTTGTTCCAAGACAGAGCTTTCTCTTTTTACCAAACTGACATTTGTTGAATTTCCAGTCTTATTTTTCTTTTTCTGAGGCCAGTTGTGGGTTTCTCTTGCCATGTTTTCTAAATTATCATTTGAGGAAATATCCTTTTAGATCATGGCAGCGATTTGACTGCTCTTGATCTCTTTAAGAACATAATTTCTTGCAGAAATATCAGCAACATGATTTCCTTTAGCTTCCAGAGAGTCAAGTTTAGATTGCCCTGGAATTTAATAACAGCAAAAGTGGCATGTAAAATTATTTCATCCAATAATTCCTGAACATAGGGGCCATTTTAAATTTTATTTCTGCTGGAAATAAGGAAGTCATGTTGCTTCTGCAACAGTCCAAAATTACAAGATACTCTGAAAGCATCTTCTATCAGTTAAATATTGGCAGTTTTGCCCTTGACCAGACTACAATTGTGTGTGTATGCTAAGTCACTTCAGTCATGTCTGACTCTCTGCGATCCCATAGATGGCAGCCCACTAGGCTCCCCTGTCCCTGGGATTCTCCAGGCAAGAATACTGGAGTGGGTTGCCATTGCCTTCTCCAATGCATGAAAGTGAAAAGTGAAAGTGAAGTCGCTCTGTCGTGCCCGACTCTTAGTGACCCCACGAACTGCAGCCTACCAGGCTCTTCCGTCCATGCGATTTTCCAGGCAAGAGTACTGGAGTGGGGTGCCATTGCCTTCTCCAAATTGTGTGTGTAAGAGTGTATAATTCAGCTTGTTGGGCTGAAGTAACCATAGGTAATGATGCTGCCTCAACAACATCAAAATGAGTTGCAATAGCATACCCAGCACAATATTCACCATTGTCATCTCTTAAATAAGAACTACCATTGAATCATGAGAAGTCAGCATTACCCAGGGGAGTTTCCTGTAGATCATGGTGAGGCGTCAGAAGGTGGTAAGTTAGTATTAAGTAGTCATAAGGGACTTGCTCAGTGATGGAGGGCAGAAGAGTAGTTATTACAGTATAAAAGAGTTATGTGAGAGACAGTTAACAATAGGACTTCATAGGAGGTGAGGTGGCTGAATGAGAAATGTTGAGTGTTACAAGAATTCAGGAGAGCTTCTACTGTATGAGGTCTAAAATTGGTTAAAGGAGACGATACAGAAAATTTCTTGGTGGTATTAAAGGAAAAAAACAGTGGCTGTTCTAGCTTTCAGGCAAGTGGGACATCCCCATGCCACAGGATTCAGTTGCTGGTTATAATATCTTCTGAACTGATGGTGGTCCTCATGTTTTTGGGTGAGTACCCCAAAGGAAATGCCTTCCTTTCTATTCATAAAAAGGAAAAAGAGTCTGATAATTGAGATGACAAGGGCAGGTAGGTTCATCAAACTCTCCTTTGAGTGCTTAAAAGCTATGTTGTTTTGTGTATGGTGTTAGAAAGTGTTCTAGTTTCATTCTTTTACAAGTGGTTGACCAGATTTCCCAGCACCACTTGTTAAAGAGATTGTCTTTAATCCATTGTATATTCTTGCCTCCTTTGTCGAAGATAAGGTGTCCATATGTGCGTGGATTTATCTCTGGGCTTTCTATTTTGTTCCATTGATCTATATTTCTGTCTTTGTGCCAGTACCATACTGTCTTGATAACTGTGGCTTTGTAATAGAGCCTGAAGTCAGGTAGGTTGATTCCTCCAGTTCCATTCTTCTTTCTCAAGATCGCTTTGGCTATTCGAGGTTTTTTGTTTTTCCATACAAATTGTGAAATTATTAAACTCAAAATGGATTAAAGATCTAAACGTAAGACCAGAAACTATAAAACTCCTAGAGGAGAACATAGGCAAAACACTCTCTGACATACATCACAGCAGGATCCTCTATGACCCACCTCCCAGAATATTGGAAATAAAAGCAAAAATAAACAAATGGGACCTAATTAACCTTAAAAGCTTCTGCACATCAAAGGAAACTATTAGCAAGGTGAAAAGACAGCCTTCAGAATGGGAGAAGATAATAGCAAATAAAGCAACTGACAAACAACTAATCTCGAGAATATACAAGCAACTCCTACAGCTCAACTCCAGAAAAATAAATGACCCAATCAAAAAATGGGCCAAAGAACTAAATAGACATTTCTCCAAAGAAGACATACAGATGGCTAACAAACACATGAAAAGATGCTCAACATCACTCATTATCAGAGAAATGCAAATCAAAACCACTATGAGGTACCATTTCACACCAGTCAGAATGGCTGCAATCCAAAAGTCTACAAGTAATAAATGCTGGAGAGGGTGTGGAGAAAAGGGAACCCTCTTACACTGTTGGTGGGAATGCAAACTAGTACAGCCACTATGGAGAACAGTGTGGAGATTCCTTAAAAAACTGGAAATAGACATGCCTTATGATCCAGCAATCCCACTGCTGGGCATACACACTGAGAAAACCAGAAGGGAAAGAGACACGAGTACCCCAATGTTCATCGCAGCACTGTTTATAATAGCCAGGACATGGAAGCAACCTACATGTCCATCAGCAGATGAATGGATAAGAAAGCTGTGGTACATATACACAATGGAGTATTATTCAGCCATTAAAAAGAATACATTTGAATCAGTTCTAATGAGGTGGATGAAACTGGAGCCTATTATACAGAGTGAAGTAAGCCAGAAAGAAAAACACCAATACAGTATACTAACACATATATATGGAATTTAGAAAGATGGTAACAATAACCCTGTGTACGAGACAGCAAAAGAGACACTGATGTATAGAACAGTCTTATGGACTCTGTGGGAGAGGGAGAGGGTGGGGAGATTTGGGAGAATGGCATTGAAACATGTAAAATATCATGTATGAAATGAGTTGCCAGTCCAGGTTCGATGCACGATACTGCATGCTTGGGGCTGGTGCACTGGGACGACCCAGAGGGATGGAATGGGGAGGGAGGAGGGAGGAGGGTTCAGGATGGGGAACACATGTATACCTGTGGCGGATTCATTTTGATATTTGGCAAATCTAATACAGTTATGTAAAGTTTAAAAATAAAATAAAATTAAAAAAAAAAAAAAAAAAGCTATGTTGTTCTGTTCTTCCCATAAAATTGGGTTGGGGTTGTTATTGTTTTCTAAAGCATACAGAGATTTGATCATAAGAGAGAAATCTGGAATCTAGTTTAGGCAATAACCAACTGGCCTAAGAAATTGTCATGGTTGGTCCTTAGTTTGGGGTTTTGGAAACATGGGACACTATGAAATATATCTGGATCTATTTGCAGATATAGTTCTGATACCAAATTCTCTAAATATCAATCCTGGATTTGGGCAAATAAGGTTTTTCTTTGGTGACCTTATGTTTCCTCAAGGTTAAAAGCTTTAGCCAGTGGATACTGTCTCCCTGTGAAGAGGTTTGAGAAGGAGAGCAAAGAAGCAAATTATCCACATACTGCAACAAAGTTGAACCTCTAGGGAACCTTATATCATCCAGATGGATCAGCCGCCAGGCTTTGTGAGAAATAAGGAATCTTTCAGAGAAGGCAATGGCACCCCACTCCAGCACTCTTGCCTGGAAAATCCCATGGATGGAAGAGCCTGGTAGGCTGCAGTCCATGGGGTTGCTGAGGGTCGGACCCGACTGAGCGACTTCCCTTTCACTTTTCACTTTCATGCATTAGAGAAGGAAATGGCAACCCACTCCAGTGTTCTTGCCTGGAGAATCCCAGGGACGGGGGAGCCTGGTGGGCTGCCGTCTATGGGGCACAGAGTCAGACACAACTGAAGCGACTTAGCAGCAGCAGCAGCAGCAGTAAAACCCTGGAGTGTTACTGTCCAGGTGGATTGTTCTTCCCCAGTGAAGGCCAAAATGTACTGACTAGCTTCATTAACAGGAATACTAAAAAATGCACTGCATATATCAATTACTGTTAAGGAATTTGCTTCCAGTAGAAGTGGATATCAGCAATGTATAACGGTTAGGAACAACAGGGTGTGAGGGATAACAGGGTTGTTTATTGGGTGGGGATTCCTGGCAAATCTCCACCCTCAGCCCTTAGGTTTTCTTACCAGCAAAATGGGAGTGCCACAGGGACTAGTACAGGGAATAAACGAGGCCTTGTGCCTTGTAATATTCTGTTATGGGCTCTGTGCCTTGAAGGACTTCTTTACTTATAAGGTACTGATTAATTCTGGGTAGAGGTTTTGAGAGATCTATTTGAATCTTGATGCGAGGTGCACTGTGAATTTTCGCTCACTTGGAGCTTTTGCTTATAAGGAAGGTAGTAGCTGATTCAACAGGGACAAATGATTGATGTTTCCAGAATCAGCTCTAGTGCCATCAGAGATGGGACAAAAAAAAAAGGGTCATTAAATTCCCTGGCTTGTTATTTTGATCATTACTGTCAATTTCTAGAATTATTTCCCCCTTTTGTGAATAAGAAATTCTGGCATGTTTCTCTAAGAAGTCTTGAATAATAAAATGGATAGATAGGCATAGAAGAACTAAGGACAAAATTGCTCATCTATCTCAAAGGGCCTAAACAAAGGAATTAGGTTCAGAGACTGAAACCTCTTGAGGTCTGTTAAAGATGCCAGTATCTGAACAATTTGCTCTGAGCAGAGGCTGTTTTATGTTAGTGGAGTTGAACATCAAGAGTGTGGTTCTGGTGCCAATTAGGACTGGAAGATATTCTTCCCCAATCTGCAAAAAGGTTTTTCAAGCTGGTTAAGAGGAAGGAATGGGACAAGCCCCTGTAGCTCTTTGGAGCCCCATCACTGAGAATTGGGAGGGCTTTGGAGGGCTGAAGCCACCTGAAGTGCTTAAATCTGTAAGAATATTGTTTCCAATGTTCTGCATTTGCAATACGAGCAGAAACTAGATGGTTTTGCTTTTGTCTATGAGTTTTTATTTGCTGAAGTTGAAGAATTTTGGCTGCCTTCCTTTGAGATGACTCAACTGAATCTGGAGTGGACTTAGTTTTTTATTCCATCCTAGTCCTTTTTATTAGAAGAGTTCCAGTTCAGTCCATTAATAAGGAGTTAAAAGTACCTGGTTGGAATTAACATCTGAATGAAAACTAGAATTTTATTTAAAAATAATCTGAAGTCAATTGTAATAGTCGTGAATAGATTTATCATATTTTTGCATGCAAAGTTCCAGCTTTAGTAAAGCCCTAAGAACTGCTCAATGAAGTTGCCTTGTCTGATCATATAATAAGTTAGGGGGCTGATTTCCCAGTTGTAATTCTAGAGACCTTTTAGGATTTTCCCAGTCAGGAGTTTTCATCCAGTGCTGGGCTTGCCTTCACTGACAAGCATGTGAGCTAGCTGATACAAGTCAGAGAAACCAGATTGATAAATTTGAATGACTATATAACATTCCTCAGCTAATCTGTGAGGATCTTTGGTTACTTTGGGAAAGACTTTGACTATGGCTGACATATCAACTTTAGTCCAGAGAATATAAGAGATTAGGTGTTTAAAGCTTAATTTTAAAGGGAAAAGTTCTGAGATGTTCAGAGAAAAAGGGAGTAGGGAGAGTTTCAGAGGAAAGGGGAAGTTTAGCAGGAGAATTGGTATGGGGGAACTGAGGGCATCGAAGGGTCATAGGTGGCAGTGAAGTGAAGTGAAAGTCGCTCAGTGGTGTCTGACTCTTTGCGACCCCATGGACTATACAGTCCATGGAATTCTCCAGGCCAGAATACTGGAGTGGGTAGTCTTTCCCTTCTTCAGGGATGGTGGCATAGAAAGGAATGGAAATGATTGTGCCAGAGGTGGAGTCTAATCTTGAGGAACTAAGGGAGAGAAACAAGATGGCGCCAGAGGCAAGACTGAGACAAAGGAGCCGAGGAAGACTAGACTGAGGCTTCAGGAGCCAGTTTTTCTTTCTTCAGTGATTTGTTTGTCTCCGTTACTTTAAAATCTTATTTTGCAGAGGGGAGAGTTTAGACTCCTGAAAAGGTCAGAAAACCTCAAGATACCAGTTGAAATAGGCTTTCCATCCAATTTGGACATTTTTGAGCTATTCTAACCCAGTTTAGTTTTAAGAAAATTACATTTGAGGATTTCAAAATTTCCCATAATGACCATTGATACTGTAAATTACCTTTGGTCAGGTTGGTGCATTTAGTTAAAAATGCAGAGGCAGGAACACAGTTTTTAAACACAAAATCTGCCAGAGTCCCTGTGGGGTGGGGGTGGGGGGAGACACCTTCAAGATATTCAGATAACTGGCATCCCGTTTCTTGGACATTTTTCTCTAGAGTTAAAAGAGCAGTTTTCAAGTAGCTCACACAGCTCAGTGTAGACAGCTTGCAACTCGTACAGCCTGCAGGCCTAACACCTGCCAATTCTAAGGAGGCAGCTTAGTCTCTGATAGCCCCTATTTTAAAGGAATGGGCCAATGGCTGAACTGGCACAGATTCAGTGAAGCAGCTCTTGTTCCTGAAGGAATGAGCTGCTGGTCTTTCAGCCAGCTTCACCTGCAAGTCTGATCTCAAAATCAGACTGAAGTGTCAAATGACTACTTGCATACAGAAGAAAACCTTAACCAGAAAGAGGAAATCTTAAAACAGATCCCTAAAGGGACTGGGGAGCTTCAAAAGCAAAGAGGGTGTGAGCTTGGATCCAGGAAAAAGATACACATTTAAACTCCAGGGATCAGCAAGAAAAACAATGAGTTCAGTGGGTTCAATTTTGGGTACCAGACTTGTTTGCTCACCAGCTATGGAGCCTTTTTTGGGGAGGAGGGGGTGGTCTTCTCTTGTCCTTCTTGACCCTTCTAGGTCAACATCAAAAGGTTGACCTAGAATAAATAGATTACCAGGTATTTTTCTAGCCAAAATGGGTTTATCCAGGATTAGCAGGGAATTGCAATTCAGGATCTGCAACCATGGTGAGATGCACGTGAGCCTCATATAACAAAGGAAGGAGAAAGCTTTTATAGGGGGAAAAGGAAGTTGGGAGGGCTGTAGTTAACAGAGAGTCCATGGCTTTTCATTGGCTGAATCCTTGTCAGGAAGGGAGAGGAATTTTTCTTCTTCTTGAAGGGTTCTACTGTCACTGGAGGGCCTGGGAACTCCCCTTTCTGGTATCCCAATTCTATTTAATTAAGATTTCTGTTTATTAATTTTTTACAGGAATTCTTTGTATATTAGGGACAGTTGAGTCTTTCTCACAAAGGAAATAATATTTGAATGGGTCTTTTGGTGAAGGCCCCAGAAATGTTAAAATCTAGTTCTCTGCCTTATTTGAATATGCTTTCTGGAGAGTTGTAGCATCTCCTTTTCTGGAAATCACTAAGAGCATTAAGAATAGTATAGGCTACATTAGTGGTCTTGCATGGATTGCAGACAGTTCACAAGGAAAATGAAAACTTACTAGAATAACTATATGGAGCTGTCTGCAAAGAGAATGAGCTGCCTAACGAAAAAAAAGTTCAAGCATGAGATATATTGTAGAGGGAATTAAAATATCTCACTTATTCTAGGATTCTAAATTTTAAAGTTCTAAGTTTTATAGTCCCAACCAACTCTGAGATTCTGAGTCTGATGTAGAAGCATTGCATACCATTTGTTGTTGTTTTCCAAAGACAATGCCAATTTTGCACTTTATTTCTGTAAAAATAACTCGTATGTCCACTTGGGGGTAGTAAAGTATTTTTCAGTATCTCCAGGGAGTTTTCAGTATTTTCTCTGCAAATACATTAGATGTAAGTGAAAATAGCTCCAACTAGTTGTTGTGTTATTTCTTTTATTTTATAAGTGACAGTTTCTTCTACTGCGTAAACAAACACAATAGGCATTACAGGCAAACACCGGTTTCATTTCCTTTGTACCCCCCTGTAATGCCCAGAGATTTAAAAACAACATACAGATTAAAACTCTTTCATCAGCAACAGATATGCCCAGAAGCTGAATGATATTTGTGTTAGCTCTAAATGGTAATTTTAATATATTCAGTTCACTAAGATAGTCCCAAGATGGTTTGAAAATTCCTGAGTTGTAAAGATCAGCCAACACTTGAATTATTCTTCTCTTAAACTGTTTCAGAATTTTTACTATTTTTTTTTACCATAATAATATAACAAATTACTATGAAACTCGGTAGCTTAAAATAATGAACCTTTATTATTGCACAGTTTCTGTGGGTCAGGAACTTGGGTGCAATTTAGCTGGGTAAGCCTGGCTCAGAATTTCTACCATCAAGGTGTCCACAGGCCTGCTGTCTTTTCAGGGCTTGACTGGGAGACAATCTGATTTCAAGCTCACTGGCAGCTGGCTCCTCTGGAGAAAGCTAGCTAAGAGAGAGGGAAAAGGAGGGCATGCCAGGAGAGAAGCCGGTCTTTTCTGTAATTTAATCTTAAAAGTGACATTCTATCACATGCTGTTCGTTAGAAGCAAATTGGTATCATCTCGCCCAGACTTAAGGGGAAGGAATTACAAAAGACATGAGTTCCAAGGGATAGGGATTGTTGCAGGGGGCCATTTTATAGGCCGCCTAACACGAGACAGAGTTCATAGTTATGTAACTTTAAGTTATTTCTCTTTTGAGTTATTGCTAAAACAGTGTTCAGCACTTAATCAGATTTCCACTTTACGGGTGGAATAACCAGAAACTGTCTTGCCCTGGTGTCAGTCAACATGGGTTCTGGCCTTTCCTCTGTGCTGACCAGCTGTATCACCCCAGGTTTAAGTCCTGAATCTTGGTTTCCTTATCAACAAAGAGAGGCAATATGATTATACTCTTTTTTAGAATTTAATTTTTATTTTATATTAGACTATAGTTGATTTACGATGTTATGTTAGTTTCAGGTATACAACAAACTGATTCAGTTATACATACATTTATATCCATTATTTTTCGGATTCTTTTTTCATATAGGTTATCCCAGAATATTGAGTAGAGTTCCCTGTGCTATGAAGTAAGTCTTTGTGGATTATCTATTTTATATATAGTTGTGTGTATATGTTAATCTCAAATTAGGAGTTTGGGGTTGCATTCTTGATTGATAAGATCCCTTGTAGTTTGGATATTGTTTTCCAACAAGAAAGGTTCTGTTTTGCTCTGTTCAACTCTCTTTCCTTTAGACAAGAATTTCTCAGCCTCAGCATTGTTGACATTTGAGGCTGATAATTCCTTATGGTTGTTGGATGGTGGAGGTTGCCTTGGACCTTGTAGGGTGATAAGCAGATCCCTAGTCTCACTTGATATCAGAACTTTGTGACAATCAAAATGTCTCTGGACTGTGAGGACCACAGATCTAGGCAGAGCTGTACTTAATCTAGCAACAAAAATGATTTCCTTTTCTGCAATATTTTGATTTTCCTCCACTAAGAAAAAAACAAAACAAAACAAAACTATAAATTAACAAATACACAAGAGTTAATTTCTGCATTATTTTGAGTCACTTTCTGCAATATTTTGATATTTTCCACTAAGAAAAAAATCTATAAATTAATAAATACACAAAAGTTACTAACTTAACAAGTATTTGTAGTTTAAAAGAAAAAGGATCTTTGGAGGCAGAAATTCAAGGCTTAGAGATGAGAGGCTGTTTTCAGTGACACTGTCAGGGAGTGGGATGGAGGTAAGACTCTATTCATATTAACCATGAAAAATACTTATTCCACAGAAAAAAATGAAACTACTGGAGAATAATTTCCAGGCTCCACAGAAGTGATTGTGTGAAAGTACACATCTGTGATGGTGAATTTTATGTGTCAGCATGACAGGATCATGGGGTGGGGTCCAAACATTTGGTCAAACTGTTTTCTGGGTGTTCCTATAAGGGTGTATCTGAATGAGGTTAACATTTGAATTCATTTGAATTAGAAGAATGAGTAAAGCAAATTGCCCTCTCTAATGCAAGTGGACCTCATCCAGTGAACTAAAGACCTGAATAGGACAAAAAGGCTGAGTTAGAGGGAACTTTGCCTGCTTGGCTGATTAAGCTGCGCTACTGGCCTTCTCCTATCCTCGGGCTGGAAGTTATATGATGGACCGGCCTTTCCTGATTCTCAGGCTTTCAGATGCAGACTCTGTGACTACATTACCAGTTCTCTGGGGTTGGGTCTCCAGCTTGCTTAAGATCCTGGCTCTTCTCTGCCTTTATAATCACATGAACCAGTTCCTCATGATTAATCTCTTTCTGTCTCTGTCTCTCTCTCTTAAGATGGATGGAAGAATTTTAGTCAGGTCACAACTTTTCTAAGCATCATATTCCAGGCCCCAGCAGTATGTAGCACTTGGAACATTTCTCTGTCCACCACAGGGTCCTCCTGTTACCATTCTCAACTCCTGAAAGCCATTGGCAAGGATATTCTCTTTGGTCAGACGTCTGTCAGCCTCCTTGGAGCCCTCTTTTTGCCAAGGCCTCTCTTTGGTCCCCATCTTTTTTTTTTTTTTAAATTGAAGGATAATTGCTTTATAGAATTTTGTTGTTTTCTGTCAAACCTCAACATGAATCAGCCATAGGTATACATATAGCCCCATCTTTGTCTGAGTCTAGTTGTAGCAAAGAATCCTGCTAAGTCAGTTTATAGATCATCTTTGTTATCACTGATAACCAATTAAGCTCTTTTCCTATTTATAGTAAAGTTCGTCAGTGGTGTCCGACTCTTTGCGACCCCATGGACTGTAGCCTACCAGGCTCCTCTGTCTATGGGATTTTCCAGGCAAGAATACTAGAGTGGGTTGCCATTTCCTTCTTCAGGAGATCTTCCCAACCCAGGGATTGAACCCAGGTCTCCTGCATTGTAGGCAGATGCTTTACCTTCTGAGCCACCAGGGAAGTCCCTTCCTATTTATATCCTTTATCTAATCAAGTTGCTCTTCCCTTCCCCACCTTTGATGACTAACCATGTTTCTCTTGGTAATTTTATATCCACTTCCTCACCCAGGCCTATGTCCATAAATCCCCATGTGGTCCTCTTATATATGAGTTGATCTCTTCTCTCCATTGTAATAGCCTCTATTACTTATTAAAATAGTCTTGAAAAAGTCTTCCTTGCTATTTTTAATGTGTCTGGTGCAATTTTTATTTCACTTAACACCACGGTGCAATGACAGCTCCAGTAAATAAAATTTTCAGTAGACAGATTAAACCTAGATTTTCAGACATTTTTTCAATTTGAGTCAAAGTATGATTTAGGTTTTTTAAACTCTTAATGTGAACCATGTAAGAGTTACCTAGGCATGTTTTAAAGCTGCAACCTTCTGTCAAGAATTGGTCTGTGTGTAGGGAATAGAAACTAATTTTATAGCTAAACAAATAGACATAAACACATTGATGAAATTTTCTTTCATGAGGTCCAAAGACCATATCATAGATTTAAGAATATGCTTTTTTTAAAGATATACTTTATCTTCTGAACTATCCAGGCTCTCGCTTCTTGCCATTCATTCAGACATAGTGAGATATAAGAGGAGCTATGAACAAGAGAGGGAGGAAATCAGTCCTGATACTCATTAACACGGCCTTAACACTCATTGTTTTGCCTCGGACAAAGCACTTTTCTGTTTTGTGCTTTAGGTGTGTTGTATAGATTTGTAACTCAGAGCTAGAGATCTATACTTAGCAGTGAGTTAAACTTCATCTTCAACAATTATTAGCTGTGTGACCTTGGGCGAGTTCCATAACCTCTGTGTTTAAATGTATCTTTCTTCTATGGAATGAGGATTATAATAATGCTCATCTCTCAGGATTTGGGGAAGATTAAATCAGATGGTAAATATAAAGCTCTTAGTACAGTAGCTGGAAAAATATCAATAACTATTATGGATGTATGGAAGAAATGTTGGGTTAGATGATCTTGAAAACTCCATTCTCTAAATCTCTATGAATTTCATAAGTTATATAGGAGTTTAAAACAGGTTACTTGTCTCCATTCAGTCAAGATCAGAGTTAAGAATTCAGTTCAGTTCAGTCGCTCAGTCATGTCCAACTCTTTGCGACCCCATGAATCACAGCATGCCAGGCCTCCCTGTCTATCACCAACTCCCGGAGTTTACTCAAACTCACGTCCATCGAGTCGGTGGTGCCATCCAGCCATCTCATCCTCTGTTGTCCCCTTCTCCTCCTGCTCCCAATCCCTCCCAGCATCAGAGTCTTTTCCAATGAGTCAGCTCTTCACATGAGGTGGCCAAAGTATTGGAGTTTCAGCTTTAGCATCAGTCCTTTCAATGAACACCCAAGACTGATCTCCTTCAGAATGGACTGGTTGGATCTCCTTGCAGTCCAAGGGGCTCTCAAGAGTCTTCTCCAACACCACAGTTCAAAAGCATCAATTCTTCAGTGCTCAGCTTTCTTCATAGTCCAACTCTCACATCCATACATGACCACAGGAAAAACCATAGCCTTGACTAGATGTACCTTTTTTGGTAAAGTAATGTCTCTGCTTTTTAATATGCTTTCTAGGTTGGTCATAGCTTTCCTTCCAAGGAGTAAGTGTCTTTTAATTTCATGGCTGCAGTCACCATCTGCAGTGATTTTGGATGCTTTAAAGAGCAACATTGCATAGGAACCTGGAATGTTAGGTCCATGAATCAAGGCAAATTGGAAGTGGTCAAACTTCAAATTGGAAGTGGAGATGGCAAGAGTGAACATCGACATTCTAGGAATCAGTGAACTAAAATGGACTGGAATGGGTGAATTTAACTCAGATGACCATTATATCTACTACTGTGGGCAGGAATCCCTTAGAAGAAATGGAGTAGCCATCATGGTCAACAAGAGTCCAAAATGCAGTACTTGGATGCAATCTCAAAAACTACAGAATGATATCTGTTCATTTCCAAGGCAAACCATTCAATATTACAGTAATCCAAGCCTATGTGCCCAATCAGTAACACTGAAGAAGCTGAAGTTGAATGGTTCTATGAAGACCTACAAGACCTTTTAGAACTAACACCCCAAAAAAGATGTCCTTTTCATTATAGGGGACTGGAATGCAAAAGTAAGAAGTCAAGAGTTAAGAATACAAATGAAAAAAATGAATATAAATTTCATTTCAATCAGTAAATTTGAATAACCATAGATTCAGTAGGTTAAGGATAAGGACTTATTTGTTATTCATTCTGTGTTTTTATTTTTAAAATATTTATTATTTATTTGACTTGTCTCAGGTCTCAATTATGGCATGTGGGATCTTTAGTTGTGACATGTAAATTCTCAGCTGTGGCATGAGAGATCTATTTCCCTGATCAGGGGTTGAGCGTGGTCCTCCTGTATTGGGAGCATGGAATCTTAGCCACTGAACCACCAGGGAAGTCCCTGGTTCTCTGTCTCTTTAGATTGAGCTCAGTGTCTGCTACTTGACATGTATTTAGTATTTGCTGGGGTGGGGCACTGAATAGAATATAGATGCACAGCAATGAATAAATTTCCAGTCCTACTTCTTGCCTTTGGCTCCTGGCCCTTTCATTTATTTGTTTGTATGAATTACAGCTCAGTTATGCTTGTCAAGCCTTAGTTATCCCATCTGTCAAATGGGGATTATTTTAAGATTTGCTTGATGAAGATGTCAAGCACGTGGCCCAGGATCTGCCTCCTAGTAAGTGTCCAATAAAATAGCCACATATGATATAGACTTGATACTGAGTTTTGGGGATGCAGCTAAATATCCTTTTCTACATGTACTGGAAATAGTGTACCAGTTAATACCCCAGTGGCTTTTCTCCTTGGTACTCATCTCCGAGCTTGGTGTTTATACTAGAGTGACCACATTAATTGGAGCCTTAGCCCTGTCTTCTCATTTGGAAAGCCAAAAATCAGACATTTAATTCCCTAGATGAACACAGGCTGAAGGGCTTCAGAAGCAATTAATATGCACAGCTGTTCCTTAGCAGCCTGATACCTTGTAGTTCTGCTGACTGCCATATCAAAATATTGATTAATCTTTTATGTAATAGAGAAACAGTCTTTAATACATATTTGTGCCTTCCTTATTCATGAAACCTTAGCAGTTGGTGATAGCATCTTGGGCGGCTTGTTTATGTGGTAGTAAATGGCTACAAAACAAAAACAAAAACAAAAATGCCCGACACAGTTCTTGGTGTAGCACTTGTTCAAATCACCTTACATTTGAATGCTGTCAAAGAGTTTATAGTTCCTAAAAACTGTAAACAAAATGGTGTTAAAAAATATATCTTCATGAAACAAATGTTCCCATTCCTATGTGTCATTTTCCCACACTTATTATAGCACTTCCTAGGTGTCAGGCAATGTCCTAAGAATGTTACAAATCATATGTTAACTTATTTAATCCTTATGTCATCACTCAGATATAGATACTGTCATTATGTCCATTTTATAGACAGGGAAACTGAGCCACAGGGAGATTAGGTAACATGCCCAGGGTCACATGACTGATCATCTTACAGCCAGAACTTGAACGCAGGCCTCAGACTCTTGTGTCCATGCACTTGAATTCTGTGTCTGCTGTCTTGTCTGTATTAATGATCTAATGGAAAGTCAATGGAGAGGTGATATTTGGGGATGACATTAAACTGAGAGGCTTTTTGATGAAGGAAGAATCTCACCTGGAATCAGTGTAGTGATGTGGGGAACTGCAGATACTGGAGTCAGATAGTTCTGGGTTCAAACTCACTGAACTGCTTACTGGATGCATGTCTTTGATCCATCATTTCACTCCCTGTGGCAGTGCTATACCTCCCGCCCTTGGTGGGGCCAGGGCCTCGTAGAGACTGACGTGTACTGCTGGGCCCCCTGACTTTGGGGTTGACCATGTGACTTGGCCACGGGAAACAGCTACTCTAGGTGGCCCTGGGTCTTCGTCAGTGCTCCGCCTCAGTAGGAGTGGAGCCAGCCCAGCTACAACCTGTAGGTGAATGAGTGAGACGTAAATACTTACCATGGTATGTCTCACTCACACTTTGTGCTTGCTTGTCTGTTTCCCTGAGTGTAAAATGAGGCTAAGTCAGATTTTGTCAACTGTAAAGGGGAAATACAATACCTCCCTCTTAGTGAAGCTGTGAGATCTTACTGAGCTAGAGTACAGATGAATGTTATGAAGTAAAACTTACTTCAGTTTCTATTGTTAAAGAATTGCTATCAAGTTAGGGTCAGTATTAAACTTTTCAGTGTTTATAAAGGGAAGTATGAAATTATGATATGCTATGTGTTACCATAATATTCAAATAAGCAATGTTTACCCAAGCTCCATTAAGATCTAGTTTCAAAATATTTTTTTTTTACTAACAGTATGTTCTTATCTATGCATTAACACGGGGTTCTTAATATACAAGTAATTTCATGTATTTGAAATGAATAAAGTGCTTTTCTTTTAGAATGGGCTTTTTATTTTATTTTAACCAGCTTAGTCTAAACATTTAGCCTACTAAATTCATATGTATATTTTTTCAGTGTGTATATTTCTCATGTGTAATTTGGCTATAAGCAACAATTTCTAGGCTAGGTTAGTTAAAACTTTCAAACATTGACATAACCTGGAAAATATTTCCAAAGTATAACATGCATATCTAATGTAGAGTCTAAATATGGTTTAATGATTTAAAAGGATAAAAAGAGAATAAATAGATTTTTTAGATGAACTGAACCTTTGCTTGGCTTGCACTTTCCACATATTTAAAAAATGAGGTCTCAAGCCAAGGAGAGAGAATGTAGGAATTTTGCATCTTTTTGCAACGAATCCTGTGGGATATTTAAAAACAGATGTATAGGGAATAAAATGTGATCTGTTGCTTTTTCTGCATTAATTTTAATGGATATCATCCAAGGGTATTTCTTCCACTCTAGGTTAATTATAAAATGCTGATGAGTCTTTCATGTCATAATTAGTATGCTTTAGCTTATTTTTATCTCTTACCTCTTTGGTCAAAATCTGGTCCATTGACTTTTTTTTTTCAATGAGTTAACTGCAACTTTAATTAGTCTGTAATTATAGCAGTGCTATTGGGGATCTATTCTAAACAAATCACATATATTGTAGCAAGATGGAGGATTGTCAGCATATTGATAATGGTGTGCTGGTCTTTGATGGGCAGTGTTGGACAATTTCTATGGCATAAATATTTCCACTGTGGCTGATGTCAAGCTACCCATCCTTTGACAGCTTCCTCTCAAAATTCTAAACAGGTAATAATAAACTTCTGTAAGCAAGTTCAAGCCAGCACACAAACAGCTAATTCTTACATACTGGACAATTATGTTGGAATAATGATACTTGTTAATTATCCTGCAGTACCTTCATTCAACTGCAACTCATCCATTAAGAGAGAAGCTTTATGTAAGACTGTTAAGGACCCTTTAGAACAGTGATTATAATCATTTAAGTCATAGACTACTTTGAAGAGCAAATCAAAGCTATAAATTTTCTCTACAAGGAAAAAAAATACACTCTAAGAATTATGACTGTGATTTCAGGGGATTCTTGTATCTCCTGAAACTTTTCCATGGGTCTCAGATTAATAATCACTGCTATCTCTTTGGGCCAAACTAATTTGGCAAGCAACATTCTGAATATCTTTGCTTCTGTTCACTAAGTTTGTAAATCACTAGAGAGCTCAAAAATCACTGTGTCATTGAAGTAGAGTTGAATTGCCAATACTTTGTTAATTGTGTTTACTATCTGGCCTCTTCTATCATTATCCTAAAATTCAGGAATCCCAAGGAACTCAAGAGATGATGAGGTGCACTACTGAGTAACACTGAACAATTTAAGTTTTAGTTTCTCCCTTTATTCTACTAATTTTGTGTCAACTATTATATAAGGTAACTCTAGGACTTCAACTTTCACTGAAGGAAATATTCCTTATATTATAGGAAATATAAGCTTCCTATAGACAAAACCTTAACACTTTTCCCTCCTTTTTTAGTGTTATGCTTAGTTAAACCTATTGCTCTCTGACTTGATCAAACACTGTTTTTTTATATATAGTCCCACAGTGCTTATATTTGGATTTTGTGGCACACTTCAGAATTAGATTTAAACAACTGTGTAATGATTTTCAAAAAAAAATCATTTCTTCTACCAGATAAATAATTTAAAGGTCAGGTGATGCCACAATGCACATTACCTAATGGGTTCTGAAAATTTGTTGAATGAAAGAATTAATAATCATTTTTTGATTTTTACATCTTTAAGAGAAGAAAGGAAAATGAGGATTTTAAAAAAGAGACTGAAGTTTTAATCAAGCAACCAGATTACTAGCTTCAGTTTTAGTATTGTTTCTTTTGGAGTTGATGTTAAAGGCAGTAATTGTACTAGACCTTCAAAAGCCAAGAAAGAAACGCAATTGCCCAGTTTTTGAGGTTTTTCTTTTGTTGAGTCTTTTCAACTTAATCCTTAAATGTCCAGAGAATTTTTGCTCACCAACATAAAGCATCACTAAGAATTCAGATTCATTAAAGTTGGCTTGTAATTAGCTAAGAGATTTAAAAAATATATTGAATTACTTTGAAGATGACTGTTCAGTTAGAAAATAATGTCAGAGACCAATATCCTCATTTATTAGTAGAATGGTCTGTTCAACTTGGGGAAAATTCAGACTAAAGCTGGAGCTTGCATGTTTCAGCATCAGTAAGGCCTGGGGCAGAGAAGAGTCTTCTCACACTGCAGACACAGCAAGCATGCCATTATAATCACAGCTGATTAAATGGCCAACTGAAGGTCAGATGTCCCTGTCAGAAACAGAATCTTGGTCTTTCAGCTCTTTAACATGGTTTCCTGTGGAGCCATTTTTTGGCTCAGTATGTCGGAATGTGAGGTCAACTTATTTACCACATATTTATTGTAATTGATATATTGTCAGGACTCCAGTAACAGCAAAAAGGAACACAGGATACTTCATGTCTTTGACAAATTTACATTCTAGCAAAGCAAGAATATAAATCATGGAAATACAAAGCAGGCTGAAGGAAAAGCTTAAGATACATAAACTGATAGAAAAGTCAGATTATACTCTTTGAATAAATCAAGCAAGGCTTCATGGAAGAGGTAACACAATGAGCTAGATATTGAAGAATGGGTAGGATCACATCTGATGAAGACTGGAGGTACAGAGAGCATTCTGTAAGCAAACATAGGCAGCTGGGGAAACTGGGGTGTGACTTCATAAGAGCAAGTAATTGAACTTGAGTAGAAATGTATAGTAGTTGTGATGATGCAATGGCAGCCACTGTAGGAGTGATGAGGGCTATAGAGGCAATGAAGAATTGAGTAGGAAAAGTCGTGAGTTTGAGACCAGTAGTAATCACTTGACTTGTCCTTTTTATTAGACAGTAGACATACATCTATTTATGACACAAGTTAATAGAAATCCAGGTCTAGACCAAATGATGAAAACAAATAAGTAGTGTAGGTTCACTCTTTGGACGTTCCACTATATTCTCTTTCTTCCCATTCTTCTCCAAGTAGAACTTGTATCTGATTTCATCCCTGGTGAGGAATGACTGATAATGACTTGTGGATCATTAATAGAATGGTGGGAATAATAATAATTCTGAAGAGCATTCTTATGTTATCAGGACTCTTTAAGTCAAAGGCTTCAGGACTGCAAGGAATCACATTGTAATTGAACAGTATGAAGCAGGGTAGACAGATTGCTGTGGAAGAGCTGGCATGGGCCCCTCAACTTACATTAACAGCATTTCCATGTCCCCCTCTGTGGCTCATAGGGACCACTGGTTGTAAGAATGCCAGCCTGACTCAGAGTGTGAATAGCAAGACAAATCATTCCCAGTTGTGAGAATGACTCAATGTATAGGTGCTATGATGTCTTAGTCATGCTCTTTGCATGAACTACTGAAGGGCATGAAGCAGTTAAGACAGTGGAAAGCTAACTAAAAATCAAGAGGTTCTGGGTTTTAAATCAAGATTTAAGTAGCAATTTTCACATTTGTTGGGGAAAAAACTAGAATTGGATATGTAAGTTCCAAGAGTCATTTTACCTCCTTCATATCATATAAGAAGGCGTAAATTATGGGACATCCCCCCACCCTTCCAGAGTACAGAACCACGCGGATGTCAGCTCTTTGCAAGCTCCTTTCTTGGCGCCTGACCGGTACAGAGGGCTGTGGGGAGCTGTGAGCTGAGGACCAACAGCTGACGAGGGAACTGGGGAGCTACGTCCTCAGTCAGCTCCACAAGGTGGCACTCTGTCAGGAAGATGTTCCGCTGCATAGACGGCCCCGGCGAGTGGTTGTGGGAGTGCTGCTGTTGGCAGGAAGGGGGGATCACAGTCCGGAATGCTGCTTGGAAGCGGTGGGAGAGCAGGTTGTAGATAATGGGGTTGACCGCTGAGCTCAGGTAGAAGAAGACACCTGGAACACAGAAGATTAAGAGACAGGCTGAGGAAAAACTGAGGGGGAGGCACCACACAGAGAAGCATAAATATTTAATAAAGGCCTCATGTCCCTTTGATTGCCTCTTTTGAAAGTGATAATACATATAAGACTCTAATTGAGAATACAAAATGCTCTGAACAGATCTACCATCTGTGTACTTTAGGAACCAAACCTAGAAAGATTAAAGAGTCTTGGAAAAATTTAAGCTGGAATGGGATCTCTCTGAGATGTTCAGCAACTTCCTTTGATCCCCACTTGTTTAATTAAAGAACATGTTCCCATAGCATTAACGAGAGATGCTTAAATATCAGAAGAAAGAGATGTTTTTATCTTATGCTTCAGTCTATCATTTGAAACTGCAAGTAATGGAGGAATAGTAAATCAGTCAAGGCATAATCTCTGTTAAGACTCCTTATGATGCCAAATAGCTCTTCAAAGAAGCATTCCCCAGTGTCTTTTTCCTGCCAATTCCTTCCCCTTGATGGCTCTTCCCACCTTATTTCCAACCTTAACGAATTCTTGTATTGTTTTCCATTTGTTTTCTCCACCAAATGCCTTACACATTGCCATTTTCTTGGTTGATACACACTTTTCATTTGTTACCATATCCTATTTTATTTCCTCAAGGCCCATGGAGCCTGAAGAATCAGAGGACTTAAGTTTCTGATCTTGGCCCTTGCTTATTCTGTGACCCTGGACAGAACTGGCACTTCAATTTCTTGTTCTTTGTAAAATGGAGATGATAACACCATTTTAACCCACCTCCCTGGATTATTGTGAGGATAAAGTTGAGGTACTATCCACAGAAGGGTTGAGAATAAGAATATAAAACAAGTGATAGATGCTATCCTCAACACATTCATTGTCATTCTCATTTGTATAGTTCAGGACACATACAGAGCCATTTGCCTGTGGACAGAATTGGGCACAGAGAAATGTTGTTTAGTCGCAAAATCCTGTCTGACTCTTTTGCGGTTGTATGGACTACAGCCCGCCAGTCTCCCCTGTCCATGGGATTTCCCAGGCAAAAATACTGGAGTGGGTTGTTATGCCCTCCTCCATAGGATCTTCCTGACCCAGAGATCTAACCCAGGTTTTCTGCATTGCAGGAAATTTTTTACCACTGAGCTATCTAGGAAACCCAGGAAGGAATGTCTGTGGACCTGTAGGGGTGGGGGGTGCATTTCTGTACACTGTTAATTTGTTCAATAAAGAAATACTGATTGAACTTTTATTATGTGACTTTGAGGCACACTGGAAGGTAGTGGATTTAGACTTTGTTCTCCAAGGATTTAGAATAGTATTACAGAGATAAGATTTATGCCTGATTTCAGTAATTAACAAGAGGATGATACCTAACAATATCTGTTAAGAAAAGAGCAAAATATGTGATACTAACAGTCATGTTACAGAAATTCACATTAAGCACAAGAACACTAATGATCATGACAAATCACCTCCATAGTAGCGGGGGTGACTGGCCTCTAACCAGACCATGAAATGGGTAGGAGACATTGGGGAAGAGAGGAGGGGGTCTCAAGAGAGGAGTGGAAGAGAGGTAGAAGGCACAGCATGCACCAGTGTACTGAGACGGGAACACTTATTGTGCAAGAATAATGCAGGACATGCAGAAACCCCTAATTCACCAACTTAGAAAGTATATGGCTTATGAATTGAAAATACTATAATCTGAGGGTCAGAAGGCAAGTTGGGGGCGTTTTACCCATAGCATTTAAGAGGTTTAGATATCATCTAGTTGGTAGGGTTGGGGAGGGAAAAATTATGTCTTAATAGGAAAATGTTATTGTGTTGTAAATGACACAACTTGGGAATCTTAAAATAGTTTTCTTGATGCCTCTGGAGAAGTGTAATCAACTAGTGAAGCTTCATGTGATCTTGTGTATTTTCCAATTTTTTTAAAGAATAATTTATCTTATTTAAAACACTTTTTTTTAATTGAAGTATAGTTGATTTACAATGTTGTGTTGGTTTCAGGTATACAGCAAAGTGAATCAATTATGCATATACATATATCCTTTTTAAAAAATTCTATTCCCATATACACTCTATTTAATAGAATCCTTGTGGTACACAGTAGGTCTTTATTAGTTATCTATTATATATATAGTAGTGTGTATATTATTTAAACACTTCCATTTCTCAGACAAACCACAAAGATCAGAGCTATAAACATATTTGAGATATTGTCCAGAATTATAAATAGTTTAACACAGAGGAAGGTCCTAATGTCCAGGTATAAGCTGTACACAAGCCCTGCTGAATTAAAAAAAAAATGGTGGTAGAAAACAGATAATATATATGAATGTTATTGTTCTATGCACATCTGGACTTTAATTTTTACAAATTGCTCTTATCCTTCCTCCATAATGATGTCTTTGTCTTTGATAAAGAGCTTGTAGAACCAGCCAGTGACTAGCAGAGGTAGAGGGATAAAAGTGTTCTGAACTTAAGGCTAACAGTTACACTAACGGAGAACAAAAGATGTGGGGGGCCATCCTTTGCTCCATTCAAGAGGAAGGAACTCTGAACTTGAAGTTAGGTGACTCAAGCCTGAATCTTAATTTTACTATTTGCCCATTACCTTTGGACAAGTCATTTCTTCTTTGTAGAACTGTTTCTTTAACAATAAAATGTTGATGATAATGTTTACTTTACAAATTTGTGATAGTCATAGAAAGATATACTACAGTTTAAAAAGTTCTTTAATAGCTATTATTTTATTTGCTTCTCACCATCAGCCTGCGGGCTTTCCAGGTGGCGCTAGTGGTTAAGAACCCACCTGTCAATGCAGGAAATGTAAGAGATGCAGTTCGATCCCTAGATCGGGAAGATACCCTGGAGTAGGAAATGGCAACCCACTCCAGTTTTCTTATCTGGAAAATTCCATGGACAGAGGAGCCTGAAAGGCTACAGTCCATGGGGTTGCAGAGAGTTGGACATGACTGAAGTGACATAGCATGCATCAGTCTGTAGTGTGTATAGAATAGGCATTATTGCCATATTATAGTTGAGGAAACTTGGGAAAGAAGGAATCCATGATTTGCTTATAGCTAAGAATATTAAAGGTACTGAGATGCAAATCCAGGCCCTCTGATGCAGCAACCTTTCCGTCACTCTCCACCATAGTCTATGATGTCCTTAATGAGCATCATTAAAGTGGCCTAAAAGCAGAACATGATGCCACATGAATGCCCTTTGGCTGGCTTTCAGGAGGATGTAACACTTGCTGAAGACAATAGTGGGTTTCAGGGACACGGATGTTTAATAAATAAGAACCAAATAAATCCCATGGCCATTGGCAGAAAAACCAAAGGAATCATTCCTTAGACCATTTTCCTGCTGTGACATCATATTTAGAGTTGAGGGTTTTCATAAAATAGTGTCTAAAGTAGTAATATGGTATATTTCTTTTGAGCCAGTAACCTATTTAATCAATATTTAATACCAAATAATATTTAAATATTTAATATTTAAATACAATAAAAATCAAATGTCTTCATTATATGTATATATGTGTGGCAAATCTCCATGATAAATTGGCATATACAGATAGAACCTACTTGCTCTAAGCAAGATGAAAAAGCTGCAGCTACCTGAACACTTGTGATGCACCCAAAGGATCTACACTTTTACCTGACACCACATGGATGAGATTGAACACAGCAGCCAGGGGTTCGGTCCAGTCCTCCACAAAGCTGAAGAAGAGCCGATCAATGTGGAATGGGGCCCAGCAGATAGCAAACACTAAGACCAAGACAACTGGAAAAGGAGGATGAAGGGGAGAGTAGAAGGCAGTCAAAGCAAGAAGAGGTATACAACTCCTTCTGAGTTCCTGCTAGCATTTGCCCTTCATCTTTGTTAAGTTATACTTCTAAAGGTCACTAGATCCTACAGAACTTCTACACAGAATATGTAAACATAAGAATGAACTATATTCTGTGTAGATGTTCTGTATTGAGAATCAGTTTCCCAAATGATTGTACAAGATTTTTTGTATAATGTAAGTTTCCTTTAAGGTATTAAAATAGTATTGAATGTATTCAAAGTCCAGAAAACATTCTACTGCGGAATATAAATTATTGCCAGTAGACTGTTGTAACCACATAAACTGGATATATAAGTAAAATGATTGTGCTCAAGCAAGTCCATGTTCTTTGAAGTTATAGATTAATAAACTATGAAGTGCAGTATGAATTTATATTGTTATTCTAGAAAAAATAGAAGCTTTTATGATTTCAATCATTTAAAATTCTGCAAGAAGTCAGGGAAAAGAGAAAGACTGAACAACCATGAACATACTATAAGCATCTCTGGATTGGAATGGGGATGTGTCTATTATAAATTACTAGGGCACAGAATTCCTTCCAGTTGCTTTATGTTTGTTTTTACTTTTTATTTTTAAATCGTTACAGATTCACAGGAAGTTGCACCTTCTAGTTTCTTATTTTCAGTTCCCCAGACAGAGATTGGTGCTACCAGAGTTTCTCTATAGGGCATTTAATCTGCACGAATATAAATATGTATGTTTTTTCTTCTCTCCTGGAGTTGTAAAATACCTTTCCTTCCTTTTCTTTTGAGATCTACTTTAAAATAATCTTGTAGGGGCTAACGGAGAGATAGACATGTAGAGGAAGCAAGATTAGCTATGCATTGATAACTTTTAAAGCTGGATGATGGGTACTTTGGTGTTCACTTTACAGTTCTCTGAACTCATGAGCACGTTTGATGTGTTTCATAGTAAACAGTACATATTTTTCCCATTGGCACTAAACATACTCAGAGTAAGTGGTCTGCCTGCTTTATGTGGTTTCAGGACTGTTTGGGAGATTCTTCTGAATTTACCCTTGAATAAAATGTCCCTAATCTGCTTACTACTGTCTATAATTTCCTCTAATTAAAAATTTAAATTTCTGTTAAAATTAAACCCTCTGCTTGCAAAAGGCAAAGGGTTCACAGTGTATTTTATCATTGTAACTTTAATGTGAGTACACTTCAAGTCTCTTAGTGAAAGCTTATGTTCAAAAAGGAAGGGAGAGAAATACTGAAGGGACTAGATTGCTTGGTAGAGAAGATCAGGTGCTAACAGGTGGTAAAAAATTTCCAAGAAGATGATTAGTAGAGCTGAAAAGACATATTTTAGTGACCTCACAGGTTTTGTTGTTGTTGTTCATACATATCACATAGTTGCAATGAATGTTTCATATGCATATTATCCTGGAAGATTTTTTTTTTTCTTCTAAACCTCACATTTTGAGTTGGAAAGTGTATCACAAACCTCCTTTCTCTAATTGATCAGTATCTTGTTAGACTAGTGCTGGATCTTGTATTTTTATAACATTCTTTTGGGAGAGTATGGATCAATGCTTAGATTTTGTTTTAAAATCTTATCTATATAAAAGAGTGTACTCTTTTAAAAGAGTGTACTCTATATAAAATCATGCAATGTCATAGGAGGAATGACTGCTTAGGATATTCTTAACCAGCTGTTCTTATTCTGGAAATAAAAGATTTCATGAAGTCCAAACTTGGTATCAGAGGGGTTTGTGATCCTCTGAAATGGACTATCAAACATTTGATGGATGCTCATTTATGTGTTTTCTGAGTGGAAAATTCACTATTTCCATAATACTTTTAAAGAAACTCATAATAAAAAACAGGTTAAGAACCACCTGCTCTTTTTAAAAGGGAAAATAGATATTTGAAGGCTCTGAGAGTGGATATGATTTACCAAAAACTGAACAGAGTGTATTATAATGGATGCAGTTTAGTGTGTTGTTATGAGGTCTTTAAAACAGAACAAAATAGGCGGGCCCTAGATGCTTGAGTTGGAGAAGGCAATGGCACCCCACTCCAGTACTCTTGCCTGGAAAATCCCATGGACAGAGGAGCCTGATAGGCTGCAGTCCATGGGGTCGCTAAGAGTCAGACATGACTGAGAGACTTCACTTTCACTTTTCACTTTCATGCATTGGAGAAGGAAATGGCAACCCACCCCAGTGTTCTTGCCTGGAGAATCCCAGGGACAGTGGAGCCTGATGGGCTGCCATCTATGGGGTTGCACAGAGTCGGACACGACTGAAGCGACTTAGCAGCAGCAGCAGATGCTTGAGTAAGCCATGGAAGAACAGGACATGATATTGTGCTTGAAGAGAATTTTGATCTGATACCAGCAACACTTAATCATACCAAATATAACTGCTTTCCTTTAACAAACAAACAATTACAAAATAGAGGACTCACACAGCATTTTAGTGACTGATTTTCTGGATGGTCTTTGAATATCTGCAGTCACTTTATCTGCCTCAAGGTGTTGGTTTTTCTTCAGCTGCAAGGGAAATGCAAAGAGATATAAAGAAAGGGAAACAGTTTTTCCTTCCATTAAGATCTAAGAAGTGTGAGTCTAACACTCATTTTGCAAGTTAAAAAAAAAAAAAAAACAAAACTAAGAGAAATGTAAAGTGAAAGTGAAAGTCACTCAGTCATGTCTGACTCTTTACAACACCATGGACTGTAGCCTGCCAGGCTTCTCTGTCCATGGAATTCTCCAGGCCAAAATACTGGAGTGGGTAGCCTATTCCTTCTCCAGGGGATCTTCCCATTCAGGGATGGAACCCAGGTCTCCTGCATTGCAGGTGCATTCTTTACTGTCTGAGCCACCAGGGCAGCCCAAGAATACTGGAGTGAGCAGCCTATCCCTTCCTTCTCTAGAGGATCTTCCTGACCGAGAAATCGAACTGGGGTCTCCTGCATTGCAGGTGGATTCTTTACCAGCTTAGCTATCAGGGAAGCCCCAGAGAAATGTAAGAATTAGCTAAATGTTTAACAGTAAGTTGGAGGTGGAACTGGACTCAGGTCACCTAACTCAACTGTATAGATGGGGCCAAGTTACAGGCAACCATTTGTCCTATGGGCTTCTCTGGTGGCTCAGATGGTAAAGAATCTGCTTGCAATGCAGGTGACCTGGGTTTAATTCCTGGGTCAGAAAGATCCCCTGGAGAAGAGAATGGCAATGCACTCCAGTATTCTTACCTAGAAAATTTTAAGGACAGAGAAGCCTGGTGGACTACAGTCCATGGGATTTGTAAGAGCCGGGCACGACTGAGTGACTAACACTTTCACTTTCATTTAACCTATGCTATTCTGTAAATGGAGAAGGCAATGGCACCCCACTCCAGTACTTTTGCCTGGAAAATCCCATGGACAGAGGAGCCTGGTAGGCTGCAGTCCACGGGGTCGCTAGAGTCGGACATGACTGAGCGACTTCACTTTCACTTTTCATTTTCATGCATTGGAGAAGGAAATGGCAACCCACTCCAGTGTTCTTGCCTGGAGAATCCCAGGGATGGGGGAGCCTGGTGGGCTGCCGTCTATGGGGTTGCACAGAGTCAGACATGACTGAAGCAACGCAGCAGCATTCTGTAAAACCATTGTTTTGTAGTTTATTAATAGACATTCCATGGAAAAAAATTTCCTAAAGTTAAAAAGTTAGGCTTTTCCATGGATTCATTCATTTATTATATAATTATTAGACATCTATGAGATAGATAGGCAGTAGAAAACAGAAACAGGTATTATTTCTGCTTCATGATCTTTATAGTCTTTATTATGGATCTTCTTTGAGCCTCAAAATGCTAATGGGTATAACTCATCTTCATGGGAGACAGTGTATCATCTTTCCTCCACCTCCACCTTCCACATCCCACATCTCCTATCCTCTCAGGGGATAATGTTTCTTAGACTAAAAAATACCCTTCCCAATCCTTTTCAGTGGAATACCTGGTACCATCTTGAGAAGCACAATTTGGAAAACTCTATTTTACAAATACTAGCCATAAAGGTTCATATGTTTCTGAATTTAGATGTTAAAATAATTTCTCCTTACTGGCAGATACGGTGATCTGTAAAGTAGCATCTTATAATTTCAAATATTAACATTTCCTGTACATACAGCCTCTCTCACCCAGTTAAGTGCCACCTACTCCTTGGAGGCTTTTGTGGCAACTGTAGACCATTATCACCTTCTTCCTCTGAACTTCAATAGCACTGAAGATCTACACCATTTGTCTAGTTGTGAATTTTTTTTTCTCTATGTATTTCAAGTTTGTGGGGATGTTCAGCCAGATAAAAGAAGCTTTAAGGACTCATAATAAACTACTATCAAATATCTAGAAGATAGTATAGTGCTTATTCTCCCTTCTCTTAAAAATAGTGCCCTGATTTTCCTTTAGGGAATTTATTCATTCTCCAGTTCATAGTCATTAATAGGAATCTGAATGATCCCATCTCCAGATACAGATTTGTTTTTGTTGTTGTTGTTTAGTTGCTCAGTCATGTTAGACCCTTTTGCAACCCCATAGACTGTAGCCTGCCAGGCTCCTCTGTCCATGGGATTTCCCAGCAAGAATACTGAATTGGGTGACCATTTCTCCAGGGATAAAACCCATGTCTCCTGCATTGGTAGACAGGTTCTTTAGCACTGAGCCACCAGGAAAATCCCAGAACTATGTTTAGTCCCTATATAATTTAGCTGTCATCCTTCAGTCAGAGTGGTTGGATGATTGAGACCAATGAGATTTCAGATACTTCCTTACTCTTTTATTGGAACTGCCAGGGAGAATTGTTTGCTTGTTTGTTTTTTTCCTCCTCACCATGAGGAATGTGCTTGGAGCCACCAATGGGCTGCTATGCAGATTTCGAGGTTGAAACCAACACCACAGACAGAAGAGCAAAGAAACAGAAATAAAGCTAGATCCTTGCTGTCACTGTGTGTCTTACTAGATTAATCTTCCCCAAGAGCCAGCTCTCCCTCTAGATGTTTCAGGTCTATGTTCCATCTTGTATTTAATCAGATTGAGTTGGAGTTGCCTCTTCGCTGTGTGGAAAGTCCTGACAAACTGAGGAGGCCATCAGTGGGAGGAAAATTCAACCTGTTTTATAACCTGTGTATATTAGGATCAATTTGTTGAGTTATAAGGAGACATATTTCAGTTCCAGCTAAAGAAAAATTAGTGTGGTCTGTGGAACAATGGAACAGACTTAGACTTCTATAAGAATCAGTGACCTTCCTGGGCTAGATGGTGTTTTTACAAAATATTTTAGAGAAGGTATTTCAAATTAAATAAGACTTGGAAGAAAGGAACATTAAAAGTTGCCTCCAAAGTTCAACAAATCAATATCCTGTCTTCCTAAAAGACAGAAACACTCCTCAAAGTCAGGTAGCTCTCTACGCTGCACTGCCCTGAAGTATCTGCATGGACGATTAATAAACCTGGCCATCTTGAATATATTGGTGTTCTCTACATATTCCTGTGTCTTCAGAAAGTAGGGGACTAAGGTTCCATCAGATTTGACCTTTCGCAGTCATCTAGAACTTGGAAAGAAATAGGGGGAAATATTGTGAAATTATTAGGAATAAATGAGAAGGAACTAAAGATGATAAGATGTTATTTATATAAGAATAAGGGCTTCCTAGGACTATAAGAGTAAAAGAAAACAATGCACGTAGAGTTCTTAACTCACTGGCTGGCACATGATACTCAGTAAATTATATATTGTGATTCTGGGAGTCCCCTGGTGGCCTCGTGGTTAGGATTCTTGGGTTTTCACTGCTGTGGCCAGGGTTCAATCCCTGGTCAGGGAACTGAGATCCTGCAAGCCATGTGGTGTGGCCAAAAGAAAAATAATCATATATTGTGATTCTGATTATTGTCCTGAGTTTACTCAAAAGGCATAATAAATTTTTCATGAAATATTTATTTATAGCTGTGGGCCCACTCATCTGTATTATGGAGTCCCTTCTAGAAATTCTTCTCATGGCACCACTCACCCACATGCTGTGCTTGTGTCGACACAAATAAGGATCCAGATACACTGAGAAGAGAAATACTTGTGTTTAAGGTTAGAGCCATAAATCAAACTAATCTTTCTAACTCACCTTCAATTAAATCTACTAAAGTTTCTGATTATTTCATACCATTTAAAATATTTGTCCTTATTACAAGATAGTTATTCCATTATTTTATTCCAGTCTATAATCAAGAACAATGAAAGATTATTAAGATCTATTAGCCACTTCTCTGGGTGCATTCAACAGTTCTCATTAGAAATTTTTCTACTCCAGGGAACAGTTTCCTTAAATCAAACAGCTGGCAAATGGCTCGCACAATCCTTTTAGGAACAGGCTTCTTTTTGAGTGTAGTTTGCACTGAAAAGAAAATGCATGGGTGTTATTAATCATTACTTACATTTTGGCTTTCTTAGGCTACAGTGACGCAACTATTCAACTAGAAGAAGAGTAAGAAACAGACTATTTATACATGTTACACATGGTTTCAACAGAATTTGAAGGGGTTAACATAGCAGAATAGAATCCAAGCAATTTGTTTAGCCAATATTAAATGCTGCATTATTTCTTGTTGACTAATTTCATTTCCCTTCAGATGTTTAACAAAGTATATATTTACCTATTGATTATTCCCACCCAACCCTAAACATTTATTTTAAAAGTGAGGTTACAAAAAGAGGAGAGGAAAATTGTCATCACTCTGTAGGAAGTTCAGAAGCCTTGCTGCTCCACTCCTTTTAGCTATGTATGACAAAAGGTGAAGGGAGACATGGGGTTGATTATCAATCAGATAATCCCGATCAGTTGTTTATGCTGATTAAAATCATTTTACCAGTGATTCATTTATATAGTTTGTGAGTTCATTTGTATAACTTTAGAATAGTGAAAGTGAAGTCGCTCAGTCGTGTCCAACTCTTTGCGACCCCATGGACTGTAGCCTACCAGGCTCTTCCGTCCATGGGATTTTCCAGGCAAGAATACTGGAGTGGGTTGCCATTTCCTTCTCCAGGAGATCTTCCCAACCCAGGGATTGAAGCCAGGTCTCCCTCATTGTAGGCAGACACTTTACCATCTGAGCCACCAGGGAAGTCCAACTTTAGAATACCAAGGTATAATTATAGCTTTTGTGTAAGTATCTCCACAATCTGAACAAAATCTGTTTATTAAAAAAAAAAAAATCAGTTCAATCCTGTTTGCCCTGGCTGAATTCTGCTATTATTCATAATACATCCTCTCCAGTTCAAGCATTAATGCTGCATGGAGGAGATGGGAAGGGACTTGCCCTGGGATTGACTATTTTCCATCTCCATCATGTTAGAACCATAAAGAGCAGCTCATTGGAGACTTGAGTCCTGGAATGATGAAGAATCTCTGAGTGGTCAATTCTGAGCACACATATAGCTCCCCTCCTTCTTTTTTGCTCTTTGCTTCTTTTTTGCTCCTGGGATTTCATCAGTCTTGGTTTTCTGCCTTTTGAAGGCATTTGTCCAGACTCAATCATATCTTTAGACTTGCCATGAGAATCAGTACTCATCAGAGTTGATCAAATCTCTTTAAAATCTTTCAGATCAAAAAGGCCCTCTGAGATAATATTTCCATGTCTCCTATTTTGAAGGTAGAGAAGCTGAAGTCCAACAATAAAGGAAATGGCTCATTCATTCATTCACTGAGCTTACAGTCTAGTTGGAGAGGAAGAAGTTAAGGAACCCACAAGTATAGAATTATAAATTGTGATGAATGCAATGATGGGAAATCACTAGGAATCATGAGCACCTACAGGGGAACCAAGCAGTTAGGGAATCAGGGAGAACTTCCTGGAGTAAGTGTGAGTAAAGTATGACTTAAAGGATAAGTGAGAGTTAGAAAGGCAAAAAGGATTGTGATGGTGGGCGGTAGGGACGTTTCTGGCAAAAATACAGGAGAAGGTGCAAAGGTCTTGAGATCAATGCCACAGATTAGGGTTTACTTTTGACTCCCAGTCTAGAAATCTTTAAATTCCTATAGAAGAGACATTCTGAGCAGATAGTTCCTTTCCAGCGTCCTCTGGGTAACACCTCATCCTTCCTGAGAATAGGATGCTATAAGTTGCACTGCATACACAGAGCAAACTAGGGTGGTTTCTTAGCTGTTATCTATCACCTAGCTCCTGATAACCAGGGAGCAGTAGATTCATGACGACAAAACAAAGTGACACTTAAAGTAACTGTTTGGAAAGGGAAACGTGTTTCCTATTCAGAGTTAGATAGTTCCCCCAAATTTACCTGAGACAAGTGATTGTTCACCAGAGAAGGCAATGGCACCCCACTCCAGTACTCTTGCCTGCAGAATCCCAGGGACGGGGAAGCCTGGTGGGCTGCCGTCTATGGGGTCGCACAGAGTCAGACACGACTGAAGCGACTTAGCAGTAGCAGTGATTGTTCACTGTTAGTAGAGATTGTATTGGTACATTTGGGGTGGATATTTCTCATAGAGCTCATGGAATCATGCAGAAGACCTTTCCCCACAGTGGATGCACAGGGCTTGCTAAAGATATGGTGACTGTGAGCTAGTCTGGTTTGACACACGTCTCTGGAATTGCAGGGGCCAGTCCACCAGGAGGAGACTGGCACAGTTCTCTGCATGATTAGATTTATTCCTATGTACTTAAAATCTGTTCTTCCTCCTTAGACTTTACCATTCACTTTAGGCACAGTTTTTATTCGAAAGGGCCGCCTGTGGGACACTCATTTTTGACACACAACTTTCTCAGAGATGCACTGAGATGGGAGTATATTAATTATCACATAATACATGGTACCAGAGCCATCTTACAACACAGAATGTGAATGTGATGCCTGTTTTGTTTTCCTTTCATTTATAACTCACACTGCTCCCACTCAAAGATTCCCTTTTCCTTTTCTTAAGGAACCACAGACTGTTAGAGTGATCAGGAGTGCTAATACATAAGATCTGATGTAAACTTCTCATTTTATAGATACAGAAACTAATTCCAGGAGAGAATTGTGAGACATTACCTGAAGGCATCTTATATGTGAGCTTCATACGTGGGAGTCTAAATGGTCTCATGACTATTTCCTACATAACTACCTCCTTAAATGGGTATAAAACTGTCATGTTTAGCTTTCCTCTCTGTGATTTTTGATGCAGAATATACCAGGAAAGGAATCATATAGACTCACTTCTCTTTTCATTAAAAACAAAACAACAGTTTCAGATAATTTAGATCCAGAAAAAAAGAAAGAAAGAAGTTTATCACCATGAGCACATGAAGGTAAACTCTAATTATAAAATGTTACAAACTAAGTAATAATATTCTATTAATTCCAGCTATATCTTATTCACACTGTCTTCTAATCTGTTTTAGGCACTCTGTTTACCTCTTTGTCCTTCAAACTCTACTTGTCCAGTTGATTTCACTCAGGCCATATTTTTGCATTTTAATCTGATATTTCCACAAAAGGATCAAAGCAACCACCACAAGGAAGTGTCTGACTTTAAAACTGTATATCTGTCTTGGAGTATAAACTACACAGGGATAGTTTATTTTATATTCAGACCAAGTTGGTGCAGAGGAAAATTTCAGTGCAGGCAAAACAGGTGAGGGCAGGAAAGAGACCACAGGATATGAAACAGTCTCTCCAGGGGTGGCTGCCTTGTGCTATTTAAAATGAAGCTCTATCCCAGACCTACTGAATCAGACTTCTCTGTAGGAAGTGACTCACACATCAGTTCGCATGGTAAAGTTTCAAGGTGATTTGTAGGAATACCTAGGTTTGAGAACCACAGTTACAGAGGGAAGAATGATGAAAGGCGAGTTAAAGGAAATGGTTTATAGCTGTGGTTACTGTCTGTCCAACTGAAAGCCAGTCTGTTAACTTCTGAGTTTCCCCTCTGAGTTCACCCTGTTTTTCTCTAAGGTCCCTTCCAGTTCTGAATTTCTCCAGTTCTAAGTGTTTCTCAGAACTTTGAGTTAGAGAAAAGAGAAGGAACGCCGCCCTAAGGGTTGCAGCCAGCTTGGATACTCACCTTGAGCCCCATGAGGTAGTAGAGGACACTGATGACTGTCATGGGGAGGATGTAGAAGAGGAGGGAGGTGACCTGGATAATGAAATTATAGATCCACATGGGCTTGATGACTGTACAGGTGGCAGAGCCGGGGATGATGGACCCATTGGGAAAGTAGTGGAGCTTGATGCCATGGATGCTGGTGTTGGGCAGAGAAAAGAGAACAGAGAGGCCCCAGACGATGCCAAGGATGCGGAGGGCCCTGCCCCGGGTGCTCTTCAGTTTGGCGCGGAACGGGTGGAGGACGGCTACGTAGCGCTCCACGCTGACGGTGGTGACGCTGAGGATGGAGGCGAAGCACACGGTCTCGAAGAGGGCCGTCTTGAAGTAGCAGCCCACCGGCCCAAACAGGAAGGGGTAGTTGCGCCACATCTCATAGACTTCCAGGGGCATCCCGAGAAGCAAGACTAGGAGGTCGGAGACAGCCAAGCTGAAGAGGTAGTAATTGGTGGGGGTCTTCATCGTCTGGTGCCGAAGAATCACCAAGCACACCAGGAGATTGCCAACGACCCCCACCACAAAAATCAGAGCATACACCGCAGTCACCGGTAGGAAGAGGTGGCTGCGACGAGGCCCGCAGAGCAAAGCTAGGTAGTCATCCGTGTTGTTCAGGTATTTCTTGAAGGGATCTTTCAGTTCCTGTTGGTACATCCAGGAAACATTCTCATGTTTTTCCATCACTGCTATTAAAATGCAAGACCTGAGGCTCCTCTGGAATGAGCCTCTGTCCCAAGCTGAGCCAGAAAGGAAAAAGAAAGCAGGCAGGAAAGCACAGGTTTCGGGAAAGAGGCCTGGAGAGGGATAGAAACTGCTCGGACCTCGGATCCCTTTTGAAGAGCCCCCAGACAGAAGCCCCGCCCCTTCGCGGACTGTGGGCCAATGTACTTGTCAGACATTCAGCAAGAGGATAGCTGGGTGGGGCGTGCTGGTTTCCTGAGCAGGGAGCAGGAGAGGAGAGATGTTTCTCTGAATTGAAAGGAGCTGGGAAAGCAGAACTGTCACAAACGGTGGCACTAAATTAGGTAAGGTGTGGGCACTCAGAGCAGTGCATTCTGCAAAGTTGTGGGAATCTGGGTGGAAATCCATATTGAGGTTGCAAGCTTGTGCGTAGAAAAGTACAAATCTCCGTTGATCCTCGTCACCTGTATAGCATAACAAAAATGGGAGATCAATAGATTTCTCAAGTATCTTGTTCCATTGAAAATTCAGGGCTCCTGGGGGAAAGTGTGATCAGTATGTCTTTTTGGCTTTGATTGCCTCTGTGATAGAATCCAACACCTGCTCATCACCTAGCCCTGCCTGCTGTCTCACACTTCAGTTTTGACAGTTAACTTGTTGAAGCAAAAGGCAGTAGGATTTAGAATCAGGCACACCTGTAAGAAATTCTGTAAAACTTTGGGAAAGTAACTCAAAGTCTCAGATCCACATTTTCTTATCTGTAAACTGGAGAGTTGTGTTATTGTATTCAATAAATACTTCTTGAGGATTTACTGCGTACCAAGGAGTGTTCTAGGCTTTGAAGAGACATCAGTGAACAAACAAGATGAAGTCTCTGCCTATGTGAACTTTTCTTCTGGTAGTGATTTCTGAAAATGTCCAAACAAACTAATGAGTGGATTAATAGAGTTGCAGATCATAATCTGTGCTGTGAAGAAAAGGGACCATACTAACATAAGGCTACAGGCATTCTTTTTCTTTTTTTTTTTTTTTAATAAAGAATGGTCAAAGAAGACTTATCTCAGATGTCATTTGGGCTGAGTTCTGACTGATGAAAGGTCAATCATAAAAGAGCTAAGGGAAGTATATTCCCAGAAAAAGTAATAGCAAGTACAAAGGTCTTCAGGCAGTAACAAGCTTGATGTGTTTCAAAAACACCAAGAAGGCCAGTGCAGCTGGAACTTAATGAGTGGACAGGAGAATATGAGAGTTGAGATCAAAATGACTGGAAGGGACCATATTATATACATTTTTCTAGGATCTGATAATAAGTTTGGATCTTATTTAAACTGCAGGGCCTTTGGATCTTGTTCAAGCCACAGAGAAATCTTTGGACAGTTTTGAGCAGGAGGCTTGCTCCTGCTGCTAAGTCGCTTCAGTCGTGTCTGACTCTGTGCGACCCCATAGACAGCAGCTCATCAGGCTCCACCGTCCCTGGGATTCTCCAGGCAAGAACACTGGAGTGGGTTGCCATTTCCTTCTCCGATGCATGACAGTGAAAAGTGGAAGTGAAGTCGCGTAGTCGTGTACGACTCTTCGCGACCCCATGGACTGCAGCCTACCAGGCTCCTCCATCCATGGGATTTTCCAAGCAAGAGTACTGGAGTGGGGTGCCATTGCCTTCTCCGAGGGTTGCTCCTGGGGGCAATCATTCCCTTATGTCTCTGGACTGTTCTTGCCCATGGATTGAATAGGCTTCCATATTACGGGTAAGAAAATAGAAGTGCAGAATGAATTCACTGTGTACCTCTATCAACAGAGGTAAATCTGAAAAAGCACAGGGCTACTCTCTGTAGCTGTGGGCCAAAATAAAATACATGGCATTCGTCTAGGGGTGATAGTGGGCAATGACAAAGATGCTGTTAGAGGCTGGAAGGATCCATGGCAGGGGGATGCTGATAATTTGTTCTTTAGTTTACAGGTATCTGGAACAGGAGGAGACACATGCAGATCTGATGGATAGAAAACCATGTACCACTCAGAGTTCCTAGACTTTTACAGTTACATCTGAATAGGAATAGAAATCAGGGGGGCAAGGGGATATGATGTGGGAGTACAAGTGGCATCTATGTAAAGCTTTCAATAAAATACAATAGCTAATATTTATTGAGCACTTATTCTTCCTAGGTACTATTGTGAACGTATGTACACACATGGTTTTCTCTCCATCAGATCTGTATGTGGCTCCTTTCGTTCCAGAGACCTATAAATTAAAGGACAACTTATCAGGCCCCCTTGTGGATTCTTCCAGCCTCTAATAACATCTTTCTCATTGCCACCATCTCATCCTTAAACTAATGCAATGCATTAAAATTTTTTTATTGAAATATAGTTGATTTGCAATGTTGTGTTAATTCTGCTGTTCAGCACAGTGACTCAGTTATATATATATATATATATATATATATTCTTTTTAAAATATTATGGTTCATCATAGGATATCGAATATAGTTCTGTATTATACAGGAGGACCTTGTTGTTTATCCATTCTGTATATAAAAGCTTACATTTGCTAACCCCAAACTCCCACTCCATCCCTCCACAAACTCCCTCCCCCTTGGCAATCACTAGTCTGTTCTCTGTGTCCATGATTCTGTTTCTCTTTCATAGATAGGTTCATTTGTGTCCACATTTTAGTGGTATCGTATGGTATTTGTTTTTCTCTTTCTGATTTACTTCACTTAGTATGATAATCTCTAGTTGCATCCATGCTGCTGCAAATGGCATTATTTCATTCTTTTTTGTGGCTGAGTAGTATTGCATTGTATACATGGACCAAATCTGCTTTATGTTGATGGACATTTAGGTTGTTTCTATGTCTTCACTACTGTGAATAGTGTTGCTATGAACTTAAGGGTTCATGCATATTTTTGAATTATTATTTTGGTCAGATATATGCCCAAGAGCAGGATTGCTGCGTCACATGGTAATTCTATTTTTAGTTTTCTGAGGAACCGCCATACTATTTTCCACAGTGACTGCACCAACCTAGATTCCCACCAACAGTGTAGGAAGGTTCCATTTTTTCCACACCTTTTCCAGCATTTATTCTGTGGTAGTTCACTGTAGTTTTTACTTAATGCCATGTATTTTGGAGTTTTTGTTACAGCAGTGCTCTTCTTCCACATCCAGTTTTGAGTTAATAAATTGGACTGCATTATGCTGCAGTAACAAACCACACAAACTCTCAGTAACTTTAAACAACAAAAGTTGATTTCTTTTTGGGGCTATGCATTGATGGGGCTGGGGAGAAAAAGCTTTATAGATACTCTCTTCATCCAGGATAATATGGAAAAGTCTACCATTCAAAACACAGTGTTAAGACTATTAGGAAGACCTGATATGAGGGTGTAGCTTCTCAGTCCCATCTTTCTGGGGACTTTTCTTCATCCTTTAACATCTAGTAGTGCTCTGGATATTGAGAATGTACTCAGCAAATGGATTATAAATAAAGAGGTGTTGTAGAAACTAGATTGTCTATGAAGCAATCATACTTGATGAAGGAGTAATTAGGAAAATTGTCACCATCTCATAAGCAAGTTTTTCTGTTATAGATGTGAGCAGTTTGAACACATTTCTCAGAGACTCTGGAGTGAGAACAGAAGCTTGGTTTAGAAAGAGGCTTAACATTCCCATTTTTTAACTTTGGCATCCTCATAGGTCAGGAAATGCTCATGACCTTGGATAACATTGACAAAAATGTAGTGTGTAAAACAAGGAAGGTTATCATCAATTCTGTTACACACTAATTAGGCCAGACCAAGATTATTGGCTCTAGTCTTGACTCCTGCTTTTAAAGAGGGACTTAATAAGTTGACATTGTTTACTGAGGACAACTGAAATGGTAGAGGAATTTGGACTTACTGTTTTAGGAAAGAGGAAGCCTGGCTTAGACATTATTCCTGCCTTCAACTATTTAAAAATGTACATTTGTAATGGAAGAAGAATTTGATGTATCCTAATTCACTTCCTGGGGGAAAACTGAGAGCAATAGCTTGTCAATATAAAGAGGAAGATTTTGAGCATTTGGAGTAGATTACAATGGCAATCGATCAACCATGTCACTAAAGTCCCTCAACTGAGGCTGACTGGCCATCTGTTAATATTTTATCGGGTTATGTCAGTTAGTATTAATTTACCTTTAAGATTCCTGAGAAGTCATATTGTGCTGCACAGGTGCTATTGCTTACTCAGTATCTCCTCTTGGTATCTAATGTGCGCCTCAAAGCTAACATGTCTAAAACCAAGTTTATGCATCATCTTCCACCTTTAAAAAGTGCTTCTCCTATATTCTCTGTTCAGTGAGTGAATTACCACGTGCTTAGTTGTCCAAGCTAGAGAGGTGTGTATTATACTCACTCCACCTTCTCTGCCCTCTTCCAGGCCACCATCATCTCTCCACTGGATTTCTAGCTGGTCCCCCACTTCTACTTTGCTCCATCTCCTGTTCTATCTTGTCTTGTAGCTAGAATAATGTTTCTGAAATGCATATATGACCATATATCTCTTCTACTTCAAATCCTTCTAGGGTCTCCATTGCCTTAATATGACTCATAAAGTGATTAACGATCTGTTTCCTTCTCTTCTGTTACTTTAGTTCCTAAGTCTCCTTTACAAACATGCTCTTGCCACAGTATTTTGCTGGCAGTTCCCCCACAAAGATCATCAGATCTCTGTGTATGTTGTTCCCTCTCCTTGAGGTCATCTTCCCTCCTCCTTCATCTCCCTTCACTCTGTTAGCATGTCTGCATCATACAGAATTCAGTTTATTCAATACATTTTATGAGAAGATATCGCCTGTATTTCCAGGCTGGGTGAGGTGTCCTTCTTGTGTGCTACTCTTACCTTTTTTATGCCTTCACCTTAACACTTTATAGCAGGGTCAGAAAAACAGTCCAGAGACCAAATACATCCTGTTACATGTTTTGATAAATAAAGTATTGTTAGAATGCCACATTTGTTTGTTTATGCTTTGTCTATGGCTGCTTTTGTGTGACAAAAGACAGAGTTGAAAAGACTGAGTGGTTCACCAAACCTTAAATAATTTCTATTGGGTTGTATATTAATTTTCTAGGGCTGCCGTATCAGAGAACCACAGATTGTGTGACTTCAGCAACAGAAATTTATTGTTTCCCAGTTCTGGAGGCTTGAGGTCCAAGATCAAGGTATTGGCAGGGTAGGCTCCTACTGAGGGTTGTGACAATGAATCTGTCCCATGCCTTTTCCTTCTTCTGATGGTTTGCCAGCAATTTTCAGCATTCATTGGCTTGTAGACACATCACCATAGTGTTTTCCCTGTGTCCTATTCTGTCTCAAAATGTCCCCCTTTTACAAGGACACCAGTCATATTGAATTAGGGCCTACCATGTTGACCTTATTTTAAGTTGATTACCTCTATAAGGCCTCATCTTTAAATAAGATGACACTGAGAGGTTACTGGGGTTAGGAATTCAAAATGTGGATTTTGTTTTTTGTTTTTATTTTTCAGATTTTTTTTTTGAAATTTATTTATTTTAATTGGAGGCTAATTACAATATTGTAGTGGGTTTTGCCATACATTGACATGAATCAGCCGTGGGTGTACATGTGTTCCCCATCCTGAACCCCCCTCCCACCTCCCTCCTCATCCCATCCCTCAGGGTCATCCCAGTGCACCAGCCCCGAGCACCTTGTCTCATGCGTTGAACCTGGACTGGTGATCTGTTTCATATATGATAATATACATGTTTCAATGCTATTCTCTCAAATCATCCCACCCTCACCTTCTCCCATAGAGTCCAAAAGACTGTTCTATGCATCTGTGTCTCTTTTGCTGTCTCGCATATAAGGTCATTGTTACCATCTTTCTAAATTCCATATATATGCATTAATATACTGTATTGGTGTTTTTCATTCTGACTTACTTCACTCTGTATAATAGTCTCCTATTTCATCCACCTCATTAGACAACATGTGGATTTTGGAGTGGACAAAACTCAGTCTGTAACAGGCTCTTTATAGAAAACACCAGGTTTACAGTGTTATATTCAACCATATATCAAAGTGCAGGACCCAGGTTTTACTAATGATAGTACAACTAGTATTTAGCATAATGCTTTGGATAGACTAATCACTCAATAAATACTCACTTAGTTAAGAAATGATTTTGAGATTCCACCTGGTGACCTGATATCTCATTTTTTTTTACCATATCTATGCTGCCTTATATAATCATTGTAGTCCATTTCATAATTACTTCTAGATGTCTGAATGTTTTCATCGTGGTCTTGACTCTGTCTTCAGTTATCTGTAAATAAGTTACTAAATCTTTCGAGGTGTGAGTTTCCTTATCCCATGGCTAAGACTCCTAAAGCCCTAATATTCTATAATACTGATGGCATTTTGCAAATATGGTAGTCCTTTTACCTTTGGTGACTAATCTTGTCTTTTGTTTACAAAGCCCAGTGGATCTGCACTTTGGTAGGTTTATTGGACGGAAAGAAGAAGCGGACCTTGATTTACCCTAATTTTCACAAAGTCTTCTCTGGATTCATAATTTCCCAGAACGTCAGTGAGAGCTTCTGTGGCAGGAGATGCTATTATCCAGGAAGAGCTATGTATCCATGGTAGCTGTTGATTTCTTTCTAAACTATCTGATGGAAATAAAGTTAGTTTCAGCTTCAGTCTCAATGACTTATATTAATTGGAAAGAGAAAATGACTAAGGGTGCTTAAACCACTAATGAATGGAGAGTTTAGTAATTACCTCTTTATGAAGGTGTCACCTGGAATAGTTTTCTCTGCAGATCAGAAGGGGGCTCAATGGAAGTCAACCTCAGACTATGTGGTATGATTCACAAGTAGAGAAAAGCCCTACTGGCTAAATGTCCTGCCCTGAAATTGCTAAAATCATATTATTTCTTTAAGTTTCTCATATTTTTGAGGGAAAATATCCTTCTCCTCAGCCTCATTATCCTTATTGGGAGCAGCAGTAGCATCAGCAGCATTGCCAGCTTCCATGATAGAATCTTAACTAGGTGCCAGGAACTGAGCTAAGAGCTTTACTTGAATCCTCTAATACAATCCTCAAGACAACCCAATGAAGAAGTAATTTTATTACTTCCATTTTACAGGCAAGAAAATCCAGGATTTAGAGAGGTTAAATGCCTCATGAAGTCACATAGTTAAAATTATCATTAGTGCCAGGACCTGAACCGGACCTAACCCATTGCTTTTGCCTTATTCATGAGTCAGAATTATCATGCTTCAAATGCTATTTTATTCTCATGTGAACTACTGAGCCATGTATTTTTGGGATATCTACTTTCAAACAGAGTATTACTATGGACCCAACATATTCACATGGAGGTCAGTCCATAGCTGACATGTATTCAGTTCTGGGATTCACATTTTAAAGGACCTCTGATTTAAGTTAAAACATTAAATTTTAAGCACTCAAATTATTAGAACCTGTCAAACTTTCATGTAGGAGCATATCTAGATTTTCTGTTATAAATTGGCCCACAAATTAAAGAAAATGGCAATTTTCCATATTAGTGCTCTTTGTATAACAGGGCTATTTATAGATGTGACTTCCCAGTTGGATCGGTGGTAAATAATCCACCTGCCAATGCAGGAGATGCAGAAGACATGGGTTCTATCCCTGGGTCAGGAAGATCCCTAGAAAAGGAAATAACAACCCAGTCCAGTATTTTTGGCTGGAGAATCCCATGGACAGAGGAATCAGGCGGGCTACACAGTCCATAGGGTTGCAAAGAGTTGGACCTATTGAACATGCAAGCATGCACTTGTAGATAACATCATTCAGTGTCCTTGTCACTCTGGGAAGTATTTTGAATAAAAGTATGCAGGGTTTTTTGGTGATCTAGTTGAAGAGACAGATTAATCAAGTAATCTCATAAATAGTGTAAAATTATTGCAGGGTTGCATAAATTCAGTTCAGTTCACTCTCTCAACATGTCTGACTCTTTGCGACCCCATGAGCCGCAGCACACCAGGCCTCCCTGTCCATCACCAACTCCCGGAGTCCACCCAAACCCATGCCCATTGAGTCGGTGATGCCATCCAACCATTTCATCCTCTGTCATCCCCTTCTCCTCCCGCCCTCAATCTTTCCAAGCATCAGGGTCTTTTCAAATGAATCAGCTCTTCACATCAGGTGGCCAAAGTATTGGAGTTTCAGCTTCAACATCAGTCCTACCAACGAACACCCAGGACTGATCTCCTTTAGGATGGACTGGTTGGATCTCCTTGCAGTCCAAGGGACTCTCAAGAGTCTTCCTCAATGCCACAGTTCAAAAGCATCAATTCTTCATCACTCAGCTTTCTTTATAGTCCAACTCTCACATCCATGCATGACCATTGGATAAACCATAGCCTTGACTAGACGGTGATTACAGCCATGAAATTAAAAGACGCTTACTCCTTGGAAGGAAAGTTATGACCAACCTAGACAACATATTAAAAAGCACAGACATTACTTTGTCAACAAATGTCCATCTAGTCAAGGCTATGGTTTTTCCAGTGGTCATGTATGGATGTGAGAGGTGGACTATAAAGAAAGCTGAGCACAGAAGAATTGATGCTTTTGAACTGTGGTGTTGGAGAAGACTCTTGAGAGTCCCTTGGACTGCAAGGAGATCCAACCAGTCCATCCTAAAGGAGATCAGTCCTGAGTGTTCATTGGAAGGACTGATGCTGAAGCTGAAGCTCCAATACTTTGGCTACCTGATGCAAAGAACTGACTCATTGGAAAAGCCCCTGATGCTGGAAAGGATTGAAGGCAGGAGGAGAAGGGGATGACAGAGGATGAGATGGTTCGATGGCATTACTGACTCAATAGACATGGGTTTGGGTGGACTCCAGGAGTTGGTGATGGACAGGGAGGACTGGCATGTTGTGGTTCATGGGGTCGCATAGAGTCAGACACAACTGAGTGACTGAACTGAACTGAACTGACTAGACGGACCTTTGCTGACAAAGTAATGTCTCTGCTTTTCAATATGCTGTCTAGGTTGGTCATAACTTTCCTTCCAAGGAGTAAGCGTCTTTTAATTTCATGGCTGCAGTCACCATGTGCAGTGATTTTGGAGCCCAGAAAAATAAAGTCAGCCACTGTTTCCACTGTTTCTCCCCATCTATTTGCCATGAAGTGATGGGACCGGATGCCATGGTCTTAGTTTTCTGAATGTTGAGCTTTAAGCCAACTTTTTCACTCTCCTCTTTCACTTTCATCAAGAGGCTCTTTAGTTCTTCTTCACTTTCTGCCATAAGGTTGGTGTCATCTGCTTATCTTAGGTTATTGATATTTCTCCTGGCAATCTTGATTCCAGCTTGTGCTTCTTCCAGCCCAGCGTTTCTCATGATGTACTCTGCATATAAGTTAAATAAGCAGGGTGACAATGTACAGCCTTGACGTACTCCTTTTCCTATTTGGAACTAGTCTGTTGTTCCATGTCCAGTTCTAACTGTTGCTTCCTGACCTGCATACAGGTTTCTCAAGAGGCAGATCAGGTGGTCTGGTATTCCCATCTCTTGAAGAATGTTCCACAGTTTATTGTGATCCACACAGTCAAAGGCTTTGCCATAGTCAATAAAGCAGAAATAGGTGTTTTTTTCTGGAACCCTCTTGCTTTTTTGATGATCCATCAGATGTTAGCAATTTGATCTCTGGTTCCTCTGCCTTTTCTAAAACTAGCTTGAATGGGTTGCATAAGAGAGGTGCCTTATTAAGAAAACTCTAAGATGTGATCTAGATCTAAAACCTGAGAGATGAAAAGCAACTAGAAGGAAGTGTTGAGGGCGGGAGTTGGGAGAAGAGCATGCCAAAGCAAGCAAAGAGCATGTGCAAATATCCTGTGGTGGGAGGGGAGCAGTCTAGTACAGGATGGGGGGTGAGGGGCCTTTGAATCAGGGGAGTCATGCTGTGAGATGGGACCATACAGGGACAAGTGTAGACCGTGCCAAGGACTTTCTTTGATTTTATTTCAGTTTTCTACTGAAGGAGCCAGTGGCAGTTTTAAGCAGAATGACACAATCTTCAGAAAGATCTCTTTTGACTGTAGTAGGGAAATGGATGGAGATGAGGAATATGAGGGGATACAGGCTTTTCTTGTTTTTTGTAATACAAGTAAGAGATCACATTCACTTGGACTTATATCATGGCGGTGGAGATGATGGGAGGAGATATAAATAGAGAAGAATGTCAACAGGACTAAGTGGCCACCTCTTCCTGTCTGTGTGACCTTAAGAAAATCCTTAACCTTTCTGAGTCACTGTTTACACCTCTGTAGAAATTCAAACCATAATACTATCTACTTCAAGGTTATTGTGAGTTTACATGGGTACCGGCACATGGTAAATGCTAAGTAAGTATTAGTTGTTATTCATATTTGTTGTAGAAGAAGTTGTCATAGTAATAATAGTCATATTGCCAAATGCAGGATGAAGAGCTGAGTAGGATGAAAACATTTGCAATAACTGGATAAGTAAAATTCCTGGGTCAAAAAGATAGAATTAAAAGTAATTGACCTGAAAAATACTTCTTTGTAACTTCCTTTTGTGCCTTCTTTGTAAAGCCTGATGTTAGAGAGACTAAAAAAAAAGTTAACTTTCACATTTTCATCCTTTCCCAAAGTTCTTCAGAGTTATAGTCCCACTGAGGGGACTGGAAGTCCATATGCCCCACCCCCCCCACCCCCCCACCCAAACGTTGCCAACACTAAACATCAGCAAAGTTTCCTTTTAGGGGTACAGTATTATTTAATTTTTAGTTTAAATTTGACTATCTTTTCATGTTTAATGGTCTCTATTTTTTCTTTTGAAACACCTTTTCACACAACTTGCCCAACATAAGTAATAAATAGCAAAGAAGACTTTTGATAACACCATAGAAACAGACTAAAAGGCAACATTCCAGTAAATAGTTAGAATTTTGAGGAGTCAGATGAGGGCAACCAAAGTAGTAAGGAGATTAGAAATCATCAAAGTGACAGTACAAAGCTCCCAGGAGGATTGGTTCTAGAGGAAAGAGCACTTTGGAAGATTGTCATGTGGAAGATAAATATTTCCCATGGTGCTTCTTTGACCCAAATAATGATGCTACAAGCAGGTATGTAGTAAGTTAAATAAGGAAGAGATTTCTAATGGTTCTCTGAATTCTCTGAATACAAATAAAGAAAGCTGTCTGAGAGGCAGGGACTTTCCTAGCAGAGAAGACATTCAAGGGAGCCTAGAGACTTCTCAGAAGTGCTGGAAAAGATTATAAATCAGACAAGGATGAATGAGTTTTTTACTTTTCAGAGTGTCCTCCACAGACCAGCAGTGTGAGTGCCACATGGGAGCTTATTAGACTTGCAGAATTTGGGTTCCAGCTCAGACTTCCTCAATCAGAGAGTGCATTTCAGCAGGACTCCCAGGAGTATATTAAAGTGTGAGGAACACCGGACTAAAAAACTTTGATAGTTCTTTTTTAATTGGAATGCTCCTGTGAACTTAGGCATGGTCTCTGGAGGAGGAGCTTGGGCATGGCATGAGGATGGTGGAGGAGCTCCCATTGAGCTGGCAGGGCTTGTTGGGTTTTTCTAATTTCTCAATGCATTTCTGCACCAAGTTATTAGCAGTGCCTGTGGTGATACAGGAAGAAGTGGGTTGCTTCTTACAGAGTGAATATTGAACAGTTGACTCTCAGAGTGAAAGACGCTTGGGGATTATCTGGTTTATAGTGTTGTTGTTGTTTTCCATAGCTTTATTTTATGCAGAAAGAACTCAAGGGCAGAAAGGGAGAGTTGCTTGCCCAGGTTAAAATTTAAACTGATAGTTTCTTTGTACTTCAACTTCTAACCAAGTTTATTCTCTCCCTAGCTTGCTATCTCTCTGCTCCTCCATCTCTTTCCCTCTCCACCTCTAACATACACACAATTCACAGGTTAACCTGCTTTTTAAATTAATCTGGTGTCTGTCCTCAGGCCCAAATACCAAAACCAAGGAGAGAGGGGATTGTAATACCACAGAAGGAGTCTTTTCCAGGCTTAACAGAGCAGGCTGTGAAGAGCAGTATGAACAGCAGTCGAAATGGAAAGGAATGTAAACTAAGAATGCCAGAACTTTTCAGCATAACATACTCTTCCTTAGTTTGCCCTCAGGTTCTCCAGCTGAGGTTTGCCATTCGTTTCAATAAAAAGTCTTGATCTAGACCAGAGAAGAAAATGGGGAAGAGTTAAGATGTTGATATTCAGTCGCTAAGTCATGTCCAACTCTTTGCAACCCCATGGAATGCAGCACACCAGGCTTTGCTGTCCTTCACTGTCTCCCAGAGTCCACTCAAACTCATGTACATGGAGTCAGTGATCACATCTAACCATCTCATCCTCTGTTGCCCCCTTTTCCTCTTGGTCTCACTCTTTCCAAGCATCAGGGTCTTTTCTAATGAGTTGATTTTTCCCATCAGATGACCAAAGTATTGGAGCTTCAGCTTCAGCATCAGTCCTTCCAGTGAATATTCAGCACTGATTTCCTTTAGGACTGACTGGTTTTATTTCCTTGCAGTCCAAAGGACTCACAAGAGTCTTCTCTGGCTCTAGAATTCAAAAGCATCAATTCTTTGGCACTCAGCCTTCTTTATGGTCCAATTCTCACTTCCATACATGACTACTGGAAAACTATATCTTTGACTATATGGACCTTTGTTGGCAAAGTGACGTCTCTACTTTTTAATACACTGTCTAGGTTTGTCATAGCTTTTCTTCCAAGCAGCAAGCATCTTTTTATTTCGTGGCTGCAGTCACCATCCGCAGTGATTGTGGAACCCAAGAAAATAAAGTCTATCACTGTTTCCATTGTTTCCCCATCTATTTGCCATGACGTGATGGGACTGGATGCCATAATCTTAGTTGTTTGAATGTTTAATGTTGATTAGCAGTCCTAATCCCAGTGACTTGAAGACCTGTATATAACCCCAGTTCCACCATCTCAGGGATGTTTAGCATAATGGGTCCTTGGCCAAGTTATTTTATATATGTGTACTTCCATGTCCTTATGCAGAAAAATATGGATTTTTCTTATATCACCTATTCACAAAGCTTTTGTAGTTCTCACAATACTTTGGAAAAACACTTTGTAGCTCCCAAGATATTTTTGCAGTTTATTACTTGTCAACTACAGGGCTTCCCTAGTAGCTCAGATGGTAAAGCATCTGCCTGCCATGCAGGAGACTTGGGTTTGATCCCTGGGTTGGGAAGATCCCCTGGAGCAGGAAATGGCAACCCACTCCAGTATTCTTGCCTGGAGAATTTCATGGACAGAGGAGCCTGGCCGGCTACAGTCCATGGGGTCACAAAGAGTTGGACACAACTGAGCCGCTAATACACACACACAGACACACACATCAGTAATAAAGAAGCTGTCAGTCTTCCCAATAAATACATTAAGATTAATAATGGCAGGGCACTCTTTCTTACTCATTATTCCACTTCCATGGCTAGGACAGCGTTGCCACATGAAAGCACAAAGAGCACTCAATCAAGCCTGGTTAAATGGATGCATACATTCCTGAAGGAAGAAAGGAGGAGGGAAGAAAGTTGGAAGGACAGGAAGCTTTCAGCTTGTGTGACACTAGAGTCTTACTTGTGATGATCAGGTTTTCTCCAAGTTTCTTTCTGGTCTTCTGGTCTCATGTTTCTTTCATAGGTTTTGCTTTTTCATTGATGATACTGAACTTGTCAGTAGTATAGTAAGAAGAACCAGGGTTCTGTGGTTAGGCAGACCTAGATTTAACTTTGCTGCTTGAATCTATATTACATTGGGCAAGTTATGTACCCTATCTAAACATCAATTTCATATCAGTAAAATGGGATTGCATGTGTGATCATTTGCTAAGTCATGTCCAACTCTTTTGTGATCCCATGAACTGTAGCCCACCAGTACCCTCTGTCCATGGGATTTCCCAGGCAAGAATACTGGAGTGGGTTGCCATTTCCTTTTCCAGGGAATCTTCCCAATTCAAGGATCGAACCCACATCTCCTGCTTGACAGGTAGATTCTTTACCACTGAGATACCAGTTAAGACCAAAGTGGGATTAACAATTCCTGACTCATTAGCATTGTTGTGAGGATTAAATGCAAAATGGGTATAAATAATTAAGCATAGTGTTTGTTGTACAGCAGTTCAGTTCAGTCGCTCAGTCATGTCCAGCTCTTTGAGACCCTGTGGACTGCAGCACACCAGGCTTCCTTGTCCGTCACCAACTCCTAGAGCCTACTCAAACTCACGTCCATAGAGTTGGTGATGCCATCCAACCATCCCATCCTGTGTCATCCCCTTCTCCTCCCACCTTCAATCTTTCACAGCATCAGGGTCTTTTCACATGAGTCAGTTCTTCACATCAGGTGGCCAAAATATTGGAACTTCAGCATCAGTCCTTCCAATGAATATTCAGGGCTGATTTCCTTTAGGATGGACAGGTTGGATCCCCTTGCAGTCCAAGGGACTCTCAAGAGTCTTTTCCAACACCACAGTTCAAAAGCATCAGTTCTTCAGTGCTCAGCTTTCTTTATAGTCCAACTCTCACATCCATACATGACTACTAGAAAAACCATAGCTTTGACTAGATGGGCCTTTGTTGGCAAAGTAATGTCTCTGCTTTTAAATATGCTGTCTATGTTGGTCACAGCAAGTATTCAATAAATGCTATTTTCCTGCACTAACAGTTCAAGCAGTTTGATCTGCTAATAAAAAGACTTGATCAGTGGTCATTATTCTGGTACCAAGCAGGCCAACCATCCAGTAAATGGTTTGAAGTAGAATGCATAAATATAATATTGATTTTTGTCCTCAATCACATTTCAGTTGAAGGCAATTTATAAGTCTGTGATTTTTTTTACATGATTGAATTTTTTAAATATTTTATGTTAAAATATTGATTCAACTTCTGCCTTTTGAAATTATTGCAATTTTTCTTTAGTTCTAATCTATGATTCATTTGTATAAATGTTGTATGAAAACTTGAAGAGGAAATGTATTTTTGATATGAGAAAATCTGTTCTATATAATTTCATCTTATCAGGTAGTTTTCTTTGATGGAGAGCACCAATGATGCTGTAGAAGCAAACAAACAAACACAACTTGTTTAGGTGTAGCCTACTCTGTAATTCACAGAATTAAGGGTAATTCGCGGGATTAAACAACCTAGCCTCGAGCAGGAGAGGAACCAGGTTAATGCTGAAGAGTCAGGCAGTAGATGCTTATTAGCAGCGTCTTTGGGACACTGTTGTTTGATATCTGATTCCAACTATATTCTCTCCCTTAGGATCTCTGCTTAAGAATGACATTCTCCAAAGGAAGGCTTAGGTTTCTTGCCTAACGCTATGAATTACAGAAGAGGTCCAGTTCCCCACTAGAAGATGGGAGGAGAGAACCAGACAGGCAATAACAACAGAGGTCCATCACCAAACCTGTGAAAGTCACATCTTTATATGTTCATCTCACTGTTTCCTCTTTGATCTGCCAGATTAAGCCATGGGTGTATTTAGGACCCAGGAAAATGAGAACAGTGTGTCACGTAAGAGAACATGGCTAAGCTTGAGTTCAGAATATTCTCTTTCCCTAGATCTGTTTGTCTCCGTAGAAAGAGTGTTGTAATACCATCCTTATAATTACTATTATCACAACCACCACTACAATTTATTGAGTAATTTGTTCAGTATTAATATTTAAGCTATTTATCAAACACTATGCTGAATATAATTCTGCCCCCATGATGCTTAGCATCTAGTGGCAAGACAATCATTTAGTGAGATAAACACATAAGATGATGTGTGATTGTATTTGGAGTAACTATGATGAAAGAGAAATTCATTAGTCTTAGAAAGTAATATGGAGACTTGGTCTTAGCTGGCAGGGCAAAGAAGTTTCTGAGGAGATAAGGATATCAGAGGATGTATAGAAATTAACCAGGTGAAGGGAGCTCAGGGATAAAAATTTACACAGACATGAATATGGAAAGGGTCCATGTCTAGCAGAAGCATGATTTATGTGAGAAATGGAATGAAAGATCATGTGCTTGAAATACAGAGAACAAATGAAAGCATCCTGGGGAGTATGGTGCAGTCATGTGGGACTTAATGGATAATTTTAAGTATTCTGGTGTTTAGCCTAAGATAATAAAAATCTATTGGATCATAAGCATAGGAGTGACATGACCAAGTTTACATTTTAAAATAATACCTCCAGTTACTGTATGAATAGTTTGAGGGATTAGGAGTCAATGTAGAGTATATCAGGAGATAATTGTAGGAGTAAATGAGATGAATGAGGAGGGCTTACACTAGATTTGTGGGGCAGAGATAAAGAGAATTAGATTTGTTTGGAGGTTCTAGCCGGGGAGCGCAGCTATTTGTATACCCTTGACTGAAGACCGGTCCTCCTCTATGGGGGATGGTCGTCCTCTTCAACCGAGGGCGCAGCTTCAGGAGGGACACACATGGAGCAGTGAGGGAGGAAGGGGACACCGGCCTAGCCAGCCAGATCAGCCGAATCAACCCTGGCAATCAATGGGGTGACAGATTCATGTTGATATATGGCAAAACCAATACAATATTGTAAAGTCAAAAATAAAATAAAAAAAAAGAATTAGATTTGGAAGATATTTAAGGAGTAAAACAGACAAATTTGGTGATTTGGATATAGCGAGAAGAAGAGAGTGATCACTATGATTCCTAGGTTTGGTCTGGTGTAATTGAATGGATGATGATCTAGTCAATCATACCAGCCAAAATATAGGTAAATTCACATTAATAAAAAAGGTGGAAATAAACCTGAATTTAGGGGGGATTATGTTTTATTTTAGAGATGTTGGCTTTGATACATTTTGATTACAGCTATTCGTAAAAATCCAGGAGTGGTTGGATATACATAACTAGAACTCACAAAGAAGATCTTGACTATACGTGTAAGTGTGTGAGGATTTGTTGGTAGAGGACAATTAAAGTTCTTGGTGTGGGTGAGGTTGCCTGTGGAAAGAGTACAAATGAGAGGGGATCTAGATCGGATCCCTGATCCGATTCCAACATTTAATTTCAAGATAGAAGGAGCCTAAGAGATTCTCTAAGAAGTCAAGACAATCGTTCTTGACTCTACAAAAGGTGTATAATTGTAATCGTGGGGAATGTGGATTGCACTGATCTGAGGAGACAGAGGGAAGTAAGGAAATGAGGACTTTTGAATAGGCAGCGATTATAGAAGTTATTTTGAGAAGTTTGGCTGTGAAGGGGAAGAAGAGAGATGAGATTGAGACTAGAGAGTAAATTTTGGGTTATGGGATTACTACTATTTTTAATAAAAGAGATTTTTTTTAAAGCAGAAAGAATCCCTTTGAAAGAGAGAAAAATGGATGAAAGACAGAAGAGAGAGAACTTAAAAAGAGCAAAAGAACACTATATGTGTGTAAGATTCATTAGTAGGTGGGAAAGGGGGCATACACCTCCAGAGTTAGAGAATTGACCCTAACAAAGAGGAAAAGACAGCTCCTCTGTCGTGACAGAAGGAAAGATGATTTCTACATTTCGTAGCAGAAACTTGAGTGACTCCAGCCTGTGTCTGAGGGCTTCTAGTTTCTTTGTGAAGCACAAAGAAATGACTTCTACTGAGGCATCAAAAAGGTGACTGGGAGAGGGAAGTAGGTGGCAAAAAGTCAGAGGTCAGGTGGAAGTTTGGGGACAGTAGAGAATGACTCATTTAGGCTTATCAGCAAGTAGGAAACTGAGTTAATCAGTAAAAGTTGTAAGGTTGCTGGGTTAATGAAGGTCCACGTTAGACTGGTCAGTCCATCTGTCAGCATACATCTGTTGAGCCAGATATTGCTCTGTCCCCAGGATATAGTAGCGAGTGAGAGGGGAAACTGTCTCCTATTGAGGAACCTACTTGTTCGTGACAGGGTGGTGAGTGACGGAGGCTTCTTGGCTCCACAAGAAGATTTGTTTTTCTTTCAAGTATGGATATGTTACTAAACTACTCTTCTCTATTCTATGATTTTAACCAATCATGCTTGATTGTTGGATTATAGTCATAAATGCAGTAGATAAAGTTTCACAAATAGGATAGAGATTTGCCTGAAACGTGTAAATTAAAAAAAAAAAAACAACAGAGAAACAATGGACTTTGAGTATCATTAAGTGTATTTTAAATAATTGATCATGGAGACTAAAATAATAGAAATTTAAAGAGGAATGATGAATTCATGAACTGGTAGTTGCCTTGGGGATAGCTGAAGAGGCAAACTAGAAGAATAGGGGATATGGTTTGAGTGGGATTCATAGATATGTCATTTTAGAGATAGAATAATTATGGTTAAAGGAAAAATCTAGAGTATGGTGCAAGACGGATTGGCTCAGATGGAGTTGAGGGGGCCACTACAGATGAGATGGTCATGAAACTGAATGGGCAGAGTGTCAAATGTTTATACATGTGGAGGTGAAGCACCAACATGACGGTGGGATTTGTGAAGAGACACTCTAAACCAGGTACCGGAGTCTTTGAGGAATGAAATGCATGCCTGGGACAGTAGTTCTAACAGCAGCAAGTGAGGAGACAGGATGGTGTATGTGATCGCGTGGTTCTCAGCAGGGATTTTGTTCCTTGCCAGAGCGTCAGTCATTCCTAAGCATTTTACATATTATTTGTTCTTTAGGATATTCCCATTACTGTTATCTCATTTGCAGATAGGGAAACTGATTCTCAGAGACTTGGTTACTTCAGGCTATAGCAGAACTGAGATGAGAACCCAGGGCTGTCTGGTAGGAATTTTTTTTTTAATTATTATTATTATTTTTTTACTTTACAATACTGTATTGGTTTTGCCATACATCAACATGCATCCACCATGGGTATACATGTGTTCCCCATCCTGAACCCACCTCCCTCCCCATACCATCCCTCTGGGTCATCCCAGTGCACCAGCCCCAAGTTTCCTGTATCCTGCATCGAACCTGGACTGGCGATTCATTTCTTATATGATATTATACATGTTTTAATGCCATTCTCCCAAATCATCCCCCACCTCCCTCTCCCACAGAGTCCAAAAGACTGTTCTATACATCCGTGTCTCTTTTGCTGTCTTGCATACAGGGTTGTCGTTACCATCTTTCTAAATTCCATATATATGCGTTAGTATACTGTATTGGTGTTTTTCTTTCTGGCTTACTTCACTCTGTATAATAGGCTCCAGTTTCATCCACCTCATTAGAACTGATTCAAATGTATTCTTTTTAATGGCTGAGTAATGCTACATTGTGTATATGTACCACAGCTTTCTTATCCATTCATCTGCTGATGGACATCTAGGTTGCTTCCATGTCCTGGCTATTATAAACAGTGCTGTGATGAACATTGGGGTACACGTGTCTCTTTTGATTCTGGTTTCCTCGATGTGTATGCCTAGCAGTGGGATTGCTGGGTAATAAGGCAGTTCTATTTCCAGTTTTTAAAGGAATCTCCACACTGTTCTCCATAGTGGCTGTACTAGTTTGCATTCCCACCAACAGTGTAAGAGGGTTCCCTTTTCTCCACATCCTCTCCAGCATTTATTGGTTGTAGACTTTTGGATACCAGCCATTCTGACTGGCGTGAAATGGTACCTCATTGTAGTTTTGATTTGCATTTCTCTGATAATGAGTGATGTTGAGCATCTTTTCATGTGTTTGTTAGTCATCTGTATGTCTTCTTTGGAGAAATGTCTATTTAGTTCTTTGGCCCATTTTTTGATTGGGTCATTTATTTTTCTGGAATTGAGCTTCAGGAGTTGCTTGTATATTTTTGATATTAGTTGTTTGTCAGTTGCTTCATTTGCTATAATTTTCTCCCATTCTGAAGGCTGTCTTTTCACCTTGCTTATAGTTTCTTTTGTTGTGCAGAAGCTTTTAATTTTAATTAGATCCCATTTGTTTATTTTTACTTTTATTTCCAATATTCTGGTAGATGGGTCATAGAGGATCCTGCTGTGATGCATATCGGAGAGTGTTTTGCCTATGTTCTCCTCTAAGAGTTTTATAGTTTCTGGTCTTATGTTTAGATCTTTAATCCATTTTTGAGTTTATTTTTGTGTATGGTGTTAGAAAGTGTTCTAGTTTCATTCTTTTACAAGTGGTTGACCAGTTTTCCCAGCACCACTTGTTAAAGACATTGTCTTGAAAATCCAGGATTTAGCTTTTCAGCTGAGAAGTAGTGGCTTTTGAATTGTCCTACTGGCTCTTCATGGTGAGAGTATCTAACAGAAACACTCCAAGCAGGTCCATGCACAGCAGGCCTTGGATAAAGCAGATCAGCAGACAGGGAAACTCTTCCTGTCTCCCACAAGACTTCTGACAAACCATTTGAGATGACTGAATGTGGTCACATCCACTGGAAGGAACTGGAAAGTTCCATGGTGCTCTGAAAGACCCTTGTCTGGCAGGCAGAACATGCTGGAAGAAGACAGCAGCAAGTTGAATTGCCATCAGGCGACTGGTGTAAGGGTTCTGGTATGGAGTAGTGTGTTGTACCCAGTATGAGAATAGCTCAGCTGGAATTCCATTATCTCCACTAGCTTTGTTCATAGTGATGCTTCCTAAGGCCCACCTGACTTTGGACTCCAGGATGTCTGACTCTAGGTGAGTGATCACACCATCGTGGTTATCTGGTTTTTTGTATAGTTCTGTGTATTCTTGCCACCTTTTCTTAGTATCTTCTGCTTCTGTTAGGTCCATACCATTTCTATCCTTTATTGTGACTGTCTTTGCATGAAATGTTCCCTTGATATCTCTAATTTTCTTGAGGAGATCTCTAGCCTTTCCCATTCTATTGTTTTCCTCTATTTCTTTGCATTGATCATGGAGGAAGGCTTTCTTATCTCTCCTTGCTATTCTTTAGAACTCTGCTTTCAGATTGGTATATCTTTCCTTTTCTCCTTTGCTTCTAGCTTCTTTTCTTTTCTCAGCTATTTGTAAGGCCTCCTCAGACAACCATTTTGCCTTTTTGCATTTCCTTTTCTTGGGACAAAAAGATAGGGGAGATGATGGAATTATAGCTGAGCTATTTCCAGTTCTAAAAGATGATGTTGTTAAAGTGCTGCACTCAATATGCCACCAAATTTGGAAAACTCAGCAGTGGCCACAGGACTGGAAAAGGTCAGTTTTCATTCCAATCCCAAAGAAAGGCAATGCCAAAGAATGCTCAAACTACCACATAGTTGCACTCATTCATCTCACATGCCAGCGAAGTAATGCTCAAAATTCTCCAAGCTAGGCTTTAACAGAACATGAACCAAGAACTTCCAGATGTTCAAGCTGGTTTTAGAAATGGCAGAGGAACCAGAGATCAAATTGCCAACATACGTTGGATCATAGAAAAAGCAAGAGAGTTCCAGAAAAACATCTACTTCTGCCTTATTGACTACACCAAAGCCTTTGACTGTGTGGATCACAACTGTGGAAGATTCCTCAAGAGATGGGAAGTCCACCTTACCTACCTCCTAAGAAATCTGTATGCAGGTCAAGAAGCACCTGCTTCTTGAAACCACACATAGAACAGTGGACTGGTTTCAAATTGGGAAAGGAGTACGTCAAGGCTGTATATTGTCACCCTGCTTATTTAACTTACATGCAGAGTTCATCATGTGAAATGCCAGAATGAATGATGTACAAGATGGAATCAAAATTGCTGGGAGAAATATCAATAACCTCAGATATGCAGATAATACTACCCTTATGGCAGAAAGCAAAGAGGAACTGAAGACCCTCTTGATGAAAGTGAAAGAGGAGAGTGAAAAAGCTGGCTTAAATCTCGATATTCAAAAAACAAACATTATGACATCCGGTCCCATCACTTCATGGCAAATAGATGGGGAAACAATGGAAATAGTGAAAGACTTTATTTTCCTGGGCTCCAAAATCACTGAGATGGTGACTGCAACCCTGAAATTAAAAGACACTTGTTCTTTGGAAGAAAAGCTATGGTCAACCTAGACAGCATAGTAAAAAGCAGAGACACTACTTTGCCAAAAAAGGTTCGTCTAGTCAAATCTATGCTTTTTCCAGTAGTCATGTATGGATGTGAGAATAGGACTGTAAATAAGGCAGAGCACCAGAGAATAGATACTTTTGAACTGGTGTTGGAGAAGACTCTTGAGGGTCCCTTGGCCTGCAAGGAGATCAAACCAGTCAATCCTAAGGGAAATCTACCCTGATTTTTCATTGGAAAGGCTAATGCTGAAGCTGAAACTCCAATCCTTTGGCCACCTGATGTGAAGAACTGACTCATTGGAAAAGGCCCTGATGCTGAGAAAGATTGAAGGCTGGAGGAGAAGGGGACGACAGAGGATGAGGTGGTTGGATGGCATCACGGACTCAATGCACATGAGTTTGAGCAAGCTCTGGGAGTTGGTGATGTACAGAAAAGCCTGGTGTGTTGCAGTCCATGGGGTTGCAAAGAGTTTGACACAACTGAGCGACTGCAACTGAACTGAACTGAGTATGAGTGATGGAGTGGCCGTTTCTGCAGTTCACGCAGAAAGGCAACAAGATTAATATGAGGCATTGCAGAGCTGTTATTTTTGGCCAAGATTCTGATTATATTAACGTAGGCACCCTACTCCAGTACTCTCGCCTGGAAAATCCCATGGATGGAGGAGCCTGGTAGGCTTCAGTCCGTGGGGTTGCTAAGAGTCGGACAGGACTGAGCAACTTCACTTTCACACATTGGAGAAGGAAATGGCAACCCATTCCAGTGTTCTTGCCTGGAGAATCCCAGGGATGGGGGAGCCTGGTGGGCCACCGTCTATGGGGTCGCACAGAGTTGGACACGACTGAAGTGACTTAGCAGCAGCAGCAGCAGCAGCAGTGGCTAAGTTATATCCCATTCCTGGAGGTGCTGCAGCATGCAGCAAATTACCCAGTTAGAGGTGTCAGGACCAGAGAAACTAGACAATACTTTTTGGGGCAGGCAGAGAACAGTGTAATAGGCATATCAGCAAGGGAAACCTAATACTCATCTGTCTGTCTATCCGTGCATCTGGTAAACACTAGCCAGTGCCTACCAAGTGCAAGGCTTTGTGCTACATGAGGGAGATAGAAAGATGAAGTAAGACTCTTGGGTTTCCCCAGTTGAAACTCCCTTCTGCACTCCCAGAAGATTTTCAGCTCTTTGATTGCTTTTTATTTACTGCAAGTGAGGAAAAGATAGACATGGACCCTGAAAAGAAATAAAGCTCCATATACCACCAAATGAGTTCCCCTATACTGGCCCATTTATAATATGAGTGGGAAACAAATATCTGGATAACCAAGGTGCAATTTATAGCAGACCACAGGGGGCAAGCCTGACGAGAATGCCACAAATCGGGAACAGAAATGTAGCATTCAACTCCAAGTCTTGTCGTAAGAACTGCATACAATCAGTTTACCTCTTCCAGGGAAACCCTTCTGATAAAGCTTAGAATACAAGTATGTATTCCTTCCCCTTTACCCTCTAGAAGCTCTGCCCTTGTTTATGCGCAGTTATTATACAGCAGCTGTCCTCATTACCATCTCATTTTTACTGATGGGAAGTGTTGCCATGGTGATCCTGGAATATAGGCCTGAATACAGACCATCATGAACTTATCCCAAGTTAGAGGCAATGGATCAGTAAAGTGTTGTAAATCCATCTCCTTTCTTCCTTATGTATGAGCTTCTTCGATGAAGGAATATTTGAGTTACTGGAGAGGAGCCGTTGGCAGCTAATGGGATGGATACGGGTCCTCATATAGCTATTTCATGAAAATATGAAGATTAGCAAGACATAGCCCAGTACCTTGAAGAATGAACAGTCTTTCCCTCTTCTCTGTTGCGTAGGCATAGACTGTTCTCCTATGCTCCAAGTATCACAAGGATTCACCACTGTTAACAAATGGAACCAGGAGTACGTGGATGGCTTCTTATAAGCACTTTACTGACTCTAAATAGCTGAGATTCATGACTTATTGAGAGTAGTTAATTTGGGTGTTTAAATCAAGATCAAGGACCTTTAAAGCAGTAGAACCCTTAAATATAACCTAAGCTGAATTTTTGATTTGTAGATGGGGAAACAAGGGCTAGAGGTGGGGAGAGATGGGTACCGTTTAAGATACTCAGTAACCAAGAGGCAGATTGATTAATTTAGAATGGAAAGCATTTTTTTTTTCCTCTCTCTCTCTTTCTGATATGCTCTTCCACTAAATTCTTCTTTAACAAAAGGCTTTCAGGGAACAAATCTTTTCTTCCTTGTTGGAAAGAAAGTTGATGGGGATAAAAATAAATCCAGATATCTCGCTCAACATTAAGATTGATTTAGGCATTTAAAGCCACTGACCTAGCCTCCTAATAGAGCCTGGCTCACTTGGAAGTTATTACTAATGGACTGGAAACCTTGAGGAGATGAGCAGTATCATTACTCAAAGCAGGCTTCTCAATATATGTCTCAGTCAATCTGACAACAAGACTCTTTTATCTCTGGTTTCGTAGTCTCCAAGCCCATTAGCTTAGGCATCCTTTGATATATTTCTGTCTGTTCCTTCTAGAGCTCCACTGCTATTTGTGATACGTCTTGGTGACCTCACATCATTGGATGATATCAGAGTATTACTGTGACAATTATAGTTGAGACCAAAACATGTGGGTCTCTTGGAGACATTGGTGAACCTTGGTAGAAATGTATATCTATTTTATTAATAGCAAGGTTAATTTGGGACTTTGTATTGCCTTTTTACCACTGTCAAAAGCTGATGATCTTAAGAACTTTCTGCTTGAGAAGAGACATAATAATGAATATAATTAATTGAGATTTGGGATAGATGTCAAGGATCTTTAACCTCTCTCAGCCTCAGTTCCCTCATATATGGATCAGGCTCAGAATTGCATATCCTGTCAGGCTTGTTGTTAGGTAAAGATGAGGACATGCAAGAGAACTGGATTAGGGTTATCACCGTCTCCAGCTTGTACTCAGCACCCCGTGTGTACTGGCGCTGTGTGAAGAAAGGTACAAGGGGCCTCTTCGCTCTTGGGGGCCATTTGGCTCAGATTGCTTCTTCAAAGGGATTTCATATCCATCAGTTCACTTAATGTTGACACCAACAACGAGAGGTGGACGTGGGAGGGAAAACTGGCATGTTCATCGCCATGCAGAGTTGGGGTGCCAGGGTTTTAGTCCTGGCTGGGTTTTATATATTTATTTGGAATTGATATATTTGTTTTTTAAATTAATTTTTATTGGAGTAGAGTAGCTTTACAATGTTGCATTCATTTCTACTGTACAGCAAAGGGAATCAGCTATATGTATACATATGTCCCCTCTTTGTCACCACAGAGCACTGACTAGAGTTCCCAGTGCAATACAGTAGGTTCTCATTAGCTATCTATTTTATACATAGTATCAACAGTGTATATATGTCAATCCCAGTCTCCCAATTCACCCCACCCCTTCTTTCCCCCTTGGTATTCATACATTTGTTTTCTATATCTGAGTTCTCTATTTCTGCTTTGTAAATAAGATCATCTATACATTTTTCCTATATTCAATTTCCTAAATTTCATTCCATATATGTGTTAATATACGATATTTGTTTTTTTCCTGGCTGGAGTTTAATGTAGCCCATCTGATCTTGAAGAAGTCATCTTCATAAACTGCAAAACGAATCACGTCTTTCCCCAACTTGAAATCCTTCATTAGCTTCCCTTTGCTGTTAGAATAAATCCCAACACCGTCAACTTGTTCTACAAGATCTCACACCATTTGGCCTCTCTCCACTTCTCCCTCATCTTTCTCTTTTCTCTCTTTCCCAATGCATTTCAGCAACAAAAGACTTCTTTTAGTTCTTCAAACCCACCTTCCTTTCCTGCCTCCAGGTCTTGCCTATGCATCTATTTCAGCCTCTAATGTTCCTTCCCTTGGAGACTTGCAAAACTGCCTCTTTCTCCTACTTCAGTTCTTGGCTTAAATGTCCCTTGCTCAGAGATTTTCCCGGAATCAAGTGTACCATATTATTTTCCTGTTATAACCTTTGATTTCTTATCTTTGCCGCAATCTCAATTTGTATTTCTTTTGTAATAATCACTTTTTTCTATTGTGTTTACTTGCTTTGTCTTCTTTGGTCTGTCTACTCCTTTGGAACGTAAGCTTCATGAAAGTCGGAACTGTATTCCACTTATGGCTGTGTTTCCAACATCTGGCACAATGACTGGCACCTAGCAAGCACTCAATAAAATTTGCTACATGACAAATGAGTGAATGGATACATCACTTTCTGAGTTTTTGGTTCATTATAGATGTAAACATGCTCTAACAGCACCTCTCCTAGGCACTCTCTCGACTACAAATAGGAGAGGAAATGTGCCTCTTCCATTCTGTGGCTGTCACTTCCTAGTCTCTCAGACCTACTACTTCTTTGTTTTTGTTTTATATTTTCCTTTGCTTGCTTGAGCTATGTGTTCAGGTTGGCTTACAGAATTTACTAAATGAAAAGTTGTAGTCATGAGAACACAAGACTGGAAGTCTGGAAATCTGAATTCTAGACTTAGAAAGGCTTCTGCTTACAACATGATATTGGATAAGTTAGGTGCCTACTTTGGCACTTTAATTTCTCCCATGGTTATAATGAGAAGATTGGACCAGAGGAGCCAAAGAGATCTTTTTCCACCTGGAACATTATTTAAATATAACCTAGATTGTTGGCTTCCCTTCCATCAGTTCATTTGGACAGCCTCAAAAGGCAATTACTTTTAAAATAGCAATGGTCATATGGAATCATGTCCGGGTATATTAATCAGTTATTATTCACACCATAAAATTTATAATCCCTGAGGGGAAATCAAGCTTCAGAATGTCTTGCTAGTGAGCAAAATATTCTCTGTCCATGAAGCATGATGGTTCTTTTCAAGAGTACACTGGGAGCCAAGAGTGGTGGCCAAACAGAAGGGAACAGAATTATGTCCTCACGTTGTTCTCCATCTGTTCTTTTTGTAGGTCTGCCAGAATTTTCCCAGCAAGACTCCTCCAAATTTCCCATTTCATCCCAGATTACACACATCTCAGCCCTGGCATGGAGGTCCTCATTTAGAGCCAGTTTTGGAAATAGTGGAAATGTTTGACATAGATTCAAGTTTCAGTAGTCATTACCTACCCTGCATCCAGTGGCAAAATAGAGAAGGTATGGTCTTGTTGAAGAGGTGAAGCCATGGAACCAGGAGCCTGGATTTGAATTTGACAAGACTTGCGATAATGACTTAACCATTCTAAGATAAGCTACCTTGTCTATGAAAGAAGCAAAATAATAGTAACAAAGTCATAAGTTGTTGATAAGGTTAAATGAAATAATCGTGTAAAATGCTAGCCTATCTAAAAATACTAAAATTTTAGAGTATTCAGGGCCTAAAATACTTGGCCCATGCTAAGCAATCAGCATGCATTACTTGGAGACTTTGTGTTTTATTTTCAAATTTCAGTCATTTATTTAAATATTTTGTCAACTCCCAAGTGATGAATATAGTTTGAAATAAAATTATCTAAAGTGAGTAAATTCAGTTTTAGCAGGAGTTACAAGTACAAAAAATGATGAAGTCACTGGAAACTGGAAAACTTCTATACTGACACTAACAAAATAATGTATTTAAGTCAGTACCTAAAAGGATTAGTTTATTTATTATTTATTTCATTAAACTATCTTAATGAAAATAGCCATGTCATATTTGCTAATTAGAAAGAATTACTGCAAACTTTTCAGAAAATTTGAAGAAAAAAATAAATACCACCCTTTTTTCCCCTCTGCCTGGAGAAAACTACTACTAACATTTTAGTTATGCATCCATAAAAGATAGCCATTATTTACAGCTTTTATTTATTGTTTGAATAAAAACCTGAAAATTTTAAGCTCCATTGAGAGTCTTTGCTTTATCTGTTTTTGATATATTGACCTGTGTCATCATCTGTAAAGCTGGTGTTTGGATTGTGATCTTTAAGATCCTTCCTGCTCTGAAATTGCTAAAGTGAATAGAATAAAGCATATTTGCCATTGTAAGAAGATAAGCAATTGACTTTTTTTTTCCCTAAAATATTTAAGAACTCTTGAGCACTGGTGAAAGATAGCTATGCTTTCTCAGTTACAATATAGAAGTCAGAAAGCGAGTATTCAGTAAACTATGAAGTAGGTAGCATTTTTTGGAAACTCAGACCTTCCCACTCTTCATCCTTCCTGAGATGTCTCTCCTGCATTTCTAGCCTTCTGCTCCCACTCTCCTTCTCTCTCCTCCTATGGGCCTGGATCTCTGAATCATACACCTTCTCTCTAACTGTAAAATGAGAGCTCTTTTTTCCTATTAAATAAATTTCATGCTCTGAGAAGTAAGGAGGGAGCATATTTCCATGAAGTTCTGTGATTGGACCATAATTTCCAGGGCTCTGATATAAATCTAGATCGGTGGCTCTCGTATTTTTCATATTTGACAAAGAATTAGGACACCCCCTCCTCACACCAGTAATATGACCAGTTCTTTAATCTTCACACATAACTGGTTCTAACTTTAGCCACTGACCAATGATACATTTCATTTTCAGGGATGCTTAGAATTTCTCTCTTACACTTAAACTATCTTAGAATTATTCTAACATTTTCATTTTACTAATGGATAAATGGAGGCCTGGAGAGATTGCATGAAATGCTTTATGTTTCCACAGTGAATAAATGACAAAGCTTTCTGTAATAATACCCAAAATATCATTACGTGATACATTCCTTGGAGCATGCTGCTTTATTATTATCTGTTTTTGTTTTTAATAAAAGCCTGTTATTAAATTTGCTTTTCTCTAGGATAAGGAGTGTGCTAAATTGGAAATATTAATACTTCATCCAGGTTTGTTGAGAATCAGTTGTTATTGAGGTCACACCAGGGCCCACCAAGATGCCCGAGGCACAAGAGGAACCAGAAAGCGGGCGAAGGAGTGTAGAGCACAGACTGGAGTTGTGAACTGGCCCTGGGTTTGGCAAGATGGGATATGTTAGTGATTCTGATTATAGTAGCTTCTGTGTGATGGTGGAAGGAAAATCTGTCCAAAGTGGGTTAAAAAGAGCATAGGATGTGAGGGAGTGAAAGGATACTAATATTTCATAGAATTTTTCCCTAAGATGAGTAGAGAAATGTAATAGCTAGAGAGAGACATGCGGCCAATGAAGGGATCTTTCAAAATATAGATTAAAGTGCAGTCTATTTGTGTGCTCTTGGGAATGAGCCCATATTCAGGAGGAAATTGATTCCGAGGAGAAAGAAATGTAGGTCACAAGGGCAAACTCTTGGGTCTGTAAGAGGGATGTGATCCAGTACACACATAGAGGATTTGGTTTTATACAGGTGTGAAAACAGAGTTTATGAGATAAGAGGCAGGTGGCTTGAGAAGCTAGGTGGTAGAAAGACACAGTGGTTCTCGTTTGTTTTCTTTGGTTTTCTCACCGAAATTAAATGTCAAAAGCTGAGAGAGAGGAAAAGGAGAGAGTGCTGAAGATTTCAGAAGAGATGAGAACATGTGAACATGCATCTCAGAGGTTGGAAGAGTGGGTTAGTTAGGGACATAGAGTGAAATTGCTGGGTGGTACTAGAAGCCCACTTGAGTGTATCAGTCATTCATTTACTGAGAGACAAGTTAGACTGTTAGTGAGTTTTTCTCCAGCCCCTTTCTGCTGCTTGAATATTGTTGCAAACTAGGGGGAGGATTGAGTTAAACTAAACTTGAGGTTTTGCCAAGCTATGATAAAAGAGGAGAGAGAAGACAGGGATTTGGGGAAGATATAAAAGGAGTGGTTGTAGAGACTTATCATTGAATTGGAGAAAAATAAGGAAGGAACTGGGGAAGTGAGATAGGTAATGGACAATGAAAAGTGGTGGGTCCAGTGGGCTGGAGGTCCTGATGTAGGTCAATGATTTGTGAAGGAGAAGAAGGGAGGGTAAAAATCTACATAGTTGCAAAAGTAAGAGCAGATGTTTGAAAAAATATTTCACAAGCAATGCAGTTATTAGTAACAGCAACAAACTATGACCATGGTATTGGGTGGCCATAGAGATGAAGGATAAAACTGGAGGTGAGATAGTAAAGGGTGGAGAAGCTCAGGAGTTGAATAGTGACATTGACATTTATATGGAAAAGATCAAGACTATAAGACGTAGTCATAGAGCGGAGGAGGTGAAGAGTAGTGACATGGCTGTGAGAGAGTAGTATAGAAAGTGTGCAGAGTAAGACATGCATTGAGGTTAGGTCTTCATTGACTAAGGAAGCTAAGGTGGGATGCTTGTGACTGCAGCAAAGCAGAAAGATGGCTGGTAGAGCTTGATGGCCCATGCTTTAAAAATTGTGGGTTTTTAAGGAAAGAAGGAGGAAATAATTGACTATAAATGGTTGGGAGGAACATGGAGAGTGCCCAGTCTCACCTTCAGGCTCTGTGCAATGTGGAAGGAAAAACACCTTTCATCTGAGAGCCCTACAGGGGACAGGAGCTCCACAGGAAGGAACCTGGTTTCACAAGGAGCACACACATCATTATGTGATGGAGAAGCTAAAAAGAAGTTGGAAGAATCAGGGAGTTTTCTGGGATAAACCATAAGTTCTAGAGAACTGAGAGGAAAAGCTCAAATGGATGGTGGTGATGGTTAATAATGGCTGTGAAATCATATTAGAGGAGGTCCATAGCTTATCTGAGTAATGATTGTTGATCCAGAGTAATACTTCTCAAACTTCAAGGCACCTACAAGTCTCCTTGGGATATTGTGAAAATTCAGACTGAGTAGGTCTTAGGGAGAAGTGGAGACAGGGGTTTAGATTCTGCTTTTCAGACGTGAGGCAAGCTGATGCTGAGGCTGCTGGCTTGAGGACTGCACTTTGAGGAGTGAGGCTCTGAGGCTTGGACTAGTCTGGGAGCATCAGGATGGGAGGGGATGTCAGAGGTGCATTTGATCAAGGATGTTTGGAGCTCTGAACATCCTCACAGAAGTATTTGATAGTTCCCACCATTTTTGGAAGGTCAGTTTTTAACCTTCAATCCTCCTTGTTCCTTCTCTGAGCCCAAAGCACCTGTGTTTAATGTATGTTTGCTCCACTCAGTGTATTATCTTTGTTTCATAGGTGCGTGTGTATTATTCCAACAGGATCATTCCTTAGAGCCAGAGACTGTGGGGAATAGTAGAACATTTGTGGATCATTGAGTCATAACACCTGACAATTCCCATCCATACCATTTACTAGCTCTAAAAAAAGCAGTGGAAAAAATCATTTACCTTTCTGATCATCTTTATATGTGAAGTGGGGATAATCATGCCTAACTGCCTTTTATGAAATTCAAATGAGATGCTTGATATGAAAAAGTCTTGTGACCTGTAAAACAATATAATAATATGATAATGCTTACTGCAAGGCCTGTGTTTCTCTGGTATGTATCAGCATGGCATTCTGGAAGTCACTGGTCTGATAAATCAGTGCACATTGCTATACCAGTGTTTAAATATTTTTAATAGAACTTCAGAAGTTCTATTATTCTGAATATTATGTTTCATAATTCTTATTATTTATTGTGTCTCTTTACAGTGCTAGCAGAAAAATGGGCATGAAATAGTTGTTGAAATAAAGGAGGGTAGATATATGAACATCTAGCCCAGGGCACACTGAGTGCAAACGAAGGTAATTTCAAAAGTCTGTGAAAGTTGTTTCTAAGGACAGTTAAGTCACTTTTACCAGGAAGAATTAAGATGTGATTTTTTGTTCCCTAAATTTTAAAGTGCCCTCATCACAGTTGCCCTCATCACAGTTTCTTACGTGTCTTCCTCTTGAGATCATACCTTTCATCAACACTGCTGCTGACTGATGATTGATTCATGCAGGTGTCCTCAGCTAGGGAACAAGGCTAAGCACAGCCAAGCTATGATTAACCTTACCCGTTTAGTTCCGGAATAGAACTCTCTGTTCCAAAATGGATTATGGGCACTCAGGTCCAAAGTTCTTTAAAGACCTACTAGATATGTTAGGAAGACTTCCTAGGTATACAGGAAAATATTTTTATAAACAGTTTATTCTCTCATGATAGAAGTATATTGTTTTTTTCTTTTTTATTCCCCCTTGGAGAGCTTGCTTAAGCAAGGATTGGTTTTCCTATGTCTCTGGAGATGAGATAAAAAGCAAGGATTTTGGAGTTCAAGTTCTGGTTCCACCTCTTATTAGTAGTGAGATCTTGAACATTACCTAATCTCTGCAAGCCTGGGGATTCTCACCTGCAGGACTGGAATAGTTGTGGTATCTTCCTTAAAGGATTGTTGGAAATGTTGAGACAATGTGTTTGAAGTAAGTAACACAGCATTAGTCCTAAACAAATGTTAGTTCTTGGTTACTGTTAGTTCTTGTACTATTACTACAACTACTATTAAAAAAAAAACAAACCCTGGATATACGGCTTGATCCCAGTATTTATTAAAAAGTGTATAAATTCAGTGGTTAAAAAACAAAACAAAACAAAACAAAAACACCCAATTAAGATGGGCAAAAGATTTAAAAAGACTTTATAAGGTGTACAGATGGAAAACAGGCATACGAAAAAGATGCTCGACATTATTATTCATTAAGGAAATGCAAATCAAAACCATAATGAAGTACCAGTTTCAGTTTAGTTCAGTCATTCAGTCATGTCCAACTCTTTGAGACACCATGGACTGCAGCACACCAGGCCTCCCTATCCATTACCAACTCCTGGAGTTTATTCAAACTCACATTCATTGAGTTGGTGATGCCATCCAACCATCTCATCCTGTGTCATCCCCTTCTCATCCCACCTTCAATCTTTCCCAGCATCAGGGTCTTTTCTGGTGAGTCAGTTCTTCTCATCAGGTGGCCAAAGTATTGGAGTTTCAGCTTCAGCATCAGTCCTTCCAGGGAATATTCAGGACTGATTTCCTTTAGGATTGACTGGTTTGATCTCCTTGCAGTCTAATGGCCTCTCAAGAGTCTTCTCCAACACCACAGTTCAAAAGCATCAAGTCTTCAGCGCTCAGCTTTCCTTATAGTCCAACTCTTCACATCCACACATGACTACTGCAAAAATCATAGCCTTGACTAGACAGACTTTTGTTGGCAAAGTAATGTCTCTGCTTTTCAATATGCTATCTAGGTTGGTCATAACTTTTCTTCCAAGGAGCAAGTGTCTTTTAATTTCATGGCTGCAATCACCATCTGCAGTGTTTTTGGAGCCCCCCAAAATAAAGTTTCTCACTGTTTTCACTGTTTCCCTGTCTATTTGCCATGAAGTGATGGGACTGGATGTCTTGATCTTAGCTTTTTGAATGTTGATTTTTAAGCCAGCTTTTTCACTCTCCTCTTTCACTTTCATGAAAAGGCTCTTTAGTTCTTCTTTGCTTTTCTGCCATAAGGGTGGTGTCATCTGCGTATCTGAGGTTATTGATATTTCTCCCGGCAATCTTGATTCCAGCTTGTGGTTCATCCAGTCCAGCATTTCATATGATGTACTCTGCATATAAGTTATATGTATTCTGCATAACTTATATGTAGAGGTACCACTTTATACTTCTCAGAATGGCGAAAATTGTAATACCAATTAACAGTACTAATGACTATAGTAAGTGTGGGCAAAGATGTGGAGCAACTGGAGTTCCCATACACTTCTGACAGGAATACACATTGTAAAGCCACTTTAGAAAAGAGTCTGGCACTTTCTTAAAAAGCTAGAGATACCATTACCAAGTGACCCAACCTTCCTTCTCCTAGGTATATACCCAAGAGAATTAAAATGTATGTCCAAATAGTGCTTCATATACAAACGTTCATATGTTCAGTTATAATATCCAAACATTGGGAAAAAGCCAAATTCCCATCAGTAGTTGAATGGATAAACATATTGTAGTATATCCATACAATGTAATACTACTCAACAGTAAAAGGAATTTAATATACTGATGCATACAGCAAGACAAATGCATCTCAACATAATTGTGCTGAGTAAAAGAAGACAGAAAAAAAAGCCCTTACTGTGTATTCCATTCATATAAAATTCTATAAAGTGCAAGCTGCAGTGACCAAAAGCACGTCAGTGTTGCCTGGGAATAGGGTAAGAAGCCAATAAGAAAAGGCAGGACAGAGGAATTAGAGAGCGGTATGGGGACATTTTTAGGAGGATAAATCTGTTCATTATCTTGATTGATTATAGTGATAGTTTTACAGGTGTATACATTTGTTAAACTTATCAAAATTTAAACATTAAGCATAGTGGTCGATGATACCATTAAAAAGCTGTTAACAGAAAAGAACATATGGTGGCTGCCGCCTCCACTGTCTTTCCAATGCTTCTAAGGCTGGAAGAGTCTCCTTAATTTGACTCTGTCTTATGGATTAGCCTCATCTATTACTGAACCTTCTGCTCACTGAGACCATTTTCTTCCTCCCTTCACCTGTGAGTTCCTGCCTTTCTGCCCCTCTGGTCATGGTGTTGCCCCTGTGTGTAAGCCCTACTTCTTTCTTATCCTGACAAATATACCCCTTTCTAGAGACCACCCCCAAAGCATTTCTTTTGTTCATTAACCATACATTCTTGGATACTGGTTTTTTTCATATTTTAAATTTTATTTTGTTTTTAACTTTTTGTTGTATGTTGGAGTATAGTTGATTAACAATATTATGGTAATTCAGTTGGGCAGCAAAGGAACTCAACCACACATATAATATGTATACATTCTCCCCAAACTCCCTTCACGTCCAGGCTGCCACATAACATTGAGCAGAGTTCCCTGTGCTATACAGTAGGACTTGGTTGGTTATTCATTTTAAATATAACAGTCTGTATGTAGATCACAAACTCCCTACCTATCCCTTCCATCCATCCTTCCCCCTGGAAACCATAAATTCCTTCTCTAGGCCTGTGAGACTGTATCTGTTTTGTAAATAAATTCATTTGTATCATTTCTTTTTAGATTCCACATATAAGGGATGTCATATGATATTTCTCCTTCTCTGACTTACTTCACTCAGTATGACAATCTCTAGGTCTGTCTGGTGCTGCTGCTGCTAAGTCACTTCAGTCGTGTCCGACTCTGTGCAACCCCATAGATGGCAGCCCACCCGGCTCCACCGTCTCTGGGATTCTCCAGGCGAGAACACTGGAGTGGGTTGCCATTTCCTAGGTCCATCTATGATACTGTAAATGGCATTATTTCATTCTTTTTAATGTCTTAGCAATATTCCATTGTGTATATGCACCATGTCTTCTTTATCCACTCCTCTTTTGATGGATATTTGGTTGCTTCCATGTCTTGACTATTGTAAACAGTGCTGCAGTGTTTGGGGTGTATATATCCTTTTGAACCATGCTTTTCTCTGGATGTAGGCCCAGGAGTGGGATTGCAGAATCATATGGTAGCTCTGAAAGTGAAAGTCGCTCAGTCATGTCTAACTCTTTGTGACCATATGGGCTATAAAGTCCATGGACTTCTCCAGGCCAGAATACTGGAGTGAGTAGCCTTTCCCTTCTTCAGGGGATCTTCCCAACCCAGGGATTGAACCCAGGTCTCCTGCATTGTGGCGGATTCTTTACCAGCTCTATTTTTAATTTTTTCAGGAACCTCCATACTGTTTTCCATAGCAGCTATACCAAGTTAAATTCCTACCAAGAGTAAGAATTTATTACCCTTTTCTCCTTTCCCTCTCCAGCCTTTATTGTTTGTGGATTTTTTAATGAAAGTCCTTGGGTAGCTTTTATGACACAGAATTTAGATTAGGATTTAGGCATCCTTCAGCAACCAGAAAAGTCCAACTCCTGCTCTCATGAGGCTCACAATCTGCTCAGAGGTATAGTCAAGTCAATTACTGTGTTACAAATATGTTTATTATTTTTGGCCACTCAGCCTTCTTCATGTTATGGGAGAATTCTTCTTTAGGGCTTGTTGGTGGAAAGTAGGACATATTTCTTCCTAAAGGTGCTAGGACTGTTCCCTGCTCCCTGAGTATGGGCATAGGATTTCAGATTGCTAGCTTAGTGCTCCTGCTGACTGGGAAATTTTGAGAGAGTAAAGCAGAGATGCAAGTACAGTTTGGGTGGTGGCAGAATCAGAAGTTAGGAGCAGCAGAGCAAGCGCCTAGTGGTGCGTTTGCCAGTGTCAGTATCTCAAAGAGACCATGCCTGTTCAGAACAATTTGGTTCTTACCCATCTTCAGATCCTGGTTCAGATCTTTTTACCAACCCTATACTTGCAGTGGTAGACTTCACTACTTGCCAGATCCCAGCTAGTGCCCCTTGCATCAGGATATCCCCCCATCCCCCCACCCAAGCTTCTGATGAGAGATTGAATCGGCGCTGACAGCAGTAAGAGTTGGGAAGAACCTGGCTGCAGCCATGAGAAGAGTGCTATTACAGAAAATCATTAATGTTGAGGTGAGAACAAGAGCTGGAAGTTCAATATGATCAGAATTGCTGAAAGTAGACCATGGACTCCTCTGGGGTAACCTCTCTTCCTGCCTTTGATTCTCCCTCCTTTACTCCATACTTTCATCCTTTCCATCATTTCCTCTCCTGCATCCCTGGAGCACTAAGCACCTGAGAGATGCAGGATGAGTCAGATTCAATTCCTGCCACTAAGGAGCCCTGGACTGTGAGTTACTGCAGTGCCTTCTAATGATCTAGATAACTTTGAGCAAGGGTTTCTCTTTACTTCTTGGTCCTTTTACTTTATCTCCTTATAAATCCAGGAACTAGGGATCATTTTTAAGGTTTATCTTCCTCTTCAAGTTTACTAGTTTTCACATATCATCACATCATCATGGGCTCGGCATTCACTTAAGAATGTTATTTGATACTCATGAAAATGAAACTGGCAAGTACTATATTGTGTCTCATATTTTGTAAATGAGGAAGCCAAGGCTTAACAAGGTTAAGGAAAATGAAAAAGATAGCTCAGCAAGCTAGTAGATGGAAAAGTTAGAATTTGAACCCAGCAGGTCTAACTCCACACATCACCCCCATGCTATATTGCCTTTTCTGTTTTTAAAGTCAGTGGCTTTGTTTTACAGCTGGCTTAGCTAGAACTAATTGAAACTGCATACTTGCCTGGGCTCTCGCATCAGAATTACCCATGTTCTAATGAAAGCTCCATTACACTCTGAGTGTCTTAGGGCAAATTACTTAACCCCTCTCAGACTATCAATGCATTAATAACAAATTTTATACTAGAAACTATTGTCATACTAAGTTTTGCTTTATGAATCAATAGCCATTGATTGCCTGACTCCAAGAATACTGCTACTTCCCTTATTTCAGTGCCAATAATGTCAGCATGGACAGGGAAGCCTGGCGTGCTGCAGTCCATGGGGTCACAAAGAGTCGGACACGACTGAGCAACTGAACTGAACTGAACCAATGTCAGCATTATAATGTAATATCCTTCAAGAAAGCATTATCATTTTAGTGAGATCCTGGTGGCTCAGATGGTAAAGCATCTGCCTGCAATGCAGGAGACCCGGGTTTGATTCCTGGGTCAGGAAGATCCCCTGGAAATGGAAATGGCAACCCATTCCAGTACTCTTGCCTGGAAAATTCCATGGATGGAGGAGCTTGGTAGGCTACAGTCCATAGGGTTGCAAAGAGTCAGACACAACTGAGCTACTTCACTCACTTCTTTTTATTATTGATAATAAAAATGTTGATTGGGTTGAGGGATTATACTATGCCAGCCCATTATCTCATTTATTCCTCATGACAACCATGAAGGATATGCACACAGAGAATATATACAGTAATTATTCCCATGTCACATATGGAAGTACAAAGTTCAGAGAGATATGAAAATCACACAGTTTATAACTGGTGGGGCTGTGATTCGATCCAGACTTCTCTGATTCTAGACTTATACTCTTAACCATTCTGCCATTCTGTCACCAATAGATAGGCCAGAAAGAATTAGGATAGAGTCATTATTACATAAATATGGGTTCATTTGTCTTTTCTGTCATTTTCTCCATGAGAGGAAGGACCAGAAGAGCATGAAGAACACAGTTGTGTGGGAGGACTGGCCAATTAAAAAGAGAGAAAAAAAACTTGAAAGCCAACTTCCCAAGGCTGAAGAGGGCTGGTTATGGAGATTAATTTGCCTTTCCTTGTTTGGCTTTGCCCTCATGCTGGGATTGCTGCTGGGAGACAAGGCAACCCTGATTCCAATTAGAATTACAGAGGCTCAGGGCTGGGAAACCTAGACAACATATTAAAAAGCAGAGACATCACTTTGCCAATAAAGGTCCGTATAGTCAAAGCTATGGTTTTTCCAGTAGTCATGTGTGGATGTGTGAGTTGGGCCATAAAGAAGGCTGAACATTGAAAAATTGTTGCTTTTGAACTGTGGTGTTGGAGAAGATTCTTAAGAGTCCCTTGGACAGCAAGGAGATCAAACCAGTCAATCTTAAAGGAGATCAACCCTGACTATTCATTGGAATGACTGGTGCTGAGGCTGAACTCCAATTCTTTGGCCACCTGATGCATGAGCTGACTCATTGGAAAAGACCCTGATGCTAGGAAAGATTGAGGGCAAGAGGAGAAGGGGGTGACAGAGGATGAGATGATTGAATGACATCACTGACTCAGTGGACATGAGTTTGAGCAAACTCTGGGAGACAGTGAAAGACAGGGAAACCTGGCATGCTGCAATCCATAGGGTTGCAAAGAGTCATACATGACTTAGCAATTGAACTAAAACAACAAGGATTGGGAAAGAATTTGGAGACCGTAGCCTTCAACTCTCCTCTATTGAAAGCACCCACTCTATAACAACAGGAGTTGTTAATTTTCTCCCCTGTCTCTGCTGTACTACCTCTGTGACCATGAATTCACTACAGCCTTCAGACTGGCTTCCTGCTTCAGAGCTCCTCGCTTGTCTCAAGTTTGAATTTTGTTGGTTTTGTTCTTTTTTGTTGATAAACAAAGAACAAATGTGCTAGTTGTTCTGTAGAATTGTAAAATGTAATTGTACATCTTTTAGGAAGAAACAATTACAAATCACGTACCCTGCCTCCCAGTCTTGGTGCCATCCACTGACCTGGTTCTTCCTACTCACTCTTCTGGTTCTAGGTCTCACGTCACTTTCCTGAAAAGACTTTTCTCTCACACATTAGACAAGGTCAGTTTCTCCTGTTTTTTTTTTTTTTTTTTTTTTTTTTTTTGCAGCCACAACATCCACGACAACAATTACATAATGATATGTTGAATGTTGCCGGGGTCCAGCCCCGGTGGATCCAGGGAATTCGAAGTGGGGACGGCGTCAGTGAGGATCAGGAAACAACTGCTTAATTAAACGTTAATTAAGGATATAAGGAGTAATAGAATAAGGACAGCTCAGTGAGGAAATTCAGTGGAGAAAAGAGGCTGAATAATTCAGCCAGAAGGTGAAAGAAAGAACGACATGGGGAGACCAAGTTTCGGTGAACAAGGCCCGCACTTTATTTTCCAAAGTAGTTTTTATACCTTAAGTTATGCATAGAGGATAATGGGGGAAGGGGTAGAGTCATGCAGTAAGCCAGGCTTTCTTCCTGCAAACTTATCATATGCAAAAGTTTAGGTGATTTGCATCATCTTCTGGCCTGGAGGCCTGTTAACATTTTAAGACCCTTTCTTCAGAAAACTTATTTTTCTCTAAAGGTGATTAGTCAGGCGCCACCCTCCAAAAGCATTAAAGTTGCATTCCTATAGGGCAAAGGTGTGGTGGGCTACAACACGAAAAAGAATTAACTCAAGGGTCCAAGGTTACAAACATTAAAGCTACTACTTACACCAATTATATTAATCAATACACTGCCAGGGACACAGTAGGTAAGGGATATGGATACTTAGCAGCAAACATTGGCCCAACAAGTGAAAAACCCTTCACCAATACAATTTCTAATCAATCTTTTAACTACTCAAAGGAATCTGTGTTTAGACAGTTTAGAACATCTCCTGCCTCTCACAGTTGGGAGGCTCTGAACAATCACATGTGGCCGGAAAAACCTATTCAGGCAGGCTAGAGGACTTCCAACGGAGTTTGTAGGTTGAAACACTGTCACACCCAGGAATTATTAACTGGAGCTGTAAGCTAACTCTTTTTTCAGAGAGATGTAGTGGGGGACAGCCCCCCGTAAAGTCAGAGGTGTAGGTGAGAGCACAAAGTAGAAAGTAGGCAGACTCTGGTTTTGGGGGTAGATGCTTGAGAATTTCCAGGGGGACTCCTGAGGCTTGATCCCGCCTTTGCTTATGCGGAGCTTCCTTCCTCATGACCTTTGCCATGGGCGGAGTTCCTCACGCTGGCTCCCAGCAGTGATAGAATTCTAGTTGAGCTATTCCAGATCCTGAAAGATGATGCTGTGGAAAGTGCTGCACTCAATATGCAATATGCACTCAATATGCAATATGCCGGCTCCCGGCAGAATGTTCACATTTCCTCCCAGGAAAAGATCTGTTAAGGGCAAGAAATTATTGGTCTTGTTCATATGTGCTTCTTGGGCACTGTGCTTATTCATTTAATTCAAAACTTTTATGGATAACCTCCTGAATACCAATTACCGTTTTTTGAACAAGAGTGATTCAGTCCTTCACCTGATGGACTTTAGAGTCTAGTGGAGTTTCTCATCCTCATTTCTTCAACTTTTACTTCTTATGGTGTTACGGAACACAGGTTTGTGTGCCCTACACACAGTGAGGCCAAACAAACCTCCATGTTGGAGTTTGGAGCAGAGAAAGGTTTGTTGCAGGGTCATGAAAGGAAAATGGGTGGTTCCTGCTAAAAAAATCCCAAACTCCCCAAAGGATTTCAATAAAGCTTTTTAAAGGCCAAGGTCATGAGGGCAGGGGTTCCCAGGTGGCTCAGTGGGGAAGAATCCGCCCACCAATGCAAGAGACTCGGATTCTATCCCTGGGTTCAGAAGAGCCCCTGGAGGAGGAAATAGCAACCCACTCTAGTATTCTGACCTGGAGAATCCCATGGACAGAGGAGCCTGGTGGGCTACAGTCTGTGGGTCACAAAGAGTCGGACACGACTGAGTGAGCATGCATGAGGGAGAAGGATCGCAGGATGTGTGATCAGCTTGTGCACCATTCTCTGATTTGTTGATGGTGAGGTAACAAGAGTATCACAGGAATTAACAATATCAATCCTTAGGCTCCTGGAGACCTGGGGGCTATGTACTCATGGCCATCAAATAGTTAACATCTTCCACTTGGTAGGGGGTTTTCACATCTGTAAAACAACTCAGGAAATGTGCCTCAGACACTGTTATCTAGGTACTTCAGAGAGGAGCTAAAGCAGAGGATATGTGGGAAGTATCTACCCGCCACTCCCTGGAAAGACCCCACGGGGTCCTGCTCAGTTACAGTAACAAGCAGTAATAAAAGAATTTAGCTGTGTGATCGCTCTGTACATTATTTTTCTAAGTGTAAGGTGGTTCGGAGTGATGGTTCAGATGTGTGCTTACTGCCATGTTTTATGTCTAAACTGCGCTTGACCTGATTTCGCAGATTCTAGAAACTGAGGCTAAACAGTTCACCAGAAGTTGCGCTGTAGGACTGCATCCGTGGCATCGTTCTTTTGTTTATTCCTTCATTCATCTTTTCAGCTCCTGCTTCCTTTTGCAGTTCTGGTTCCACTTGTCTCAGCATTTGAGATAATGAAAACTTTGGCCGTGGTATAGGCATGGACTTCAGGGACAGAATGACTTCAGTTTATGGAGCTCCACTCCTTGCTAATTGTGTGACCTTGGGCTAGTCAGTTAAACTCTCCAATTCTCAATTTCCTAAATAATTTCAATTCATACTTCATAATTATTTTTGAAAGGATTAACTGAGAAGTAGTAGTAATAGTATCAGCAGCAACATCACCCCTGTTAGCACCACCAGCAGCATCAGATAATTATGTGATACTTCTTAAGAGCCACTAGGGTTTCTGGTGGCTCAGATGGTAAAAGAATCTGCCTGTAATGCAGGTGACCTGCATTAAGATCAGAAAGATCCCCTGGAAAAAGAAATGACTACCCATTCCTGTATTCGTGCCTGGAGAATCCCATGGTTAGAGAAGCCTGCTAGGCTACAGTCCATGGGATCACAAAGAGTTGAACATGACTGAGCAACTAACACTTTCTTATGAGCCAAGAATTATTCTGAGGACTTACATATATTAACTCATTTAATCCCACCTATGAAGCAGATGTTAGTATTATCCCTATCATACCTGTGTCACCTAGCTGGTGAGAAGAGACCAGGAGAGAAACAACAGTATCTGGATCTGCAGCCCACATCCTCAACAACTTGGCTATAACTGTCTCTGGACAAAGCATGTGGAGGCTCAGCCCTGTGCTCAATACAAGGTGTATCTCTCTGGCTAAGACAGGTTTGTGACCACTCTGAATTGGTTTGCCCCACTTTTTTTAGGAGATCTTATCAGATAAGAGAAGCATAGTGAACATGAAGCACAGATTATCCATTCTCAGGCTCCAGTGAGCCCTAAAACTAGGCTTGTGCCAGCTCTAAGTGGTCAGATTGACAAAATAAAAGGAATAAATAGGTAAATAAAGGAGTATAGCATGGAATCTAATGAGGGGAAATGAATTTCTGATGTGAAAACTGTCTGCAAGATAACAAGGTTGATTCCTGGGTCTTCCCTGCAAGTCCCTTGGCTCTGAAAGCAGCAGAATTGCCCATCAGCACCAATGAGTAAACTAGTCAGTACTGCTTTTGTGCCAATAGTACCAAGAGCTCTGAGAATTTTAATTCTCTTGAAAAGAGGACAAACCTTCCCTGTGTTTGCAGGCTCCCACTCTGCATCTCAGGTGTCTATTCATGGTTGAATAAGGAGGATTTTTCCGTGCATTCAGACCTCATCTGCCAGTTCCTTGTCTTACAAGAACTGAATCCCTCTCCTTCTCCCCTGCGTCACCCCTGAAACTTTGCCCATCTGTCTTTCTAGACTTTCCCCCATGCAGCTCTCCTTCCCTTTAAGGGCCAGCCCATGTGCCTAGATGCAGTTGACTCATTCATTCACTCATTTATTTATTTATTCAAGAAATACTTATCTATCCTGTGTTAGATCCTAGGGGTGGATACACGAGAGAACAAAACAAGCATGTTCACTTTTAGGTCATAGTAAGGAATTTAAGTTGTAGGTTCAAGGTGAAGACTTTAAAGGGTTTTATGTGGGTATTGTGAATAGTTGTGCATTTTGAGAAGAAGACTCAGGATGCAAGGTGGCAAATGGATTGGAAGAGTTAAGAGTAGATACCGTTATATTGCTATTGCTATTGCTAAGTCACTTCAGTCTTGTCCGACTCTGTGTGACCCCATAGACGGCAGCCCACCAGGCTTCCCCGTCCCTGGGATTCTCCAGGCAAGAACACCGGAGTGAGTTGCCATTTCCTTCTCCAATGCATGAATGGAAAGTGAAAGTGAAGTCCCTCGGTCGTGTCTGACTCTCAGCGACCCTATGGACTGCAGCCTTCCAGGCTCCTCCATCCATGGGATTTTCCAGGCAAAAGTACTAGAGTGGGGTGCCATTGCCTTCTATTAATTATGCATATTCCTGGGCTCTGCTCTAGACCTTTCGATTCAGAATCTCTGGCTCTCAGAGTTGGATTTTACCCAAGTGATTCTCAAGTGCATTTAGGTTTAAGAACTACTAAATGATTTAGAGCTTACCCAATGGCTCAGTGGGTAAAGAATCTGCCTGTAATGCAGGAGACACAGGAAATGCAGGTTCAATCCCTGGGTTGGGAAGATTCCTTGAAGGAGGAAATGGCAACCCACTCCAGTATTTTTGCCTGGAGAATCCCATGGACAGAGGAGCCTAGCAGGCTCTAATCCAAAGGATTAGAGGAACTAAGCACACACAAATGATTTAGAAAATGTGCTTTATACAGTGTAAGGCATTATATAAGTGCAATTTAAAAAACACTTATTTTTGTACCCAAATGGTCCTGGTCTTTTCCTCTCTTGGTCCAAAAATCTCTCTAGAGAACCACCTCTATGAAGGCAGCATCTAAATAGGCAAGAAATGATAGAGACACCCTATCTCCCAGCTTTGTATTTCCTCTTTCTCTCATGAATTCCCTGTCATCTTAAATTTTCTCCCTGTAATCTACTAAATCCCATACTTACAGCATCCTGCTTGATGAGCTGTGCAGCACCTTGCTGAGGGTCCATGTCTGATTCTTGTCCTCCATGCTTAGCATAGAACCTTACACATTTTCAGTGCTCACCACGGTGGTTTAGCTGCTAAGTCATGGCCGACTCTTGCAACTTCATGGACTTAGCCTGCCAGATTCCTCTGTCCATGGGATTCTCCAGTCAAGAATACTGGAGTGGGTTTTCATTTCCTTCTCCAGGGGATCTTCCTGACCCAGGATTGAACCTGTGTCTCCTGGGTCTCCTGAATTGTCTGAGCCTGTAAAGAATCTGAATCTCAGAATTTCAGAGTAGGAAGGGCTCTTTGACAAAATCTAGTTTGATCACTGTACTCTGCAAAGCCCAGGCAGGTTAAATAACTTACTCATGATCGTACATCAAATTAGGGATAGAGATTACATATAATATCAGAATTCAGAGGCCAACTTCAGTTTGTGAATGGTTCAAGTAATTACTGGAAAAAAAAGATCATTTCCCTCTTGTTCAGAGTCAGGATCCTGTATGAAATAGGAAAGGAACTCAGGGTTTGAGAAGATACAGAGTTAAAAATGAAATAAATATCCTCACTTGCTTCTCATATAAGATTGGTTTATATTCTTATAGCAGTGAGGAGGTCTAGTGCTTCTAGACTGACCAGGTCACAGCCAGGGGCCCAGAGACCAGGACAGCATGCATGACCCTTGAACTAAGGCTGGGAGGGACCATCTGACTTCCTGATGTTAAGGAAAAACCTCCATTTTGTCCTTCATTGTCACAAATGTTTTCTCTCTTTCCCTTCTCAGGCCCGTCCATGCACAACGTTCCTTTCTTTAATATGGCAGTGTTTTCTTCCATACTCACATTTTTATTTATGCACAATAAATCCAGCATTTTAATGTGAATGCCTTTGGATTTGGGATCAGACATTATTATTATATACATTGAGATCTAGCTGTCCCATTACATGTAACATCTTGAATAAGTATTTAAGTCTGCCTGATGATTAATTTCTTTATCTCTAAGCTCTCTAAAATTATCTGAAAAGTGATAATTAGCTGATATAGCCATTGTCAGACTTATGTATAATAATAGGTCAGACTTTTTCTAAATTTGGTCTACAGACCACCTGCATCAGTTTCTTGCAGGTATTTAATAGAATTGCATGGTTTTGATTATATACTTTTGATTCAGAAGCTCTGGCTTCCAGAGTTGCATTTTATCCAAGTGATTCTCATGTGCATGTAGGTTTAAGAACCACTGAATGTTTTGGAAAAGTGCTTTATATGGTATAGGGCATTGTATAAATGCAATTTTAAGAACATTTACTTTTCCACCAGAATGGTCCTGGTCTTTGCCTCTCTTGGCCCCAAAATCTCTCTCCAGAAGCACCCCTACAGGGTCACCATCTAAATTGTCTAAGGATACATTGATGAAGGCGAATATCCACCTGACCAGAAATTTTGCAGTCTGCTTCAGGCTTGACTCACCAAACTTTTAAAGAAAATTCTGTCACGTTGTTGAGTGTATGTAGTAACAGGATGGGAATTTAGGCAGGAAGACTGAGACACATTGCTGAACAAAGAAAAAAATCTCTGCAGCTGGCAAAAGGAAAATGAAGCTGAGCCTAGTGTTTCATATAAATTTAAGACCTGTTTACAATATTTAAAATATCTTATATGATCACACACAGACAGTGAAGGTGAAATCTATACCTTTATCATCTCTTGACCAGATTTCTATTAATCCCTCAATTATTGTCTGAAAAATGAAAGTGTTAGTCCCTCAGTCATGTCTGATTCTTTGCAACTCTATGTAGACTGTAGCCCACCAGGTTCCTCTGTCCATTGGATTCTCTAAGAGGCAAGAATACTGCAGCGGGTTGCCATGCTTTCCTCCAGGGGATCTTCCTGACCCAGGGATTGAACTTGAGTCTCTTAGGTTTCCTGCATTGGCAGGCAGGTTCTTTACCACTAGCACCACCTGGGAAGCCTCCCAATTATTGTTTAGTTAGGTAATTTTTCTTGTATCTCTTTGTACGTCATCATGGGGGAGAAGAACCCAGGCTAAATCATTTCCTTGCCCCCAGCAAGAGACTGTTGCCTTGGTTGAGGTGGGCTGTGCGTCACATGAGGCCAGAGAGCAAGAGTTCCTGGTGGGAGCCACCATCACCTGGTCTAATGCTGCCTTGCTCTTCAGGGAACTACTGACATCAAGACCAGCCTGAATTCTGTGCTGCATGAAAACCCAGAGTACTCCCAGACTATCTAAAGCTCAAGAGATAGCCAGCCATATGGGGTTTCAAGCCCTTGGATAGTACTATCCTAATGTAAACTCTTAAGATCTACTTTTGCATTCTGAACTTTTTTAAAAATGTATTTTCACTAAGGAAATTATCACTATTATTTTCAACAAACCGAAGAGTAGAACAGAGAAAGCTATAAAATAGCTGGGACTTATGGTCTAGCTCAGAGGTGATTTTTTTCAACTCATCCAGGCTGAAATTACTGCAGTCTTCCCCTTAGAGCTTCTTTGGAATTTATTTTCAATTTAGACTGCGTTCCTGTAAAAATAGGATGCAGAATGATACTGCAGTTTCTGAAGAAGAGTCTGGAAAACTAGACTGTGCCGTGCTTATAAACAAATACAAATATATTTGTTCTAAAGCCTTGCTTAGATTGAGATTCCAATTTCCCAATCACTTTACCCAGGGTCTCTATTTTTAACTCTTTCTTCAGTGTGTCTTGATAGAACCACCCTCCCCTCCCATGCTGCCTTTAAAGATACTTGTAGGTGGAGTATAAAAGAAAGGTAGTTATGAAGAGACCTATTTTTTAGTTCTGATTCTACTTCTCTGTATATTTCTTTATAAAGACATCATAACCTCTTGGGCCTCAGCTTTCTCACCAATGAAATGGGAGGAGGTTGAACTGATCAATATTTCTGAAGTGGTATTTCCTAGAACACAACTAAAATACCTAAAGCTAATTGCATGCAGAACTCAACAATTTAGATATTTTTAGTATGTTGCAAATCCCTTGACTTAATTTCAGGGTTAAATACTTAGAAAATCTGTAATATCCCACACCATGGATCACATGTATGCAAAAGCTTATTATTTGATTGCTAGTGAAGGGACTGAGTAGGAATGAGGAGACCTAGGTTTGCAAAAAATTACTGTGTAACCTTGGATGTATCATTTTCACTCATTTCCTGTCTGTTTTCTCATTTGTCAAATTAAATTTGAACACATCTGAGCTCTCTTCATCATGTTATTTTGATAATGATGCATAAACAGGCTGTAAAAAAAAAGAAACTTCTAAGAAACTTTAACGTTCATTATGAGACTTTATCAGGATGTAAACTGAAATTGAATCAATGTAAAAAAAAAAAAAAAAGGAAAGTGGCAAGATGCTTTCAACGGTCTTCATGTTGCCAGGAGAGTAAGGTCTGGAGCAGCAGGTTGGTTCATCCATAGGGCCCATTCCAATAGATTCCAGGGACAGTTGAATGTGAAGACATCTAAGGAGGCTAAGTATAAGAGCTGGGATCTGTGAGCCATGACTAGCATGCAGCTTGGAGTAGGTCACAACAGCATGTGTTCCACATGTAGGTGGGCCTGCACTTGACATGCCCACCTTTTTGAGAGGATACATGCACACAGATAAAGCTGATCCTGAGGCTGTGATATTCTGCCTGTTATATATATATATATCTTTGGAGCATCTAGAAAATCTTCAGGTAAAAACAGTGAAAAAAGATGAACTCCATCAGAATTGCCATCTGTAGGAAACACAGATACCATGATAGAATTACAAGTGCTTTGGAGCTATTCCTTTTCTTATCCTAGAATTTCTTGCCTGTTTTTTTAGGTTTGAAGCTTTCCTCCTGATTTCCGTTTCATGGTCCAGTTCATGTCCCAGCCTTTCCATGAAGCTCTTAAAGGAGATCATAGCTTAACTTTCCTACACAGGCAAGATGTCTCGACATCTTGCACAGGGATATTCACACAGTGAGTCATCAATAAATAATGATCCCGTCAAGCAATATATGAATCATATACAAGAAATAGTATATGTTTATATGTAAAATGTAAATATGCTAACATCATAAGCAGTTTTATAAAGATGGGTGATATTAATTTTATTTTCAATTGAGTTTATTGTTAAAGAAAATATAGAGAAAAGTGGGCAAGCAGAAGGACCAGATTGCTGGCCAAATAGGTTTATTTTTCTTGACTCCTAAAAAAAGTCCATAGTCTGTGAAAGAGAAATAACGTCACAAAGAGGGATGAAGGAGGACTTTCCTGAATCTCGTCATGAAGTGCCGGTGCCTGGAGTTTGCTAGGTAGCCAACATGCCATTTAGAGGTCTGAGTAGGAGTCTCTTAGCACAGAAATGTGGACACCCAGAAAATTACCATTGTGTAATCAGTTTTTGTGTTCAAAAACTGGAGTCAGGAAAGCAAAATACTTGAAATGGAAGTAGGTCAGATAACAGATTTTGCTTCAAAATTCATTTTCTGATCTTACAAAGAATTGCTGCATTGACTCAGGCTGGACCTCTGGAGGAATAATTAAAGAATTCCATGTGGACTAAATGTACTCTCTCTTCTATTGAGCACATTAGCATAGGCTTCCTAATGTGTCCACTTTGCTTCTGTTTTGTTTAAGTTCAGTTGCCTCCTCTAGAATGTAAGGATAATAATAATAAGTGCCCTATAGGATTGTTGAGAGAATTCAATGAGATAATGTATATGGATGTGCTTTATAAACTAAGAATATAAAATACTGTATAACTATATTATTATAACTTTTCTCATTTGATTGTAGATTAAATAGAATATCTCCATGTAGGAAAACATAGAAAAAATCAGGGAAAATAGTAGTTATAATAGACAATCTAGTTAAGTGTGAAGGGGGAGAGAGAAACTTACAGTTAACAAATTTCTTTTCTAACCTATATGAAGTTGAACGGTTTTTACAGCCAAATACAATTTGGGTTCGATCCCTGGGTTGGGATCCCCTGAAGGAGGGCATGGCAACCATATTCTTGCCTGGAGAATCCCCATGGACAGAGAAGCCTGGTGGGCTCTAGTCCATAGAGTCACAGAGTCGGACATGACTGAAGTGGCTTAACACGCACCCACGCACTATCTGTTAGAGTGTTCCAGTGAAGAGAAGAAACACGAAATAGCCCTTCTTTCCTTTTCCCCTTGTCAAGGACCTAAAAATCTGTTTAACACTTTTTTTGAACACTGTATGCCAGGAAGTGTTGGATGCTAGGATACAGTGGTGAACGAGACAAATAAAACTTTCATATGCTTTTCAGTGATAATGAGAAAGAGAGGGGATATTAAATTAATAGATCAGATCAGATCAGTTGCTCAGTCGTGTCCGACTCTTTGCGACCCCATGAATTGCAGCACGCCAGGCCTCCTGGTCCATCACCAACTCCCGGAGTTCACTCAGACTCACGTCCATCGAGTCAGTGATGCCATCCAGCCATCTCATCCTCTGTCGTCCCCTTCTCCTCCTGCCCCCAATCCCTCCCAGCATCAGAGTCTTTTCCAATGAGTCAACTCTTCGCATGAGGTGGCCATAGTATTGGAGTTTCAGCTTTAGCCTCATTCCTTCCAAAGAAATCCCAGGGCTGATCTCCTTCAGAATGGACTGGTTGGATCTCCTTGCAGTCCAAGGGACTCTCAAGAGTCTTCTCCAACACCACAGTTCAAAAGCATCAATTCTTCGGCGATCAGCCTTCTTCACAGTCCAACTCTCACATCCATACATGACCACAGGAAAAACCATAGCCTTGACTAGGTGGACCTTTGTTGGCAAAGTAATGTCTCTGCTTTTGAATATGCTGTCTAGGTTGGTCATAACTTTCTTTCCAAGGAGTAAGTGTCTTTTAATTTCATGGCTGCAGTCACCATCTGCAGTGATTTTGGAGCCCAGAAAAATACAGTCTGACACTGTTTCCACTGTTTCCCCATCTATTTCCCATGAAGTGATGGGACCAGATGCCATGATCTTAGTTTTCTGAATGTTGAGCTTTAAGCCAACTTTTTCACTCTCCACTCTCACCTTCATCAAGAGGCTTTTTAGTTCCTCTTCACTTTCTGCCATAAGGGTGGTGTCATCTGCATATCTGAGGTTATTGATATTTCTCCTGGCAATCTTGATTCCAGCTTGTGTTTCTTCCAATCCAGCGTTTCTCATGATGTACTCTGCATATAAGTTAAATAAACAGGGTGACAATATACAGCCTTGATGTACTCCTTTTCCTATTTGGAACCAGTCTGTTGTTCCATGTCCAGTTCTAACTGTTGCTTCCTGACCTGCATACAAATTTCTCAAGAGGCAGATCAGGTGGTCTGGTATTCCCATCTCTTTCAGAATTTTCTACAGTTTATTGTGATCCACACAGTCAAAGGCTTTGGCATAGTCAATAAAGCAGAAATAGATGTTTTTCTGGAACTCTCTTGCTTTTTCCATGATCCAGCAGATGTTGGCAATTTGATCTCTGTTTCCTCTGCCTTTTCTAAAACCAGCTTGAACATCAGGAAGTGCCGGGGTCCAGCCCTGGCTGATCCAGGGTATTCGAAGGAGAGATGGCATCGGCGATCATCAGGAAACAATAGATCAATTAAGCCTTAATTAAAGAGATAAAAAGTGGTTAAATAAGGATAGCTCAGTAGGAAAATTCAGTGAAGAAAAGAGGCTGAATAAAATTCCAAAGCAGGGAATTTACGTCACCTACGAAGGCCGCAAGCATCCTCCCGTTCTCCCGAAGGAGAGGAGACACTAAGGCCTCCCCGGTCAGATCTTAGAAGCCCAGGCAAAATTAGTAGGCTTGACGAGCTTCCCCGCCTCAGAGGAAAAATTCAGCCAGAAGGTGAAAGAAAGAACGACATGGGGAGACCAAATTTCGGTGAACAAGGCCCGCACTTTATTTTCCAAAGTAGTTTTTATACCTTAAGTTATGCATAGAGGATAATGGGGGAAGGAGTAGAGTCATGCAGTAAGCCAGGCTTTCTTCCTGCAAACTTATCATATGCAAAAGTTTAGGTGATTTGCATCATCTTCTGGCCCGGAGGCCTGTTAACATTTTAAGACCCTTTCTTCAGAAAACTTATTTTTCTCTACAGGTGATTAGGCAGGCGCCACCCTCCAAAAGCATTAAAGTTGCGTTCTATAGGTCAAAGGTGTGGTGGGCTACAACAAGAAAAAGAATTAACTCAAGGGTCCAAGGTTACAAACATTGAGGCTTCTACTTACATTTCTATACAACCATTATATCAATCAATTCACTGCCAAGGACACAGTAGGCAAGGGATATGGAGACTTAGCAGCAAACATTGGCCCAACAAGTGAAAAACCCTTCACCAATACAATTTCTAATCAATCTTTTAACTACTCAAAGGAACCTGTGTTTAGACAGTTTAGAACATCTCCTGCCTCTCACAGTTGGGAGGCTCTGAACAATCACACGTGGCTGGAAAAACCTATTCAGGCAGGCTAGAGGACTTCCAAAGGAGTTTGTAGGTTGAAACACTGTCACACCCAGGAATTATTAACTGGAGCTGTAAGCTAACTCTTTTTTCAGAGAGAAGCAGTGGGGGACAGCTCCCCGTAAAGTCAGAGGTGTAGGTGAGAGCACAAGCGGAAAGTAGGCAGACTCTGGTTTTGGGGGTAGATGCTCGAGAATTTTCAGGGGGACTCCTGAGGCTTGATCCCGCCTTTGCATATGCCGAGCCAGCTTCCTCATAACATTTGCCATGGGCGGAGTTCCTCACGCTGGCTCCCGGTAGTGATAGAATTCCAGTTGAGCTATTCCAGATCCTGAAAGATGATGCTGTGGAAAGTGCTGCACTCAATATGCAATATGCAATATGCACTCAATATGCAATATGCTGGCTCCCGGCAAGGAAGTTCACGGTTCACATATTGCTGAAGTCTAGCTTGGAGAATTTTGAGCATTACTTTACTAGCGTGTGAGATAAGTGCAATTGTGTGGTAGTTTGAGCATTCTTTGGCATTGCCTTTCTTTGGGATTGGAATGGAGACTGACCTTTTCCAGTCCTGTGGCCACTGCTGAGTTTTCCAAATTTGCTGGCATATGGAGTGCAGCACTTTCACAGCATCATCTTTCAGGATTTGACATAGCTCAACTGGAATTCCATCACCTCCACTAGCTTTGTTTGTAGTGATGCTTTCTAAGGCCCCCTTGACTTCACATTCCAGGATGTCTGGCTCTAGGTCAGTGATCACACCATCATGATTATCTCGGTCATGAAGATCTTTTTTGTACAGTTCTTCTGTGTATTCTTGCCATCTCTTCTTCATATCTTCTGCTTCTGTTAGGTCCATACCATTTCTGTCCTTTATCGGGCCCATCTTTGTATGAAATGTTCCCTTGGTATCTCTGATTTTCTTGAAGAGATCGCTAGTCTTTCCCATACTGTTGGTTTCCTCTATTTCTTTGCATTGATCGCTGAAGAAGGCTTTCTTATCTCTTCTTGCTATTCTTTGGAACTCTGCATTCAGATGTTTATATCTTTCCTTTTCTCCTTTGCTTTTCACTTCTCTTCTTTCACAGCTATTTGTAAGGCCTCCCCAGACAGCCATTTTGCTTTTTTTCATTTCTTTTCCATGGGGATGGTCTTGATCCCTGTCTCCTGTACAGTGTCATGAACCTCATTCCATAGTTCATCAGGGAGTCTATCTATCAGATCTAGGCCCTTAAATCTATTTTTCACTTTCACTGTATAATCATAAGGGATTTGATTTAGGTCATACCTGAATGGTCTAGTGGTTTTCCCTACTTTCTTCAATTTAAGTCTGAATTTGGCAATAAGGAGTTCATGGTCTGAGCCACAGTCAGCTCCTGGTCTTGTTTTTGCTGACTGTATAGAACTTCTCCATCTTTGGCTGCAAAGAATATAATCCATCTGATTTCGGTGTTGACCATCTGGTGATGTCCATGTATAGAGTCTTCTCTTGTGTTGTTGGAAGAGGGTGTTTGTTATGACCAGTGCATTTTCTTGGCAAAACTCTATGAGTCTTTGCCTTGCTTCATTCCACATTCCAAGGCCAAATTTGCCTGTTACTCCAGGTGTTTCTTGACTTCCTACTTTTGCATCCAGTCCCCTATAATGAAAAGGACATCTTTTTTGGGTGTTAGTTCTAAAAGGTCTTGTAGGTCTTCATAGAACCATTCAACTTCAGCTTCTTTAGACTTACTGGTTGGGGCATAGACTTGGATTACTGTGATATTGAATGGTTTGCCTTGGAAATGAACAGAGATCATTCTGTCGTTTTTGAGATTGCATCCCAGTACTGCATTTCGGACTCTTTTGTTGACCATGATGGCCACTCCATTTCTTCTGAGGGATTCCTGCCTGCAGTAGTAGATATAATGGTCATCTGAGTTAAATTCACCCATTCCAGTCCATTTGAGTTCGCTGATTCCTAGAATGTCAACATTCACTCTTGCCATCTCTTGTTTGACCACTTCCAATTTGCCTTGATTCATGGACCTGACATTCCAGGTTCCTATGCAATATTGCTCTTTACAGCATCGGATCTTGCTTCTATCACCAGTCACATCCACAATATGCTATGAGGAAACAAACAAATGGATGTGATGGAGCATAGCTCCAGTAGGGGGTGTGGTAACCATGAAAAATCTCTTTTTCTGAAGAAAATCACTGACTGATGGCCTCATTTGTTGCACCCAGAATCCATGGCCATGTTCATGCTGAAGTTGACCTTATCAAGGGCTGCTCACCACCAGTCACTCAGCATGTGGGAGGATGGAGTTCTAATGCTGGCTCATTGCTGTGGGATGAAGGGCTCTTCCAATGGTGACTGTGACTTGAGGACTGGACATCAGCCTTGCGGAAATGTCATTAGGACTGTAGCATAGTCTAAGATGCTTCTTACCCAAACCCTCTTCCTTTTCTCTCTATTCACAGGGGTCAAACTTACATCACAGTGATGCCCCCACCCCCAACTCCCTCACAGGCGTTGCCTCCCAATATATCTCTTACATGTCTAATATCACTTGGTGCCTGCTTCTCAGAGGACTTCAACTAATTCAGGGGAGGAACTGCTCATTTCAGTGTGTGTCAGGCAATGCTTGTTGGAAGAGAAGATGGTTGAGGTGACATCTAGAGGAAGAGCATTTTAGGAAAACAGAATGTCAAGTGCAAACGTTATAAGGCAGGGATGTGCTTGGCATGTTCAAGAAAGAGGGAAAAAGACAGCAAGCTGAAATGTGGAGGGTGAGGAAAGGAACATTAGGACAGAGGGTTCGAAAGGAAAGCAGGGATCAAATCATGTAGGATCTTACAGGTGATGTTAATAAAATTGGGTTTTATGTTAAGTATGATGCGAAGCTGCTGGAGCATTTTGAGCTGCTGAGTGAGAAGGTCTGAGAGAGAAAGTACTTTCTACAGCCATATTCTCTGCAAACATGTAGTCCTGTTGACGTAGAAGACAGCGGGTGCCTGTTTTCTGAGTTTTTCTCAGGTGGATCCTACATGTGCCTCTGCCTTCATCACCTCTTCTTCCCTTTCCTTCTTCAGTCTGGGAAGGGGATAGAAGAAGGTAAGTTTTGACCCTGACAACTGACAGAGTTGAGAAAAGCATACTGTACTGACTTAATCCAAAGATTTTATATCTTTGATATTTCTCTTCTTGAGATCAAATTAGGGAGTACAGTTTCAGATCAGTCAGTCTGATTACTATTAGAAAATCTTTAATCGTTATAAATTCTCTTTGGGTCTGAGGTTTTATTTAACAACCCCCCCCCCCCCCCATCTCTCTTCATGTTTGCCAAATTTGGGATTTTAGGTCTTTTCTTCTTCTCTTACAGAAACTATCTGCACAAAGCACTCTTTGATTCTCATTTCATTTGTCCAGACAGGACTTTGGGTTGTCTGTACCCCTTTTCCTGATACAAGTCTTTCTTTCATGTACACAGAGATTCTTTGCGATTTTTAACAAATGTAATTGAACATTGGTCACTTAATACTCTATTGACAGGATTTGCCAACTCTTAAGGACATGCTTACATGAACAATTATTGACTATGCCAAAGCCTTTGACTGTGTGGATCACAATAAACTGTGGAAAATACTGAAAGTGAAGGGAATACCAGACCACCTGACCTGTTCCCTTGAGAAACCTGTATGCAGGTCAGGAAGCAACAGTTAGAACTGGTCATGGAACAACAGACTGGTTCCAAATAGGAAAAGGAGTACATCCAGACTATATATTGTCACCCTGCTTATTTAACTTATATGCAGAGTACATCATGAGAAACGCTGGGCTGGAAGAAGCACAAGCTGAAATCAAGATTGCCAGGAGAAATATTAATAACCTCAGATATGCAGATGACACCACCCTTATGGCAGAAAGTGAAGAGGAACTAAAAAGCCTCTTGATGAAAGTGAAAGAGGAGAGTGGAAAAGTTGGCTTAAAACTCAACATTCAGAAAACTAAGATCATGGCATCTGGTCCCATCACTTCATGGGAAATAGATGGGGAAACAGTGGAAACACTGTCAGACTTTATTTTTGGGGGCTCCAAAATCACTGCAGATGGTGATTGCAGCCATGAAATTAAAAGACGCTTACTCCTTGGAAGGAAAGTTATGACCAACCTAGACAGCATATTGAAAAGCAGAGACATTACTTTGCCAACAAAGGTCCATCTAGTCAAGGCTATGGTTTTTCCTGTGGTCATGTATGGATGTGAACGTTGGACTGTGAAGAAAGCTGAGTGCCGAAGAATTGATGCTTTTGAACTGTGGTGTTGGAGAAGACTCTTGAGAGTCCCTTGGACTGCAAGGAGCTCCAACCAGTCCATTCTGAAGGAGATCAGCCCTGGGTGTTCTTTGAAAGGAATGATGCTAAAGCTGAAACTCCAGTACTTTGGCCACCTCATGCGAAAAGTTGACTCATTGGAAAAGACTCTGATGCTGGGAGGGATTGGGGGCAGGAGGAGAAGGGGACAACAGAGGATGAGATGGCTGGATGGCATCACTGACTCGATGGATGTGAGTCTGAGTGAACTCCGGGATGGACAGGGAAGCCTGGCGTGCTGTGATTCATGGGGTCACAAAGAGTCGGACACGACTGAGTGACTGAACTGAACTGAACTACATGAACAAACCTTTGTAATTACAGTAATGGCAGATGTCCAAAGGACACAAGTAGTATGCCCTGAGGGTGTGTGTCAGGTCTGGGGATTAAGCCCTTAATGAGTTTATATCTCAGAGACGTAATCATTTACTCTATCATGAATTATCTATTAAGTGGCTGTCATGGGCCAACCTCTGATCTAGATGATGAGATACAGTGGTGATGACCTGAATATCTCTACTCATGAGCCTTAGTATTTGGTAGAATGGAAAGAGTGTGGAATTAAGGAAGGGATAAGAAAGGCTGAGCAGGACATCTGCATTCAGAACTTCATCGCTGTAATGCTCTGGGCAAATTCCTCTTTTTTCATTCTAAGCTTCTCATCAGTTAAACAGGGATATTAAGAACTCCCCTACTGCCACTGGGGTGGTTGCAGGAGTCACATGAACTAATAAGTTATTACAACTGTGCAGCACATTAGATTGTTATTGGTTTTATTTTGATTTTAAATAAACCTTTTTGGAAGTTTTAGATTTATAGGAAAACTGAGAAGATTATCCAGAGGGATCCTGTATTCTTCTGCATACAGCTTCCCCTACAATTAACATCTTATATTAGTATGGTAAATTTGTTATATCAATGAATTGCTATAACTGATATTATTAACTGAAGTTTATAATTTATTTGTGGATCAGCGATAAAAAATCTGCCTGCCAGTGCAGGAGATGTGGTTTTGATCTCTGAGCCAGGGAGATCCCCTGGAGAAGAGAAATGGCAACCCATTCCAGTATTCTTGCCTGGGAAATTCATGGACAGAGGAGCCTGGTGGAACAATCTATAAGGTCCCAAGGAGTTGGACATGACTTTGCAACTAAACAGCAAGGACAATAATGTCCTTTGGATGCTCATCCATCCAGAATGTCACATTATGTATAGCTGTCGTCATTCGTTAAGCTCTTGGTTGTAAAGTTGTGAACATTTCTCAGACTATTTTTTTTATAACCTTGAGAATTCTGAGCAGTACTGGCCAGGTATATTATATGGTGTCCCTCTTTTGGAATTTGTCTGTTGCTTCTCTCAAGATTAGACTGCGATCATGGGTTTTTTAGAAGATCACAGCCATAAAATTACACTTTTATCACATCATTTTCAGGCTGCAGACTGTGAGTATGATTTATGACTGTTGATGTTGCCCTCAATGACCTGGCTGAGGTACTGTTTGTCAGATTTCTCCACTTTATAAAGTTGTTTATCCCCACCTCATCGGAAAGATGTCACTATACACACCCACACTTAAGGTATAGGGAGGTATCTTTCACCTCTTTCAGTATTTATATAAAGCATTTGAAATTTTTCTACATGGGAGATTTGTCTCTTTTCCCCATCTGTTTATCCAGTCACTTATTTGTATCAGTATGAACTCATGAATATTTACTTTCTCATTTCAGTTACTCTCCAATACTATTGTATTTCATTACTCAGGCTGTTTTAGCTTTGGTCGTTGGTTGACGGTTGTGTTCCTTTGGCATACCCAGTCACCATGGGTTTCTTCTCTTTCTTCTGTCCCTTCTTCCCTCCCTTCCTTCCATCCTCCTTGATGCTTCACATTCCTCTTACGTATTTCCCGCCTCAGTTATAGAGTTTGTCTTTTCTTCAGTGAACTCTGAATCCTTTTACTGGAGAATGACATTAGCAAACAAGATTGGTTCCAGTTTATCCATTCACTTATAAAGGACATTTTGGTGGCCTCCATAATCTCCTTTGGTGGAGATTATAAATGAAGCTACTGTAAACGTTCATGTGCAGGGTTTGTGTATGTATGTGTATGCATGTGTATGGGGGGGCAATTAAATGTTTGAGGCATTTCGAACTTCATTTTTTAATTTTTATTTTCAAAATATTTGTTATTGTTGTTATTCAGTGGCTGAATTGTGTCTGATTCTTTGTGACCCCGTGGACTGAGGCATGCCAGGCTGCTCCCCTGTCCTTGACCATCTCCCAGAGTTTGCTCAAATTCATGTCCATTGAGTCAGTGATGCTATCTAACCATCTGATCCTCTGTTGCCCCTTCTCCTTTTGCCTTCATTCTTTCCCAGCATCAGAGTCTTTTCTGAAGTGTTGGCTCTTCGCATCAGGTGGCCAAAGTAATGGAGCTTCAGGTTCAGCACCAGTCCTTCCAATGAATATTCAGGGTTGATTTCCTTTAGGATTGACTGGTTTGATCTCCTTACAGCCCAAGGGACTTTCAAGAGTCTTTACCACCACCCAATTGAGGGTACGATAAATGAAACAGCATCATACCTGTGTCATACATTGAAAAAGACTCAGAAAAATTGAGGTTCTTGCCTCAATTTGTACAGTTGGTGAAAGGCAGAGCTGAGACTTAAAGGTATAAACCCTTTCTAACCCCAAATCTCTGTTCCTTCATTCATAATTTACACATTTTATAGCTTTCAGTAAATTATTTGAGGAAATAATTAAAAACTCATATACCATCCAAACAGTTATTTTATTAAATCAGAGCTTATTGTTGTTCTTACTTATTGTCTTTGTCACTGCATCTATTCCCCCCCCCCCCACAAATCATAGACAATTAAAGAGTAATCTGCTGTAGTATAAATTAAAAAGAGAACTACAAACATTACCCCTATTTTTTGTTACTTCTCATTTTATTGCCTTACTTAGAGAATGCTGCCACGGCACCTTTTCTTCATGTTTTTGCCATTACCTTTTATTATCCTTTGCCATTGCTTTCAATAATTTTGGATGGTATATAGAATGTGTTTTAAACAGATAATTTAAATTAATCATATTTTTAAATTAAAAAGCATACTATGTAACAGTGATGCATTTACTGCATACTAGACACAGGGCTAAGCCATTCACTTTCTTCATTTATTCCTCACAACCATCAGAGATAGCTTCTATTATAATCCCCATTTTACAGATGAAGAAACTGAGGTTCAAGGGAATTAACTTGCCCAAGAACATGCAGTGGGTAAGAGATAGGAATAGGACTCGGGATCTGTTGAAGTATTCTGTTTGCCACATTTTATTAATGATTTCCAGAGATGCAGTACCTTCAAAAACAGAGTAGCTGTATCAGAGATAAGAGCCTGAAATTGAGTTATGGGAGCAAGAAAGCTATAGTGAGGGTGTGGCAATGCCACCAGACCTGGAGTGGCAAAACCAGACAAGGGTGTCCTGTAAACACAGTTACTGAACAAAAGAAGTTGAACCTAAGGAAAGAGGAAATAGTATGTCCCCCTGGTGACACCATCTAATAAGAACAGCGGCTGCTCTGGGGCACTGGCCCATTATGTTAAAGTGATAATGGTGCAATTAGTTCTTTCTTCATTTTCCCGTGTTAACCCAGGGGTAAAATGGCACACTGAACAAATATACTAAATTACATTAAAGTTCATGTTCAATTTGAAAATCTTAGCTGCTGGCTGCAGAGAGATTAGCAGACTCTAGCAACTTTTTCTTTTTTTTTTAACTCGTACTCCACCTCCACCCTAATGAAAAACCTCAGCCTTAGCACTGATTGTTTTTATCAGATGAAAGACAGGTTCCTGCAGGCAACCCTGAGTTGGCACTGTGAGGTTTCCAGAGAGAACTCTTGGCATGGGTTAGCAGACTGAATCTTATGTAATAACCAATAAATATTTCTTGGCAAGAATGTTGGCATAGTGTTGGGCATGAGGATGATGGCCATTTATACCAAAAAAAGTTTGCCTCTGGGATCCTGACCTAGTCAGCATCACTGGCATCATGAAGACAGTACTAGTGGGGAATTCAGAAGTGGGACCCCAGTGTCTTGCTACCCTATCTGTGCAGAAATCCAGCTGGGTTTCAGCTCAGTGATGATCATTGAACTCCAGAACTTGCCAAGTGTTTCTAACATGTGGCTCTGTTGATCGAGCCTAAGTGGAGAGACTGAGGTCATGGGCTTATTAAAGTCACATTTATCCATTTGACACATTTTTACTGATGACTTATACTAGGTGTCAGACACCGTACTCTTTTCTGGGTTCAGGAGGAAAAACATGAAACAGTTCTAAACTCAAGGAAATCACAGTGTGGGGTTGAGATAGAAAAGTATATACTGATGTGTGAAGTCGTAGAATGAATTAATGAAGGAGGGCCACATCAGCTTATTGAAGCATTGTTTTAATGTGGTCTTTTCCAGCTATAAGAGACCAAAAATATCTGTGTGTCTGTGGTGGGTGGGGGAGTACAACCTCTTCCCACATGGGTAGGAGCCTTTGAGCCTGCTGTTTTGTCTAGGATTTTTTAAAAAACTTTATTTTACGTTAAAGTTTAGCTGAGCAACAATGCTGTGATGGTTTCAGGTGCAAAGCAGAGCGACTCGGCTATACATACGTCTGGCATATAGCAACAGCACAATAAACCATCAGGATATTTTTATTGTTTGTAGTGCTTCTGTTGTTATCACACAGATGTGATGTGTGCGTGTTCTCAGTTGTGTTCGACTCTGACCCCATGGACTGTAGCCCGCCAGGCTCCTCTGTCCATGGACTTTTCATGGACTGTCCTGAACTGTTCATGGACTTTTCCAGAATACTGGAGTGGGTTGCCATTTCCTACTCCAGGGAGTCTCCCAACCCAGGGGTCGAACATGTTTCTTGTGTCTCTTGCCCATTCTCCCCAAAATGCCCCTCCCATCCAGGCTGCCACATAATGTTGAGCAGAGTTCCCTATGCTATACAGTAGGTCCTTTTTGGTTATCCATTTTGTATCTAACAGTGTGTACATATGGATCTCAATTGTCAAGGATTTGGTAAAAACAAAACACTTGTTCTTCAGGACTGCAAATGAAAGTTGCCAGACACAGAGTAAAACTGGCCTGTCCCAAAGAAAAGAGGTTTAGCTGCAGTCCATGGGGTTGCTAAGAGTCAGACACGACTGAGCGACTTCACTTTCACTTTTCACTTTAATGCATTGGAGAAGGAAATGGCACCCCACTCCAGTGTCCTTGCCTGGAGAATCCCAGGGATGGGGGAGCCTGGTGGGCTGCCGTTTATGGGGTCTCACAGAGTCGGACACGACTGAAGCGACTTAGCAGCAGCAGCAGCAGAATGAGTCAATAGGGCAATGAAACCATGTATGTCTAAACTGTACCATTGTATCTTTCCTCAAAGCACCCAGAGAGGAGATAGGCTCTCTGTTGAGGACGTACATTGGATGGGGATGGGAGGTGTTCAGTGAACATGACAAGATACACCTACATTAAACACTGGCCCATCTTCAGATAGATCAGATGGTCATGGACAGTAAGCAATGTAATGGCAGCCGTAAAGAACTGAAGACCAGATATCTCTTTTCTCTGTTTTGTTGATCGTATGTAAGTCCCTTCTCACTTACCACCACCTCAGTGAATAAATAATTCCACTGAGGTACTCAAATGTGACAATTTAAAAATATTTTTCCATCCTGACATTCGAGGATTTGAAGTAAAATTATTTTATTAAATCAAATGCAACTACAATTTAATGTAAATATTAAGTAAGAGTGTAAACATTTAAAAGAATATTTGATTTGGAATGACTTTAGATTTACTAAAAAGTTGCAAAGAGGGTACAAAGAGTGCCCATAATCCCTTACCTAAAGAACACGACAGTGTTGATGGTCTTAGACTTCTGGCCTCCAGAAGTGTGCGAAATAAATTACTGTTGTATATAAACCACCCAGTATGTGGTATTTGTTGTCACAGCCCTAATTGGCCAAGATACTACGCATATTTAGTTTATATTTTGTGTTATGATCCAGTATGCTGTTATTGATATTTCATGTTTTCCAGGTTTGGTCACTGAGAGTTCCATTAGTTTAGTTCTTATGTCCCTTCAAGGTGTCATTGTTTTATTTCTTGAGCATTTTAACTTCCGGATACTACCAAATGTGTCAGGCTTAGCTCTTAATCTCCTTGCCATGGCCCTACAATCAGTCATTTATTCAAGGAAGCTTGGTTTATTTTATTGGAGGACGGTATTTTGAAACCAAGATATGGGCCCTGGGAATAATGGTTGCTTCTAGAGTGACATTGCTTAGTAGAGCTCGGTGGTATATGTACATATACTAACCCATGCACTTATCTACAACTATTTCTCTATCCATCCAACTGTATGTGCATATTTAGCTACACATAAATGTATATTGATGTACAACAAGGTTATTCAGTCTTCTATTTATGCAGTAAGTTTTCTTTCCAGTAATGAGAATTCTGGCACTTACCATCCATTTATTTATTTTTTCAACCCCAGTATACATATAAAAAAGTTTCATGTGTCCCCATGATAAACAGCTTTGACAACTAGAATGCACTCTCTATGCATAATTTTTTTCTTTGCCCTTATAGTTTTCAGTCTAAATACACTTTCAGAGTGACTTAGGTCATCTCTATTTCTCCCTTCCTCTTATATTACAGTTATGTTATATATTTATAATATGTAGTTAGACTAACATTTTTAGTCTGTACTTTATCTTGGGACTCTCTTGACATTCTAGTTACTTATTTTTATTTTATAACTTACATACATCAATGTTTATTCTTTGTGATGTAAAATTCTATGAATTTTGATAAATGCATGGAGTATGGTGTCATATGTCCAACACTACAGTAGCATATAGAACAATTCCATAAAAGTTCCTCTGAAGACTCTAGTAATTTAATATATCATGCAACCTAATGTAAAAGAAACATATCAAATCTTCCTGAGACAGATACCATATGTTATCTCACTGTAGACCTATCCAATCCCTCCCTGTCTCAGTTATCCTTTGTACTCGCCCATTTCTGCCTCCACCATTTTTTAGCAGCCACTGATCTGTTTTCCTTTTTTATAGTCTTGTGTTTCCTGAAATGTCTTATAAGTTGAAATCATGCAGTATGCAATTTTTGGGGTTTGCCTTTTTTCACTTATCAAAATGCCTTTAATATTTATTTGTGCTGTTGAATATATCAATGAACAATTTAATGGAAGCCATAATGGATGGAAGACTTGAGACTTTTCCTCTTTTTTTATGATACCATGTATGTCTACCCTTAGAGACTTCCCAGCCTACCAATGCAGGAAACACAGGAGACTCAGATTTGATCCCTGGGTCAAGAAGATCCACTGGAGTAGGAAATGGCAACCCACTCCAGTATTCTCATCTAGGAAGTCTCATGGATAGAGGAGCCTAGCGGGCTACAGTCCATGGAGGTCACAAAGAGTTGGACATGATTGAACAACTGAGCATATATGCACATTCCTACCCAACATTTCAACATTTATGATTCTGGGGAGAGACTCAAAAATATGATTGGTGTTTAAGTTTTCACCATCCTGAAAAGTAGAAATTTTAAGCCACATCTAAAATCATCTTGATAAAAGATGAATGTAATAATTTGATATTTGATGTAACAGTATAAAATAAATTTATCAGATATTCCTGAGGCAGATAATATATTTGGTTCTCTCTACACCTATCTGATCCCCCCATCCTGATTCCTCTTTTTTGTCTGATTTACAGCACTAGAGGCTTGTATACCTCTGTCTATATCCAAATTCTTTATCTATGTCTATGTATGATCTATGCCTCCCTTGCAGCTAAGAGTGGCCAGTAAAACAGTTCTTGTCCTTTGGTTATTTACACGTCTTTCTTTGCTTTTCTCTCTGCCTGGATTATGGACCGGGAGATGTACATGTTAGTTCAAGGTTCAGTAGCCATGTTGAGATAATGGAAACAAAAAGGAGAGCAAGAAGATAGAGCCTGATTCCTTGACAGCATCGTTGTGCTCTGGTACAAGCCCTAGGCCCCCTGAGTCCATTCTTTCATGGGATAAATAATCTTCTATGCATTAAGCTACTGTTGTCTTGCTTTCTGTTGCTCAGAGCCAAACACTATAATACATACTTTGATAGTATATATGAGGTACTCTGGAATATTAAAAAAGTAACTAAAGATGTCTGGCAATTCAGTAAAATAATTATTTCTCTTTAGTAATTTTGAACCCTTATTAATTGAAAATTACTGTGCCAAACCCTCCTATAGATACAAAGATGCCTTAAGTGAATTTTCTCTCATGAAGAAGGTTATTATACAAAATAGTCAGTGTAGGGTATATCCAAAAGAGTTCTGGACTTGGAGTTGAGATTTGGGTTCAAAATATGCCTTTTAATTAGTCATGTAACACACTTTCTTTACTGATTTATTGCTATGGTTTATTAACTCATTGTCAATCACTTTGTGCTGAGCTCTTTATTATACTTGATCTTCACAACTATACGTAAGACTTGACATTATCTCCCATTTTCAGGACGCTGAGGCTCAGAGTAATAAAATGAACATTCAGAGTCACATGGTTAGTGAACAGCAGAGCTGGAATTCAAATCTCAGCCTGTCGAAACCCAAACTTTTCCACTCTTGATATCCTTATCTGTAAACTGGCTATGGTTATATCACTTCATCCTGCCTCAGACAGTTTTTTTCAAGACTAAAAAGAGAATGAAATTGGGGGCTGGAATTACTTTTTTTTCCTTTTTTCCTTCCATAAAATACTGTAGAATTATAAGGTGTCACAGTCAGACCTGGCACATGACATATACTAAAAAATGAATTTAATGTACGATAGAGATCAATGTAAGAGATCAATCAAGTGGCAAAAAAGGAGAGATTAATTCCAAAGTGATAGTAATTCAATTTTATCTTCAAAGATGGCTAAGACTGTGAGCATCTGTGAAGACTGTTAAGTGGGCATTGGGTCTTTCCATCATTTCCTCATCTCCTGCTATACCAGTCATCAGTGGCATGAGCCACTTCTCATCCTTATTTTCAATGCTCACTGTACAGAGCACAGGCCTTAGGCAAGGTGTGTGCCATGGTGTTTTAGTCGAATTATTCCGATTAGGGATGCTTTTCTTTGGCAAGATTTCTTAGCTTCTTAAGGACAAATTGCTAATAGTTTACCTGCTAACTTCTTTACTTAGAAACTTCTCAAGTACCTCTCCTAGAATCTCAAGGATCAAATTCCAGATCTCAGTTCAAATACTACAAGGACGTCAGAGACATTTTGTCAAGTGCTGTGTTAATTCAGGAACAAAATGTTAAGAAATGTTATCAACAAAATAGAAAATAAAGGTTAAGTTTCAACTCGTGCATTATATCTGTGTTGTGGCAGTTCTGGGACTTTTATGTCGAGGTCATCCAAATACACGAAGGAAATGGGGAAAATCCATAGCACTGAATGGTCCAATTCATTCATGCATCCATTTTGCAAACATTTATTGAGTTCCTACTATGTGTCAGGCACTATTACAGGCAGTAGGGATACAGCAGTAAAAAGAAAAACTCTGGTGGTTGGTACGTTATTACCGAGTAGCTGGCTACTTTTCTCTTCTTAGTCTTTTTCCCTCACCCCACCTTAAAAAGGCTCTTTGCAAATCATACTTAGTGCCCTTATAAATTAGCTTTATAGAGAGTAAGAATCGTGGTTCTTTTTATCTGGTTATTCTATTGTGCCTAGCACAGAGTATCGGTGTGTGTGGGGGCGGGTATCTATGTGTATGTGTGCGTGTGTTTGTGTGAGATACATGAGCAGTGGGGAAGTTGCATGGGGGTGAAACAAAAATAGGCTCTGGAATCAGAATGAAAAGAGTACTGGATCCAAACCTTTAGTTAATGAAGTTCACCTGATTATTACATAAGTTATCATGTAGTGTCTTGGATTGTTACTAAAGATAGTAATTAGACTTATAAGTCTGACTTACAACAGACTGGCTCCCTGGGCTGTTTACTATAGATAAGGGCATTGGTTTCCTGGGAAGGTTGCTGCATGTTATGCATCAGAGTTCTATTTTTATATATGGTCCTGCCTTGTCCAAGTGTATAATCAGTCTCTCATAACTTTTAAATTTCTTTAGATCTTCAGATCAGATCAGATCAGTCGCTCAGTCATGTCCAACTCTTTGCGACCCCATAAATTGCAGCATCCCAGGCTTCCCTGTCCATCACCAACTCCCAGAGTTCACTGAGACTCACATCCATCGAGTCAGTGATGCCATCCAGCCATCTCATCCTCTGTCATCCTCTTCTCCTCTTGCTCCCAATCCCTCCCAGCATCAGAGTCTTTTCCAATGAGTCAACTCTTCGCATGAGGTGGCCAAAGTACTGGAGTTTCAGCTTTAGCATCATTCCTTCCAAAGAAATCCCAGGGCTGATACATACTGATGTTGGTAGGGCTGTAGTCAAGATAAAATGAGTTACTCATGTAGAGCTCTTAGAATCTCACTAACAGAGTGAGGGCTGAGTAAGTAAGTGCTACTTTCGTCCTCTACAGCTTACTCCAGAGGCTGTGATCCCAGGCAGCTACACCAAAGGCTCAGAAACTCTCTAAGAGCACAGATAAGCACAGAGTTTATGGGAAGTGGCTTCCCACAGCGGGCTGGTCATGACATGTCTCAGTATTTTCAGTGGCACAGAGGGACATTACCAGGATATGAGAATCACTGTTAATAGAGATCAGGGATTTGAGTTGGAAAAATAAGAGTTCTGCTTAGTGTTAATTACTTACAGCTGTGTAACCTCAGGCACGTAGCAGCCAATCTTGCCCTCTTTTATAAAATGGGGATGACATTACCATCTCTTAGTGAAGGATAACTAAATAATACATATAGAGCACCCCACATAGTACCTGGAAGAGAGTAAGCACTGTGTAAAAGGTAACTTTTTTATTGTTATTATCATGGACTCAGCCAGAGGCCAAAGCCACTCTTTCCCTGGAAACAGAAAGCTCCCATAAAGTAGAAAGGTCTGTCCTCTTGGGTTATCATCATTCTAGACCCGTCTCTTTGGTGTTGGCAATGTATATATGCACTAGGCGTAGCCAAGGTGTTTATCATTTAACAGAATCTTTGTGACTGAAGCCCAGAACCATACATGTTTACCATTTCCAGGTGATTTTGTACACAGTAGGGCTTTGAAAACCATCCCTCCTGTTGGTCCCCTCTGTGCGCACATGTTTCTCTGAAGCAATCTTCCATCCTCCTCACACCTGCTGTAACTTATAGGAAACTCACAGCATGCTTCTCCCTTTACAGAGTAGAGAGGCTGCGAGATGTCCACCAAGAGGACAGGATCAGGTCTCTGACCGGGAGGTTGGCGTCTCTTCTCCTGGTTTACGGGTAAGTGTTGGTCAGTCCTGTTCTGGGCTTGCTGATGGATTTTGCAAAGATAGCCTCCCCACCTTTGGGCAGGTGGGCGAAGGAAAGACTGAATGTTTCTGGGAGCAGAATGAATTTTCAATGAGAAAACTTTGTAGCTGACAGAATTTTCGAAATGCTTTTATCTTTTAAAAATTATTTATTTATTTATGGCTGCATGGGGGTCTTGCTGTTTGCAGACTTTCTCTAGTTGCGGTGTGTGGGCTTCTCATGGCAGTGATTTCTTCTGTTGTGAAGCACAGGCTCTAGGGCACAGGATCAGTAGTTGTGCAAGGGCTTAGCTGCTCTGCAGCACGTGGAATCTTCCCAGACCTGGGATCAAATCCATGTCCCCTGCATTGGCAGGTGGATTCTCAACCACTTGACTACCAGAGAAGTCTTCAAAATGCTTATATCTGTGTGTCGTTCAGATTTGGAGAGCTAGTCAGGTCTAGAGCACAAGGCCACTACTACCAAGGAGGGCAGAGCTGACCACAGGCAGTGCCTCCCTTGGCCTTCACTGAGAGAGAGAGGCTTTCAGGGGTGTCTGAGTCTGACGTCCTTGGACTCATGTCAGCTTTGTTCCAGGGTCCCAGGCAGCACGGGTGAATCTAGACTCAGGGGAGCAGGTATCTAGAGCTTAGCATTAGCTTGGGCCTATTTCTATGGGTTTCTGGCATTTGAGGGTCTCCCTAGGGTTTGTTGGGTCTTCCACTCCAGTTTGAAAAGTCAAGAGCCTTGCAGGAGTTGGAGTGGTCTTGCCTTGTGCTGGCACGTGGTGAAGTTTTCATTGATGAGGGATGTCTGGTGTCAGTTTGGGGAGACTGGGAAGAGAAGGCAAGCATGAATGATCCAAGGGCTTTTATTTTGTATCTTTAATGGTACCCTCTTTCCCTAGAGGTATATGCCTGAAAGCTTGTTAGGTGAGTTTTGAAAACTAGCTATATCTCTAGGACATTCAGACAGAACCTGGTCTATTACTCCCGGGTTCCACTGGCAGGAGGACTCTGCACTCCACTGAAGCTTGGACTCGGGCTGAGACTTACAGTCCACAGGTCTGAAGGAAAGAATGCAACGAGTCAAAGTAAAGCAAAAGCGAGTTTAGAGAGATGCTACTCCATAGGCAGAATGCCCACTATCTCAGAGAGTGAGAGGTAGCCCTGGGGCTTGGGGTTGTTGGTTTTTTTATAGGCTGAGTAATTTCATACGCTGATGAATGGGAGGAATATTCCTGCTATTTTTTTTTTTTTTTAGTTCAAACGTATTTATTGAAGTTGAATAAATGAAATGGAAGATGACAGACCTTTTATTGGTAGTTCTTAAAAAAAAAGTTGAGTAAAGTGAGTTATCCTTTAGTTTTTAACTTAAAAAATTTAATTGGAGGATAATTGCTTTACAATATATTGGTTTCTGTGGTAAAACAACACAAGTCAGCCCTCTCATGTATGTATGTATGTGTGTGTGTGTGTGTATATATCCCCTCTCCCTCTTGAGCCTCCCCCCCTGCTTCTATCCCACCCCTCTAAGTCATCACAGAGCACCAGGCTGGGCTCCCTGTGTTACATGGCAGCTTCCACTAGCTAGCTATTTGATACTTGATAGTATATATATGTCAATGCTACTTTCTCAATTTGTCCCACCCTCCTCTTCCCTTGCTGTGCCCACAAGTCTGTTCTCTATGTCTGGGTCTCCATTCTTTTCCTACAATTTGGTTCATCAGTACTATTTTTCTAGATTCCATATATTTGTGTTAATATAAGATATTTTTCTCTGACTGACTTCTCTCTGTATTACAGGTTCTGGGTTCATCCAGTGCACTACGGCTGACTCAAATTCATTGCTTTTTATGGCTTAGTAATATTTCATTGTATATATGTACCACAACTTCTTTATCCATTCATCTCTCGAAGAATATCTAGGTTTTGTCCATGTCTTAGGTACTGAAAACAGTGCTACAGTGAACACTGGGGTACATGTGTCTTTTTGAATTATGGTTTTCTCAGGGTATATACCCAGCAGTGGGATTGCTGGGTCATATGGTAGTTTTATTCCTAGTTTTTTTTTTTTTTTTTTTTAAAGACAGAATCTCCATACTGTTCTCTATAGTGGCTGTATCGATTTACATTCCCACCAGTAGTATAAGAGGTACTTTTCTCCACATCCTACCCAGCATTCATTGTTTGTAAATTTTTTGATGATGGCCATTCTGATTGGTGTGAGGTGATACCTCATTGTAGTTTTGATTTGCATTTCTCTAACAGTGAGTGATGTTGAGCTTCTTTGCATGTTTTTTGGCCATCCGTATGTCTTCTTTGAAGAAATGGCTGTATTCGTGCTGTTTGGGGGAAGGTAGAGATTCTCAGGAACTGGGCCACTGCGTATTTTTTGGCCTTTTTTGGTTCTGCTCTGAAAATGTCATGGTGTTAAGGGACAGTGATTTTTTAGTATTATAATGAAGGCATAATGAGCTAAAGGTCAGTGACCACACTGTCCTCATTGATTTCAACTGGTTGCGGCCAGTTTTTATTGCATTCTAAGTGCTGTTCCCTTTCTGCATTTATCTAGCAGCTGTGCCCTGCACCTTTCCCTCCTGTCTTAGAGGGTGAGAATCACCTGGCCTGGGATTTCTGAGGGAAAAAGTACCATGTGTTCAGATTCAAAGGAGAGAGGCTCATCCAGCTTCATGGTGTGAAGGGAGTCAGGTTCTTGCCGTCTCTGTGGGAAATTATTTTCATTTTTTGAACCAATAAACAATTGAAGCCAATAGGTTTCTCTTCTGTGTTGGCAAAAGACCCGGCCATCTGTGTGGCATAGCCAGAGGGCATGGGGGACCAAAGCTTCAGAAAATGTTTGAGGGAGACCTGGGGAGAGAAAAACAGAGATGGGGACCTGGGACAGGGGCCAGCAGTTGTGAAAAGACAAAGAGGCTGAAGTGGCTGAAAATGAAACAGGCGAGGAAGAGTTAAACAGTGTCTGAGAAGGAAGGATGTGACAAGGTGGGGTATCCTGAGGCTGGATGCTGAGGAGGTAATAATTCATCCACCCACACAGAGGATGATTGAGAAAATGATATCATGAGCTGATAAAAGTGGAAAGACTGACCTGAATGAAGAAGGAAATATGAATTGGAAATAGTCTCACAAATCTATGTGTTCCTATGAATATCTGAAAGTTGGAGAGAAATTGTTGTATCTTTGTTCCAAGGAGGACCACACTATGACCAACAAATGGGCATAACTGATGCAAATTCACGTTACTCGTGTTCACTCTCCTGTTTCTATTCTTGGGAGGAAAAGGGAAAAAGAAATAGACTTCCTCCCACTCTTTGGTTATAGGAGAGAGGAGAAGAGGTCTTGCTCTTTCTCAACTGTGTTTGAGAGGGAGAGTGAAGTTAATGAATAAATGCAAAGATGAAGTTGTTGTCAGTTTCACTACCTTCAAACCACCACCCCAGGTGTAGGCATGTTGGCTATTCAGCAGAAGTTGTTTGCAGAAGTGGGATTAGAAGGGCAGGTGGGTGGTTGCAGTGCTCTGGGGGAAACTTTAGAGGCCGGGTTACCAGATATTGACCAGACTCTCTTCAGAAGTTTTTGTTGTTTGTTTGTTCCCCCCTTGTGGGAATCATACCTTTATTAGCAAATATACCTCTTCAAGAAAACTTCCACAGAGTCTCCTCACCCTAGTTTGATGAGGCAATTTACAATACCTCTTGTCCCTGGCTTGTGGCAGAGCCAAGCAGAAGGCGTCTACATTTTTATTCTTGTTTATGGTACTGTTTGACGTGTACGTTATGTACATATATCTTTAGATATAAATACTGGTTTGTTTTTTTTTTTTTGTATGTGTGTGTGTGAATGTGTTGTGTTAATAGGAGCAAAAAGATAAATCCTCTTAAGAACCTTGATGCAGGTTTGGGGGAGATAATGGTGGAACGGTCCTCAAGCCTTGGAAAGATTTATTGAACTGAATTCTCATTAAGTGACCAAGTCAAAGACATGTGAAAGAGCTTCTCCTTGTTAATAACTGCTAAGTTAAGCCAGGGAACATTGAACTGATAGGCAGGTCATTCCTTAGTCAGGTGCATTCCTTTTCCTTCCTTAAGGAAAAGAGGAAATTGCATAATAAGACTGAAAGGTCATTTATAAAGATTGGATGCAAACTCAGTGAAGCTTTCTTTGCAACTGAATTTCTTTTTCACGTATGTTAGATACAGCAAATAAGTAATATAGCTTGAGGTTTCACAAATGAAGATGAGAGCAAAGGTCATGATCTTTTCTGTTCTTATGATGTGCCAGGAACAAGCAGTTTGTCTCTCAGAAATTGTGCCCAGGAATAACAGGAAGGCTAGAGACAGTATACTGTATTAAAGAATTCAGACTCTGAAGTTAAAATTAGCCTGGTTCTATTTAGCCTGGGGAATTAACTTAAGGGTTAAGCTGAGATTGAATCAAGTTGAAAGATCGGAGTCAACTTTTCTTTGAATTTTTGCTCTTTCAAGTTTGCTTTAAATAGCAATTCCTGTCATGCTTTAAATACCCACATGGGGATCTGTGGATTAAATGCTTTAAAACAACATACATACTTTTTCATCAGAACTCTTACAGAAAGCCCCAACTAGATAACTTGTTATTTTCTCTGTATCTGTGCATGAAGAAGTACAACATGCAGACAGGCTGCAGGTTCAGTGATTTCTAATGAGAGAAAGGTTCACATTTCAGCTTCAGGATCTACAAGGAGCAAACCAGCCTGGAAAGGGCATGGCTTAGAAAATGATCTTTATTAAGTGATGGCAAAGCATGAAGTTATTGATCTCATTTTGGAATTGCTGTCTTCTAGGCAGGGAGCAAGTTATCATCACCTTTTTTTTTTTTTTTTAATTAGAGTATAACTGCTGTACAATGTTGTGTTTGTCTCTTCTGTACAAAGAGGTAAATCAGCTCTAGGTATAAATTCCCTCCCTTTTGAACCTCCCTCCCACCTTCCCCCATTCCATCCCCTCCCACCCTTCTCAGTTCAGTCCAGTCGCTCAGTCGTGTCCGACTCTTTGTGACCCCATGGACTGCAGCACACCAGGCCTCCCTGTCTATCACTAACTCCTGGAGTTTACTCAAACTTATGTCCATTGACTCAGTGATGCCATCCAACCATCTCATCTTCTGTCGTCCCCTTCTCCTCCTGCCTTCAATTTTCCCAGCATCAGGGTCTTTTCCAATGAATCAGCTCTTCGCATCAGGTCGCCAAAGTATTGGAGTTTCAGCTTCAACATCAGTCCTTCCAATGAACATTCAGGACTGATTTCCTTTAGAATGGACTGGTTGGTTCTCCTTGCAGTCCAAGGGACTCTCAAGAGTCTTCTCCAACATGACAGTTCAGAAGTACCAATTCTTTGGCACTCAGCTTTCTTTATAGTCCAACTCTCACATCCATACATGACTACTGGAAAAACCATAGCTTTGACTAGATGGACCTTTGCTGCAAAGTAATGTCTCTGCTTTTTAATATGCTATCTACCTTCTAGGTCATCACAAAGCACCAAGCTGAGCTCCTTGTTTTATATAGTAGCTTCCAACTAGCTATCTATTTTACATACTATCAACATTTAAGGCTGCTTTCATTTGGGTGAAATCTTACCATTCTGAAGATTTTATGACATATTTATAAATCATAAAATGGTGGAGATAGTAAGGAAAGAAACAGCATAGAAGTTAGAATTTCTGGATTTGGATTCCAGACTTGCTGTTTCTTTGCTGTTGTTCATGAGAAAATACTTTACTTTTAGTTCATTCTGTCGAGTCTAGGCTTTATGTTTCTGTCTTTGTTTTTACCCTGTCAGTTCAGTTCAGTCAGATCAGTCGCTCGGTCATGTCCGACTCTTTGCGACCCCATGAATCGCAGCACGTCAGGCCTCCCTGTCTATCACCAACTCCTGGAGTTCACTCAAACTCACGTCCATCGAGTCAGTGATGCCATCCAGTCATCTCATCCTCTGTTGTCCCTTTCTCCTCCTGCCCCCAATCCCTCCCAGCATCAGAGTCTTTTCCAATGAGTCAACTGTTTGCATGATGTGGCCAAAGTACTGGAGTTTCAGCTTTAGCATCATTCCTTCCAAAGAAATCCCAGGGCTGATCTCCTTCAGAATGGACTGGTTGGATCTCCTTGCAGTCCAAGGGACTCTCAAGAGTCTTCTCCAACACCACAGTTCAAAAGCATCAATTCTTCGGCACTCAGCCTTCTTCACAGTCCAACTCTCACATCCATACATGACCACTGGAAAAACCATAGCCTTGACTAGACGGACCTGTGTTGGCCAAGTAATGTCTCTGTTTTTGAATACGCTATCTAGGTTGGTCATAACTTTCCTTCCAAGGAGTAAGCGTCTTTTAATTTCATGGCTACAGTCACCATCTGCAGTGATTTTGGAGCTCAAAAAAATAAAGTCTGACACTGTTTCCACTGTTTCCCCATCTATTTCCCATGAAGTGATGGGACCAGATGTAATTATCACTAAAACATACCATGTCTCAAATGAGCATACCTTCTAGTTCAGCCTTTCTCTGCTGCCCTAAAATTCTTTGTCATCCATCATTTTGGTACTCAAAGTATATTCTGAGAACCACTACCACTGACCTGAGATGTTTATTAACATAACTATTTATGGAGCCTACCTCTCTCCTCTAGAAAATAATTTCATGAGGCAGTAAAGGGTGTGTAAGCAGCCATAGGGTTTGCATTTTTAATGAACCAATTATATCAGACTCTCAGAGGTAGAACCAGAGGCATCAATATGCTTCTTAAAAGATTTTGCCTGGTGATTCCATGGTATAACCCAGATTAAAACCCATTGCCCAGAAATTAGCAAAATAGGTTCTCAGTGTATGTTTGTTAAATGACTGTCCTCTGGGGTTCTCCAAAAATGTCAAGAATGTATGATGTTAGTGTTTAAAGCATAATCTCGCATTCTCTAAACCCCCTTGTGTTTGACTGAAGAAGGGAATGACATCGTTTTCTGTGATTGAAGGATACTGTATAACCTCTAAAAGGAGGATAGAGAGAGAGTGAAAGAGCTAGAGATTTGAAGGTAGGAAAAGGAAGGGTGGCTTTGAGGGTAAGTGTCACATCTCTGTCAATGTGATCAGCACAGCCGAGATCTGTGTGGAGGGCATATAGAGAGCAGAGATTCCAGAGCTCCTGGGGGATTTTTCACCTCCTGTTAGGAATTACCAGACCCCTTGATTCAAGGCTGTGACATTGCCTCCAGCAACTTGCTAATGCAAAAGGACTATTTGACTAAGAAACTTGACAGTTTTGCCCTCAGGAACTTGAGTTACCAGTTTGTTTTCCAAAAAATTTCCTCATGTTACTTAGCCTCTTAAGGACATGTGTTTTCTTGGCAATGACATTCACCATTTTGCATGAGATGGGTCCGAAATAAATTATATGTGATAATGTACAACCTGAATTCTAACTTACTAAGTCCTTACATTAAAATCTACGTGATATATATATATATTTTAAGAAAAATGCTCCTAATCTTCCTTTCTTGCTTCTTATATACCCCATACCAATAAAATGTCTCTTTCATAGAATTTAAACTCTATGAGAATATACAAAAAGAAATGTTGGTATTAATATAATCACTGTGCTAAGAGTTTATACCATGCATGAAATAGAGGGCATCTGTGATTTTAAAAATGAAACAAAATAAAACCAATGCCCAAAACCTTTGAAAAATGATTTCCCTCCCTCATCTCTGTCCCTCTCCTTATGGACTTCTCTAGCAGTGTACATGTCTATGCTTGGGAATCATGGCCTTGGCAAGTTGGAATTAATATTAATGAGTATGCTGTGTCCGTCAGTCCTGCTAGGACAGACAACTGTACTGATAGTCATGGTGGTAGGCAGAATAATGGCTCCCCCCAAATGTCAATATCTTAATTTCCAGTACCTGCGACTATTTCTTTCCAAGGCAAAAAGGATTGTGCTGATGTGATTAAATTAAGGATCTCGAGACAGGAAGATTATTCTGGATTATCCAGATGAGTCTAATGTAATCACATGAGTTGTTTTTTTTTTAATTTGTATATTTTGAATTGGAGGATAATTGTTTTAAAGTGTTGTGTTGGTTTCTGCTGCACATCAACATGAATCAGCCATAGGTTTACATAGGTCCCCTCCCTCCTGAACCTCCCTCACTCCTCCCATCCCATCCCACCCATCTAGGCTGTCACAGGGCACTGGGCTGAGCTCCCGCATCATACAGCAAGTTACCGCTGGCTATCTACTTTACATATGGTAATGCATATGTTTCAGTGCTACCCTCTCAATTCATCCCACCCTCTCCTTCCCCTGCTGTGTCCACAAATCTATTCTTTATGTCTATATCTCTACTGCTGCCTTGAAAATAGGTACTATTTTTCTAGATTCTATATATATATATATATATATATATATATATATATACACATTAATATATGATATTTGTTTTTCTCTTTGTTACTTACTTCACTCTGTATAACAGGCGCTAAGTTCATCCACCTCACTCAGTTCAGTTCAGTTCAGTCGCTCAGTCGTGTCTGACTTTTTGCGACCCCATGAATCGCAGCGCGCCAGGCCTCCCTGTCCATCACCAGCTCCTGGAGTTTACCCAGACTCACGTCCATCGAGTCAGTGATGCCGTCCAGCCATCTCATCCTCTGTCGTCCCCTTCTCCTCCTGCCCCCAATCCCTCCCAGCATCAGAGTTTTTTCCAACGAGTCAACTCTTTGCATCCACCTCACTAGAACTGACTTAAATCCATTTTAATGGCTGCATAATATTCCGTTGCATATATGTACCACAACTTCTTTATCCATTCTTCTGTCAGTGGACATCTAGGTTGCTTCCATGTCCTGGTTATTGTAAATAGTGCTGCAATGAATATTGGGGTACATGTATCTTTTAGAATTGTAGTTTTCTCAGGGTATATTCTCAGTAGTGGGATTGGTGAGTCATGTGGTAGTTTTATTCATAGTTTTTAAAGGAAATTTCATAGTGTTCTCCTTGGTGGCTGTATCAACTTACATTCCCATCAATTGTGCAAGAGAGTTCCCTTTTCTCCACATCCTCTCCAGTATTTATTGTTTGCAGATTTTTTGATAATGGCCATTCTGACCCATGTAATCACATGAGCTTTTAAAAGTGTAAAACTTTTCTTGGCTGTGTTCAGAGGTAGATAAGACTATGGAAGAGAGAAGCAGAGAGATAGCATCATGAACAGAACTCAACCCAATATTAGCAACTTTAAATGAAGATAGAGGAAGAGGCCACAAGCCAAGCGATGCAGGCAGCCTCTAGAGGCTGCAAAAAGCAAGAAGACATTCTCCCTTAGAGCCTCCAGAAAGAAACACAGCCTTGTGATACCCATGTCAGAATTTTGACCTCAAGTACTGTAAGATAATAGCCATGTGTTGTTTTTAAGCTACTAAGGTGGTTGTAATTTGATACAGCAGCTATGGAAATGAATATACTCACTGTCCTGGACTGAGGGTTGGAGTCCTAGACTCAAGTTCTTGATCATGGAAGAGACTGTACTCCATGAGCTTTGACAGTCTGTGAGCTACCTTTTCCTCATTTGATAAATAAAGGAGTTGGTTCCAATGAGTTGATTTCAAACGTTTTTACTCACATAACTTTTCTTCAAAAGAACTGTGACATAGAAGATGGGCCTCTCTATTGAAGCAGGGCGGCCTGCAGCCTAGTGGGCAGGAGCCCACTGTCCTCAGTACAGGAGAGTGACACTGTATTGTCAGTGTCACTGGCAATGACAATCCCGTCTCTGCTATAATTCATTTCTGCTATAATAAATGACCACAACCATAGTGACTTAAAAACAACACGGGTTATTATCTTACAGTACTGGAAGTCAGAAGTATCACAAAGCTGTGTTCCTTCCTGAAGGCCGTGTTCCTTCTGAAGGGCAGGCTGCCAGGAGAGTTCATTCAGGTGAGCAGCTCCTACGGAGGGACAGCCATGGGGCTTAGAGATCCACCTGGCTGGATTTCTTGAATAATATACATGGAGAAATTATTATTTTTAAATTTTTATTGGAATGGAGGCACACTTATTTTTTTTTTCCATATTGTATATTTTATGGCTAATGTTGTTGGTCTTCTTAGAGAAATCACTGCTTTTGTCAAGGGCATAAGGGTACTATTATTTGCTTTCTTGTAGAAGTTTTGTAGAAATGGCCATCCTGCATGGCTTCTGAGATCTTAGTTCCCTGACCAGGGATCAAACCTGCACCCCCTGCATTAGATGTGCAGAGTCTTTTAACACTGGACCACCAGGGAAGTCCTGGGGAAAATATTTTTATTGAAATATCGATGATGTAAAATATGTTATAGGTGTATATTATAGTGATTCACAGTTTTAATGGTTATGCTCCATTTATAGTTATTATAAAATATTGGCTATCTGTGCTGTACAACATACCCTTATAGCTTATTTGATACATGATAGTTTGTACCTCTTAATCCTACACAGGAAAATTTTTAAGGGAAATATATCTGGTAATACTGATTATCAGAACAAGCACCTTGAAAATTGTTCTGTCAGAAAATTGAAAATAGCACATTTCTGTTTTGAATGAGGTGTTTATCTCCCCGAGAGCGTACATTCTATATTTCTTTAGCAAGCTAGAATAAAATCAGAGTGGAAAACTTGTCTGAAGCTATATTAACATAGAACAGAATTTTACTAATAACAGAATTTTACTAAGTCAATTTTGTAAAATGTTCAGTGAAACAACTCTTCAGTTGTTTTAAATGATGCCAAAATAGTTTATTTGATCATACTATTAATTTTCAAATAGATGTGTTTGAACTTAGGAGCTAGCTTCTGATTCACATGTGATTTGTTGTTAGCAACCTTAGTTCTTTGGTAAGCCTTAGAATTCTTGTGCTGGTATATATTTTTTTGAAGTATAATTGATTTACACTATTAGGTTAATTTCAAGTGTACAGCAAAGTAATTCAGCTACATCCTTATATTTTCAATTATGGTTTATCACAGGATATTGAATATAGATTGCTGTTCTATATAGTAGCACCTTGTTGTTTATAGATCCTGTGTATACTAGCTTGCATCAGCTAGTCCCCAAATCTCAACCCATCCCTTCCCCAAACCCTTCTCCCCTTTGGCAACTGCCAGTCTGTTCTCTGTGTGCATGATTCTGTTTCATAGATAGGTTCATTTGTGTCATATTTTAGATTCCACATATAAGTCATATTATATGATATTTGTCTTTTTCTGTCTGACTTACTTTCCTTAATATAATAATCTCTAGGTCTATCCACTTTCATGCATTGGAGAAAGAAATGGCAACCCACTCCAGTATTCTTGCCTGGAGAATCCCAGGGATGGGGGAGCCTGGTGGGCTGCCGACTATGGGGTTGCACGAGTGAAGTGACTTAGCAGCAGCAGCAGCAGGTCTATCCATGTTGCTACAAATGGCATTATTTCATTTTTTTTAATGGCTGAGTACTATTCCATTGTATGTATGTACCATATCTCCCTTATCCATTCCTCTGTTGATCAACATTTAGGCTGTTTCCATGTCTTGGTTATTGTACATGTTGCTGCAGTGAACATAAGTGTATGTATATCTTTTCAAATTATGGTTTTATCTGGGTATATGCCCAGGAGTGGGACTGCTAGATCAATATAGAAGCTCTATTTTTAGTTTTTTGAGGAACCTCCATACTATTTTCCATAGAGGTTACACAAGATTATATTCCCACTAACAGTATAAAAGAATTCCCTTTTCTCCACACCCTCCTGAGCATTTGTTATTTGTGGACTTTCTAATGATGGCCATTCTGACTGTTGAGAGGTAATACCTCAGTGTGTGGTTTTTTTTTTTTTGAGATGCTAAAGTTTTTTATAACAAAGTAATATCATTAAGATGGTGACTGCAGCCATGAAAGTAAAAGACGCTTGCTCCTTTGAAGAAAAGTTATGACTAACCTAGACAGCATATTAAAAAGCAGAGACATTACTTTGCCAACCAAGTTCCGTCTAGTCAAAGCTATGGTTTTTCCAGTAGTCATGTATGGATGTGAGAATTGGATTATAAAGAGAGCTGAGCACCAAAGAACTGATGCTTTTGAACTGTGGTATTGGAGAAGACTCTTGAGAGGCCCTTGGACTACAAGGAGATCCAACCAGTCAATCCTAAAGGAAATCAGTCCTCAATATTCATTAGAAGGACTGATATTGAAGCTGAAACTCCAATACTTTGGCCATCTGATGAGAAGAACTGACTCATTTGAAAAGATGCTGATGCTGGGAAAGATTGAAGGCAGGAGGAGAAGGGGACAACAGAGGATGAGATGGTTGGATGGCATCATCGACTCAATGGACATGAGTTTGAGTAAACTCTGGGTGTTGGTGATGGACAGGGAGGCCTGGCATACTTCAGTCCATGGGGTTGCAAAGAGTCGGACATGACTGAGTGACTGAACCGAATTGAATATGCAATTATGGTAAAACATCAAAAGCTATAGGAAGAAATAAGACAAAAATTACCAGCCCTATTTTTGTTTGTTCTTCAGTTGCTCAGTCATGTCCGACTCTTTGCAACCCCATGGACTGCAGCACACCAGGCTTCCCTGTCCTCCCCCATCTCCTGGAACTTGCTCAAACTCAAGTCCATTGAGTCGGTGATGCCATCCTACCATCTCATCTTCTGTCATCCCTTTCTCCTCCTGCCTTCAATCTTTCCTGTATTTGGGTTTTTTTCTAATGAGTTGGCTCTTCACATCAGGTGACCAAAATATTGGAGCTTCAGCTTCAGCATCAGTCCTTCCAATGAATATTCAGAGTTGATTTCCTTTAGGATTGACTAGTTTGATCTCCTTGCAGTCCAAGAGACTCAAGAATCTTCACCAACACCACAGTTGGAACATGTCAATTCTTCAGCACTCAGCTTTCTTTATGCTCCAACTCTCACATCCATACATGACTATTGGAAAAACTGTAGCTTTGACTACATGGATCTTTATCGGCAAAGTAATGTCTCTTCTTTTTAATATACTGTCTAGGTTTGTCATAGCTTTTCTTCCAAGGAGCAGGTGTCTGTTAATTTCATGGCTGCAGTCACCATCTGAAGTGATTTTGGAGCCCCAAAACATAAAGTCTCTCTATGTTTCCATTGTTTCCCCATCTACTTGCCATGAAGTTATAGGAGCAGATGCCATGATATTTTTTGTTTGAATGTTGATATTTGTCAGCTTTTTCACTCTCCTCTTTCACCTTCATTACGAGGCTGTTTAGTTCCTTTTCACTTTCTGCCATAAGGGTGGTGTCATCTGCATATCTGAGGTTATTGATATTTCTCCCAGCAATCTTGATTCCAGATTGTGCTTCATCCAGTCCAGCATTTCTCATGATGTATTCTGCATATAAGTTAAATAAGTAGGGTAACAATATACAGCCTTGATGTACTCCTTTCCCAATTTGGAACCAGTCTGTTGTTCCATATCCAGTTCTAACTGGTGCTTGTTGACCTGCATTAACTGGTGCTTGTTGACCTGCATACAGGTTTTTAAGGAGGCATTTTAGTCCTCCTCAAAACCCAAAATTCATTTCTTGGATAACAACTTAATAGATTCATGTATGTCTATAAATTTTCATTTCAAACACAAGGTATCAGTTTATATTCATAATCTGTCAGTAAGTAAACTGAGTTGTCTTTTTCAGTGACAGAGGTAGACTGCCAGAATCATTTTGAAGTCTTTTTCTAGAAAGAGGAGAAGACCCTCACAGCTCACAAATAAAATATTTGGCCAGCTATCTTCAAAAGGCAAAAAATGGGTACAGAAGGAGAGCATTTTACACTTTTTATAAAAATATTCAATTTCTTATCATATTGATCTTTGATCTTTAATACTAAGTTGTCTTGAAGAATTATCTATGTGTAAATAAGGTAATTATCTTGTCTTCATCTAATCTTATATTCCTTTAACTTCTGTTTTGTTTGCTTCCATGCCTCAGAGTCACAAAATCACTTCCTTTTCCAGAGGAAATCATCACCACAAAACACATAACCACTTACAGGAAATCCATGTTGCCGCAATCATTGAATAACAGGACATCTTCTTCAGACACTATAGGCCAGCAGATGCCCTGAAGGGCTTTCAGAGTCATCCACACCCTGGCGGAGCTGGTACTAGATGGTTGTTTGATAGTTTATGAGTGATAGAATATATGAGCTAGAGGTTTTGTTTTGTACTATATTGTTTTTATGGTACAACTGGTTGTTTTGTATCATATGTTACAAATCAAACCCAGTCCCTACTGTCAAGGAGTGTGGAGCTTAGCAATTTTTATGACTTTGATCTGCTTATAAATGGAAGAGATGGACTGCCTTGTATATAAATTCACATAGATTTGGAAAGAAAACTTGATGTCCTGGTAGCTTTTTTAAATTGGAGAGTAATTGCTTTACACAGTTGTGTTGGTTTCTGCCATATAATGTCATGAATCAGATGTAAGTATACATACATACATATGTGTATATACATATATATGTATATATCCTCAGTGTAGTTTTGATTTGCATTTCTCTAATAATTGTGCTGCTTGTTTATTTATTTATTGTTTTGATGGATATCTTCAATACAGATGGAAATGTTACCTTGCAACTCAAAATGAGAATTTGAGAAACTGAGGCTAGGGGGCAATTTGATATTCAGACACAGTATGATTCTCCTAGGAGAAGAGGGGGTGCTATTCTAGACAGCAGTGCTACGGATGAGCTAGTAACATGAAGCAGAGGTTTGGAAGAGCAGTGGAATGCTGGTGACACAGCAGTGACCCTGACATGGCCTGTATGTAGGTATATGAGGAAAAGAAAGTGTTAGTCGCTCAGTCATATCCAACTCTTTGTGACCCCATGGACTGTAGCCTACAGGCTCCTCTGTCCACGAGATTCTCCAGGCAAGAATTCTAGAGTAGCCATTCCCTTCTCCAAGGGATCTTCTTGATCCAGGGATCAAACCCAGGTCTCCTGCATTGCAGGCAGATTCTTTACCATCTGAGCCATCAGGGAAGCCCTATACATAGGTGTATGTATACACACATTTACATGTATATGCATACATACATATGAGAGAGTCAATTCCTAGTTAGGTTGATAAGAAGTCCAGGGTTCCTGATGAGAAGAAAAGGGTCCGGAGCCCTCAAGAAGGAGAAAGCTGTCTGGGGCTCTCAAGGAGAAAAGGACAAATGTTCTTTTCTACATTGCTTTGTCTTAGTTAATATAACAATGTATCCTGCTTGAGGACATGTTTCTCCTTAAGAAGAACCTTCTGACCAATCCTGTCATCTTAAAGTGTATATTATGGGAGTGGGTCTGGTAAGATCTTTCTATTGTTCAGTCTAATCTTGTTAATTTAAGATGTACGTTGTGGGAGTGGGTCTGAAAAAAGTATATAAGGCCTTGATAACACTAGCAAGGGGGGGGGCATTCTCCATCCCCTTTCTGCTGTATATGTCAAAAGCTTTCTTTGTCCCTATTCTTACTTTAATAAAAATTCTGCTTCACAAAAGCTCTTGAGTGATCAAGGCTTGTCCCTGGTCCCGAAGCTAAATATTCTTCTTCGGAGATGACAAATCCGGCATCGTTCACCATAAGCTATCACATGTACCTGCATATATATATATATTTATAATACAAAGGCATCCTGAGTATTAAAAATGACATTTCAGTCTATAAGAAAGAAAGTCTAAGTAATTGATAATCTCACCTCCTAGAGACACAACACTTCTGTGTGTCTTCTGGTCTTTTTTTGTGGCACCCAAATTCCTCACATAATCATCCTCATTCACTAAAAGACATTTTGATATCATCACCAAGATTGTCATTTTCTAATTAGACAACCCTGAGTAGAGTTTGATTTCTTCCATGTTACAGGAACCTAGTTACTTAACCTTTCTAAGATTTCCTCAACTGTATGAGGAATACAACTACTATGCAAATAATACTAGGAATGTTGTCCCAAGGAAGAGCAATATTATGATTCTCAGTCTTGACTGTGCATAAGAATCACCCAAAATCCTTGAAAGATTCTGATCACCCCACTTCCTCAGAGTACTGACTTCATTGTATTGCCCTGGCTTGTCCTGTTTTTTCTAAACTGTTCTCTAGATGACTGTGATGCAGCCAGGGCTGGAAAGCACTGCAATAATGTGTGCAAAGCTCTCAATACTTAGAACTCAGAAAGGCATGAGCACCATTATTATACTGTGTTTTTGGGGAAAAAAAAATGAATTAATAAAACACGCTCTCATTGTATTTCTATTTTTCTGTATGATGTGCAGTTTTTATTGCCAAGTATGTGTCACTGTCTTCATCAAGTTCCGTGGCTGCTTAGTATTCAGTAGTATCGTGACAGTCCAGTTTACTTGATTAGCTGTACATTAGAAATTTAAGTCATTCTAAGTATTCGACTATTCTAAAGAGTATTGCAAAGAGTCTTGTGCTTATAAATCTTCATAGCTGTTCAACTATTTCCTTAGGAACTGCTGGCTCAGAGGGTACATCCATTTTTGAGGCTTCTGAACATTGCCAAATTGCCCTGTTTAATGGGATGATCGATATCATTTAGGATACATTACAGCTACAAATAAGAAAAAGCTTAGTTCATATTGACTTAAACAATAAAGGAGATTTATTGGCTCAAATAACTGGTAAATCTAGAGATTAAGTGCATTTCAGTGCTAGTTGGATTCAGCATTTCAATGATACCATCAAAGATCTGTCTATATCACTTCATCTCTTGCCTTAGCCCTATTCCATACCAGCTTTTTTTTCTGTGGTCAGAATAAGACTGCCAACAGTTCCTGGGGCAGCAAGCTTCTTCATCCAGATACAGTGTAATAAATGTCTCTTTAAGACATTTTCCTAGAACAAGGAAGCTTAAACTTTCAGCAAACCCATGCCTTACCTCTTATTGATCCCATTTTGATTAATCAGAGATGAGAATATCCTAATCAGTTTATGCCTGAGTTACATATTTTACCCTTAAGAAGGATGGAGTAATCTTCTCCCACAGCTCCTTGGGTGCAGAAGGGAGGCTTTGATATCTTTAAAGAAGGAAAAGCATAGAAGAGAGAATAGATAACCACAGTGACCAAGATCAACAAAATTCAAAAGAGAATCACAGCAGGATGCTTCTCATAAAGTTGAAAAGAGGGGAAGAAAGTGAGTTGATGAGAAATGTGTGTGCTAAGTCATTTCAGTCAAGCCCAATTCTTTGTGACCCTGTGGACTGTAGCCCACCAGGTTCTTCTGCCCATGGGATTCTCCAGGCAAGGATACTGGAGTGGGTTGCCATGCCGTCTTCCAGGGGATCATCCAAGCCCAGGGATCTATCCCATGTCTCTTATGTCTCCTGTAATGGCAGGCGGAAGTGACACCTGGTAGGGTTATGTTGGATTAATAGCTATTTTACCAATTGTATCAGTTCTGTCTGCCTCCAGTATTTGGTACCAAACAAGTGTGGATTTCAGGAGAACAAGGATGTCTATTATTTTTTTAGCCAATCATTGCACCCTCCTTGTCTCCTAGCACTGTACAGAGCACCTGTTTCCATATATTTTAAATCCATTTAATATGTCATCAACACAATTCCTAGAACAGTAAGTGTTTAACTTTATGTTGTTTAAAGTATAAAATTAGAGTTGTGTGTTTTTAGTTGTTTAAGGAATATTCAGCATCTGTTTTCACTCTCTCATCCACAATCTAAACTATAAATTTCTTGAAGTACAAATGTAGAATTTTGGTGTGTGTGTATGTGTCTGTTTAAGTGTGTGTAAGAGAGAGAGAGAAACTGACTTGTAAATGGCAATGTGTCCAAAAATACTCCATGTGTGATGAATTACAACTTTCTAGGCAATGGCACCCCACTCCAGTACTCTTGCCTGGAAAATCCCATGGACAGAGGGGCCTGGTGGGCTGCAGTCCATGGGGTCACTAAGAGTCAGATGTGACTGAGCGACTTCACTTTCACTTTTCACTTTCATGCACCGGAGAAGGAAATGGCAACCCACTCCAGTGTTCTTGCCTGGAGAATCCCAGGGACGGGGGAGCCTGGTGGGCTGCCATCTATGGGGTCACACAGAGTCAGACACGACTGAAATAACTTAGCTACAGTGACTGTAGCAGGGTTTAATAGGTCATTGGTTCCTAATTAGTGCCTACAGATGAACATACTCTCTCATTTAGAGACACTCAGCTAAGGAACATTCCATTTCTAGCAGCACCTAGACTAAAATCCTCCTTACCTTCAGTTGGAGTCTGGATATAGACATCTGGAAAGATCATGCATTGATTTACTTGAAAAACATTACCTGTGTGGCCAGGTTCTAATTGGATTCCATCTTATCATGAAAGAGATTGTACAATATTTCCTCTGGTGCTGTCCCTCTGGCAATTCCCCCAGTAACATTCTGCCTTGCTACCATTCTTTCAAACGCACACCCAGAGGAGTCTGGGATGTGGAAGTATTAACATTTAGATTAATTTCTCATGGCAGTTAGGTTATTGGATTTCTCCCTCTTGCCAACACTCCTTAAACTGCTGTAACTACCACAGTCTCCAGTGGACCTCTTAAATAGAAAGCGTTGGTGGAATAATGTCTACTGAAAAGGATTGTATCAATTCTGTCTACCTCCAGCATTTGGTACAAAAACATTACACTGAAATATATTTGCAAAAATGTCAGTATTTGTATTCCAGGGAACTTTGAAAGATAATTTAGTCCTTCCACGACTCTAAGTGGAACAGCTGCTTGGCCAGGTCGGAGATGTAATTGTCATGACATATGTGAAACAAATTGTCCTCTTGTGCTTAAACCTTTTCTGCTGAAATCAAACATATATTTAAAGAATAAAATTCTTTTAAAAATGCGGCTTGGAGAAAATTGGGAACTTTTATTTTTGGTATTAGATGAATTATTCCCTGATATATAGTTGAAATTCATTTATGTGTAATGCATATAAATTTCATTCCACATATCTCAGTAAAAGAAATACCACATCAATTCATTTCTCTGTATCAAACCGAATTCAACTCTGAGACCTACCATTCCATCTGTTAAGTTTTGAGGCACCTTCCCTCTCCCTAATTTTACTCGAGGGCCAGATTATCCTGTATGTCTCTGCTACTGCTACTGCTAAGTCACTTCAGTCGTGTCCGACTCTGTGCGACCCCATAGACGGCAGCCCACCAGGCTCCGCCGCCCCTGGGATTCTCCAGGCAAGAACACTGGAGTGGGTTGCCATTTCCTTCTCCAATGCATTAAAGTGAAAAGTGAAAGTGAAGTCACTCAGTCGTGTCCGCCTCTCAGCGACCCCTTGGACTGCAGCCCACCAGGCTCCTCCATCCATGGGATTTTCCAGGCAAGAGTACTGGAGTGGGGTACCATTGTCTTCTCTGGGTCATGGCCAAAGAACATTCAGGAAGTTCAGCTCACCATGGTCATGTAGGGAGCTCACTCTCCAAACTTGATGAGTCACTGGTGGAGGGTGACTGCCGCTAGGGACTGAGTGTGAACCTGCTGACGATTTATGATAGCTCCTAAGTAATGGTGAAAGTGTCACTAAAATGGTAACAAAATAATAGACTCTTCCCTCAAACATGTCTAATGGTATTGCTTCTCAATATTTAAGACACATAACTTGAGCAGTGCAGTGATAACCAGTTGTTAGAGCACAATTTAACTGCTAGAAGAGCAAAATAGTGAGAAGATAGTCCAAGACTGCCAATTCTTAAAAAGCTTTGTTCTTCCACCAAATCAACAGGGTAGATCTTATCTGCCAAGTTAGATCCTGAATACCTTCACCTGTTCCCCTTTCCCACTTCATCCTCACCCTTCACTGGGCCTCTAGTGAAGGACCTGTAAAAATACAAGCTACCAAATAGGTATAGGACTCTCCACTTAAAGAGTTGCCTCCTTTAAAAGGAAATGCCAAACCTGTTTTCTTCTTCCACTTGAAGAAGCTCACTTAAGAGTTCAGTCTGCATTGGCCATTGGTGGTTGTTCCCCTAGTAAGCGTGCACCATTGCCATCAGCTTCTGATTTCTTGTTTGGAGATTCATGATATTCCAGGGAAGCTGATCTGATCCTCGGAAAATCCTGACACTGATCATTATTCACTGTGAGCCTTTTGATGAGTTCTTACTCATTTCTAGCCTCTGTCTCAGGTCCTGTGTACTTTAGCCTCAGGGGTGGGATTTTTTCAATATTCCTGTTCCTCCCTCTGGGCTGCCAAATTCTGTCTTGTATCAGGGAGTCTTGTTTGAGAGCAAGTTTCCTACCCCTCATTCAATGGTGATGATTTAGGACTTCAGATGAGTTTCCTGACATCCCCTTAGTGGAGGGTGGCTCTGGCCTGGGACTGGGAGGTGCAAGTTTCCCACCCTTTTGTAGAACGAGATTTTTCTTATTCCACTGAGATTCCATTCTTATCCAACTGAGAAAAAAATATACATTTTACAAATTTTTTAAAAAAATTTGCTTTTGATGAGATTATGGCTAAACAGGCTTTCTTCAGTGTTGCTGGGCAGAGTGCTAATAGATCTGACCCCAATGGAGGGGAAATTTGATGACATGAAAGAAAATTATGCATGTATATGCCTTTTAGGAATCTATTCCTAAAATATGCTGGAACAAATATGAAGCAATGTATGGGAAGGATTTTTTATTGTGCCATATTTATAAAACAATAGAATCATCTGGTTAAATAAATGTATCTATACAATAGAGTGTTAAGCTGCTATTTAAAAAATGAAGCAAAATATTTGACATATTATACTTGACCACATATATAGACACATCTCTAGGCTAGATGGTCAAATGGAAAAGTAAGAACAAAAGGAAGGGAAGTAGATGAGATGGTTAACTTTATATGATATCTTGTCTAGGCTGTGGTGCTCACTTGTTTGGTCAAATACTAATCTAGATGTTGCTGTGGAGACATTTTCTAGATATGATTAACATTTACAATCAGTTGGCCTTAGTGAAAGTGAAAGTCACTCTGTCATGTCCAACTCTTTGCGACACCATGGACTATACAGTCCATGGAATTCTCCAGGCCAGAATACTGGAGTGAGTAGCGTTTCTCTTCTCCAGGGGATCTTCCCAACCCAGGGATTGAACCCAGGTCTCCGGCATTGCAGGCGGATCTTTTCCAATTGAGCTCTCAGGGAAGTTGACCTTAAGGAAAGCAAGTTAGCATCCACAATGTAGGTGAGCCTCAACCAATCAGCTGAAGGCCACTGGAGCAAAATCCAGGTTTCTCAGAGAAGGAATTCTGCCTCTAGACTGTAACACAGAATTCTTGCCTGAGTTTCCAGCCTGCTGGCCTGCCCTACAGGTTTCAGACTCAAGACTGTAACATCAGCTCTTTCCTGAATTTCTAGCCTGCGAATTTTATGTATCCTATTGGTTCTTTTCCTTTGAAGAACCCTGATTGTTACAGTAGATAAATAAAATATAAGATATAGTATGCTGCTTTTTGTATATAAGGTAAAATATCAGAAGAATAAACTAGAAATTACCCCACCCACAAAAAATAGATCAGCTAAAGGAGACAATGGGTACAGATAAAGAAAAAATGGAAATTAGATCTATTTAAGTACACCTTAATAAACTTGTTTCTTACTTGAAATAAAATTTTTTGTTTGTTTATTTTGAAATCAGGCAAAGTTTGATCTCTTAATTTAGCATCCTTTTCCTTTTAAAATGCATAACTATTACTATCTAAATAACATAGTATCTAGTCTTACACATTTTTGACTTTTTATAAAGATGGAGTCATACTTTGGTTTTCAACTTGAAGTGTTTTTTCCTGATATCCATTTATGTTGATATCTATTTATTCCTTTTTCTCTATTTTGTAGCATTGTATTATGTAAATACACCACAATTTTTCAATTCTCTTGTGGTTGATACTTCTATAGAAATTCTTGTACAAATTTTATTGCAGAAGGGCAAAAATTTCCCTAGGGTATTTGATTAGGAAGAGAATTCCTGAATTGGGTAGAGGATAAATGAATGTGAATATCTTCAATTTCCTAGAGTAATAGCAGTTTGCTTCATGTGGTTGTACCAATTTGCATTTCTAACTGGAATTATAGGAATGAGTTTCCATTCTGCATTCTTCCACATCCTTACCAACACTTGATATTGGCAGCTTTTCTAATTCTTGCTCACCTGGTAGTTAGAAAATTGTTAAATTTCAGTAACTTTATTACTTGTCTTTAGGTCTTCCATTACTTAGTATTTAAAGTTCTATTTCTCTCAATTTTTTATTCTTTTTGATTTCTTAATGGTTGATGTTTTTAATTGTCTTAGAGTTATTGTATAGTCTCTTTAGATTTCCTGCTATCCAAAGTTCTTGGGGGTTTTAACCATCCAATTATGTTTAATTCTCATTAATGATGGAGAGTTTCCTGTGTATTTAATACTTTTTAAATTATGTTCTTTTCTCAGTGGTGTTTTATCTGATAGAAATCTCGGGCAGTTGAGGCTCCTATGTCTGTCTACAGTGTTTTTGCTCTGGCTTCTGGTGAGCATTCTAAGAATGGGCACTTGAGCAGCCTGGGATCGACTATACATTAGTTACTTGACCTGAGGGTTTCAGAAACACTGATTAAGTTTCAACCTCAAATCTAAGGTTTTGGTGCCAAGACAACTTTAATGCTGCAGAAAAAGAAAGATATTCATTGAGCATGTATCATTTACCTACAGTTGTCCCAAGTGTGTTCTGAAAGGAAGTTCTGAAAGATTTTTGATCCCAATTAAAAAAGAATAGTGTGTCTTGAAGAGAAGACAAAGGCAACCCACTCCAACACCCTGGCCTGGAAAATCCCATGGTTGGAGGAGCCTGGTAGGCTGCAGTCCATGGGCTCGCTATGAGTTGGACGGGACTGAGTGACTTCACTTTCACTTTTCACTTTAATGCATTGGAGAAGGAAAGGGCAACCAACTCCAGTGTTCTTGCCTGGAGAATCCCAGGGACGGGGGAGCCTGGTGGGCTGTGGTCTATGGGGTTGCACAGCGTCGGACACAACTGAAGGGACTTAGCAGCAGCAGCAGCAGCAGTGTGTCTTGAACTCTGTTCCCTTAAAAATAATTACATGATAGAGCTGGAGTTACATAAATCTTCAAGATAATTAACTTGTAATGATTTATTTTTATTCCTTTCAAAAATTCCCTGTATGTTCTAAGTAGACATGAAGTTTATAGCTACAATATATCTTATTTTACTAATTTTGTGGGGTTTTTTTAAAGCCAAGTATGTAGTAGTTCAACAAACCACATTCTCATTTTCTTTTAGGTGGGTGAAGAAATGCTGGATATTTATTTCAAAAATTATAACCCACTAATTCATCTAGCAGGAAATACCTGAAATGTAGGTAGTCTGTTAATTGAGTCAAATTAAAGCTGGAAAAAAAAAAAAAAAAAAAAGCACAAATGTCCCTAAAGTAACTATTTTTTCCAAACCTAAATGTATGATGTATACTTTGCAGTCAAGGCTGGCTTTGTCTTGTTACTATCAATTACATGGCTTTCTTTCTATTCTTATTTGCCCTATTTTTGGTGAAAATTACTTCTCTAACAGGCCAAGTAGATGTTTCTCATCTATGCTCTTTAAAAACAAAATTCTACCTAATGTGATAGAATTTTTATCAGGTGTTTTTTCTTGTATTAACTTAGACATTAAGTTCCTAATATTTCCACTAGGCAGTGTTATGACATATTAAAGAATATGTGTAAGGAATATTTTTTTCAAGAAAATTAAGTATGGCTGTGTAATATACAATTTTTACCTAAAAAGAAAAAGAAAAACCCTTGTGATCAATGTCCAATTGCTTTTCCCTATCTTTCCACCTAGCCTTAAAAAAAAAAAAAAATTGCTTATCTGGAGATCAGTGATATAGTATACTAACAATACAAACATTTTTTAAAAAGTAGAAAGTTGTTGGCCCCCCCAAATACATTCTCTTTAAAACTCATATTTTAAATACACTGAGGTTATCCCTGTGTTTTGAGAGTAATTGCTACATACCAGTTCTCAGTTTGGATGTTACTTCTGCTCAGGGATCACTGTAAGCTCTTTCTACACACTCTCTCCAACAGCACCTTGAATTTCCCTTATTAGAGTATGAATAGCACTGTATCATAATCTGTTATTTGCAGCTGTCACAGATACATTACTGACAAGCACATGACAGTCTTTCCAGTGTGCTTTTCTGAGTCTTTGAAGTGTTTGTTATAATCACTGTGTCAAAAGAATAAAAGGATTACTGATATTCACCTTATTGACTCTGAATAAGTAAGAAAAGATTCTAAAAGAATTTTAGAGCTAAAATAACCCAGGAAAATTGGCTTATTGTAGTGAAAGATACTTCAATTAAAAAATTCTAAAAAAAATATTGATCTATCCATTCACATGTACAGCTGAGGAAAAGGAAAACTAGGAAAGGAAAGTAGCTAAACAAAAAGGTGGTCATTGATAAACCTCAGTTCAGTTCAGTTGCTCAGTCATGTCTGACTCTTTGCGACCCCATGAATCACAGCACACAAGGCCTCCCTGTCCATCACCATCTCCCGGAGTTCACTCAAACTCATGTCTGTTGAGTCGGTGATGCCATCCAGCCATTTCATCCTCTGTTGTCCCCTTTTCCTCCTGCCCCGAATCCCTCCCAGCATCAGAGTCTTTTCCAATGAGTCAACTTTTTGCATGAGGTGGCCAAAGTACAGAGTTTCAGCTTTAGCATCATTTCTTCCAAAGAACACCCAGGGCTCATCTTCTTCAGAACGGACTGGGTGGATCTCCTTGCAGTCCAAGGGTCTCTCAAGAGTCTTCAACACCACAGTTCAAAAGCATCAATTCTTCAGCACTCTGCTTTCTTCACAGTCCAACTCTCGCATCCATACATGACCACTGGAAAAACCATAGCCTTGACTAGATGGTCCTTTGTTGGCAAAGTAATGTCTCTGCTTTTGAATATGCTGTCTAGGTTGGTCATAACTTTCCTTCCAAGGAGTAAGTGTCTTTTAATTTCATGGCTGCAGTCACCATCTGCAGTGATTTTGGAGCCCAAAAAATAAAGTCTGACACTGTTTCCACTGTTTCCCCATTTATTTCCCATGAAGTGATGGGACCAGATGCCATGATCTTTGTTTTCTGAATGTTGAGCTTTAAGCCAACTTTTTCACTCTCCACTTTCACTTTCATCAAGAGGCTTTTGAGTTCCTCTTCACTTTCTGCCATAAGGGTGGTGTCATCTGCATATCTAGTTATTGATATTTCTCCCGGCAATCTTGATTCCAGCTTGTGCTTCCTCCAGCCCAGCGTTTCTCATGATGTACTCTGCATATAAGTTAAATAAGCAGAGTGACAATATACAGCCTTGATGTACTCCTTTTCCTATTTGGAACCAGTCTGTTGTTCCATGTCCAGTTCTAACTGTTGCTTCCTGACCTGCATACAGGTTTCTCAGTAAACCTAGGTAAAAATAAATATCTCTTAAATCTTATTTCAGGCTATTTCCAGGAGATAGTTGCTGAACATGACAATAAATTGAGTCCTTATTGTAAACTAGGCATGGTGCTAAGTGATTGACATTTGCTTTCTCATTTAGTCCCCAAAACAACCTGATAACATTGATGCAGGTATTAGCCATGTTGTACAGGCCAAGGAAATGGCAATCCACTCCAGTACTATTGCCTGGAAAATCCCATGGTCAGAGGAGCCTGGTAGGCTACAGTCCATGGGATTGCAAAGAGTTGGACACGAATGAGTGACTTCACTTACTTACAGTCCATAAAAGGCCTACTACTATAAGTTACTCCTACAAGTTGAGAAAAGTATCAGCAAGCAGAAGCAGGGTTTCTACTTATAACTCCAGAGCCCACTTTCCAGTCTGCACCCCAAACTCAGGACACTTCCCCTAGATGGGAGACTGCTGGACTGGCTGTTTAAATGGTTCAGTTCATTTCAGTTTTTCAGTTCTGTCCGACTCTTTGTGATCCCATGGACTGTAGCACACCAGGCTTCCCTGTACATCAAAAACTCCCAGAGCTTGCTCAAACTCATGCCCATTGAGTCGGTGATGGCATCCGACCATCTTTTCCTCTGTCATCCCCTTCTCCTCTTCCCTTCAATCTTTCCCAGCATCAGGGTCTTTTCTAAGGAGTAAGTTCTAAGCATCAGGTGGCCAAAGTATTGCAGCTACAGCTTCAGCATCAGTCCTTCCAATTAATATTCAGGACTGATTTCCTTTAGGATGGGATGGTTGGATCTCCTTACAGTCCAGGGGACTCTCAAGAGTCTTCTCCAACACCACAGTTCAAAAGCATTATCAATTCTTCTGCACTCAGCTTTCTTTATAGTCCAACTCTCACATCCATACACGACTATTGGCTTTCAATAGATGGACCTTTGATGGCAAAGTAATGTCTGTGTTTTTTAATATGCTGTCTAGGTTGATCGTAGTTTTTCTTCAAAGAGGCAAGTGTCTTTTAATTTCATGGCTGCAGTCATCATCTGCAGTAATTTTGGAGCCTCAAAAAATAAAGCCTCTCACTATTTCCATTGTTTCCCTATCTATTTGCCATGAAGTAATGAGACTGGAAAGAGAAGGCAATAGCAACTCACTCCAGTACTCTTGCCTGGGAAATCCCATGGACAGAGGAGCCTGGTGGGCTACAGTCCATGGGGTTGCGAAGAGTCAGACATGACTGAGCGACTTCACTTTTCACTTTCATGCACTGGAGAAGGAAATGGCAACCCACTCCAGTATTCTTGCCTGAAGAATCCCAGGGATGGAGGAGCCTGGTGGGCTGCTGTCTATGGGGTCGCACAGAGTCAGACATGACTGACACGACTTAGCAGCAGCAGCAGCAGCAGCAGCAATGAGACCGGATGCCATGATCTTAGTTTTCTGAATGTTGAGTTTTAAGCCAGATTTTTCACTCTCCTCTTTCACTTTCATCAAGAGGCTCTTGAGTTCTTCTACACTTTCTACGTATCTGAGTTTATTGATATTTCTCGCCATAAATTATTGATTCCAGCTTGTGTGTCATGTAGCCCAGCATTTTACATGATGTATGTACTCTGCATATAAGTTAAATAAGCAGGATGACAAGATACAGCCTTTACACACTCCTTTCCCAATTTGGAACCAGTCCATTGTTCCGTGTCCGGTTTTAACTGTGCTTCTTGACCTGCAAACAGATTTCTCAGGAGGCAGGTAAAGTGGTCTGGTATTCCTATCTCTTGAAGAATTTTCCACAGTTTGTTGTGATCCACACAGTCAAAGGCTTTGGCATAATCAATAAAGCAGAAAGAAATGTTTTCCTGGTATTCTCTTGCTTTTTCGATGATCCAGCGGATGTTGGCAATTTGATCTCTGGTTCCTCTGCCTTTTCTAAAACCAGCTGGAATGTCTGGAATTTCACAGTTCACATACTGTTGAAGTCTGGCTTGGAGAATTTTGAGCATTACTTTGCTAACGTGTGAGATGAGTGCAATTATACAGTAGTTTGAACTTTGGGATTGGAATGAGAAGTGACTTTTCCAGTCCTGTGGCCACTGCTGAGTTTTCCAAATTTACTGTCATATTGAGTGCAGCACTTTCACAGCATTATCTGTTAGGATTTGAAATAGCTCAGCTGGAATTCCCTCACCTCCACTAGCTTTGTTTGTAGTGATACTTCCTAAGGCACGCTTGACTTTGCACTCTAGGATGTCTGGCTCTAGGACAGTGATCACATCATTGTGGTTATCAGGTCATTAAGATCTTTTTTGTACTCTTCTTCTGTGTATTCTTGCCACCTTTTCTTAATATCTTCTACTTCTGTTAGGTAAATAACGTTTCTGGCTTTTATTGTGCCCATCTTTGCATGAAGTGTTCCCTTGGTATCTCCAATTTTCTTGAGGAGATCTCTAGTCTTTCCCATTCTATTGTTTTCCTCTATTTCTTTGCATTGATCACTGAGGAAGGCTTTCTTATCTCTCCTTGCTATTCTTTGAAACTCTGTGTTTGAATGGGTATATCTTTCCTTTTCTCCTGCTTTTAGCTTCTCTTTTCTCAGCTATTTGTAAGGCCTCCTCAGACAACCATTTTGCCTTTTTGCATTTGTTTTTCTTTGGGATGGTCTTAATCACTGCCTCCTGTACAGTATTATAAACCTCCATCCTTAGTTCTTCAGGCACTCTGTCTATCAGATCTAATCCTGTGAATCTATTTGTCACTTCCACTATATAATAGTAAGGGATTTGATTTAGGTCATACCTGAATGGTCTAGTGGTTTTCCCTACTTTCTTCAATTTAATTCTGAATTTGGCAATAAGGTGTTCATGATGTGATCCACAGTCAGCTCCTAGTCTAATTTTTGCTGACTGTATAGAGCTTCTCCATTTTTGGCTGAAAGATTATAATCAATCTGATTTCAGTATTGACCATTGGGTGATGTCCATGTGTAGAGTCTTTTCTTGTGTTGTTGGAAGAGGGTGTTTGCTATGACCAAAGTGTTCTCTTGAAAAAACTGTTAGCCTTTGCCCTGCTTCATTCTGTACCCAAGGCCAAATTTGCCCATTACTCCAGGTATCTCTTGACCTCCTTCTTTTGCATTCCAGTCCCCTGTGATGGAAGGACATCTTGTTTGGGTGTTAGTTCTAGAAGGTCTTGTAGGTCTTCATAGAACTGTTCAACTTCAGCTTCTTCAGCGTTACTGGTTGGGGCATAGACTTGGATTACTGTGATATTGAATGGCTTGCCCTGGAAACGAAGAGAAATCATTCTGTCATTTTTGAGATTACACCCAAGTATTGCATTTTGGACTCTTTTGTTGACTATGATGGCTACTCCATTTCTCCTAAGGGATTCTTGCCCACAGTAGTAGATATAATGGTCATATGAATTAAATTTGCCCTTTCCAGTCCATTTTAGTTCACTGACTCCTAAAATGTCAACATCCACTCTTGCCATCTCCTGTTTGACCACTTCTAAGTTACCTTGATCCATGGACCTAATGTTCCGGATTCCTATTCAGTATTGTTCTTTACAGCATTGTACTCTACTTCCATCACCAGTCACATCCACAACTGGACGTTGTTTTCAGTTTTGCTCCGTCTCTTCATTCTTTCTCCATTCTTCTCCAGTAGCATATTGGGCACCCACTGACCTGGTGAGTTCATATTTCAGTGTCATATCTTTTTGCCTTTTCATATTGTTCATGGGGTTCTCAAGGCAAGAATAGTGAAGTGGTTTGCCATTCCCTTCTTCAGTGGACCACATTTTGTCAGAACTTTCCACCCTGACCCATCCATCTTGGGTGACCCTACATCGCATGGCTCATAGTTTTATTGAGTTAGACAAGGCTGTGGTCCATGTGATCAGTTTGATTAGTTTTCTGTGATTGTGGTTTTCATTCTGTCTGCCCTCTGATGGAAAAGGATAAGAAGCTTATGGAAGCTTCCTGTTTGGAGAGACTGACTAGGGGGGAACCTGAATCTTCTTCTGATGGGTGGGCCATGTTCAGTAAGTCTTTAGTCCAATTTTCTGTTGATGGGCAGGACTGTGGTCCCTCCCTGTTGTTTGTACCTCCAAACTATGTTGGATGTAATGAAGATAATGGTGACTTCCTTCGAAAGGCCCCATGCACACACTGCTGCATTCAGTGCCCCCCACCCTGCAGCAGGCCACCGCCAGCCCACGCCTCCACCAGAGATTCTTGGACACTCACAGGCATGTCTGGGTCAGTCTTTTATGGGGTCATTGATTATTGGTTTAAATGGTTATTGGTTCATAACTCTACAAGTCAAAAATTTCTGAACAGATGGGGATTAAATTCAAAGTTAGGAGGAAGATAAGCAGAGGACTACCTCAATTGTAGTAGGCATTGAGGAAAAATTGAATTGAACTCAATTGAAGGAAAAAAAAATGAATGCATTTTATAGGACATTAAGGATTTAACTTAGTATACTATATTCTATGAATATTAAAAACCACACAATATCTACATTGGACCTTTGGAGTCTGTCAAAGAAAATCATTCTTGGAAGAGTATGTATTTCTCATATAAAATATTTCTGAATATTGAACATATTTAAAAGTATAAATGTTGTGCTTATGAAACTTGGAATACAACTCTGCCTTGTTTAAATTTTTGTGAGCAGTTTGTACAAAGAAGGAGCAACTTCTCAGGTAGTTTAGGGTGTAGTTTGGAGGGATTATATAGGGTCTCATGGCTGCCCAGCTTGTGCCTAGTTAAAGAGTAGCTGGATGTTGAAGAGATAAGCAGGTGACCCTCCCATCTACAGACTTGAAGCCTGTCTTTAGATGTCTGAAATGAACATGGCATTAGCATGAACCTTAACTCCTTCTATTCTTTCTCTACCAATAGTGCTGATCCTACTTAGGAAATTTCCCTTCCACAACTTCTGAAATAAAATATGTTTAAGCAATTTATTTGTTTAGATATTATGGGGATGGGGGAGGAGAAGAAAGAAGAAACGAATATGGATTGTTTATAGTCCTCTCCTTTTTAGTTATTCTACAGGTTGAGTAAATCAGAAGGTAGTCAAGAAAGAGAGTCAGGAACCTTCTCCAAGTGAAGCTATTAATATATTACTACTAAAAATGAAAGAGTCAGTTCTTCCTGCAGACCTATTAAGGGTGGATGACTTCATTTAATCCTCAGATTCATATACGAGGTAGATACCTCAGTTATCCATTTTACCAATAAGAAGACTCTGAAAGTTTAATATGCTTAATATTCTATAGCTAATAATTTTCTTTTTTAGAATCTGAGTTAGCTGTAACCATTTTTTATGGTGCATTAGAAGTATTTCCCTTTTGTATCAAGGGAAAGCAGGCATTTTAAGCTGAGAGGAAAAAGAGTGACCCCAGAAAAATTATTTAGAAAAATGTGGGTTTGTTATGTGAAAGATGAGGAATTAGGAAAAGCAGGAGGGGGATATAAGAGAGGACTGTAACATAGCTCTAGACTCTGAAAGATAACCTCTCTATGTGTATTATGACATCCACGTGAGTGAGGCCATATTCTATAGTGTTTAAAAGCTCTGATATTTGCTAGATTCAAAGAGACTCTGCATATTTTTTTTGAGGATCTCCTCAAAGATACTGTAAATTTCCACAATGTTTGCTATATTCTCATCACTGCAACCTATATTTCTTAGTATATTGAACTACAGAAATGTCCCTAACACTAACTTTTTATACTGTTCTATTAGAAAATCTACACACACATTGATTACAGTAGGAGAAAGAAATGGTCTTAAGAACCCAGGCTCTCAAGAAGGTACAGGCCTTCTCAGATCATCATCTGAGAAGATGATCCAAGATGCTAAGATGCCACTAAAAGCAACAGGAATGATGCCATTAAAATTAATAGTAATCTGGCAGATTTATTTTTGTCTAATTTTATGTAATTAGAGTATTGAGCTTGGTTGATGTAGTGGAGCTTCTGGGTCCAGCCTTTCATGCCTAATCTGATTATCCTTAGGCTGTGCAGAAGCAGGCAAGCTGATGGAGTTTACAGATGCAAAACATTTCCTGTTTCTCCAGAATGGGTTCCTAGAAGTGAAATTGCTGAGAAAAAGAAATTCTCAATGTCATTTTGTTTAAGGTTGCCAAATTGCCTCTTTGTAAATGCCATCCTGGTTGATTATCCCACCAAAAGTGAAAGAAATTCTTTTATAAAAATGACTCAAATGTCTCATTTCCACTAAAACATTGTGGTTCCTTTATTTATTCCCAAATTACATTTTCCCCCCTTTTTCTTATTTATCATCTCTCTGATTTTAGGGTGGCAAATGAGGCTCAGAGAGTGAGACTGTCTTTGCCAACGTTTTAAACACAGATTTACTATGGGGTTTAAATAATTTCACCAGCTAGTAGGTACAGAATAATGGCTTAACAAGCCAACAAACAATATGCTCCAAACAAACAATAGATTAATTACATTATTGTTCCCCAGAGGGGAGGTGACAGGATAAAGTTCAAATGTACTTTGAGGACTATCTTTATGGAGTTGGTTCTCAGACATAAATGGTTTAACCATCTGTTGGCCAAACAAAAGTAAAACCTTTGAGTTGCTAGAACATGTTGCTAGGGAGTGATATGGTGGTGTTGACAGGCAAGATGATTGTCTTCACAGGGCTGCTACACAGGCTTTCACCAATGCCAGTAAAAGAAGAGCCTTTATCATGGCAGGAGCTAATGCCTCAAGGTCTTTGGAGAGGTATTTAGATCAGCCAAAAGTTCAGTTCAGTTCAGTTGCTCAGTCGTGTCCAACTCTTCGCGACCACATGAATCACAGCACGCCAGGCCTCCCTGTCCATCACCAACTCCCAGAGTTCACCCAGACTCACGTCCATCGAGTCAGTGATGCCATCCAGCCATCTCATCCTCTGTCGTCCCCTTCTCCTCCTGCCCCTAATCCCTCCCAGCATCAGAGTCTTTTCCAATGAGTCAACTCGTCACATGAGGTGGCCAAAGTACTGGAGTTTCAGCTTTAGCATCATTCCTTCCAAAGAAATCCCAGGGCTGATTTCCTTCAGAATGGACTGGTTGGATCTCCTTGCAGTCCAAGGGACTTTCAAGAGTCTTCTCCAACACTACAGTTCAAAAGCATCAATTCTTCGGCGCTCAGCCTTCTTCACAGTCCAACTCTCACATCCATACATGACCACAGGAAAAACCATAACCTTGACTAGATGGACCTTTGTTTGCAAAGTGATGTCTCTGCTTTTGAATATGCTATCTAGGTTGGACATAACTTTCCTTCCAAAGAGTAAGCGTCTTTTAATTTCATGGTTGCAGTCACCATCTGCAGTGATTTTGGAGCCCAAAAAAATAAAGTTTGGCACTGTTTCCACTGTTTCCCCATCTATTTCCCATGAAGTGATGGGACCAGATGCCATGATCTTCGTTTTCTGAATGTTGAGCTTTAAGCCAACTTTTTCACTCTCCTCTTTCACTTTCATCAAGACGCTTTTTAGTTCCTCTTCACTTTCTGCCATAAGGGTGGTGTCATCTGCATATCTGAGGTTATTGATATTTCTCCCGGAAATCTTGATTCCAGCTTATGTTTCTTCCAGTCCGGCGTTTCTCATGATGTACTCTGCATATAAGTTAAATAAGCAGGGTGACAATATACAGCCTTGACATACTCCTTTTCCTATTTGGAACCAGCCTGTTGTTCCATGTCCAGTTCTAACTGCTGCTTCCTGACCTCCATATAGGTTTCTCAAGAGGCAGGTCAGGTGGTCTGGTATTCCCATCTCTTTCAGAATTTTCCACAGTTTGTAGTGATCCACACAGTCAAAGGCTTTGGCATAGTCAATAAAGCAGAAATAGATGTTTTTCTGGAACTCTCTTGCTTTTTCCATGATCCAGCAGATGTTGGCAATTTGATTTCTGGTTCCTCTGCCTTTTCTAAAACCAGCTTGAACATCAGGAAGTTCACGGTTCACATATTGCTGAAGCCTGGCTTGGAGAATTTTGAGCATTACTTTACTAGCATGTGAGATGAGTGCAATTGTGTGGTAGTTTGAGCATTCTTTGGCATTGCCTTTCTTTGGGATTGGAATGAAAACTGACCTTTTCCAGTCCTGTGGCCACTGCTGAGTTTTCCAAATTTGCTGGCATATTGAGTGCAGCACTTTCACAGCATTATCTTTCAGGATTTGAAATAGCTCAACTGGAAGGCCATCACCTCCACTAGCTTGGTTCGGAGTGATGCTTTCTAAGGCCCACTTGACTTTGCATTCCAGGATGTCTGGCTCTAGGTGAGTGATCACACCATCATGATTATCTGGATCGTGAAGATCTTTTTTGGCCTTGTCCAAACCAGCCACTCTTGAATAGTCATCACAAATGTGGGTGTTTATAGTCTAAATGTTCCCTCTCCATAGTTGCTTTTTAATAGTTGCTTGATAAGCCCCCAGCAGGACCTCTCTGCACCTGAGCTAGAGGACTTATCAGAAAACACAGACACGTTGACATCCTGATGCACAATTTCCCTTTTACTATATCAAAATGATAAATTCATTCTTGAAAACAATTTCACTCTTAAGAACATCATCATGTTTGTTATAAACAAATGCATTTGAAATCATATCAAACCACTGCATAGCACTGTCGTTTATATTAGGTGAGTGAAACAGCATCTGTTTGGGTTCTAGATGCCAGTATTTCCTTCCAGGAACTGAGGTCTGGATTGGAGAAAGGGGATAAGGTGGGGGAGCATTGCCTGGGGTAACTCAGCGCAAAATAGCTGAGGATCTATGTATTCACTGACCTTTTCGGCATTATTACATACTGCTTGTAATAAGCCATTCCTGTTCTTTTGAGGATCTCTTCTCTAATACATTAGAGGTTGCAGAATAAAAAGACATCATTTCAAGCATATGCAGGCATACCTCAGAGATATTGTGGGCTTGATTCCAGAGTTAAACAACAGTCACAAAAATAATACAAACAATGTACTCTTTAATCAAATTCCTCAAATGTTAACGTTTAATACATGTGCTTTGTTTTCTCTTTAGCTTCCTTTTATACATGTGTATCTATTAAATGTATACAAATATTATATAATGTAATAAATATAAATCTCTGGATTCAGTACAGAGTACTGAGTAAATTACAGATATAATTATCATTTACCCACTAAACACATCAGTGTGTCTTTCCTAAAAACAAAGATGTTCTCTTTTATAATACATTTTTCAAAATCAGGAAATTAACACTGGTACAATACTATTACCTGATACACAAACTTGATTCAAATTTTACCAATTACTTAATTAAATAGCCTTCATAGGGAAAAGAAAAAAAAAATCAACAAAAGCAAAAGTTTTCTGTTCCAAGTTCCAGTCCACACATTTTGTTTGAGTGTTGTCTCTTTAGTTTCCTTTAGTCTGCTAGTTTCTAAGTCTTTGTCTCTCATAACCTTGACATTTTTGTAGAATGTCCTTTAATTTCTGTCTTTGGAAAAGTAATCTTCTTGTTACTATATTTGAGTTGTAAGTTTCTGTCAGAAGTATCTCAGAAATGATGTATCCTTTCCAGCAAATCAAATCAGTAGGCATATTATATCTATTGGAATTGTTTATGGTGTTGTCAACTTTCATCACTTGAGTTTGTCAGTGTCTACAAGTTTTCTCCACCTTAAAGTTGCTACTTTGCCCCTCGTAATTAGAAAGTATTAATACTTTGAGACAATGAAAATAATCTGTTTCTCGTTAAGCACTCACCTATTAGTTTTAGCATCAATCAATGGTTCTAGCCTGAGACAATTATTACTGTGGTGATTCACAAATCGTGACTTTTACATCTCATCATTCCTTTCTACATTTTAGTTGGCATTGTAGTGTAGAAAGTTTTTTTTTTTTTTTTTTTCGTATCTCCCATCTAATTTTCTCATTTATTGTCTCTTGGATTCTTATTTGTTGGACAAGATCTATTGATATGATTTATTATTTTTCCTCAAATTTTCCTAGAGTTGGCCAGAAAGACTCACTTTCAACTAGTTGCTGTGTCCTTTGATGTATACTAATCATCCTGGAGTATTCTTGCCTGGAGAATCCCATGGACAGAAGAACTTGGCAGGCTCCAGTCCATGGGGTCGCAAAAAGCCGGACGTGACTAAAGCAGCTGAGCACACATACACAGTCATTCTTTGAGCACTTTCTTACTAATGGAAAGCTCCAGGTTCATATTTCACTTGGTCTGCCCCAGTCCTGGAGTCAGCCTTTCTCCAAAGAGCCATAGGTCCTTTCATTGAGGGCCATATTTTAAAACTATGATCTGGACATGACAAGTTACTGGGTGTCAATGCTTGTAAGTCCCCTAAGTAGACTTAGATAAGAACTTCGTAGATATTTGTGGGTATGTACATCAAAAAGCATACACACCTGTGTATAGAACTGTGACTTCATACTGATATTTCCAATGTTATAGAGTTCTTCACTCCCCTTTTCCAAATTTATCATTCTTTTCTCTGACATTGAGAAACTTAATTCTAATTATCCAAAATATATTATTTCCTTTGTCCTAGAGTGCATGTAATTTTAGTATTTCTAACTAGTATTTGAATTTGCAGTGCTTAATTTGGTCAATTTAGTTTTGCTAAAACTGAAAAGCACATCTATTGTCTAGCATCTACCCTGTGTTACTGTTTTTGTTTTTAGTTTGAGGGTAGAGAGCAAAAGTAAGTTATTCAGTAGTTAACTTGGAATGGTTCAGTTTTCTTCTTCACCGGGATTATGTTATTCATTTGAGTTAATTATGTTCATTTGTTTCTGTTTCTATTCCATTTTATTTCCCCAATCCTTGTCTATTTTATTTATATTTTATGTACACTAAAAATATATTTTAATAGTCAGTACTGTACAAAAAATTATACTCAAAAGTGTCACTCCTCCAACCCTGTACCTGCACCACAGGTAATCAATCTCTTCCATTTCTAGTTTATCATTTCTATGTTTCTTCTTGTGCAAATGAGATTTCTACAAGTTTTTTTTTCCCTTCTTACTTACCTAAAGGCAACCTGTAGCTTCTTTTTTGCACTTTGATATTTTTTTTTTCACATAACACAGTAGTCTTATCATCCTTTCTAAGCTGTAAGATTTGCCCTGATGTTCCTTCTTTCATTCCTGATGTTGATAATTGTGCTTTCTCCCTGTTTTTTCCATATAATTTTGTATAAGGGGTTGATCTTTTTTAATCTTTTCAAAGAAACTGCCTTGGATTTTAATCTTATCTACTACTTGTTTTTCATCTCATTTATTTCAGCTCTTTTCTGTAGAATTTCCTTTCTTCTACTTATGTTGAATTTAATTTGCCTAGGTTTTTAGGATGGAAGCAGACTGTTGATTAAAACATGCACCTCCCCTTCTAAGATAAGCACTTAAGTCTACACATTTCTCACTGCCTACTCTTTTAGTTGTATGCAGCACATTTCTATGCGTTGTGTTTTCACTGTCACTCAGTTTGAAATACTTTTTAAAATCTCTGTAACTTTGATCCATGCATTGCTTCTATGTGTACTGTTTAATTTCTAAATACATAGGGTTTTATAGATTTTTTAAAACTATATTTATTTTTTAATTGAAGGATAATTGCCTTACAGGATTTTGTTGTTTTTTGTCAAATATTTTTTATTGATTTCTGTTTAATTCCAGTGTGTCAAAGAATACAGACCCTAATACAGCAATCTTTTAAAACATTTTGAGAATTTTTTTTAATGGCTCAGCACATAGTCTCTTTTTTGAACATCCTATGTACACTTGAAGAGTATGTGTCTTCTTGTAATTGCTCTTTGATGAGTGTAGTGCTCTGTAAATGTTATCTAGGTCAAGGTAGTTAATAATGCTCTGATTTTCTATGTTCTTACTGATTTTATTTTCTGGATCTTCTGTAAGTTGCTCAGAGAGGAATGTTAAAGATGTTAATGAGTACTGTGGATTTGTCTGTCTCTCCCTTTATGTCTTTCAATTTTGCTTGATGTTTTTCAAAGATCTCTTGATAGGCACATAAATTTCTAATTGTTGTCTTCCTAAGAAATTACCGATTTTGTCATTATGAACTGACTTTTATTATCTCTTAAAATACTTGCCTTAAATTCTACTTTACTATTAATATGTCATTCCAGTTTCATTATGTTTATTATATGTATGATAAATCATCTTTCATTCTTTTACTTTTAGATTATCTTTAAATTTAAATAGCAGTATTTTTAGAAAGGATATAGTTCTTATTTTTTATTTTCAGTCCAGTCATCTTTCACTTTTAATTGAAGTATTCAGTCCATTTTTGTTTAATGTAGTTATTAATCTGTTAGGTTTAAGTCTATCATTTTGCTATTTGTTTTTATTCAGATTGGCTGGATTGTTTATTTACTTATGATTTCCCCATATCTTCTTTTATTCCATATTTTAGGTTAATCAGATAGTTTTAGTAGTTTATTTTATTGGCTTTTTAACTCTACTTTGTTTTGTTGATTGTTTTAGAGATTATAATTTGCGTTTTTTCCTGGTTTCCCAGTATTTTTATTTTTGTTTTATTGACATACAGTTGATGTACAACATTACACAAGTTACAATATAATGATTTGCAATTTTTAAAGGTTATACTTCATTTATGTAATTATAAAATATTGGCTATATCTTGTTTGTTGTAAAATATATCCTTGTAGCATATTTTATACATCATATGTGTACCTCTCAATCCCTTACCCCTATATGCCCCTCCCCACTTTCCTCTCTGGTAACCACTGGTAACCACTAGTTTGTTTTTTGTGAGTCTATTTCTTTTCTGTTATATGCACTAGTTTGTGCAATTTTTAGATTCAACATGTAAATTATATCATTCAGTGTTTGTCTTTCTCTGACTTATTTTACTTAGCATAATGCCCTCTAAATATTTACCCATATATTTATGACTGACTATGCTCTAAATTAGTTTATAGAATCACAGTCTATCATCATTTTCCTTTAGTTTGAAGAACATGCTTTCAGTTCAGTTCAGTTGCTCAGTCGTGTCCAGCTCCTTGCGACCCCATGGACTGCAGCATGCCAGGCTTCCCTGTCCCTCACCAACTCCCAGAGCTTGCTCAGACTCATATCCGTCAAGTTGGTGATGCCATCCAACCATCTCATCCTCTGTTGTCCCCTTCTCCTCTTACCTTCAATATTTCCCAGCATGAGGGTCTTTTCCAGTGAGTCAGTTCTTCACATCAGGTGGCCAAAGTTTTGAAGCTTCAGCTTCTGCATCAGTCCTTCCGCTGAATATTCAGGACTGATTTCCTTTACGATTGACTGGTTTGATCTCCTTGCAGTCCAAGGGACTCTCAAGAGTCTTCTCCAACACCACAGTTCAAAAGCATCAGTTCTTTGGCACTCATCTTTCTTTATGATCCAACTCTCACATCCATACATGACTACTGGAAAAACCATAGCTTTGGCTAGATGGACCTTTGTTGGCAAAGTAATGTCTCTGTTTTTTAATATACTATGTTGGTCATAACTTTTCTTCCAAGGAGCAAGCATCTTTTTATTTCATGGCTTTCAGTCAGCATCTGCAGTGATTTTGGAGCCCAAGAAAATAAAGTCTCTCACTGTTTCCATTGTTTCTCCATCTATTTGCCATGGAGTAATGGGACCAGATGCCATGATCTTAGTTTTTTGAATGTTGAATTTTAAGTCAGCTTTTTCACTCTCCTTTTTCAGATAGATGCTAAATTTATACCAGCTAAAGAGAAATGTAATATTACTGAATTCATAACTATTTAAAATGTAAAAGTATTTTATATTACCTTATTTTATAAATTTATATCAGTAATATTAAATTGTACACATTTGTGGGAATGTAAACTGGTGCAGCCACTGTGGAAAACAGTATGGAGATTTCTCAAAAAACTAAAAGTAGAACTACCGTATTACCCAGTAATTCCACTTCTGGGTATATATCTGAACAAAACAAAACAAAACAAAACAAAACACTAATTCAAAAGGATACAAGCACCTCAATGTTCATAGCAGTATTATATACAATTGCCAAGATCGGGAAGCAACCTAACTGTCCACCAACAGGTAAATGGATAAATAAGATGTAGTATACACAGACAATGGGATACTACTCAGCCATAAAAAAGAATGAAAATTTGCCATTTATAGCAACATGGATGGATAGACTTGAGGGCATTATAAAGTGAAATAAATCAGAGAAAGACATATACTATATGATATCACTTATATGTGGCATCTAAAAAAAATACAACAAAGTAGTGAATATAACAAAAATACAGGCCCACAGATACAGAGAACAGGCTAGTGGTTACCAGTGAGGGTGGGGAGGGACAATATAGGGATAGAAGAATGGGTGTAAGATAGGCTACAAGGAGGGTATATAGGGTATATAACCAATATTTTGAAATAAGTCCAGAGGGAAAGTAACCTTGTAAAATAAGTCTACAAGCAATAAATGCTGGAGAGGGTGTGGAGAAAAGGGAACCTTCTTACACTGATGGTGGGAATGCAAACTAGTACAGCCACTATGGAGAACAGTGTGGAGATTCCTTAAAAAACTGGAAATAGAACTGCCTTATGATCCAGCAATCCCACTGCTGGGCATACACACTGAGGAAACCAGAATTGAAAGAGATACATGTACCCCAATGTTCATCGCAGCTGAACACTGTTTATAATAGCCAGGACATGGAAGCAACCTAGATGCCCATCAGCAGATGAATGGATAAGAAAGCTGTGGTACATATACACAATGGAGTATTACTCGGCCATTAAAAAGAATACATGTGAATCAGTTCTAATGAGGTGGATGAAACTGGAGCCTATTATACAGAGTGAAGTAAGCCAGAAAGAAAAACACTAATACAGTATACTAACACATATATATGGAATTTAGAAAGATGGTAACAATAACCCTGTATATGAGACAGCAAAAGAGACACTGATATATAGAACAGTCTTTTGGACTCTGTGGGAGAGGGAGAGGGTGGGATGATTTGGGAGAATGGCATTGAAATATGTATAATATCATATATGAAACGAGTCACCAGTCTAGGTTCGATGCACGATACTGGATGCTTGGGGCTGGTGCACTGGGATGACCCAGAGGGAGGGTATGGGGAGGGAGGAGGGAGGAGGGTTCAGGTTAGGGAACACATGTATACCTGTGGCAGATTCATTTTGATATATGGCAAAACCAATACAATATTGTAAAGTTAAATAAAATAAAATTAAAAAAATAATAATAAAAAAATTTTTTAATTAAAAAAAATAAACAACTATGTATAAAATAAGCAACAAAGATATAATGTATAGCCCTGGGAATTATAATTATCTTGTAATAGGGACTCCCAGGTGGTGCAGTTGTAGAGAATTCGCCTGTCAATGCAGGAGACACAGGAGATGTGGGTTCAATCCCTGGGTCAGAAAGATCCTCTGGAGGAGGAAATGGCTACCCACTCCATTATTCTTGCCTGGAAAATTCCTTGGACAGAGGAGCCTGGTGGGCTATGGTCCATGGGGTCGCAGAGTCAGATAAGACTGAGTGACTGAGCACACATCTTGGTAATAACTTTTAATTGAACAGAATCTTTAAAAATACAGTCACTATGACGTGCACCTGAAACTAATATATTATAAATCAACTGTCTTCCAGTTTAAAAATGTAAAACCCAACCAAACAAAAATAGATAAATAAAAATTCATTTCCTTGGTCTTACTAGCCACATGTCAAATGTTCAGTGGTTACAACTAAAGACTGTCATGTTGAGCAGCATACATAAGTCTATATGATAAGAAATTATTCTGTATTTTCACTAAATGAATCGGTCTTTATAATGGAAGCTATCAGTACAAATACAATTTTACAGGAATTAAAAATAATATATACCATTACTTGTATTTCAGAAAAAATTTAAAAAGTAGACCTTGTCAGTATTTTCAGTGACATAAAATACATTCTAAAGTTTGGCAAAGAGATTTTAGAAACAGCAAAGCCAAATCAGTGCATAATGTCAATTATTTATGTGAAGAATTTGCTAACAGATTGTTATTTTTAATAGAACGCATTGTTCTTCTATGAAATTATCTTTTGAGGATTCACATTTAATAATTCCTGGCTATAAAACTCTTCTGCTTTGAAAGTGTCCCTTTTTGTTGCTAAATAATTATAACAATGATGTTGATTATTTAAAAAGTAGACTTTGGGTATTACAGTTATAATTGTCTTGATTCCCAAGGCAAAAATGTGTCTAAATTGGCTTGTGTAAAACTCCAGCTCTGTAAACTAGCATAAAAATTTCACAAACAGTGGTTGACTAGGTAGAAAATGTATCTACAAACTGACTGTACTAAGAGGAATGGTGGTGTATGTTGAGAGGCTATGTCTTAATTCTAATGACTTATTAAAATTTTTATAGAATCAAAGGACATTCTGGACTCCTCAGGATATTATTCTAGATTCTATGCCCTGGGCTTCAGTAGCTTTTGAACTTGTGGGAGTGATCCAGGCTTCTAAGGATAGGATTGTTTTACTTCTTTGAATTAAAATAATAGGATTCTGACCTGGAAGGACCCTTAGAGTATCTTTCCTAAACCCTTTGTCTTTTAGACATGTATACAAATTCTAAAGAGGTGCCAACATGTTCAAGATCTCAAATTCAGTAATTGTCAGTCATTAGACCAGAGCTCACTTGTCTTAACTCCCAAGTATTAGTTATTCCCTCTGTGTCACAGGTACCTCTTGTCTCACAGATACCCCTTATTCTCTAAAAGTTTTGGACCAAATAGGAGTCTAAATAGGAAAACTTTGCTGGCAGAACTTTCAGGCCATTCAGGAGTTGCAATGCTCCCATCCAACAATGATGCTTCAGTATTCTGGGCTTTACTATGACATGGAGTGGGAGGTGGTTGTGAGTAAGGGCCACTCAATTTAATTATCCATGAAACATCTGGTGCTCACAGAGGGAGACAAGATTTGCTAACTTTGTTTGCTAGGCCAAGCTTTTTCATTAAGCAACATGCTTATACACTGCTGAAAGGGAAATAAATATTTCAGAATCACAGAATTGCAAAGCTGTTTATCATGACCATTCTTCACTCCACCAAATAGGTTATATATTTCATATATACATTCTAGCATCTTCACTGGACAGTCACATGTAGTTTCTCTTTTGTTATTTATAACCCTATTAGATAAATATTAACATTAACCCCGTTTTATAAATGAAGACTTGGCTCATAAATATTAAGAAACAACAATGGATAATACCATAGCAAGAATTAGGATTTGGTTCAGTTAGAATCCTTACTGTATTCTATATTCTATGTTCTCTCACATAGTTTTCCTTGAATACCTACCATGACAGGGGGCTCATTAGTATTCAGGGTATTCTGTTCGGCTTTTACTGTGATTACAAGAAAGCTCATCCTTTAACAAGGCTGAAATTTGTTCCTACTGGGCTTCTGCAGGGTAACTTTATTACCTTGATATATGTGGGTACAAGGGTGATAATTTTCTCACATGATGATCTTTAAAGAATATGAAGGGAAATCCCTCTGGTATTTCTTTTCCCTCTCTTCCTAAAGTTATATATTTCTACATCTTTCAAGTAGTCTCTCTTGGGACATGATTTATAGTTACCTTGCTGTGCTCAGTTGTGAACTCATTTCATTTTAAATGAGCCTTAAATGAGCCCCTTAAAGTGGGGCTCCTTATTGACTGGAGATGGAAAAAGAGATCATCCAATACAGTGGCTTAGATAATATGTAAGTTTCCTTCTGCAGCATGTAGACATTCAGAGGTGACAGGTCTGAGGCTAGTGGCATTGCTCTATGATCTTCAGGACAGGCTTCCAGCATTTCTACAATCCTCATTTCCCAGCCAGCAGTGTGGGAAACAAAGGGCATGCAGGGAAACAGCTCCATCTCTAAGAGCATGGTTGGAGGTTTAGCATATCACTTCCAGCATTATTTACGTGGCTACACCTAGCTGTCAGGGAGATGGGAAAATGCCACCTCAATCTGGACAACCACGTTCTGGTGAAAATTTGGGATGTTCTATTCTAAAAGGAGGAAAGGAAAAATGGACCCTGGAGGACCATTTGCAGGCAGGTTCTTCCACCTAGAGTAAAGTGAAGATAAAAGCGAAAAGAAAAGACAATGTATCTAGTTGGTCAGAGCATGGAAATATGAACCAGGAAGTTTTAGTTCTCTGATTTATCTGACCTCTGCATGCATGCAGTCACTTCAGTCATATCCGACTCCGTGCAACCCTATGGACTATATAGCCTGCCAGCTGTCTATGAGATTCTCCAGGCAAGAATACCGGAGTGAGTTGCCTTCTCTGGGGGAATCTTCCCAACTCAGGGATCCAACACTTGTCTTCTTTACCACTAGCGCCACCTGGGAAGCTGACCTCTACTTTTAGTTCTAAAAGTAATATAATTTATATTCCTTTTCTTTTGTTTCACAAAAATACTGTGATTTAATTATAAAAGTGATTTTACTTGTTGAATTAAAAGATTTTACAATGGAAACATAGTCAATGTGATTATTCTTTAAGTGATCTCTTTGGAGTGAAGACATTATTAGGACCTAGTGAAGTGGAATTATAGGAGACAGAACATTTCCAAATTCCAGAAATGGCAGACAGATGAAAATGCAAAGGGCCAACGTTTAGGGTTGCTTTTATTTAAAAATTTATTGTGCTACTTTTGAAAGAGAATTGTTTTTGTGACTATACTCTTTTTGTGATTGAAAAATCATCTAATAATAAGCAGTATAGTAATAGTAGGCTACTTTTTAATTGCTGGCAAATAGCTTTAAGTGCACTTTCTTTGATTATACTTCATTTTTTGTCAAATTTGAATTTCTGAAGCCTTTTATGTACCATTAAACAAATAACTTTAACTTTTAATAAACCTGATTTACATCTTTATTATTTCTAATTGTTAAAATCATCTTTATTATTTCTAATTGTTGAAATCATACTTTCTAAAGTTAACTTCAGTACTGAGATATAGCTGGGAAACTGTTATGAGATAGAATCAGTTTTTTTTTTTTTCCTTCCTATATCTAATTAAGCACTGATTTCAGTACTATATTGCCTTTACATTGCTTATTCTTATTGACTGGATCCTGTCCCTCATTTACTTTGTTTCATTTGAAATTTAAAGTTATTTTCTTACTGTATTTATCATACCTACTGTTTTAATGATATGCTTTCTTTAAACGCAATAAGTTCCAAGTTGATTGCATATTTCTTATTTTGAAAAAGTGAAGTTATTCAGAAAAACACTTTTAAGGATTTCCCTGGTGGTCCAGTGGTTAAGACTCCATGCTTCCAAAGCAGGGGATACAAGTTTGATCCCTGGTTGGGGAACTAAGATCCCACATGCCATGTGGTGTGGCCAAAAAAAGAGTTGGAAAAACTTTTTTATATGTTAAGGCTCTTCAGCAATTAGTTTACTCCTGGTTTAATATACCTTTTGGGAGGAGAAACAATTTAGAGTTAACACTGTTGCTTTGTAATATTCAGCAGAAATTTAATGTGATTATTTCCCCCCATTGAGTGATTTTGGATGATACAAACTGATTCTGATAATTCTTCCAGAGATTTCACTGCTATGATAATTGGTTGTACCATGGATGAATCTAAGCATTTAGAAATTGCATGATAAATGAACTGTAAGCTCTCAGAAGCCCTGAGCATTTTTGTTAAACCTTAATACAGTGACTTCTACTCGTAGATTACAGTGTGTGACTAGAGAGAGAGAAAAAAATGTGACTTCTAAAGGAAGGATTCAGGATCAAAAAATGTCTGCCCATTCTTTATCCCCTAAAAGTGAAAGTGAAAGTTTCTTAGTCATGTCCCACTCTTTGCGACCCCATGGACTGTATAGTCCATGGAATTCTCCAGTCCAGAATACTGGAGTGGGTAGCCTTTCCCTTCTCCAGTGGGGTCTTCCCAACCCAGGGATCGAACCCAGGTCTCCCACATTGCAGGCATATTCTTTACCAGCTGAGCCACAAGGGAAGCCCAAGAATTTGAATATATGAACACGAGAATAGGCCCCAGACTGCCCTGAATAGCATGTGTATTGTCACTACTTTACTCCTACCAGGTATATCTACTCCTCTTCACATACTTCTTGTTCAGTTTTGAACTACATCTAATGAAGTGCTCTATGAGAGGCTCCTGTTTTAGAAGATTTGGATCCCCTGTTTAAGACCCACTGTCACACTCAGGCCCTGTAGCAGAGACTGCTACAATCTCTGCCTTTTCTTCTTCCTAACAGACTTTGTTCCTGGGTATGTTAATGTGCCCAGCCAGACTTCTGCCTTTTCCAGTGTCTCTTACAGACACGGGTAGGGCCACTAGTCATGAACAAAAGTCACTGAATAGTTCCTCCGAGAGCCTTGAGGCAGGACTAAGCATGATAGGATATACTATTATGTTGGTATCATTTCTTCTCTTCTGCCTGCAACTTCGATGCGATGGCAGTAGCCACAAGCTAAGGATGCAGGGAGAGAAAGACAGAAAGAGCCTGAGTCACTGATGACTTGGGAGCTGTTGTACTATCCTGGGACTCCTGGTTCCCTGATTTCATAAATGAGAACCACTGCCCCCAACTGTTCATCCTACTAGTGTCTCAGGATGAGTTTTTGTAGAAACAGAGCTCCAGACAGGGATTCAGGGGCAAACTTACAAGGGAGGGAGTGTAGCAGGTTAAGGAAAGGTGAAGCAGGAGAGCGAGACTGTGGTCTCAGGTAAAATCTGATCTCTGCTCTACGGAGATGTGGGGAATCTCTGAAGTGTAAGCTGCCCTGTAGAGGTGTTCCACTTTAAAGCAAAGGGGCAGCCTTTTGTACCACGTGTAAGGTAGCTACCAGCTGCGGGCTACCTTAGGGTAAACCAGGGGATGTGTGCATAATTTCCTGGATGAGATCAGTCATGCCAACTGAAGACATTTCTCCAGGGAGGAAGGACAGAGTAAACCCCCTCGCTGATGCCTTGGAGAGTCTGCAGTCTTTGTGTGCCAGCCCAGGAGAGTTGTCCAGGCAGAGCATTGCAGTGTCTTGTGGAGTCCAGTTCTTGCATTGCTCATAACCACTTGCTTCTCAAATGTTCATTCCATCCAACCATATCTTTCTCCAGGATTTGAGGTTCGTTTCCTAGGGAAATTTTCAAGAGGAGGATTAGTGGATGAACTCCAGAGCTATTGCTTTTGGTCCTGAGGTTGTGACTGGTTCTCATCATCTCCTTTCTCTACAGCCCATTCTAGAAAATCCTCTCTCAGCCAGTACTTCTCAGGTGTTGGATGATCCAGACCATCATCCCTAAGAGATCTGAGTTCCCTGGTTATTAAGCCCTTAGCAGGCTGTGACTGCTCTTTCCCATACTTTGCCATTTAGAGTTGAAATTGAACACAAGGCTATCAAGAGATGCCCCACTAGATTATCTGAGTGTAAGATAAGTCCCCTCCTGCTTCTTAAGTGACAGCCTCCCTGTCCCCTCATGTTGTTATTCGGTTGCTCAGTTGTGTCCTACTCTCTGTGATCCCATGGACTGCAGCATGCCAGGCTTCCCTGTCCTTCACCATCTCCTTGAGTTTGTTTAAACTCATGTCCATCAAGTCGGTGATGCCATGCAACCATCTCATCCTCTGTCATCCCCTTCTCCTGCCTTCAATCTTTCCCAGAAGTCAGTGTCTTTTCCAATGACGTGGCTCTTTGCATCAAGTGGCTCAAGTATTGAAACTTCAGCTTCAGCATCAGTCCTTCCAGTGAATATTCAGGACTTTCCTTTCAAATTAACTGGTTTGATCTCCTTGCAGTCCAAGGCACTCTCAAGAGTCTGCCAACACCACACACAGTTCAAAAGGATCAATTTTTTGGCATTCAGCCTTCTGTATGGTCTAACTCTAACATCCATACATGACTACTGGAAAACCCATAACTTTGAATATATGGACCTTTGTTGCCAAAGTGATGTCTCTTCTTTTTAATACTCTTTAATGGTGCGTACTCTTGCCTGGAAAATCCCATGGATGGGGGAGCCTGGTAGGCTGCAGTCCATGGGGTCGCTAAGAGTCGGACACAACTGAGCGACTTCACTTTCACTTATGACCATTAGGATTAATTCTTCCTGACAGTATGAAAACTTTTTTTATGTGGATACTGGTCTATTGACACAGAACCTTAAAGTAAGTAAGTGGCATCTTTGCTTTAATTCAGTGGCTCTCAAACTAAGTCTGCTGCTAGAATTGCTCCCTTCTGAGAATCAGCACCTCTAGAACCACAGAACCTAAAGTGTGGATATAGGAAGCACATATTTGCCTGCTGAGAATGGTGATTGCCTACACAATCACCAGAATGATGGTGAGGAGGCCACTCCTTATTTCATTCCTTTGTTACCAGATATTCACTGCATTCTTTTTTTTTTTTTTTTTTTTTGCCTGTTTTACAGAACGGCTGATTCAGAATGCTGCTATAACTATAAAAATCGTTCTTAACCTGTTGAGCAGGATAGTATTTTAATGTTAATTTAGTGCGTGTTATTCCACAAGTGATCTGTGTGGAGTGAACCTACATAAAATGCTTATTGATTTTTTCCTTTTTTTACTGGAATATGATCGCTTTACAACGTTGTGTTTAGTCTCCTCTATACAATATTGTGAGTCAGCCATGGTGTACACATACCCTCTCTGTCTTGAGCTTCCCTCACACTCTCCCATCCCTCCTGTCGAGGTCATCACAGAGCACTGAGCTGAGTTCCCTGTGCTATATAGCAGCTTTCCTCTCCTTTACACATGGTAGTGTGTATGGCAGAGCTACTCTCTCAATTCACCCCTACCCCCAAGGCTGTTTTCTGCATCTGTGCCTTTATTCTTGCCCTGCAAATAGGTTCATCAGTACTTTTTTTCCAGATTTCACATATATGCATTAATATATGACATTTGTTTTTCTCTGACTCACTCCACTTTGTATAACAGGCTCCAGATTCATCCACATCACTTCAACTGACTTAACTTCCTTTTTATGGCTGAGCAACATTCCACTGTGTACATGTACTACATCTTCCCCACCCATTCATTTGTCGTTGGACATTGAGGTTGCTTCCATGTCTTGGCTATTGTAAATCGTGCTTCAAAAAGCACTGGGGTATATGTGTCTTTTTGAGTTACGATTTCCTCAAGATATATGCCCAGTAGTGGGATGTTTGGGTCATATGGTAACTCTATTTTTAGTTTTTTAAGGAACCTCCGTACTATTCTCCACAATGGCTGTACCAGTTTACAGTCCCCTTGGTTTTAGACTAGAATGCCTCCTCAAGGAAGACACCTCAACCTCAGGATGTCATCTCTATATGGTTCTCGGTTCATTGTATGTACCAGGAAGGTTCCTGTCCCCAGGTGTTTATCCTTGCCTTTTCCTCTGTCTCAAGTGTTCTTTCCCTGGATGTCTGAGTGGCTCACTTTCTATCCCTTCAGGTCTTTCCTCAGCCATCACCATCTCAGTGATGTCTTCTTTGGCCTTTTTATGTAAAAATTTAATTCCATTCAAAACGCTTTTTATTCACTTTCTGCGCTCTATTTTGTGTCCTTCGTACTCACCATCATCTATTTACTGCATATTTTACTTCTGTATAATGTTTACTCTCTGTCTCATCAACTAGAACAATGAAAGCTCTAACGGGACAGAACAGTGCCTGGTTCTAGGTGCTTAGTGATTATTAGAATTAATGAAAAAAAGCTGTTACACATTCTGTTACTTCTCCATTTTAATGTAGGGATTTCTTGATTTATGTTGCATATGTAATGAAAAGAACTTTCTTCCTAAGAGCCCCCCAAAAGAGAGTACATTGCTGAGAGTTAAAGAAGATTGAATATTATAATCAAACCTCTGACTTTAGCAACCAGAATGCAAAGGCTTCAAAGGGGCTTGACTATCATTTCATCCACTCTTGCATTTTGCAAATGAGAAGGTTGAGCCTCAGAGCAAAGAAGCGACTTGCCTCAGATCATGCAGAGTGAGTGGCATGTGTTGATGGAGACCTTGGTAACCTGAGCTGCAGGACAGGGCACTGTGAATCATGCCTTTCTCGGTCTATTGTTTACAAAATAACACCTTCTGATAACTTTTGAACTGAGAAGCTCTTAAAATAATAATCATTCTTGAAAGAAAAATATTTCAGATGATAGCAAAACCTTGCTTAGCTTTTCACACATAAAATACCTAATAATTGTTAAAATATTCATATATATTAATGTACATATTTTGCTACATATAAGCATAATAAGCTATGTTCTGTTTTGGAAGGGTGCCCATATGCTGAGAACCCCGGAAGGCAAAGAGTTGTCATTGTATTCATTCATTTATTTAACAAGTATCTGTGGAATACCTACTGTGTGTCAGAAATTATCCTAGGAACTGATGTTTTAGGAATAAATGACACAATTGAAACCCTTGTAGAGGAGACAGATGGTAAACAATTAACAAAAGTAATTTCAGTAATGCACTTTGAAGACAGTAAACTAGGGGTATGCAGCAGAGATCAGATTAGGAAAATATTCTAGGAAGCTGACATCTGAAGAGACCTAAAGGGAAAGAACCAATCAGCCAGTTGATGACGCAGGGACAAAGGATGTAGAAAGACACCAGCGAGAGCAGAGGTCCTCAAGCTTAGAAGAGGCTCCTCATGTTCAAGGAAGAGGAGAAAGGGGCATGTTGATTGTGGCATTGCAAACAAAAGGAAAGTTGGTATTAGATGATGCCAGAAAAAAGGCAAGAACTTGATCATTGAACCTCATACTCCTGGTGAAGATCTTGGGAAGCCATAATGGGAAATTATTTCAAGGTGGGTAACTTGCTCTGCTGTAGATTTTTAAAATCCTGTGATGGTTAATGAATAGAGAACATGTCTCAGAGGGGGGAAAAATAGAAGGGAAACCAGTAAGATTACAGAAAAATGATCAGTCAAGAGAAAGTGGTCTTGGAGAAAGGAGGTTACCATGGAGATGCAGAGATCACATAATGTACCTGTAGGCACCACACTAACCACTGCTTCAAAGCAGACCCTATGAAGTGCTTGGGTGCATACCAACTCTTGCTGTATGACGAGGATGGAACGGCTGGTCATTGTGCCAGTTGCATCAAAAGAGAATACATGTGCTGTAAATCTCGCTTACTTCCTAGACTACTGGTTTAAGAGGATGTTATTGGGAGGGATTGGGGTCAAGAGGAGAAGGGGACGACAGAGGATAAGATGGCTGGATGGCATCACTGACTCGATGGACATGAGTCTCAGTGAACTCTGGGAGTTGGTGATGGACAGGGAGGCCTGGCGTGCTGCGATTCATGGGGTCGCAAAGAGTCGGACACGACTGAGCGACTGATCTGATCTGACTTAAAAAAAAAAAAAAAAGATAGGATTGCTCTGTGGCCAAAGAAGCATAGGGAACAGACCCAATAATTAATATTCCCATTTAGAGATTCATGGTGCATAAAGGCATACTGAAAATTCTGAGTCTAGCAGTAAAGAGAAACATTAACTTTGTCCTGCCCATACTTCCTAAGATCCTTTGATCAAGAAACCCTGTTGCTTTTTTCTTTTTTCACCGTCTCACAGAACACTCACTTGTGAACTGAGGGATGTGATTTTTGAACAAACTGATCCAGTGGAGAGAGAACCAGAATAAGAGACCATTATGCCCCCACTCCGGTACTCTTGCCTGGAAAATCCCATGGGCGGAGGAGCCTGGTAGGCTGCAGTCCATGGGGTTGCTAAGAGTTGGACATGACTGAGCAACTTCACTTTCACTTTTCACTTTCATGCATTGGAGAAGGAAATGGCAACCCACTCCAGTATTCTTGCCTGGAGAATCCCGGGGACGAGGGAGCCTGGTGGGCTCCCATCTGTGGGGTTGCACAGAGTCAGACACAACTGGAGTGACTTAGCAGCAGCAGCATGCTCTACTGCTCTCAGTGCCTTTGTTCTGTGTGCTAGGAAAAGTCATATCACTTTTCCTGTTGGAACCTCAATTTCCTCATCAGTCAAATATGAGGTCACACCAACTGATCACTAACTTCTCTTTCTTTTATCAAGTTGCTTGTGTGTGTGTAAAGCTGTTTTTATATAAATACTCAAAGGCCAGTTGCTTTGTGTGAAGATTCCAACTCAGTTTAATGATAGTTTGGTGGTATTGCTTCAGCCTACCCTCTGTATGCCTCAGCTGGTCATGACTTCCTCTCTTCATACTATCTGAGCATTTTTACCATCTTCATTTGGAAAGAAGACAGTTACTAGCTGGATCAGAATTGCTGCTGGCCCAAGATCTGATTCTTCTAGGAGAAGAGTTGTAGTACTGGGAAGGTGGGCCAGAGACCAACTGGATTTAGAGTACAGCTGGTACACTCAGTTAGTGGTTGTTAGGCAATTGCACAGGGCAGCGTGGAATGAATGTTGATACCCAGACAATGTCTTGCAAGCCATTTGCTTCACATCTCAAGGGCTACATTTCTTTGCCAAAAAAAGATTGAGTACTGAGAAAACACTCTCTTGTTGTTCGGAACATTTTCTGAAAACAGGAAAATACAAGCCATGTTTCTGCATACTGAAGACTTAGTTATCTCTATTTACCAAAGGATCCATCTTCCTTTTCTCTTCATCCCTTCCTCCCTTCTTCCCTTCCTTCTCTTCTTCCTTCCTTGCTTTTCTTCTTCCTTTCTCATTTTGAGAAATGGGTAATCATTTTCCACTTCTCATGACCTTGAACATTCTTATCCATGCCTTTGAGAACCACCAGCAAGCCTGAGAAATAGGCAGAAGAGAGGAAAAACATCAGGAGGCTGGTAGAGCAAGGGGGGTTAAACAGCCATGAAGTGTGGAGGTAGAAGAGAGGATGAGAGTGAGAAAGGTCAGGAGAAAGATTGATGGACAAGTACTGTACTCAGTTTAGAGGAGGTAATTTGGAAAGGAAAAGCATTTTGAAACTGGTGTTAACACTTTCAGTTTGAAGAGAGATAAGGGCTGCTAAGCCAAGTCCACTGGAGTCTCTCCACCTTTCCTTGTTACCTCATATTGGTAGTCTTAGAAGAAAATGTATTAAACAATCTTTCTCCATATAAGAGAGTTTTGTCTTGGGTCGCTCAGTGTGTGGGCTTTTCCTCAGATCATGGTAACTCGTCTTGGGAAAGGAGGTAGATATGCCATGAGAAGCAGGAGAGGATAAAGCATGGATTGGACGGTTTGAGGGAGAAAACATCATGAGGGATAGGAGAGACTAGTAGATTAGGACTGCAAAGATGAAGGGTAGAAGAATGGAGTCATGAAGCAGGTTAACGATGCCGAGAGTTTTAGTGAGGTTGAGAGTGAATTGGCGCAGAAAAGAGGCTTCAGAGCAGGTGTGAAGTGACAACAGGGAAAAGATGATTTGAAACAATATTTCTATGGACTGTGAATTAGAGTTCCTTGTGTGTTATTGAGGGACACCAGTAAGACTGTGATTGCTTGTAATTGCTTCTGATTGCTGTTTCTTGAACATGACACAGAGCAAAGATTAGGGGACCGGCAGTCACTGTTTATATGAAGATTACACAAAAGACAGAAAGCAGTGGAAAAGCTGGAAGGGGAAAATGAGACGAGTATATCCATACAAGTAAGTGCATAGTAAAGGAACTGTGAAATGTTGACTATTTTCACCAAAGACTTAAAATTCTAAGCAAGAAAATTTAGATCTATGTGTATTTCTTGATTGTAGCAGTGTACTCTGAAATTTTTTTTGATATTCACACAACTTGACAAATCTGATTCCTCATTTTTAAGAACATGTTGACTGTGGAATCTTTCTGGCTTGCTGTAAGAACACATCTTCTGTGGGAGAAGAATAAGTGGAACAGATTTCCTAGTCTTAGGATTTGATGATTCAGTACCTTTGAAGCAAATTTTAAAATTGTCAATACCAGTTCTCCTTAGGCCAACACACTGTTGTCACTGGCTTTGCCCTCCTGACATCTGCTTTCCATCAGTGTTTTTCACATCGCTTGCTGTCTTATTTCCTAGGCTGCATCCAAAGAGGCCGGACATAATGAAATAGTTATCCTGTTTCTGTTTATGTCAATGTCCACCAGGGATGTGCACTGCCAGAAATAATCACCCCAGAACTCTGATGGCCAGCGTACCAGTTACACTGGCAGAAGTTCAGTATTGTTTGAAGAAGAGTATCCACATAGGGAATCATTTCATACCTGTTCCATAGGACACCACGCATGCAAGGTGATGTTTGTCAGAAAGGTTCCATAGTCACATCCAGCTAGTTGCTGCGCACTTGAAGCAATGCTGGTATAAGATAAATGACACCGGGTTAAGCATGAAGGGATTTGATTTCTAGTTCTTAGGCAGGCACCTAGCCCTTTGTGTGTCCTTGGCAAGCCACTAACACCCTGTAGGAATGTAAAACAGAGGTCCATTATTTGTCTTCCCTGCAAAAGAGGGCTGTACCCATCAACTTGATTGTGGTCTATATATGTTAAAGTCCTGGCTCTATGGGCAGAGAACCTTTACTGGTCTTCTGGCTCTACTTCCTGAAGCTGTGGACTAGGTCCAGTTACTAAACTTACCAGAGCTAATCGTTAGCTGTGAATGATATATTTATCTCATAAGGTTGTTAGATCAAACAATTAATGATCATCATAATACTGTCAATACTTACTAGGTCAATCATAGTAGCAATACTATAATTAGCAGCAAGAATGATTATAATTATTAAACTTACTATTAAAAAAAAAAAAACCACTGATAACGGTAGTAGTAGCAGCAGAGTAGCTATGGTTTATTGAGTGCTTTTCCCCCGGGGACTAGTCTAAGAGCTTTACTTTCATTATGGTATTCAATTCTCAGAAAATCCTGTAAGTAGATATCTAATTATCTCCATTTTATGGAGATGGATGCTGTGTTTTGTAAAAGTTAAAGTTACTCAGAGTCTCAATCAGTGCACAGCAGTGAGATAGGCCTCTGTTTAGTCCAGTGTCAGAGAGTTTAAGCCTAACCTCTTCCGAAGTTCAGTGTCCTTCTAACCTGACCCTGCCCTCCATGGTAAGGGCCCTGAAGGAAGCAAACTTGGCATTCTCTTTAGAGTTCATCAGCAAATCATTACAAATCAAAATTAAAGACATGTGGACGGGATAAGGAAGCTCTAGAAGTACTTAGATTTCCCTACTGGTTTTTTTTCTTTCTCAATGGCAGTATTTATTTAAATGTCTAACTGTAATTGAGAAGATAGTGCCATAACTTGAACATAAAGAGAGAATTTAAGTACTGATTATTGATTTAAAAAAATAAAGTGGATGGCACTGAGCCCTCAGAGACGTTATTGCATTGTGATGCTCATGAAGGCAGGGTCTTAGCTCTCTGCGTTTGATGCATGGCACATGTTCAGGGAATGTTGACAAAAGGAATTGAAGTTTTTATGTCTTGGAAGAAAAATGGATAAGATCGCCATCTAGTGGATTCTGAGTCAACTTCAGCTCAAAATATACTAGCAGTGTTTGAGTGAAATTTATCTAAAGTGATAAGTAACACCAACGGATACATTATTTAGATATACAATAGAGAAATATAAACTGAGTCAGATCAATGCTCAGGCTGAATTGTGAGTTGGCAAAATCAGAAGACCAAGGGGGATTTTAGGGGTTCGTATGTATAGGAGGTTAACACAAAAGAAAGTCTGAGATTAAGGGGCATTTTAGGGGTTCAGAAGCATAGGACATCTTGAATTAACATTTTGACATCAACATCTTGAATCTCCTCTTTTACAGCCCAGGGAAGGACAGCAACTCATTTAGGGTCACCAGGCTTCTTCATTTCATGTCCAGTGCTCAGACTTTTGTATCCATCTCAAGTCGGAGAAGGCAATGGCAACCCACTCCAGTACTCTTGCCTGGAAAATCCCATGGGTGGAGGAGCCTGGTAGGCTTCAGTACATGGGGTCGCTGAGTCGGACATGACTGAGAGACTTCACTTTCACTTTTCACTTTCATGCATTGGAGAGAGAAATGGCAACCCACTCCAGTGTTCTTGCCTGGAGAATCCGAGGGAAGGGGGAGCCTGGTGGGCTGCCATCTATGGGGTCACACAGAGTCGGACATGACTGATGTGACTTAGCAGCAGCAGCAGCAGCAAGTTGTATAAGTTCTCCCCATCAGAGACTATTAAGTCATAGTTACAAAAGAAGATAGATGTGATAAGTGATAAGTTCTAGCAGATCTTTTGGAAACACCTCTGTGCATACCATGAAAGCACTACTTATGGCATGGTATTGAAACATCCCAGTAGCTCACTGAGAGGTCAGAAGTGTGTGTCTGTATCTGCTGTCGAGGGATTTGCTAAGTATACACATCTGAAGATATTTTATGACACTGTGTTTTGATTTTGTTGACTTTTATTCTACCTCCATTCAGCCAGGGGAGAGAAATGACAAAAAGAGCGTTATCACATGTCATATTTAAGATACAGAGGGCGAGTGTATCCCTATTTTGAGTCATGGCTGTGCTCCCTCTAGGCTGTGTATTAATAATATGAAGTTGGTTTCTTTTTTTCTCTCTTGAATGAAGGGTCTTTAGCTCAGAGTCCTCTTGAGATTTAAGATGAAACACAATGATCTGCTACTGCTAAGTCGCTTTCGTCATGTCTGACTCTGTGCGACCCCAAAGATGGCAGCCCACCAGGCTCCCCCATCCCTGGGATTCTCCAGGCAAGAATACTGGAGTGGGTTGCCACTCTTTCATAATTCCTGGTCAATTGATCTCTCTGTCTTTCTGGGTCTTTCTCTATTCCCCTCACCTGTCCCTGTAAAAAAAAAAGTTTCATTTAAAAAATTGTTTGCCTTGCCTTTTCCCCCTAAATTCCAAGCCTGTAAAAGACTTGAAAGAATAGGTGATACCCAAATACCCTTTTCCCAGGTTCACCAGTTATTAATATTTGAAAGTTGTATATATTATACCTTCTGCTCATAAATTCGTCTGTGTACATCACCAAAAATAAAGATGTTTTTCAACATAACCATAATGCCATTAACATAGTAAAAATTAATAATTCTGTAATACTGTCTAATATTTAAATTTCTTTAATTGTCCCATGCTTTTACATCATTTTTCAATCCAGGATCTAACCAAGTTAGTGTATTACATTTGTTTGTTATATCCCTGTGGTTTCTTATAATTTAGCATGACACCCCCTCAAACTAACATTTTGTTTTGCATAATGTTGACTTTTTGAAGATTTCAGGAGGTAGATTATAACTATTGGTGCTACTAAGTTTGATCATTTAAGTTGGAAATTCCTAGGTATTTCTGTTGTAAAGTCACATTCTTCTGGTTATATTAAATATTTGTGGGTTGATACTTTGAGCCTGTGTGAACATTCAGTTTGCAGATATATTTTGACATCAAAGTTTTAAGCCTCTATAGATGAACTGTAGCATCATTATTACAGTGGAAGTGGAAAATGGTAATTTTCTTATTTTTTATACATTATTTCACATTCTTTTCAAAAGAACTGTTTTCCCCTTCTCTCTCTTGGGTGTGACTATGGACTTGGATTTTTTAAAATCCAAAGTATTTTAACCCATTGCCACCATTTCCCTTTTACTGAAACTCAAGATGTTGCACGTTGGGTCAGTGAGAGCTCCTTGAAGCTGGCTCTTCTGTTCTTGCAGGTACTTGATCACTGCCTTACTTCCTGGCACAGGCTGCCCCAGGCTCATCTTGTACTCTGCCTCCGCCAACCTGGAATTAGCACGAAAAGAAACAGAGTATGATATTTAGAAACTGAGATCTGAGTACTAGATGAAGCAGTATGCAAATATTTTCAAAACCCTGGTATGAGTATAAGATGTCGAGAAAAAAATGCAGCCAACTTTGCAAACTTTGTCCCATTAACTCTCTGATTAAATCATCTCTCAATCTATTTTAATTATTGTTTCCTCAGAGAATACCCGGAAAGTCTGAGTGCTGTCAGGATTAGGCTCAGTTCCCTGTAACATACAGGTCTTACGAGCCCCAAACTTCTCAATATTCATCACGTCTCTAAATATTGAAAATATACCTCATCTGAAAACTCAACTAGGGAAGCAATCTTCTAAGCCTCTATGTTGTTGGCCAGGTTCACTTACTCACAGGCTGTCAGGCCTCAGGCCTTAGTCTCTCCCCGGCCATTGACCAGAGTCCAGCCTCAGTTCCTTGCCATGTGGCGCTCTCCAGGAGGCATCTTAACACAAGGCAACTTACTTCTTCCAACTTGCAGGGAAAAGAGGGTAATGTACAGTATAATATGTCATCCCCAGTTCAGTTCAGTTCAGTCGCTCAGTCGTGTCTGACTCTTTGAAACCCCATGAATTGCAGCACGCCAGGCCTCACTGTCCATCACCAACTCCCAGAGTTCACTCAAACTCACAACCATGGAGTCGGTGATGGCATCCAGCCATCTCATCCTCTGTCGTCCCCTTCTCCTCCTGCCCCCAATCCCTCCCAGCATCGAGTCTTTTCCAATGAGTCAACTGTTTGCATGAGGTGGCCAAAGTATTATAGTTTCACCTTTGGCATCATTCCTTCCAAAGAACACACAGGGTTGATCTCCTTCAGAATGGACTGGCTGCATCTCCTTGCAGTCCAAGGGACTCTCAGGAGTCTTCTCCAGCACCACAGTTCAAAAGCATCAGTTCTTCGGCGCTCAGCTTTCTTCACAGTCCAACTCTCACATCCATACATGACCACTGGAAAAACCATAGCCTTGACTAGATGGACCTTTGTTGGCCAAGTAATGTCTCTGCTTTTGAATATGCTATCTAGGTTGGTCATAACTTTCCTTCCAAGGAGTAAGCATCTTTTAATTTCATGGCTGCAGTCACCATCTGCAGTGATTTTGGAGCCCCCAAAAATAAAGTCTGACACTGTTTCCACTGTTTCCCCATCTGTTTCCCGTGAAGTGATGGGACCAAATGCCATGATCTTCATTTTCTGAATGTTGAGCTTTAAGCTTACTTTTTCACTCTCCTCTTTCACTTTCATCAAGAGGCTGTTTAGTTCCTCTTCACTTGCTGCCATAATGGTGGTGTCATCTGATATCTGAGGTTATTGATATTTCTCCCAGCAATCTTGATTCCAGCTTGTGCTTCTTCTAGCCCAGCGTTTCTCATGATGTACTCTGCATATAAGTTAAATAAGCAGGGTGACAATATACAGCCTTGACATACTCCTTTTCCTATTTGGAACCAGTCTGTTGTTCCATGTCCAGTTCTAACTGCTGCTTCCTGACCTGCATATAGGTTTCTCAAGAGGCAGGTCAGGTGGTCTGGTATTCCCATCTCTTTCAGAATTTTCCACAGTTTATTGTGATCCACACAGTCAAAGGCTTTGGCATAGTCAATAAAGCAGAAATAGATATTTTTCTGGAACTCTTTTGCTTTTTCGATGATCCGGCAGATGTCGGCAATTTGATCTCTGGTTCCTCTGCCTTTTCTAAATCCAACTTGAACATCTGGAAGTTCACAGTTCAAGTACTGCTGAAGCCTGGCTTGGAGAATTTTGAGCATTACTTTACTAGCGTGTGAGATGAGTGCAATTGTGTGGTAGTTTGAGCATTCTTTGGCATCGCCTTTCTTTGGGATTGGAATGAAAACTGACCTTTTGCAGTCCTGTGGCCACTGCTGAGTTTTCCAAATTTGCTGGCATATTGAGTTTAGCACTTTCACAGCATCATCTTTCAGGATTTGAAATAGCTCAACTGGAATGCCATCACCTCCACTAGCTTTGTTCATAGTGATGCTTTCTAAGGCCCACATGACTTCACATTCCAGAATGTCTGGCTCTAGGTCAGTGATCACACCATCGTGATTATCTGGGTCATGAAGATCTTTTTTGTACAGTTCTTCTGTGTATTCTTGCCACCTCTTCTTAATATCTTCTGCTTCTGTTAGGTCCGTACCATTTCTGTCCTTTATCAAGCCCATCTTTGCATGAAATGTTCCCTTGGTATCTCTGATTTTCTTGAAGAGCTCTTGAGTCTCTCCCATTCTGTTGTTTTCCTCTATTTCTTTGCACTGATCACTGAGGAAGGCTTTCTTATCCCTTCTTGCTCTTCTTTGGAACTCTGTATTCAGATGCTTATATCTTTCCTTTTCTCCTTTCCTTTTTGCTTCTCTTCTTTTCACAGCTATTTGTAAGGCCTCCCCAGACAGCCATTTTGCTTTTTTTGCATTTCTTTTCCATGGGGATGGTCTTGATCCCTGTCTCCTGTACAATGTCATGAACCTCATTCCATAGGTCATCAGGCACTCTATCTATCAGATCTAGGCCCTTAAATCTATTTCTCACTTCCACTGTATAATCATAAGGGATTTGATTTAGGTTATACCTGAATGGTCTAGTGGTTTTCCCTACTTTCTTCAATTTAAGTCTGAATTTGGCAATAAGAAGCTCATGATCTGAGCCACAATCAGCTCCTGGTCTTGTTTTTGTTGACTGTATAGAGCTTCTCCATCTTTGGCTGCAAAGAATATAATCCATCTGATTTCGGTGTTGACCATCTGGTGATGTCCATGTGTAGAGTCTTCTTTTGTGTTGTTGGAAGAGGGTGTTTGCTATGTCCAGTGCATTTTCTTGGCAAAACTCTAGTAGTCTTTGCCCTGCTTCATTCTGTATTCCAAGGCCAAATTTTCCTGTTACTCCAGGTGTTTCTTGACTTTCTACTTTTGCATTCCAGTCCCCTATGATGAAAAGGACATCTTTTTTGGGTGTTAGTTCTAAAAGGTCTTGTAGGTCTTCATAGAACCATTCAACTTCAGCTTCTTCAGCATTACTGGTTGGGGCATAGACTTGGATTACTGTGATATTGAATGGTTTGCCTTGGGAACAAACAGAGATCATTCTGTCATTTTTGAGATTGCATCCAAGTATTGCATTTCGGACTCTTTTGTTGACCATGATGGCTACTCTGTTTCTTCTGAGGGATTCCTGCCTGCAGTAGTAGATATAATGGTCATCTGAGTTAAATTCACCCATTCCAGTCCATTTTAGTTCACTGGTTCCTAGAATATTGACCTTCCCTCTTGCCATCTCCTGTTTGACCACTTCCAATTTGCCTTGATTTATGGACCTGACATTCCAGGTTTCTATGCAATATTGCTCTTTACAGCATCGGACCTTGCTTCTATCACCAGTCACATCCACATCTGGGTGTTGTTTTTGCTTTGACTCCATCTCTTCATTCTTTCTGGAGTTATTTCTCCACTGATCTCCAGTAGCATATTGGGCACCTACCGACCTGGGAAGTTCCTCTTTCAATATCCTATCATTTTGCCTTTTCATACTGTTCATGGTGTTCTCAAGGCAAGAATACTGAAGTGGTTTGGCATTCCCTTCTACAGTGGACCACATTCTGTCAGACCTCTCCACCATGACCTGCCCATCTTGGGTGGCCCCACAGGGCATGGTTAGTTTCATTGAGTTATACAAGGCTGTGGTCCTAGTGTGATTAGATTGACTAGTTTTCTGTGATTATGATTTCAGCATGTCTGCCCTCTGATGTACTCTTGCAACACCTACCGTCTTACTTGGGTTTCTCTTACCTTGGACATGGGGTATCTCTTCACAGCTGCTCCAGCAAAGCGCAGCTGCTGCTCCTTACCTTGGACAAGGGATATCTCCTCACTGCTGCCCCTCCTGACCTTGAAGGTGGAGTAGCTCCTCTTGGGAGGAGCCTGCACAGCCACTGCTCTTTGGACCTGGAGTTGCTCCTCTGGGCTGCCGCCCTGACCTCAGAAGTGGGGTAGCTCCTCTCAGCCTTGGCCCCTGACCTCGGACGTGGGTAGCTCCTCTTGGCTGTTTCTGCGCCGTGGCAGCCTGGCACTCTGGGCCGCTGCCCCTGACCTTGGATGTGGGGTAGCTCCTCTCTGCCGCACTTGTGCGCCGCCGCAGCTGCCCGCGACATCATCCCCAAGTTGACATCAAACCAACTTTGCTGTATTCTAATAGCAATATGTGCAACTCACATTCAAGGGGAGGGGATTACACAGGAGTTAGTACAGAAAGTGGGGCTTACTGCAGCCCCCTTAGATTCTGTCCATCACGTGGATGGATGTGACGTTCTACTGTGGAGAATCGGATGATTGACATATGAAGTACAGTGTCAGGTGGTCATTAATTTATAAAGAAAGTGGAACAAAGCGATAAGATGGGAAACCGTTGGATGGGGCACCTTCCGTGCGTGCGTCCTAAGTCGCTTCAGTCACATCTGACTATTTGCAACTTCATGGACAGTAGCCCACCAGGCTCCTCTGTCTGTGGGATTCTCCAAGGAAGAATACTGGAGTGGGTTGTCATGCTCTCCTCCAGGGGATCGTCTAGACCCAGGGATCAAAACCCAGTCTCCTGTGGCTCCTGCCTTGTGGTCAGATTACTTACCACTGAGCCAATGGGAAAGCCCCATAAGGTGCCTTACCTAGAGTATAAAGATGAGACCTCTGTGGTGAGGTCAAATTGGCTAAGACCTGAATCATTAGAAAGGATTAGTCATATGAATATATGCAATGAGTGAAAGAGTAAGTGCAAAGACCCTGAAGTAGAAATAAATTGATCATAGGAGGCCAATAGGCCTAGAGGAACCACTGAAATGAACCTCTAAAGAGGGAGGCAGTTACAAGACAGTGTGGGACTTGTGAGCCATGCAGTAAAGAGTTTGGATTTTACTTAATTAGTTTGGAGCCAGTGGAGCAGGGTTAACAGAGAGTGACATGGTCTATTTTCTGCTCATACAGTACTCATCCTGACTCCTGTTTTGTGAATGGACTGAAACAAGAGAGTGGAAGCAATGGGACTAGTTTAAGGCTATAAATGGCAATCCACTCCAGTACTATTGCCTGGAAAATCCCATAGACAGAGGAACCTGGTAGGCTACAGTCCATGGGGTCTCAAAAGAGTCAGACACAACTGAGTGACTTCACTTTCAATAATGCAGTTGAGAGAAGACAGTGGCTTAGACCAAGATGAGGGGAGTGGATTGAATGAAAAGTGATCAGATTCTGAGTATATGGTTGGAGACAGGGGCTGTGGGATTTCATAATGGGTGAAATGAGTGACCAAGAGAAGTCCTGATATGATCAATCTATTGGGCTGAGCATTTGGATGAACTGCACTAGAGGGAAGACAGATACAAAGAATCAATGTCTTAGAGCATTTTCTTTTTAATAGACTTAATTTTTTACAGGAAATTTTAGGTTCATAGCAAAATTGAAGAGAAAGTACCCGTATATACTTTCCTAAACACATGCATAATCTCCCCTACTATTAGTATCTCACTAGAGAGGTAGATTTGTTACAATCTATGATGTGATTATCACTCAAAGTCCACAGTTTACATTAGCGTTCAGTGGAGTTACCTAATCCGTAGGTTTTAACAGGTGAAAATGACACATATCAGACTTCACAGTATCATACAGAATGTTTCCACTTCCCTAATATGCTCTGTGTTCTGCCATATTCATCTGTTCTCCCTGCAAAACTTGGTAACCACTGACCCTTTACTGTCTCCATATCTTTGTCTTTTCCAGAGTGTCATATAGTTGGAATCATACAATATACAACTCTTAAGATGCTTTTCTTTTAATAATATGTGTTTAACTTTATCCCATGTCTTGTCATGGCTTGATTACTTCTTTATTAATAGTGTTCATTGTCTGAATGTCTCATAGTTTGTTTATCCATCACCTACTGAAAAACATCGTGGTGGCTTCCAAATTTTGTCAATTGTGAGTTAAGCTACTGTAATCACCCATGTGCTGGTTTTTGTGTAGACATAAATTTCCAACTCATTTGGGTAAAAACTGAGGAGTACAATTGCTGGATTGTACAGAAAGAGTGTGTCTAGTTTTGAAACCAAACCAAACAAAACAAAACTTGGAGTAATTTTTATTGTATTAAATTCCATACAAACATACTCTTCCTACTTCCTCTGTGTCGTATGTATGTATCACATCTAATTGGTTGTGGGATACTGCCATTTCTATATCAGTCGTTTTTATTGCCTTAATTTTTTTTTGGCGGGGGGTGGTTTCCGAGATTAATGGACTGATGTGGGTGCCATCTAGTGGAGGTAAGGAAAATGTGTTTTGATAGAGCAACCACAGAAAAGATTGATTAAAAATAACTAAATTGAAATCTTATTCAGTTGTCCTAAATAAGAAAAACATTTCAATGTTTTGGATATGGACCACATATTTAGACTACAGTGGGGTCCATAACTAGGAAAGGCATAGTAGAGAAAAAAAATTAGCAAAGATTAGTCAGCAAGTTAATATCCTGAATTTCTGGATTTATTTACCAAAGTGATTTCAGATTGCCATAAATATATGGAGATTTTCTAGTATGTATGTGTGTGTGTGTGAGAGAGAGAGGGAGGGAGGGAGGGAGGGAGGGAAGAAGGGATGGAGAAGGGATGGGAGGGGAAGAGGGAGAAGAAGAGAGAGAATATTAAAGAATAAAACATGGCTGTTGTCCTCAGGAAAAAAAAAATGCAAGATGCAATGACTCAATATTGAATTGTAAATTATAAATGGAAGAAGAAGGAAACCCAGAGGATGAGGTCACAGGGAAATTGTCACTAAAGCACTATGAACTGACATGAGTTTTCAAATATGAAGAAGATATGAATAGATAACAGAAAGAATATCATAGAAGAGGATAAATTCAGAGCAACAGAAAAAAAAAAGTTTGAATTATAGAGCTCATCCATAATACCAGTATCTGTTTGAACTCATTTGGACTTAAAGAGGAAGTAGAAAGGATAAGTGAATTAATTGAATTATCTCTATAAGAGATAGAGTTAATTGAGCAATACAGTAATTACTAATGAAGAGTAATTAAAGTAGTAATAAAAGATGATGTTAGTATTAGCAACAACCGTGATGGTAGGTGCTAACCTTGATGTATTGCAGTTACTGTTCTAGTCACTGTGTTAATTAATTTTACATATGCTCTCATTTAAATTTCATAGCCATCCTCTGAGGTAGGTATTATAGTTCTCATTTTAATTTGAGTAAATAGACATCAAGTTTTTGATAACTTTCACTAAATCACAAAGCTAGTAATTACAGGAGTTTGGATTCAAACCCATTAGTCAGTTTTCGAAGCCTTATGATCCCTTGAATTCTGCTAGATAGAGTGAAGCAATTGGGATGGACAGATTTAGGAACCTGAGTTGCAGACCTTGTTCTGTGGTTTACATACTGTTACTGGGAATCAGTTAATATCAAACCATGTTGCCTCTGAGGTTCAGCCAAGTTCTAAAATGTATTGACTATATTTAATTGGGGTGTTCAGTGTTTGGGTCTGATAGTTGTCTAATATGAAAACATCTGAACATATAGAATCCCAACACTTGAGAATGTATGTTAACATATGGGGATAATGTAATACACTCCTCACCGATCATACCTCTTTCCTGATTTGCATGTGAGGTGGGGCTTAAGACTGCCCTCTGGGTAGCTCTGTTGCTAGCGTTGGGGTGAAGGTGATTCTGTGGATTGCTATAGTGTTGAGGAGTCAGCTCAGTGAGAAGGGCAGCTGTGGAAGGCTTACCATCCTTGACTTGTTTCTCCCCCACCACTCAAGTCTACAGAGTCCTATTGATAGAACTCCCCAAGCTCCTTTGAATCAATCTGAAGCTCTACTGAATCTCTACAAAATGCTCCTGAATTTGTTCAGAGCGTTTCTTCTCACCATCCTTTTTTTTAAATGTAAATTTATTTATTTAAATTGGAGGCTAATTACTTTACAATATTGTATTGGTTTTGCCATACATCAACATGAATCTGCCACTGGTGTACACATGTTCCCCATCCTGAATCCCTAACGCAGGACATCGTCTTTGTCCTTGAGAATAGCTACAACAGCTTCCTAACAGGTCTTCTAGCCTCTAGCACGGCTCCTTCCCATCCATTTTTCACACCGTGGATGAGTAATCCATCCCATGCGATTCTTCTGCTGACACCCCTCCAGTGGCTTTTCATGGTGCACTTGGGTTGAGTACCTAGAATTCTCATTTCTTTAATGGGGTTTAAGAGGCATTTGCTATTCCAACCACCACTTGCCTTCCAGACCAGGCCACCCTACTCCCTGTTAATTTTTACCTTTTATCCATTTCTTTATATGTATTCTTTGATCAGACTTCTGTACAGGCTCTTCTGGAATTGACCCTTTCGTAACCCCCATCCTAGCGACACCCCTACACCCTGTGTCTGGCATGGGTTTCAGCTGAGATTCACTATCATTGAAAAGCAGCCCTGACTTCTGGCCTTGCTGTAGGTGACCCTTCTGTACGTTGCCATGATATCCTGCAGTACACTGGTCCCAGCACCTAGTATAGGATAAATAGTTACCTTCATTGCCTACTGGACTGTAAGAACTTAAAAAGGAAGAACTGTATCTGCCTGTTCACACCAGCGTTTCCTGCTTGAGAAAAACGCTTATTACTAAGCAGATGCCTAATGAGTAAATGAACAAACACAAGAAAGGAACAATCAACTGAAAAATCAACACTTAAATATACCTTGAAGGTTTACAGAAGACCAAGGTTACATGGGGACTTCAGATCATACAGCCAAACTCCCATGTAGAGCCTGCCTACTTTGCACACACTGTTGACTGCACCCAACATCAGCTGGTCATAAGCATGATAACCCCCTGAGCTACACAAGACCTTCAGCCTCTGCTGTTCTTTGGAGTGTTCTGACCCAGACCCCTCTGAGCTGCTGAGCAAGATCACCTAGACCTGTGAGCCCCTTCTGTCCCCTCCCCCAAGAATATCTTGTCTTCTTCCCCTCTGTTTGGTATTCCTCCATGTGGTGGCCACTGGAACGGTCTCATACTTTGAGGGACTTACCCCCATCCCTTCCCCCCATTCAAACTGTCAGAAAGTAAATGTGTTAGTCGCTCAGTCCTGTAGCCTGCCAGGCTCCTCTGTCCGTGGAATTCTCCAGGCAAGAATACTAGAGCGGGTTTCATTCCCTAGGGATAAAACCCAGGTCTCCTGCATTGCAGGCAGATTCTTTACTGTCTGAGCCAGAAGGGTAGCCACTGTCTGTCTGAGCATCACCCAAATAAAGCCTGTTGTGCTGCTCCATCTTGTGGTCACTTCTCCCCATCATCAGCTACAAAATCCCTTGAACTCATTGCAGTGTTTATAATGGGGTTGAGTTTTATCTTAAGAGTAGCAGAAAGTAATTGAAGGATTGTAATCAGAGGGATGGCATGATCTTACATTCTAAAAGATGCTTTAGTTGGAGAAGACCAAGAGGGGAGCAAGACCAGTTGAGAGGCTGATGCTGCAATCTGGGTGAGTGGAGATGGGCTAGGATTAGGGCAGCAGTAGGGAGATGGAAGAGGAGACAAAAGGAAAATAAATTTTGCAGATGGAGTTGGTAGGACTTTCTGATGGATTAGAAGTGGGAAAACAGAGAATCAGGAATAAATATTTGAGCAACTAGATGGATGTCATGACCATTTAAAGGGTGCTCAAGATGGAGAGGAGCTGATCTGTGGATCTGAGAAGTAAATTTTGCCAAAGTGGTTTTATTTATCCATTTAATTTTCATTTTGTACTGGAGCATGGTTGATTAGCAGTGTCCTGTTAGTCTCAGGTGTGCAGTATAGTGACTCAGTTATACATATACACGTGTCTATCCTTTTTCAAGTTTTGTTCCCATTTTGATTGTTACGTAATATCGATCAGAGTTCCCTGTGTTATAGGTAGGTCCTTGTTGGTTATCTGCTTTAAATATAGCAGTGCATACATGCCAATGCTTTCTGTGTTCTCTCCCTGTCTCTCTGCTCTATTTTCTAGTTCCCCTTTACTTATTTTCTATTCCTATGGTGAGGCTGAAATTTCTGCTGATCTTTTCAATATGTAAGAACTCTGGTTTTCAGAAACATACCCCTTTTCATGTACTATTCATGTTTCATCGATGAAAAATCTGCTTTTAATGTGCTGGAAGTCTTGGGGGTGGATACCATTATCATTTTATTTAAGCTTCTTCTTATTTCTTGGCTTTCTGTTGGTTGCATTCTGTACTGGGGGCTTCTAAAAATGATTTTCTAAGATGTTTGTGCTCCTTGGTGTTTTTTTCTTGTTTAAGACTAGGGCACCTGAAATTGAGTGGAATTTTGGGTGTGAGATTGGTGTTCCTCCAAAGAGGGTTTTACTGAGGGTAATCTGGAGGAAGTGTTTTCATGGGGGTATCCCCAAAATATGAATATCTTAAGGTTTTTCCTCTTACAGTCATCAGATTCCCAGAGGAGATGCTTGTAATGTTCTACCGGACAGAGTAGGCCAGACTGTTAGTTTTCTGAGACCAAGAAGGGGCAGAGGACGCTGGAACTCAATGGTCATAGTAACTATTGGCGATGACTATTCAATAGTAACTATTGGCAGTCTGGAAAAGAAGAAAGATCCACAGAGGAAAGAGAAGAAGAACATAGTACCCTGTCATTCATAACCAAAGTGCAGTCAATCTACAGTTGAATCAGGAAGGGAGAAGGAAACTCACTTTGATGTAAAGATTAAGGTGTTCATCACTACATGTGACTAGAAACTGCTGGTTATTGAACTGAGACAAATTATACATATGATATACTGTTATGTTTTAAGGATTGCCTGACTTTTTGTTATCTAGAAGTGACAAGAAAAGTCTTGGTGACCAGAAGAATTTTCCTTTAGAGATAGAGAAAGGTCACCCATTGAGCAGGAAAAAGGAGGAAATTACAACTTTATGATAAATCCCCATGGTTTCTATTTATTTCAATGTCTCAGTAATACATAATTAAAAATCTGAGGTTAGCTAGCTTATTAACCTTTTCTACTCAAATTGCAAGGGATTTAGAGTATTTTATCTCTGACCACTCCCAATTTAATGCAGTTTTTCTAGTGTTTATCATTTTCTGAAGCTGACAGCTGATACTATTTTAATACAAGTTTATATGTTGACATTTATCAACTTTGTTTTCTCCCTTTAGAAAAACTTCAGAACTTCTGTCTAGGTCCTCTTGTAATTTTTCACAATCATGAAATTGGGGACTTGAATTGGGACTACCCTTTGGGAATTTCTTAAGGTTCTGCTGATGGCAAGCTCTCAGAAGTATTTGCTGAAAACATTATTTTTAGATAGTTTTATCAGGTGCATATTTCTAGATTGACATTTACTCTCTGGCTTCAATTTTTGCTGTTAAGAAGCCTACTGTAGTTGAATTGTTCTTTTTAACAGAAAAGCCATCTCTCCTCTCTAATTTTTAAATCCTTCTTTTTGATTTAGTGCTCTGCAATTGACTTCCTGGATAGCTCAGATAGTAAAGAATTTGCCCGCAGTGTGAGAGACCCGGGTTTGATCTCTGGGTCAGGAAGATCTCCTGGAGAAGAAAATGGCAACCCACTCACATTGCATTGCACCTAGAGATGCCATGTCTTGTGATTTTTCATATTTTGATGGACATGGTGCTTAATCCTCCTGTTTATGTTGTGGTATCACTGCTTTGAACTGTGCCTAGTGTTTAGGAACCTTCTGTTTACCCTCCCAAAGGATAAACCTCTAGGACTTTGCCAAAATGGATGAAGGGAAGAAGCATTTGCCTGAGTTTGTGGAATAAGAAAGGGGATTGATTTGTTTGCCAGAGGAAATAGGCCCTGGTTCTGGAGTTGTGCCTGGGAAAGAGCAAGTAGTCTAGATCTAACTGAAGTCCCTTCAGAGGACACAAAGCCATGAATCCATCAGTCTAAATACAAAACCCATGATAGATGTCAAGGCACAGAGTTATTCTTTAAAAAGATGCTGTGCAAGAGTATAGTCTGGCAGGATAAGGGGAAGCCAGCATTAAAAGGCTGTGGGGTATGTTTCTGGGAGTAGAAGATGAAAGTGGAGTTGGAAGCAGCCAGATGGAGAAGCACTGCTGGGCTGGAGGGGCTGGTGTGGGAGACTAGAGAACTCCAGGAAGCATCCACCCTCCTCTGTATACCTGTTTTACCTCTCCTGTTCTTTTTGTTCTTGTGGCTTGATTTATACCTTTAAAAACATTTGAAATATTTTATGAGGTTTCAGGAAGAAACAAAATATGCACAAAGATTCGTAAAGTAATTTTTAAGTATTCAAGTTGCATTTCATGCAGTATTTGAAACAAAGGTTATAATATTGGATGTGTGTTATGGTACATAATAATAACCAAACACCTGTGATCCCACCCTCTGACCTAAGAAAAGGAACAGTGTCCCTTCTGTCAAGATGCCTGTGTGGGCTCCTATGGCATCCTCTTGCCACTCTACTCGTAAAATCTTTTTCTTAAATTTGCATTTTCTTATTCACTTTTATTTCATCTCATAGCTCTCAAAAATTATTATATTGAGATTTATCTATTCTGTCTATTGGTAATTCCAATATTTGAAATCCTCTGGGGTCATAATCTGCTGACTCTCATTTATGGTTTCTATATTTTTTTGTTTTATATTTTAATAAGGCACATTTAGCGTTGAACTTGATCACAGAATATCACAGACCCTAAGATAGGGTCTGGGTTCATGTCATACTTGTATTTGCTTCCATTAGACACCAGGAGATGCTGCGGAGCAGGGACTCCTTTATTTTCTTGGCTTGGGCTTTTCCTGGCCAGGTGGATGCTATCTGTTTTAACTCTAGACCCAGGTGAGAGCAGGCTAGGAGTTAATATTCTCAAAGGATTTTGAACGTGGAGATATTGCAGCCAGGATTCCTAGAAGTTTCCCTTTGCTGGTAGGCAGACTGTTTCAGCATGTAACACTGCTTTGTGGTTCTTGGCTTAATGGGGAAGTCTAAGTTCAACTCCAGAACTTTACAAGGGCCTGTATGCATGCTCAGTCATGTCCGACCCTGCAACCCCATGGACTGTAACTCACCAGGCTCCTCTGTCCATGGGATTTCCCAGGCAAGAATACTGGAATGAGTTGCCATTTCTTTCTCTAGGGATCATCTTCATTTTTATCAAAGATAATCATAGTAAGACTAACTTGTTGCAGAATTAGTCTAGTCTCATTAACTTTGGCCTGTTTGTTTACTTAAGAGCAGCAGAAATAGTCACTGACCATATACACTCTGCTATAACTTTTCACAAGGAATCTTAGATTTTTACAAGGAATTAGATTTTTCACAAGGATTTGAAAAGCCTCTCCAGGCTAAGAAGCCAAGCCAAGAATTTACCATCAAACTATGTAAGGGTTTAGAGTTTCCCCTTGTCTTTTTCCATTAGCTTTGAGGGCAGCCGTGGCTCTTATATTAGTTTAGGACTCTGATTTCAGCAAGCTGTTGCTGTTTACTTCCCCTTATTTTCTTGAATGCTTAGCAATGAACTAACAAACATGTTGGTTATAATTTATCCAGATCTTGTTAAAAAATCCAGTGCACCACATTGCTAGATGCAAAGTCTATACTTGAAGTTTTATTTCTTTTGTGATATAAGAGCTGTTAGGAGAGAGATTTGCATTTCTAAGTTGTTCAGTTACATTTTATAAACTTCCAGTGTTCCTGCTGCTGCTTTTCCTATTTGGCTTTTGCTTTTTATTATTTATATCTGTTTTTATTGCAAAGATTAAAAAATAAGGTTGGTACTTTTCCTGCTTTATAGCTTTTTTAAAAAGTTTTTCCTTGTGCCATATTAGGCAGTCAATTTTTTTTAATGCTATATTGATACTTTAAGGAGTGTATTTCATCTTGTTTACTATATTGTTAAAATTCCCTTAATAATAATTTACTTTTATTCACTTGAAATGTCAAGTTTTATGAGATAAGTAGTTTCCCACTATTTTTTGTAAATTTTTCCTTTAGTGTCTCCAGAGGTTACTTTATGTATGTCAGTACTATATCTTTAAGTGCTAAACAATTGATTGACAGCAGCTTATTTTTTTAGTAGATTGTAATATTTATCATTATAAAGAAATTCTCTTTTATCACATCTATGATATAAATAGCATGTTGACTGCTTTAGTATCAGAACTTCATTATATTTTGGTTTATCCGTATTTCAGATAATATATAATTATCACTGTTTTTAGTCATATTTCTATCATGTATGTTTCTCTTTTTAAGCATTATTTTGTTTTACAAATTTTGAAATTGTATAGAAATAAGGTGATATTCATTTACTCAGCAAATATTAATTGAGCACCTATCCTATGCTAGGTGCTTGACAGACTGAATGCACAAATGGGCAATGACCTGACCATATACAAAAACAGAACTCTGACCCACCATCTACAGCAATCTGTCCAGGAAATCAGCTCTCCTGTCTCCATTAACCAGCCCAGAAGCCAGCCTGCTATGAGTCAGACTTACAGGAAGTCATGTTCTGCCATCTCCTGAAAGGCAAATAAAAATTTGTGTAACAACTGGCCCCAAATGCTAAGGATTTGATTAGTAACTCATAATATCCTTAGTATTTGTCCCCTCTTCCAACTTAGAATCCACACAGAAGGCTGAATCAGATCAGATCAGATCAGATCAGTCGCTCAGTTGTGTCCGACTCTTTGCGACCCCATGAATCGCAGCATGCCAGGCCTCCCTGTCCATCACCAACTCCCGGAGTTCACTCAGACTCACTTCCATCGAGTCAGTGATGCCATCCAGCCATCTCATCCTCTGTCGTCCCCTTCTCCTCCTGCCCCCAATCCCTCCCAGCATCAGAGTCTTTTCCAATGAGTCAACTCTTCTCATGAGGTGGCCAAAGTACTGGAGTTTCAGCTTTAGCATCATTCCTTCCAAAGAAATCCCTAACCGATCAGGTGGATGCCTACTTCTATCAATAGTTAGACTACTTTAGCTTCTCCAGGCTGACAGCTTCCAATCAGGGCACATCTCAGATCTCTCTTGGCACTATAAAGCCTCCCCAGTCCTCTCCCCACCTTTAAGTCTCTGTGAATACTCAGTGATGGTGGCCAAGACACTTGCCCTAGCAAGCTCAGAGTAAATAGCATTTGTTTATTTCCACGTTCTTCCATATCATGAGTATTAGACCAGAGAAAGAACAAAAACATATAAAATTCTGCTTTTATGGAACTAATGGGACAGTGATGGGAGAAGACAAAAAGCATGATAAACAAATTATGTAGGATATATGTAGGTTATGAGTGCTATAAAAATGAGCAAGGGGAGAGACATGGGGGGACTGGGGTAGGAGTTTACCATGTTTTTAAAAAATTTTTATTTTGAAGTATAGTTAATTAACAATGTTGTGATTGTTCTGAATATATAGCAAAGTGATTCGGTTATAATCTATTCTTTTTAAAATTCTTTTCATATTTAGGTCATTACTTCCAAAAGAACTCACCTGCACAGTTGGTGAGAATATAAATTGGTACAGCCACTATGGAGAACAGTATGGAGGTTCCTTAAAAAATAAAAATAAAAACTAAAAAAATCATGTGATCCTGCAGTCCCACTCATAGGCATGTTTCTGGAGAAAAACATGGTCCAAAAGAATGTATCCCAATGTTCATAGCAACACTATTTACAATAGCCAAGATATGGTAACCCCTATATACCCATCAACAGAGGAATGTATAAAGAAGATGTGGTACATATATACAAAGGAATATTACTCGGCCATAAAAAGAATGAAATAATGCCATTTGCAGCAGCATGGATGGACCTAGAGATTGTCATACTGAGTGAAGCAAAATAGAGAAAGAAATAACATAGGAGGTTACCATTTTTAAATAGGATTGTCAGGATGTTCTGCTGAGAAGGTGATATCTGAGCAAAAAGTGGAAGGGATTGAGAAAGTAATATATACAGCTGAAATGCAGGAGGAAAAAGTGTTGCAGGTAGGAACCCCAAGACAGAGGCTCTGATGCAGGAATGTGCCTGACAATTTCTAGAAAAAGCAGAAACTTGGGGTTGGAACAAATGGGGAAGGAGAAAAGGAGGCAATGTGGAGGCAGGGAGGCAATGAGAAGCCTCAGGGAGCTGGATCATGGGAAGCTTTCTGGGACACTGGAAGCACTGTGGCTTCTACAGCAAGTGAGCTGAGAAATCTCTGAGCAGGGAACTCACAGAAAGTGACTTTTGTTTTAAAAAGACATATTGGCTGCAGTGTTTAGATAGGGTGACCACACACTTTGGCTTGTGCAGGACAGTTTTAGTTTATGCCTGTTGTCCTGGCCTCTTTCACATTCACAGTGTTGTAGGTTAGACGAGGAAACATGGGATCACCCTAAGCATGGACAGTATCGGGGCAAGGATAAAAGCAGAGAGACAGTCGGAAGCTATTCTAATAATTCCAGTGAGAAATGATAGTGCCGTGGAATTGGTGATAGCAGTGGAGGTAGTAAGAAATGTTTGCTTTGGGCTGTGCTTTCAAAGCAGATCCAGTGCAATTTCCAAACACTCAGAGAGAGAGAGAGGGGTGTGTGTGTGTGTATGAAATATAAGATAACTCCACTATTTTTGTCTTTTTGTTTGAGTAACTAGAAAATGCATTTTTCATTTACCTAAATGAAAAACTGGAACCTAGTTTTCAGGGGAAGATTGGAAGTTTGGTTTTGGAAATTATACTTTTGAAACGTCTATCAGATGATCATGGGGAGATACAGGATAGAACTTGAATGAGTTTGGAATTCAGGAGACCAGTTCAGGGTAAACACATACATCTGAATGTGTATATATGTGTGTGTGTGTGTGTGTGTGTGTGTGTGTATAGAAATAGATATGAATGTATATATACAATATATAAAAATATATATTGAAAAATTTGTTGGATGGGCTATTCTTTAAATATGTGGTTCCTTTTCCAAACTATGTTGACAGCTCTTAACTGCTTGCATGTAAACTGAGAAGTCAGGGCCTATTATATATATTTCCTATTTCAATAGCCACTCCTTCTGTCCCCTATTCTTGTAGGATACTTTTAATTTTAAAATATAACTCAATCAGAATATATTTGTGATAGTATTTATTAAAATTTCCTGGAAAACAGGAAACTCATTGGACCTTCAGATAAACTCGTCTTTTAAATTACTTTTCCCCCCAGTATATTTGAATAATTTTTTTCTGTTGCAATTATTTTTTTCTCCTCTTCAGGGAGAGCAATTTTAATATAATAGCCCTCTATGATCTTTCACAAAATATATATTAGATTTTCTCTCACTACCTTAGTCTTTTTTTTTCACTTCAGCATTATGTGGTTTTTCTCAAGCATGCCCTCGTGTCACCAACTCATTATTTTTCGTGAATGCCAAATCTGCTGTGGATAACTCCCTGTCGTTTTAGAGAGTTCACGTAGTATCTGTATTCCTTTACTCTGCTAGCTAGCTTTTTACTGTGTGTTATAAATTTATTTCCTGTTTCAGAGCATTTATGTTTTATTTAATTTCCTTGACAGAGACAAGCAGCTGGAGTATGCTGTTTTCTTGCATTTCATGTCTCTTCCATTCCTTCAGCGGTTTTGTGGTGGGTTCTTGCTTTTGCTTAGTTATCTTTCAAAATGGACTGTTCTACTGAGTCCAGAGAGTAAATATGGGTTAGTGAATGAACTGGATAGGTAAGTCCTTCTCAAACAGAAAACAACTTTGATCTTTTTCTCCATCGCTGTCCCTCTGTATTATGTCAGATCTCTTTTTGATGTCCCTGACCATACATTGGGTATGTTTTATAGCTTTTTCTGTCACTTTCAAAAATAATAATAAATAGTCTCATTTTCCAGGCTAAAAAAAAAAAAATTCCGTTCATTCTAACATCAGTGCATCAGTGTTCCTTCCAGTTTCAGACTTGACCCCCTCCTCCAGTTTAAGCTTGATTCATTCTTGGGTGGTGCCTCCAGCGGAAAAGTTGGGAAACAGTGGGTTAGCTTTGCCACCTGCTCCTCTGTCTTTCCATTCCAGGTTGTTCACTTACAAGGCTGCTTCTTGCTCTTGTATGGCAGCAGAAGGGCTGTGGGGAAGGGGAAGCACAGTCAAGTGAGGGCAGGCAGAGTTCTTAATCCAATGTTGATGCCTATGATGTGTGTCTCAATGTGGGGGCTTTTGTGAGGTCCCTCCCCCTTTCTCAGTGGCTCCTGGGGAAAAAAAATACGTAGGTTGTGACTTACTACCTGCTGGTGATGTGTTCTAAGCACTCTGTCTGTATCCAACAGTGTGAGGCAAAACAAAGAAAAATACTTAGCACAGCTTGTGTTGACCCCTATACTCTTAAGGGTATGAGTGGTACTCTTCTTACTACTTTTATGAGCGTACCTTTAGCTTCTTTCTTTTGGTTCTTTTTTTTTTTAAGGACTAGTGTTAAGAGAAGTGGTATTTACAGACACAGAGAAAAAACATATGAACAGCAAAGGGGGAAGGAGAGGTGGGATGAACTGGGAGACTGGGATTGACACATATACACTACTATGTACAAAACAGAGAATGAATGAGGACCTACTGCATAGCACTGGGAACTCTACTAGGTGCTCTCTGGTGACCTAAGTGGGGAGGAAATCCAAAACAGAGGGGGTATAAGTATATGTATGGTTGATTCACCTTGCTATACAGCAGAAACTAACACAACATTATAAAGTCACCATACTCCAATCGGAGAAGGTAATGGCACCCCACTCCAGTACTCTTGCCTGGAAACTCCCATGGATGGAAGGGCCTGGTGGGCCGCAGTCCATGGGGTCGCTAAGAGTTGGACAAGACTCAGCGACTTCACTTTCACTTTTCACTTTCCTGCATTGGAGAAGGAAATGGCAACCCACTCCAGTGTTCTTGCCTGGAGAATCCCAGGGATGGGGGAGCCTGGTGGGCTGCCGTCTATGGGGTCGCACAGAGTCGGACACGACTGAAGCGACTTAGCAGCAGCAGCAGCAGCATACTCCAATGATTTTTTTTAAAGCAAAGTTGTATTTAAATAGGAGATTGTAACTACCAGCTTTCCTTGGTTCTGGGAATTTAGGAGGATTTTATGTTTTTATTTATAGGTAATACTCTTATTTTGTAGAGAGAAAAGTGTTGTTATTATTGTTTAGTTGCTAAGTGTTATCCAACTGTTTTGTGACCCCATGGACTATAGCCTGACAGGCTCCTCTGTCCATGGGATTTCCCAGGCAAGAATACTGTAGTGGGTTGCCATTTCCTTCTCCAGGGGGTCTTCCTGACCCAGGGGTCAAACCTATGTCTGCTGCATTGGCAAGCAGGTTCCTTATCACTGAACCACCAGGGAAGCCCTAAGAGAGAAAAGTACTTAGAGTTTAATCCCAATTGGAAAAAACCAGAAGCAACTGAGGCCCAGAGAGCGGAAGAAGCTTGCCTGTTCTGTAGGGGTGAATAGACCGGACTGAAATATGAGACTTTACCTTCTTTCTCTAAATCTGGGCCTTAGCACCCTAGGTCTCCCATCTTGAGGGAAGGTGCCCTGTGCTTTTATGATTGAGTATAGAGGGCTTTCTGTTTACCTGGTCTCACCGGATTCTTCCTGCTGTCCTGATGGGTAGCACAGTTGTGATATATAAGAAACAGTGAGCATGTGTGATCTTTTGAGAAATGACCACCAGATGTCACTCTAGACTAGCTTTTGTCAAATGAGACTGCCTTATCCATTGTTTCCAAATACGCTCAGAGGAAGAAAAATGAGACGGAGTATGTGCCTTGCATCCTAATGCTTCAAATCATGAGGAATTTTCTGGGGCTGTCTTAAGGCATTAAGAGAGTCATTCCCGAGAAACAAATGCAAAAGAATCCTTTGGGTCCTACTCTCTCAGTAATTACAGTTTAGTGGGATAGGATGAAAGAAGACAAGTTATCGTCCTTACTTGCAAGTGGAATGGACTGAGGAGAAATTAGAGTGAGCAGAAGGAAAACTGACTTCTTCGTGGGGGTGGGGAGGACTGTAAATCTTGAACGGCATCTTAGATTCAGGTAAATAGAGTGTAGGAATGGGAGATGCCACTCAATGGGTTAGGAAGAAGTTGGCAGGGGGTGGGAGGTGGGGTTGGAAGCATAGTGCTATGATTGAGCCAATCAGCTTGGACTGTTTGGGGGATGCGAGGAGGACAGTGAACTATCTAGAAAGGGTGAGTCACAGAGGTCAAATATAAGACTGGAAATGTAGCATGGTAGTTAAGGGTGTGGACTCCAGAGCCAGGCTCTCTGGGTCCAAAGCCTAGCCCTAGCAGGAGCTAACTGTTGGCACATGCTTTAGGGCAGGGCCCCCAACCTTTCTGGCACCAGGGACTGATTTTGTGGAAGACAATTTTTCCACCAACAGGATTGGGGCTGGTTTGGGGATATTTCAAGTGCATTACATGTATTGTGCACTTTATCTCTATTATTGTTATGACTTCATCTCCACCTCAGATCATCAGGTATTACATCCCAGAGGCTGGGGACCCGTGTTTTGGGGCATGCTGGTTATCCTTGTTGTGCCTCAGTTTCCTCAATTATAAAGTGAGAAGATATTATCACATCTAATTCCTAAGGTTGTGGAAAGATTAAATATGCTAATATTTTTCAAGTGCCCAGAGGAGTATGCATTGGCACTTAATAAGTAATACAAGTATTTGTTGAACAAATAAATTTTCTGTATAGAACTAGGCTCAAGAAATCAAAATGAGGTTAATGGGTGAATATAGCCCTGGGACATGCCCTGCTCAGCAGCTGTTCACTAGAAACTGTATGCCAGACAGTATGATGAACACTGAAAAATGATAAAAAAAAAAAAAAAAAAAAAAAAAAAAAAACCTGAGAGAACAAGATGGTGGAGGAGGAGGTGGACGTGGAGCACATTTCTCTCCACGGATACATCAGGAATACACCTTCAGACACAGAAGTGCATGCAGAACACCAGCTGAGATCTGACAGAAAGACCTGACCAGCAGAAAAGAATGTATAGAACCACACAAAACTCGGTAGGATGCAGGAACTAGGGGGAAAATAGGAGTGTTAGTAGGACTGGACCTGCCCTCGGCGGGTGGGCGCACTGAAGCAGGGGTTCGATCCCCACATCCGGGCAACTGTCTGAGTCAGAGGAGAAACATTTAAGGCTGAGAGTAAAACAGCTGATCTGTGGCAGCCTAAATGGAATGAGAATCAGACAGTCCTTGCCACAGCCATACATGCCCCGGACAGGAACAAGGGTCCCCTGGAAGGCACAACAGCTGGGAGCTAGAGCTTGCAGAGTGTGGAGAGATCCCAGGGCGAAGGCTGCTGGGGAGATGGATTGAGAGTAGGTGAGGGAGGAGATTGTGATGGAAAATGCCTATGGAGGAAAGCCAGGCAGCCATGGAAGCAAGGCAATGCTGCTGAGTCCATAGCCTCACTCTCCATACACTCCAGCATCAGCAGCTGAACAATAGAAACGTTGACCCATCAAATGCCTCACTCACTGAACTACAGAGTAGGACCCCACCTAGGGTGCTCTTTTAAGTGACTGATGGCCAATCTACAGAGTAGGACCCCACCCAGGGTGCCCCTTTAAGTGCCTGACCCACCAATCTACAGAGTAGGAACCCAGTCAGAGGGCCCCATCTATGTGTCTGATGCGCCGAACAGCAGAGAAGGACCCCAGGCAAGGGAGCCCTCTAAGTGCCTGAATGAGCGGAGCTACAGAGAAAGACTGGCCAAAGAGGCCTTCTGATCACAAGCTACAAGAGGCTCGAAAAAAGACTCTGATAGGGCCATAACTCTTGCACCGGGGGCAGTCTGTGTCCCTGCACACTTGGCACTGCCAGGTCCCTGCAAGCAAACCAGCTTCACCACCTTCACACTCAACTCTCACTGGGGCAGAGCTGCCACAGGCAAAAAAGTCTTGCATCCATGCATACAGGGTCGCTTCAGTCCTGTCCGACTCTTTGTGACCCTGTAGACTGTGGCCTGTCAGGCTTCTTTGTCAGAGGGTGGGGGTGGGGGAGATGGTTCTCCAAGCAAGAATACTGGAGCGTATTGGCCAATACTGGTTGCCATACCCTTCTAGAGCACTATATTTCCTGCTGCCCTAGCTGCCAACTCCCCTGAGTACCTGGTGCTGCCAGAACCCCTGCAAACCAAGCAGCTGCAGCACCTCCACACCTGGCCCTCACAGGGGCAAACCCAAGTCCTCCAGGGCAGCCTCAGGAGCAACCCCCAGTGGACGACCCACATGTAGAGGTGGAAATAAAACCACAATTGAAACCAAGGGGCAGTGTGACTAAGGAAGAAGACCCACCAGCTGTACAAGCTGCAGATTAAGTCCACACAATCAATTATGCAGATTCTGAGTCTATGGAATATATAAAATGTTATTCAAAGCTCCCACAAAAGAAAATTCACTAATTCTGATAGCTGTGGACATTGGAGGCAAGAATACAGAGGAGTAGGACTGGATTAGAATCTGAGCTGCTCCCACAGCAGGTCCAGAGATCAGCACAGTGTTGGAGGGGATCCTAGGGAGGTGAGGTGAATTGTGACTCCCAGCGAGGGAAAGGACTTTGATAGCAGTGACTCAAGAAAAACCTTTATTATTCTTATGTTTTGACTTGTTCTGTAGATTGTTTTGGAGTTTTTTCTTTTATTTTTTTTCTTCTTTTCTTCCCCTTCTGCTGTAGTTGTCGATTTTATTGGCACTATGAAATCTAATTCAGCATTTGAGCCTTTTTTTTTCCAGCCACATTTTTTATTGTTGTTATAAACTTTTGCCTTTATGTTGGGATTTTGCAGTGCTGTGGAGTTTTCCTTTTTTTTTTCTTTCTTCTTCCATTTTTTTTCTTTTCTCTTTTTTATAATTTTAATTTTTTAAACCAATTATATATTTTGTACATTTATTCCTTTGTTTGCCTTTCCTACTCTTCTTTTCCTCTTGCAGTTACTCTTTAATGTATATAGATCTTTATCTACCTCTATTTAACTTTGCATATCTATTCTTTCTTTTCCTCTCAACATTTTGTTATTAATATTTTATTATTTTTATTGCTTTATTTCCCAATTGGCACCTTGCTTTAGTTTTGTTTTCCAGTTTGTGCTTTAGTTTTCTTCTGGTAGATATAATTTTTGGTTTCCTTTGTTCGCTGGGCCAATCTATTGTACTATATTTTTGTTGGACTGTTTTGATTTTGCTTATGGGTGTATATGTATATGTGTATATTCGGTCACATTTTTTTATTGTTGCTATAAACCTTTGCCTCTACGTTGGGCTTTTGCAGTTCTATGGAGTTTTCCTTTCCCCCACCCCTGTTTTCTTTCTTCTTCTGTTTGTTTTTTTTCTTTCTCTTTTTTATAATTCTAAGTTTTAATTTTTAAAAGAAACTATTACTTTTTTCTACATTTATTCCTTTGATTGCCTTTCCTACTGTTCTTTTCCCCTTGCAGTTAATCTTTAATGTATCTAAATCTTCTTCATCTACCTCTATTTAACTTTGCATATCTATTCTTTCTTTTCTTTCTTTTCTTTCTTTTCTTTCTTTCCTTTCCTCTCAACATATTTGTTAGTTTTTTTTTCTTTTCTTTTCATTGCTTTATTCCCAACTTGGCACCTTGCTTTAGTTTTGTTTTCCAGTTTGTGTATTAGTTAGTTTTGTTCTTAACTGGTAAATATAACTTGTAATTTCCTTTGTACACTGGGTCAATCTATTGTACTTTATTTTTGTTGGACTGTTTTCACTTTGCTCATGGGTGTATAGGTATATATGTATATTCATTATTTTAATTATTATTTGCCTGGCTTTGTAACTGCCATTTGTCTGGGGTTCATCTTTGGTTTCTCACTTTTGGATATTTGTTTTAATCTCACTTAATGCCATAAAAAACCACTTGTGGAATCTTTGTTCCTAAATAGAGATCAAGCCCTGAGCCTTTGGGTGGGAGCATTGACTCCAAGACCCTAGACGACCAGAGAACTAACCCTAGGGAGTATCAAATAGTGAGAACTCACACAAGGGAAATCACTTGACTGCAAGACCTGGCGTCACCCAACCACCAGTAGCACCCTGTGCAGGATACCTCATCTAAACAACAAACAAAACAAAAATACAAACCCAATCATTAGCAGACAGGATCACTACCTCACTCAGCCTTGCCCATCAGAGGAAAAACAAACAAAAACTCAGCACAAATCTCACCCTATAAGAAGCTTACACAAATCACTGGACCAACCTTAGTAGGGCAGAAACCAAAAGGAAGAAAGAATTCAACCCTGAAGCCTGGGGAAAGAAGACCTCAAGCACAATAAGTTAAAAAAATAATAATGATGAAAAGGCAGAGAAATACTACACAAATAAAGGGCCAAACTGGAAACACAGAAGTCCAAATGAACGAGGAGGAAATAGGCAAACTACCTGTAAAAGAATTCAAAATAATGATAATAAAGGTGATCAAAAACCTTGAAAACAAAATGGAGAAAATGCAAGAATCAATTAACAAAGACCTAGAAGAATTAAAGAATAAACATACAGAGACAAACAATTACTGAAATTAAAAATACTCTGCTGCTGCTGCTAAGTCGCTTCAGTCGTGTCCGACTCTGTGCAACCCCAGAGACGGCAGCCCACCTGGCTCCCCCGTCCCTGGGATTCTCCAGGCAAGAACACTGGAGTGGGTTGCCATTTCCTCCTCCAATGCATGAAAGTGAAGAGTGAAAGTGAAGTCACTCAGTTGTTCAACTCCTAGCGACCCCATGGACTGCAGCCTACCAGGCTCCTCTCTCCATGGGATTATCCAGGCAAGAGTACTGGAGTGGGTTACCATTGCCTTCTCCAAAAAATACTCTAGAAGGAATCAATAGCAGAATATCTGAAGCAGAAAAATGAATCAGTGAGCTGGAAGGTAAAATGGTGGAAATAACTTCTTAAGAGCAGTGTAAAGTAAAAAGAATGAAAAGAACTGAGGATAGTCTCAGAGACCTCTTGGAGAATATCAAATGTACCAACTTTCGAATTATAGGGGTCCCAGAAAAAGAAGAGAGAAAAAAAAAAAAGTGTATGAGAAAATTTTTGAAGAGATTGTAGTTGAAAATTTCCCCAATATGGCAAAGGTAATAGTCAATCAAGTCCAAAAGGCACAGTGTCTCATACAGGATAAACCCAAGGAGAAACATGCCAAGACACATACTAATCAAGCTAACAAAAACTAAACACAAAGAAGGAATATTAAAAGCAACAAGGGAGGAGCAACAAGTAACATACAAGGGGAACCCCATATGCTTAATAGCTGATCTTTCAGCAGAAACTCTGTAGGCAAGAAGGGAATGGCAGGATATATTTAAAGTATTGAAAGGGAAAAATCTACAACCAAGATTACAGTACCTGGCAAGGATCTCATTCAAAATTGATGGAAAAATAAAAAGCTTTTCAGACAAGCAAAAGTTAAGAGAATTCAGTACCACCAAACCAGTTTTACAAAAAATGCTAAAGGGACTTATATAGTCAAGAAATACAAGAGAAGAAAAAAGATCTAAAAAATCAAGCCAAACCCATTGTCATAAGAAAATGACAATAGAAACTTATATATCAATAATTACTTTAAATGTAAATGGATTAAATGCTCCAACCAAAAGACATGACAGGCTGAATGGATATAAAAACAAGACCCATATATATGCTGTCTACAAGAAACCCACTTCAGTCCTAAAGACACATATAGACTGAAAGCGAGAGGATGGAAAAATATTTTGCATGCAAATGGGAAGCAAAAGAAAGCTGGAGTAGCAATCCTCATATCAGACAAAATAGACCTTATAATATAGAAGATTACAAGAGATAAGGAAGAACACTACATAATGATCAAGGGATCAATCCAAGAGGAAGATGTAACAATTGTAAATATCTATGCATCCAACATAGGAGCACCTCAGTACATAAGAGAGACACTAACAGACATAAAAGAAGAAATTGACAGTAACACAATAATAGTGGGAGACTTTAACACCCACTCAGGCTGATGGACATATCATCAAAACAGAAAATTAATAAGGAAACACAAGTCTTAAATGATACATTAGATGAGCTGGATCTCATTGATATCATCAGGACATTCCATCCAAATGCAGAAGAATACTCCTTCTCAAGTGCACATGGAACATTCTCCAGGATAGACCACATCTTTGGTCACAAATCAAATCTCAGTAAATTTAAGAAAATTGAAATCATATCAAGCATCTTCTCTGACCACAAAACTATGAAACTAGATATGAATTACAAAAAAAAAAAGCTGTAAGAAACACACACACATGGCGATTAAACAACACGTTTCTAAATAACCATCAGGTTGCTGAGAAATCAAAAGGAAAATAAAAAAATTTTCTAGAAACATGTGACAATGAAAACACAACAACTCAAAACCTATGGGATGTAGCAAAAGCAGTTCTAAGAGGGAAGTTTATAGCATTACAATCTAACCTCAAGAAACAAGAAAAACGAGTAGACAACCTAACTTTATACGTAAAACAAATGGAAAAAGAAGAACAAAGAAAACCCAAACTTAGTAGAAGGAAAGAAATCATAAAGATCCAAGCAGAAATAAAATGAAATGAGAGAAACAATAGTAAAGATTAATAAAGCTAAAAGCTTGTTCTTTGAGAAGATACAATTGACAGTCTTTAACCAGACTCATCAAGAAAAAAAAAAAGAGAAGAACTGAATCAACAAAATTAGAAATGAAAAATGAGAGGTAACAACAGACAGTGCAGTATACAAAGGATTATAAGAGACTGTTAGAAACAGTTCAGTTCAGTCGCTCAGTCGTGTCTGACTCTTTGTAACATCATGAACCGCAGCACGCCAGGCCTCCCTGTCCATCACCAACTCCCGGAGTCCACCCAAACCCGTGTCCATTGAGTCGATGATGCCATTCAACTATCTCATCCTCTGTCGTCCCTTTCTCCTTCTGCCCTCAATCTTTCCCAGCATCAGGGCATGTTAAAATGAGTCAGCTCTTCACATCAGGTGATCAAAGTATTGGAGTTTCAGGTTCAACATCAGTCCTTCCAATGAACACCCAGGACTGATCTCCTTTAGGATGGACTCATTGGATCTCCTTGCAGTCCAAGGGACTCTCAAGAGTCCTTCTCCAACACCACAGTTCAAAAGCATCAATTCTTTGGCACTCAGCTTTCTTTATAGTCCAACTCTAATATCCATACATGACTACTGGAAAAAACATAGCCTTGACTAGATGGACCTTTGTTGTCAAAGTAATGTCTCTGCTTTCTAATATGCTGTCTGCTGAAGAAGCTGAAGTTGAATGGTTCTATGAAGACCTCCAAGACCTTTTAGAACTAACACCCAAAAAAGATGTCCTTTTCATTATAGGGGATTGGAATGCAAAAGTAGGAAGTCAAGAAACACCTAGGGTAACAGGAAAATTTGGCCTTGGAATATGGACTGAAGCAGGGCAAAGGCTAATAGAGTTTTGCCAAGAGAACACACTGGTCATAGCAAACACTCTCTTCCAACAACACAAGAGAAGACTATACATGGACATCACCAGATAGTCAGCACCAAAATCAGATGGATTATATTCTTTGCAGCCAAAGATGGAGAAGCTCTATACAGTCAGCAAAAACAAGACCAGGAGCTGACTGTGGCTCAGATCATGAACTCCTTATTGCCAAATTCAGACTTATCGAAGAAAGTAGGGATTTTCATTCCAATCCCAATGAAAGACAATGCCAAAGAATGCTCAAACTACCACACAATTGCATTCCTCTCACACTCTAGTGGAGAAGGCAATGGCACCCCACTCCAGTACTCTTGCCTGGAAAATCCCATGGATGGAGGAGCCTGGTGGGCTGCAGTCCATGGGGTCGCTAGGAGTTGGACACGACTGAGCGACTTCACTTTCACTTTTCACTTTCCTGCATTGGGGAAGGAAATGGCAACCCACTCCAGTGTTCTTGCCTGGAGAATCCCAGGGATGGGGGAGCCTGGTGGGCTGCCACCTATGGGGTCCCACAGGGTCAGACACGACTGAAGCAACTTAGCAGCAGCAGCAGCAGCAGCAGCACACTCTAGTAAACTAATGCTCAAAATTCTCCAAGCCAGGCTTCAGCAATACGTGAACTGTGAACTTCCAGATGTTCAAGCTGGTTTTTAAAAAGGCAGAGGAACCAGAAATCAAATTGCCAACATCTGCTGGATCATGGAAAAAGCAAGAGAGTTCCAGAAAAACATCTATTTCTGCTTTATTGACTATGCCATAGCCTTTGACTGTGTGAATCACAATAAAGTGAAAATTCTGAAAGAAATGGGAATACCAGACCACCTGACCAGCCTCTTGAGAAACCTATATGCAGATCAGGAAGCAACAGTTAGAATTGGACGTGGAACAACAGACTGGTTCCATATAGGAAAAGGAGTATGTCAAGGCTGTATATTGTCACCCTGCTTATTTAACTTATATGCAGAGTACATCATGAGAAACCCTGGGCTGGAAGAAACACAAGCTGGAATCAAGATTGCCGGGAGAAATATCAATAACCTCAGATATGCAGATGACACTACCCTTATGGCAGAAAGTGAAGAAGAACTAAAGAGCCTCTTGATGAAAGTGAAAGAGGAGAGTGAATAAGTTGCCTTAAAGCTCAACATTCAGAAAACGAAGATCATGGCATCCGGTGCCATCATCTCATGGGAAATAGATGGGGAAACAGTGGAAACAGTGTCAGACTTTGTTTTTTGGGGCTCCAAAATCACTGCAGATGGTGACTGCAGCCATGAAATTGAAAGACGCTTACTCCTTGGAAGAAAGTTATGACCAACCTAGATAGCATATTCAAAAGCAGAGATACTACTTTGCCAACAAAGGTTCATCTAGTCAAGGCTATGGTCTTTCCTGTGGTCATGTATGGATGTGAGAGTTGGACTATAAAGAAAGCTGAGCGCCGAAGAATTGATGCTTTTGAACTGTGGTGTTAGAGAAGACTTTTGAGAGTCCCATGGACTGCAAGGAGATCCAACCAGTCCATTCTAAAGGAAATCAGCCCTGGGTGTTCTTTGGAAGGAATGCTAAAGCTGAAACTCCAGTACTTTGGCCACCTCATGCGAAGAGTTGACTCATTGGAAAAGACTCTGATGCTGGGAGGGATTGGGGGAAGGAGAAGATGGGGACTACAGAGGATGAGATGACTGGATGGCATCACCGACTCAATGGACGTGAGTTTGAGTGAATTCTGGGAGTTGGGATGGACAGGGAGGCCTGGCGTGCTGCAATTCATGGGGTCACAAAGAGTCAGACACAACTGAGCGACTGAACTGAACTGCTGCTGCTGCTGCTGCTAAGTCGCTTCAGTCGTGTCCGACTCTGTGCAACCCCATAGATGGCAGCCTACCAGGCTCCCCCATCCCTGGGATTCTCCAGGCAAGAACACTGGAGTGGGTTGCCATATGCTGTCTAGGTTGGTCATAACTTTCCTTCCATGGAGTAAGCGTCTTTTAATTTCATGGCTGCAATCACCATCTGCAGTGATTTTGGAGCCCAGAAAAATAAAGTCAGCACTGTTTCCACTGTTTCCCCATCTATTTTCCAGGAACAACTATATGGCAATAAAATGGATAACCTGGAAGATATGGACAGATTTTTAGAAAAGTTCAATCTTCAAGACTGAACCAGGAAGAAATAGAAATTATGAACAACCCAATTAAAAGCAATGAAATTGAAGCTGTGATCAAAAATATCCCAAAAAACAAAAGCCCAGGACCAGATGGCTTCACAGGAGAATTCTGTCAAACATTTAGAGAAGAGGTAATGCCTATCCTTCTAAAACTCTTTCAAAAAATTGCAGAGGAAGGAACACTTCCAAACTCATTCTATGAGGCCACCATCACCCTGATACCAAAACCAGGCAAAGACAAAACAAAAAAAGAAAACTATAGGCCAATATCACTGATGAACATAGATGCAAAAATCCTCAACAAAATTTTAGCAAGTGCAATTCAGCAGCACATCAAAAAACTCATACATCATGATCAAGTTGGTTTTATTCCAGGAATGCAGGGATTCTTCAATATATGCAAATCAATCAATGTGATACACTATATTAATAAATTGAAAGATAAAAACCATATTATCATCTCAATAGATGCAGGAAAAGCCTTTGACAAAATTTATTATTAAAACTCTTTAAAATATGGGCATATAGGGAACCTATATGCTCAGCATCACTCATTATTAGAGAAATACTAATCCAAACTGCAATGAGGCATCACCTCACACTGGTCAGAATGGCCATCATCAAAAAGTCTACAAGCAATAAATGCTGGAGAGGGTGTGGAGAAAAGGGGATGCTCTTGCACTGTTGGTGGGAATGTAAATTGATGCAGCCACTATGGAAGACAGCATGGGGATCCCTTAAAAAACTAGGAATAAAACCACCATATGACCCAGCAATCCCACTGCTAGGCATATACCCTGAGGAAACTAAAATTGAAAAAGACACATGTATCCCATTGTTTATTGCAGAACCATTTACAATAGCTAGAACATGGAAGCGACCTAGATGTCCATCAACAGATGAATGGATCAAGAAGTTGTGGTACATATACACAACGGAATATTACTCAGCCATAAAAAGGAACACATTTGCGTCAGTTCTGATGAGTTGGATGAACCTGAACCTATTACACAGAGTGAAGTAAGTCAGAAAGAGAAAGACAAGTACAGTATTCTAATACACATATACAGAATCTAGAAAAATGGTACTGAATAATTTGTTTACAGGGCAGCAATGGAAAAACAGGCATTACCATATGTAAAATAAATAGCCAACGGGAATTTGCTGTATGGCTCAGGAAACTCAAACAGGGGCTCTGTATCAATCTAGAGGGGTGGGATGGGAAGGGAGATGGAAGGGAGGTTCAAAAGGGAGGGGATATATGTATACCTATTGCTGATTCATGTTGAGGTTTGACAGAAAGCAACAAAATTCTGTAAAGCAATCATCCTTCAATAAAATAATTTAAAAAAACTAATAGTGTCGCTGGTAATTTCTGCTATGTATTGAGCTGTAACCAGGTGCCTAGCAACTTAGTTAACTAGTTTAAATACTTTATTTCATTTAATCCTCTGCAAACATATGGGATGGAGAAGGCAATCGCACCCCACTCCAGTACTTTTGCCTGGAAAATCCCATGGACGGAGGAGCCTGGTGGGCTGCAGTCCATGGGGTTGCTAAAGTCGGACACGACTGAGCGACTTCACTTTCACTTTTCACTTTTCTGCATTGGAGAAGGAAATGGCAACCCACTCCAGTGTTCTTGCCTGGAGAATCCCAGGGATGGGGGAGCCTGGTAGGCTGCTGTCTATGGGGTCGCACAGTGTCGGACATGACTGAAGAGACTTAGCAGCAGCAGCAAACATATGGGATAGGCATTATCATTATTATTATCATTTCTATTTTATTAATTAGAGAAATAAGACCAAGAGAGACTAATTAATTTCTTCAAAGTCATACAAACAGTAAGTGGCAAAGAGCCCGATCATTTAATCACTGTCTAAATATCTCAGAGGCATTGAAGAGTATTATGAAATTATCTCAGTATTATGAAATAATATTCAGAGTATTATGAAATTTTTGAGCTGAGTACTTTAAGTTTCCCAAATTATGGATGAATAACCTGAGTCACATAGATATTAAAGGATTTCTTCAAGGTCATTTTGGTTGAAGGGTGACAGTATGAGAACCTACATTTTCTGTTCCCAGTTCTGATAGTGAGGTTTTGATAATAAGAACAGAAAGCATCCATCTGGAACATTGTTTTTTTTTTTTTTAATTATTATTCCAAAAGACTGTTACACAATGTCTCCTTCACTAGGGCATAAGTGAGAATACCATGTTATTTTTTCCCCCCATATGTCAGTATGACAGTAATTCAAAGTATTTTTTTTTTTCTATTATGGATGTAGATAAAAATGTCCCCAGAGTCACTCCCTTTTCTGGTCTCCCTGAGCTCAATATGCTTTTCCTTGTTTAGAGAGCTCCTCTTCCTATTATAATGTTTTGTCATCTGTCTCTTCCATCAAAAGACCTGTTTCTAATGATGGAACTGAGGTGTTGCTCAGGAGATGGCATCTTTAAATTTCTTTCAACTCCACCAAATTTACCCTTCAACAAATTATACCAGCTCACAATGATTTTTCTATGCAAACTCAAATTCAGGGTAAGTCACTGAACTCTTTCCAAACCCGCATTCATCCTAACTGCTCCCCTAATGTTCCTGTGTATAGAGATTCTGTAGTTGCCGTTGACAGCCTTTCAAGGCCTGTAACAGGTGTTTTAGCTTTTGTCCTCTAACAAAGTGCTTGTCATAGAGTAGACAGACTCTCAGCTCACTCAACAAGAAGTGATCCTAGCCTACCCAAAGGAGAAATGAGCTGTTTGTGCTTGCTTGCTTTGTCTGTTGCCAGCATTTTTATCTTGACGCTGGAACTGTGTGAGCTCTGGCTGTGTTATAGAGGTTTCTGCTATTCAGGCTTTTATTCATAAACAGGAGTGAAAGAGTAGAGCAGAAACCTGCCTGGGGAGTATAGCATTTAATCCAAAATGTGGATCAATTATTCTAATGAGTGTTTGAGCAATGAGTTTTGGAGAATGATATATAGTTTCTTTTGTCCTGAATGTCATGGAGAATATGGACATAGTAAAACCACCAAAATTCAGGAGTGTAAAAAAGAAATAAATGGGCTTGAAGGATGGTTTTCAAACTTATTGAAAGTATGGAACACCTATTACCAAATGCCTTTTAGGAACACTGCTTCATGGAGTGCCTTGTAGGAAATGCTAGTTGAATTGAAAGAGCATTAAGTTTGGTATCTGGATATGAATTGCCAATCCTGTGTAAACAACTTATTTGCACTCAATGCTAGTAAAATAAGGGACTGCAAGTTCACAAACTTCTTAGTGCTAGACTGCATTACATAATGAGCATGCGCAGATGTCAGTCAGTTACATCACTCAGCATACTATATGGTTCAAATGATTTTTTTTCAGGGGGTAGCAAAACTTTCTTGATGCAGGAAGCCATATATGCTGATTTATATTCTATTACAAGTCTGACACTTTGAGTAGTGTTAGCCGCAGTGATTGTAAGCAAACCACTTGACCTTTCTGATCTGAATTTCACTCTCTCAAATGATGGGGTTGGAAAAATAAACTGATTTCTCTAGTTTTAAAACTGGTAGTTTCCCAGGAGCCCAGAGTTTTGGAACAAATTGAGTGTCTATTCTAAGCCTCTGACATAACCCATGAGAAACACAAGGGTTTGACCTGCATCTTCATTTCCAGCTTTAAAATAGAAGCATTTAATGTCTTGTGTGTACATTCAGTCACTTAGTTGTATCCAACTCCTTGTAACCCTATGGACTGTAGCCTGGCAGGCCCCTCTGTCTATGGGGTTTTTCCAGCAAGAGTCTTACTCTGTCCTAATTATATGACCAGTGATACTGACCCCATAATTTTCTACTTATTGTTTTTCAAAGTCCACAGATAGTATACACAGAGAGATATAGAGGCCAACGGTCAACTTTAGTAATGCTGACTGGTATTTAGATGCTGTTTGCAACAATGGTGTATCTTTCTTGGATCATGAACAGATTGCATTAGAAACCTTTCTGGCACAATCATCATCTGAAGAACAGGATGGAGATAATTGCAAGATGGATGAGGATTTGGAAAACAGCCTGATACTCTGGAAGGAGTATGACTTCTGAGTTAGGTAGACCTAGATTTAAATTTTGTCTGCATCACATACTATCTCTGTGACCTTGGACAGTTTTATTTGTCTTTATGTGTATTCATTTTCTCATCTACAAACCTCATAGGTTTGTTAAGAGAATTAAATGAAATAATGCTTGTGAAGTACCTCTTATTTTTATACTTTAGAAGACTTAGAAAAAGATATGAGTGAGAAAAAGAGAATACAAAGTTAGGACATAAGTATTTAGGAATAGAAATGCAAAGATCATAAAATGATGATGACAAAAATATTGGTTTAGATGCTAAGATGGAGGCTGCTGAATTTGCTCAGATAATTCAGTGGAAGAGGAGCACAGTTAGAGGTTTGAGGAGTTTGGAACCTGTGTTTACAGGCCAAAGATTGAGGCAACAGTGGAAAGCTGGGCAGGAGTGAGGAGAATATCAGATTAATAGGATAGGAATTTATAACATGAATAGATTCTAATCTATTAGGGGATGGAGGCAGACAGAAGTGGAGCTCATATAGAGAGCTCTAACTAGCCTGGAGGGAGACTGGACTAATGCTCAACAGGGTGACAAGGCTGAAGGCATCAGATGAGTCAGCATAATATTTGCTTCCCAGGGTTATCATCCTGTGTGGTAGGATTGAGTTTTCTGCTGCTGCTGCTGCTAAGTTGCTTCAGTCATGTCCGACTCTGTGCAACCCCATAGATGGCAGCCCATGAGGCTCCCCCGTCCCTGGGATTCTCCAGGCAAGAACACTGGAGTGGGTTGCCATGTCCTTCTCCAATGCATGAAAGTGAAGTCACTGAGTCTAGTCCGACTCTTAGTGACCCCATGGACTGCGGCCCACCAGGCTCCTCCATCCATGGGATTTTCCAGGCAAGAGTACTGGAGTAGGGTGCCATTGCCTTCTCTGAGGATTGAGTTTACTTAACCATAATTGAAATCAATAGAGCTTTAGGGGCCTGTAATTGCGGAAGATCTCTTGATGTTACAGAGTAAGCTCTCCAGAATATTTTCACTTAGTAATAGCTCCTATTCATAGCACTTGTGTATTACATGGCACTTCTCAATATCCAAATCACTTTCATATACATTATTCCAGTGGTCATCAGCATAGCTAACAGGTCTCTCTGTGGTACAGATGAAGAACCCAAAGCTCAGAAAGGTCAACCAATGAACACAAAGATGCACAACCAGTACTTAGAAGAAACAGGATCAGTACCTACAGTTTTAACTGATGTAACAGCTTTTCCCAGAATGTGTTTCTCCCTAAGAGTGAAAGTTACCAGTTGCCATCCATCCTTTTCACTTGTACTAGATAGTAGGAAATAGTGAAAGAGAAGTTTCCCTGGAAAGGGCAGTAGAGACGCAGTTGGCAGACACAGACAACACAGCTTTAGGGTTATTTCTCAAAATACGTCAATTAATTGCTATTTAGCTCAAAAATAATGGCCAGATGCCAACGAGATTATTTATTAGAGTGTATCTACAAGAGATTGCACAAGTTGAAAAATACAACTGCAGGACTTTATTAGTTGTGGGTGATTTAAATCAGAGAGGATAAGTAAATTGCACTCAACCTCTGTTTTCCCTTTCCATGACCGTGATGGACATCAGACATCCCTCATGACCTCTTTCCTACTGCATCCAGATGGGGCTTCACAGTTCTCAATTTTGCATCCCCAACAGGCACTGCGAAATATTCAGAATTGGCCTGAAGCTCTGCCTCAGCCTTTCAGTCTGTATTCAAAACCCCATTTTCTTTTCTAGGTAATACTCAAAGAGAATTTATCACTTCCTTTATTATGCCTGAAGACTATTAACAAGATAGCCTGCATTATTGCAATTCAAGCAAAATTATGTAAACATTCCCCAGAACATGAAATTTGTACAGGAGCTGACAAACCCGGTACTTTTGTTTGTTCTACATCTTTGAGGATCTTGTCATTTCTGCTTGTGAGGAGACAAAGCGGCCCTCCAGTAGTCATTGGTGAATTTCCTGCTTCAAAAGCATGACTATTGTGCACTTATTTCCTACAGTTCTAAAAATTAATTTTATTTCAGGTACCCAGAGAAGTCAATCATTTCCTTTTAGGAAGGTCATTTCCTTGTACATTGCTCATTGTTACTAACTCAGAAACCAGCTATTTGATTCATAAGGCTTAAGGCAGTGCTTTAAATCAAAGTTTCACTTCTGTACTATAATTGAGCCCTTGGCACTCAGTGCAACAAAGCGACCTGAGATTGTAGAGTTGTTATAGAACTAAGGATCTGTCAATCACCAGAGGGCCTTTCTCAAAATATATATGCTTCTATTTTCACCTCCATGTTTCTGCTACCCCCACCCCCATTCTTTCTTTCTTCTGGTTTCCTTGGGGTCAGGGAAGTGTTAAGAGCGAATGTACATTTTTTAAAGTTCCTCCACCTAACATCTTCCCCCACTCCCCTAATGACAACCTCTGATGTAATGAAAATAAAATTTAAACTTAAGAGACATAGATTTGAATCTTGGCCCTGTTACATTTCCTAGGTAATCTTGGGTATTATTCAGGTCTTATTTGTCTGCAAGAACAAGTTAAACTGGTCTCAGCAAAAAAGAGGGGGGTGTTGGCTCACATACTGAAAATGTGCCAGGTCGATTCTGGCTGGAGTACAAGCAGTATTATTAGGAAATATATTTCTCCATCTCTTTAGCTCTTCTTCCCTCTGTATTGGTGCTTTTCTCTGAGTCTCAAGCACTTTATGATTAGTTGTCTCTGATCATTTAAGAATCTCCAAAGAGGGAGAGAATGTCTTTCTTCGATAAGTCCCACAAGGCCTTCACTCCACTCTTTGGCCTGACTTGTCTCTTGCCTCTTTAGGAATGGCCTGACCATTCCTAAACCAGTCACCTGTCACTATACCAGCGGGAATGGAGCAGCCTAATGTGTTTACTCCCGAGCAGAGAAGATGCTGCTCAGTTCTTGCCTGGGCAGTTACAGTTGTCTGCAGCTGATATTTATGCCATCCAGATGTTAAATGTTGTGAATGCTCCCCCTGTTCTTGGATAGTCCCAATCTGAGAGTTGAGAACAAATATGATTTCTCTTGAGTCTCAAAATCTGGAATTATGGAAGTGATGTATTCCTCAGAGGAAAATTACACTAGAAGAAAAGGAAATGAAAAAAACAATTTTCTAGGAAAAGATATCTGTGCTTTGGGTCACAAATTCCCCATATGTAAAATAGAAAATATAAATCAGTTGGTTTTTATATGTTGCCTAATCATTTTAATTTTCTATGAAAAGAACAGTCTTTTGTAGCCTTCGTTTGTATATATTACACATTTTATATTGAATGTAGCTATATAAAATAAATGTGTGCCTGTCCGTGTGTGTGTGTGTGTGTGTGTGTGCATATAGCTTTCAGTTTGCATGCCAGGCAACTGAGGAGAAGCCACCAGGGATCCCCAGAAAGGTGACAGAGCCAGTTATTCAACTTTATTTCTTAGTGGACAGCTTTTTTCCTTTATTCATCTATTAATCTCAGTATGTTAACCATTGAAAAGGATTTTACAATTTATGAGAGTCTCTTAGAAATAAAAAGTTGTAATTCAGATGTATATGTCTCCGATGCAGGAATTTGAGGTACTTTAACCAGAAGTGGGTCATAACACTGAAGGAGCATTGGAGCGATGACAGGGTCGGTGCCGTCATCTGGGGACAGAGTAATTAGCTGAAAAAAACATCTATCTCTCTGACTGCTTTTCTCTCTGCCTTGCCATGCTCCTGTTTTCTTGGCTATCATGCTTGTTTTCCTCACAGTTTCTGCAATATCTTCATTCTAACCTATTATCAAACGATGAAAGCATGCCACTTTCTCAGGACATGGTTTCTCCTCCTTCCCTAGCTATTGCCTTTATAATGATATGTCAGTATGAGTGAAATTTTAGACTAGAGTGGGGCTTTTGGTAATTAAAAAATCATAGCATATTAGACCTTGTGTATTCCATGTAATTTTTCTATGTTGTGTTGATATTGTCAATTTCTAAGGTAAAAAGACTTGCTTTCTTCTCTACATCTTGCAAACATTTCACACAAAATTATTAGATAAGAATTTCAAATCCAAACCATGAACCCAGCACAAGGCACTCCATCTCATTCATGTGAAAACCACTTATTGAATGCTATTCTGTGTAAGGCTGGATGATATATAAAGATGAATTGCTGCCTGATAGAGATAAGACCTGGACATAAATCATTACAATACAAGATAGATAGTAATATGTGTCATCAGAGAGGAATAGATAAATTGCCATGAGAGGTGAGAGGATAAAGAAATTACTTTGTTGGAGAGGGGCTATAGAGTACTTGCTGTACTTGGGCAGGTTTTGGCTACCCAAAGGAATGATTTCCTTTAAATGTGCTTAGACTAAAGGCAAAATTCCAGAAGGAAGGGAAGGCTTCATGAAGAAGAGTTCTAAGCTGGGCCCTTGAGAGGTCAGTAAGATTCAGAATTAATTCAACTCCAAGGAATCCTGCTCAGGACTCATATCACCTTGGAGAAGGAATGCTCAAACCTATTGGCAGCCATCACATACATGCTTAGATGGATGGTGACAGCTATTTGTTAGAACTGCTAACAAATTGCTAATTGAAGTGGATACCTAGTATGGGTGCAGATGGAAAGAGGAAGGGCTGAGCACAAGGCACTGTCTAAAGATGTGGGTCACACTGTGGAATGGAGAAAGGCAGTGGGGCCCAGGGGAGGGAGTCCTGCATCTGCTTCCAGGGAGGTTTGAAGCACCTACCTAGAGCAAGGAGGAACCTGTGGACTAAAAAGAAAAAGAATTGACAAAACTGTGCAGGTATTACGAAGACCAGTGATACAAGTGGGATATTTGGGGAATACATGCAATCTTCTCTTGGAGAAGGCACTGGCACCCCACTCCAGTACTCTTGCCTGGAAAATCCCATGGATGGAGGAGCCTGGTAGGCTGCAGTCCATGGGATAGCTAAGAGTCGGACACGGCTGAGCGACTTCACTTTCACTTTTCACTTTCATACATTGGAGAAGGAAATGGCAATCCACTCCAGTGTTCTTGCCTAGAGAACCCCAGGGATGGGAAAGCCTGGTGGGCTGCCGTCTATGGGGTTGCACAGAGTCGGACACGACTGGAGTGACTTAGCAGCAGCAGCAATCTTCTCTAAAAATTGTCATTTCATTTCTCACTGTGAAAAGGAACTAAATGGTCTGTGTTTTTTTTCCCATAGAGAAGCTCTGTCCAGGGTGTTGAAAATACAGCAGCAAACAAGGAAAAGTCCCAGCTCCGAGGGAGCTTATATTCTAGCGTGGGGAGGGCATAAGCAAACAGTAATTACATATGACGCATTTTATGGCAAACACTGTCTAAGGCGGGGCTTGAATCGTTTCCAAATAATCTGCCCCAACTATCTATTCTGGTTCTTAGTCTTAATTTAAGATTGTCTTTACTAGTCATTATTGGATAATCCTTCTATTTCTTTAATTCATACAAGAATTCAACAAATATTCTAGTGCCTATCACATTCTAAGCATTGTGATGGACTCTAGAGTACACAGCAAGCAAGATGGATGGTGAACTCGGTCTTAAAGAGCTTATACTCTAGAACCATATCATAATTTTCTGTTGTCCTATATCTGCTTCCTATTGGGGTACCACCAGCTACTTGTGGCTACTGAGCATTGAAGCGTGACTAGCATGACTAAGAAACTGGGTTTTTAATTTATGCTAGGAAACATTGAAGTCAAAAGGGGAAGGGGACAGCAGAGAACGAGATGGCTAGATAGCATTACCAACTCAATGGACATGAATCTGAGCAAACTCTGGGAGTAGTGGAGGATAGAGGAGTCTGGCCTGCTATAGCCCATGTGGTCATGAAGAGTAGGACATGACTTGCCAACTGAACAAACAACACTTTTAATTCATTTAAATTAACGTGGCTTTTGAGTTGCACAGCATAGTTCTAGGAGAAGTGATAAACAACTAAGAAATATCTTTAAATAAACAAATAATACATTTTAAGTAGGGAATTATTTTGGATGCTGTGAAAGAAATACATGAGATCCTAAGCAAAAAAAAAAAAAAAAAAAAAAAAAAAAGGGAGAGGATGTATTTTAAAGGATGCTGTGATAAAACTCATCACCACCTTTAAGTTGAGACCTGAAGGATAGGAAAGAGCAGTTAGAGAAAGGTTCTTAGGGAATAGAGAAGAGAAAAAGTCCATAAAGAAAGGAATTGCTTGGCATGTGGAAGGGACTGAAGAAGAGTGGCTGGAGCTTTCTAAGTGAGAATAGTGTGGATAAGTGAAGGCTGGGGGTTGGGGGGATGCAAGAGCCATGTCATGCAGAAATCAGGCAGTGTCTATGTCAGTTCCATCAAGTGTACCATGCTGTCTCCTGAGGCGTGCCTGGTCTTTGTTTTCCAGTCCAGTGGTCACTTCCTAATGCATGCCTTTTAATAGAATTAAATTGCCAGAGCACCTCACAGTATCACCCCATCACATTTGATCATCTGCTGTCTCTACTAGGTGATTCACTAGGAAAATATTTCTTCTCTTAAAACAGTTAGGCAAGGTCCATACTTGCAGGACATATAATAAACTAAATACTATTTAAGAAAAAAATTTTAAGTCTTTATTTCATTTGTTACAGTATTGCTTTTTTTTTCCCCCTCATATTTTGCTTTTTTGGCTACAAGGCATGAGGGAATCTTAACTCCCTGACTGTGGATCGAACCCATGCCCCCCCTGCCCTGGAGGTGGGGAGTCTTAACCACTGGACCACCAGGGAAGTCCCAAAATGTTATTTTAATAAGAGTTGCTGCTGCTGCTAAGTCACTTCAGTCGTGTCCGACTCTGTGTGACCCCATAGACGGCAGCCACCAGGCTCCCCCGTCCCTGGGATTCTCCAGGCAAGAACACTGGAGTGGGCTGCCATTTCCTTCTCCATTGCAGGGAAGTGAAAAAGAGTAAACAATTATAAATGACTAAAAATCGGATGAAAACTATTCTGTTTTAATAGTGCTAGAAAGAAGCTAGCTGATGAGGTCAGGGAACAATTCCTGAAAGCTTTTGGGAGGAAACATGAGGGAGATAAGGAAAAGGATAAGAAATTGACTGAAAAATAACTTGACTGTTTTTAAAGCTGTCAGTCCTTAGTTTGGATTTTCTTTTCTGAGTGTATAGATATTCAGGCTTTAGAGATAAGTGATTTATGCAGGGAGATGCAGTCATTATGCAGATGAAATGTCCATGGTAGGGGGTGCTGGCAAATAGCTGTGTTTTTCAGCTGTTACTTCTGTCAGCTTCATTGATTTTAAAAATTGTCAGGAACTTGCATTATAGAACGTAGATTCCTCTGGGGGCAATGTTCATACACATTTTTTTCTCTGTACAATCATGGTACATTAGTTTAGGTTCTGGAGCCCAGGGAATCACCTCTAACTGATAAAGGAAAAAAATATATAAAATGTCATTATATGCTTTGTCCTGTAAAAATAGAACTTTTCATTAAAATAGCAGTGTGCATTATAGATGTGCTGATTTTTAATCTCATGGCTAACGTTCCCTTGAATGTCTTTAACTTTTTCAACTTGTCTATTACAGCACCACACATATTCATGTACTCTACATTGGCAGGTTGTTTTTCGTAACTCATCGTGATACTAAAAGCGTATAAATAAGAGCACATCTTTTGAGCCAGTCATTGTATCAGGCTTTAGACCTACCTGAATTCTTTCACAAATATGATATAATTTCATACCCCCAGCAGCCCCATGAGAAGTTATGGAATGGGGCATTACCTGTCCCTTACTTACAGGAACCCTGAGGCCACATATTTTGTGCCTTGGGAGCGTGAATGAAATGTGGACAAATCTTGAAGTCAGAATACAGGCTGTTGTACCATTTGCCCCTCTTCTTGATGGAGACAAGAATAGTATGGATTCTCCTCTACCTCTGTTTTAACATTTAACAATGTCTTTAACTTTTTCAACTTGTCTATTACAGCACCACATTTAACATTCAGTGTCATGTGCTAGTAAAATCATGGATTAGTTTGAGAAAAGTCTTTGGACTTAGAGAAAGAGTCTAAGTGTCAGTCAGAAATCTTTGTATTAAAACCAACCGAACTGTAACACATCATGGTCTAAAGATCAACATGAGTTTATCAACTCTTATTGCTAAGAAGTCCAGAGAGGGCTGGCTTCAGGGCTCAAATAATGAAGTCATGACCTGTCACTCCTCTCCTTGTTCTCTTGATTGGTTCCATCATGAGATAAGCCCTCTTTCTCATGTACTTACTCAACTCATGTCTACAAAAGACCCTTCCGTATTTTAAAGATGAAGTAACACAGAGGAAAGGACGCAGGTGTGGCAGTTGGGAAATCTGGATGCTAGTCTCAATTCTACCACTGGCTACATGAACTTCACCTGTCAGTGTCACTGGAGAAGTGTGAGTAGGTTCCTAGAATTATATCTTTCCAGATGCAGACCTAGAGTGAGGAGTGGGCAGGGGGAAGCAGGGAGGATGGCTGGAGAGGGGAGCACCTTGACCATGGAATTTTCAGAAAAGAGATCATTCTCTGTTTGGACTCAAATGTGTCTCATGCCCACCCAGAACCACTTGTGAGGACTTGAGCAATGGAGTGCCACCTATGTACTTGTGTTACCTGAACCATGGAAGAGACAGAAACTTGAAACAGTGGGCTATGTATTGCTGGAATTACAGTGAATGCATTCTGTGTCCTCTATCCAAAAAATAACACACCAGGAAACATTACATTCACTGATCCCCTAAAAATCAAACCTCTGATCTCAACTTTTTGAGTCCTATGAGCTAATCCCTTTGGTTAGCCATTGACAGAACCAGAATTCATCCCTGCTTTTCCCTCGGAAGGACTCCCCAGTCACAAGATGCCCCAAGAGAAACTGGGCTGTTCCAGATGGCTTTGATCCATGCCAGTACTCTTCATTATGTAAACTTTCCTTCTGACAGCTCACGCGGAACATGTCACATCTTGAAAGAGGAGTTTTCATTAACTACTTTGCTGCTGCCAAATGGAATCAGTGTATTATATGGCCCTCTGCCAGAATGTCAGGGAGAGAGAGATGGCTCCTCTGTCTGCAGCAGCAGCCTGGCTCCCATTGCCAAGCGGAAGCCTTCTATTTTTCAAAGATCAATGTATTTCCTAGCTCATGTAGCAGGGTAAGGTTACACAGCCTATGGCAGAATTGAGAATAGAATCCAGGTTTACTGACTCTGTGTGTTGTGCTCTTTCCACTGTATACTGCTTAATCTTTAAAATCTGAAATGTCATTTTAAAAATATGAGTTGAGTGAAGTTTGATAAAGGGTATGTATTTATTACAGAAAGAAATTTGGCCACCATCTCTAGTTCCCTCTCCCACTTCTCTGTCATATGTAGTGAGTGAGTACATTCTTAAGTACTTCTAAATATCTTAACTTTTGGAGGTCTTCACTCTGTAGACCACCATCATCTTTTTCCTGGATGACAGCAGGTCAATACCTGTAGTGGACTGTGTGCTCACAGCAACGGACAAAGTCATATAAACTGTAAATCTAGTCCTGACTGTCCCTTAGAGAAAGCTTTTCAATTGCCCCCATTGCCTTTGCCCCTAACTTTTAAGTCTTTGACCATGTTTCTCCCACTACTTCTCTTGCCCAATCCCCAGACCCAGCTGCATCATGGCACAGTGACCTTTTCTTTTTCTTTTTTAATTGGAATATAATTGCTTTACAGTGTTGTGTTTCTGCTGTATAGCAAAGTGAATCAGCTACGTGTATATGTATATCTCCTCCTCTTTGGATTTCCTTCCCATTTAGTTCACCGCAGAGCACTGAATATAGAGTTCCCTGTACTATACAGTAGGTTTCATTAGTTGTCTATTTTATACATATTATCAATGGTGTATATGTGTCAGTCCCAATCTTCCAGTTCATCCCACCCCTCCCCTTACCCTCTTTGTGTCCACCTGTCACATTTTCCTCTATGTCTGTGTCTCTGTTTCTGCTTTGCAAATAAGATCATATACCATTTTTCTAGATTCCACGCATATGCATTCATATATGATATTTATTTTTCTCTTTTTCATTTACTTCACTCCGTATGACAATCTTTAGGTCCATTCATGTCTCTGCAAATGACCTCTTCTACTTCTTTGAAACAGCCGACTCTCCCTTTTTCACCTCAAGGGCTTTGCCCTTGCTCGGAGTGTTACATTCCTTCCCATCTCCACTCCCTCCTATTAAATGTCTGCTCATTCTTTAGAGCTCAGTTTAGAGACTCTCATCCTGACAACCTCTTCCTCATCTCTCAGTCTGGCTTATCTGCCTCTACTACTTGTCTTGAGAACATCCTCTGGCATTTTAGCCCCACTCATGTGCTTTCTGCCACATCAACTTGTTTGCACACCCCTTGATCCCTTTCTGTACACACATGCACGCACCACACATTCGCTGTCACTGTTCTGTGATTCCAGCGCGCACTGCGGAACGGGGTGCTTTCCTCTCTCAGGCCCTGCCTTTCACCTCCCTTTCATTTCTGACCAAAATGAAGTCTTCTCTGTGACCCAACATGTGCCAATGGCAATTGTATTTATTAGTCACACTTTTTTTCTTTTATAATCACTTTTTCTTCAGCTTCTGCATAAAAGGAAGTGTTTCTCTTAGAATATGTGCAGAGCAAGTCCCGACCCCTTTATCTAGCAGCAGTTTTCTCAGTTTCTTCATTCAAATGTATGTGTGAGTGACAAAGATCTATAGTGTTCAGGTCCTCTGGGTAATTCACGTCTAAATTGGAATTGAATCCTAAAGAAAAAGAAGAAGATCCTAAGGAAGAAGGAACTTTTTCCTGAAGTTTCAGGAAGCATCCAAAGAAGGACAAGGCTGTTGGGGTGAGCAGGGCTCTTGAGTCCCCTATAATCTCACCTTGCAAGTATCTGTCCAAGGTCCAGAAGTCTCAGGGTAAGAAACTTCATATTTATGACCCCATGACTAGTTCTTCCCCAAGTCTTTCAAAATTCTAATTATTCTTGGGTGTGTGTGTGTGTGTGTGTGTGTGTGTGCGTGCGTGTGTGTGTGTGTACATCTTGACCTAAGAGACTATTAATTCTCCACTGGATCAAGTAAATAACCTCTTAAATAAGTTCACTGATTTAGCCTTTGTTCTTCTGTGACTACATTCAAGCTACTGCATGGTAGCTTGAATGATGTTTTGGAAAAGTAGTTCTACCCATCCTCTGTTCAAGCCTCCGAAGGCTGCTGCTTTTACTGAGGAAAAGCCAAAGTGCTTAGGATGGTCTCAAGAACAGGGTGTGTCCCCTGCTACCGTGCCGCTTTGTCTCCCTGCTGCCGTCTCTCATCCATCCCACTCTGGCCACACTGTCCTCTGTGCTCCTCACTCAGGCCAGGCCTGCTCCCGCTTTATGACCTCTTCAAGAGCTGTTTTTCTTGGCTAGACACACTGCACTCTGCTACCAAACTTCCACATGGTTCCCTCCTTCACCTCCTCCTGTCTGTGCTCACATGCCCCTTTCTCAGTGAGGTCTGTCTTTATCACCCCATTTTAAATCATCACTTCTCCACAGCTCTTTTGATCTATCACTGTTCTGTTTCTTTCCATAGCTCTTCTAAAATTCACCTACTTATTAGACTTAGTATCTCTCTCCCCCAGCTAGAATGCAGTCTTCAAAAACACAGGGCTGTTTGGCTGTGCGTTTCACTGATGTATTCCTATCATCTGGAAGAGGTGCTCAATAAATATTGGTTGAATGAATTAATGGAACGTAACCTACTTTATACTCTTTCCAGCTTATTTGGGAGCTTTTTGAGAGTTTATAAAACCCTTTCAGCACAATTATAAACTTCCAGTTAGTCCCAGCTAAGGATGTAACAGCTATTCTTGTGTAATTCACCTCATGGTTAGAGGTGACATTCTGTTGTTTAAAAAACACACCCAGTGGCTCAGCTGGTAAAGAATCCACCTGCAATGAGGGAAACCTGGGTTTGATCCCTGAGTTGGGAAGATCCCCTGGAGAAGGGAACAGCTACTCACTCCAGTATTCTGGCCTGGAGAATTCCATGGACTATTGCATGGGATTGTAAGGGGTCAAACACAGTTGAGCAACTTTCACTAACAGAGAAAGTTCTCAGCTACCTTGTAAATCCTCCTATGCTCCTTTGTTATTTACATCTTCTTACACACCCCTTTTAACCCTTTATTTTGGTTCCTAACATGAATGTTGTTTTGTCATTACCAGGCTCCTCTTCCCGTCTTGCCTCATACTGCATTCAGCCTTACCTTTGCATCTTTTCCTTAGACACCTTTTGAGAAAAGACTTCCCTCCACTTTTTAATAGTTCTTCATTCATCTACTACCATCACCTTTATAATCATAGCTAGAAAGATGAGAAAATTTGCTTTCTCACTATTTAAATAGATATCAGAGTCTATTACTAAATATAATACATTTAATGTATAGTGTGGCCAAATTTATACATAGAGCTGCTTCATTCTCATCATATATGATTTCAAAATATTTCTTACCACCCAAAACTAAGTGACTTAAGTCAAGAACAGTTATTTTCATAAATCTGAGGTTTCCTAAGCTCAGCTGGGTGGATCTGTTTCATGTCAGCTGAGCTCACGTAACGTGGCTGCAATGCCCTGGAAGGCCTCCCACTGTGTGGGCCTCACTCTTCTCTTGGCCTCTCATCATTTGGTCATCTGTTCTGAATTTCTTTACAGCATGGAGAGTGGCTTCCTAGAATGAAAAAGAAACTGTCAGACCTGGGGTCCAAACCAGCATAGCATCACCTCTGGAGAATTGTGTTCATCAAAGCAGAATAGGGCTGACTCAGATTCAAACAGATCTGCCTATCGATGGGAGGAATTGTTGTCAGCCACAGTTGCAGATAAACTACCATACCTAGTTCTCAGAACTTAAATGATACAAAGTGTAATTTAGAATGCATGGTTAATGATAGAGACTCAAACAGTTGATCAGCTAAACAATATTTGTGTTGTTGTGACTGTATGTGTGTGTAGGTGGGTGGTGGTAGAAAACACATAAACACATAAAAGGCTCAAGATTTCCAAAATCATAGCAGTCTGTGGGACATTTAACATGAAGGCAAAAGCCTGTCAGATCCCTAGGAGCATTCATGTGTCCTAGCATCTCTTACTAACTGTTGTGCCTGACTCTTAAGTTACAAGTAGCTTATCTAATTACATGTATACTCTGTTTCAGTAGATGAAGAAATATTTAACTCATTACAGAAATTTTATAGGAAAAAAAGGGGCTACTTTGAAAAAAAAAAGTTGGGAAGTCAAAGGAATACATTTTAATTAAGGAGAATTCACTTATGAATAATAGTTTATTTCCCATCCATATCAGGGAAATAACGAGTCCTCTCTGTAATTTTTACAATTTATTAATTTAAGCACAGGCCTGCACACATGGTAGATACTGGGTAGATGACTGCTTATTAAAATCAGGCCATGAGCAGAAGCTAGGGGGATGTGGATGTTCTCATTCCATCCAAAGGCACATTCCCTATTCTATAAAGATTAATCTTAGAGCTTCTAAAAATATTAACAATAGCCTTTTACACAGAAGTAATGGTACCTGGGTGGTTTAATTACCTTTTGTTCTCATTAACTAGAGGCAGATATTCAGGGCCCATAGCACAGAGCCAAGGAAGTGATATTAGTCATGGTTTTGTTACAGGTCGTGGGAGAGAAAATTGGGTTAATGAGAGGGCATGGGGATTGATAACCATAAGCCACGGTGGAGCGCACCAAATAAAGAGCATCTGACTGTGAGCAGACATGTGTATGCTTGAGTGCTTCATCATGTCCAACTCTTTGTGACCCTTTGGGCTGGAGGCCATCACGCTCCTCTGTCCATGGGATTTTTCAGGCAAGAATAATGAAGTGGGTTGCCATTTCATTCTCCAGGGGATCTTCCCAACCCAGGGATCAAATATGTGTCTCCTGCAAGGTAAAGAACCATGGCAGGTGGAGGTGGATTCTTTACCCACTGAGCTATCAGGGAAGCCCAGGTAATAGGATGAGGAATAGCAAATGCACATTCTGAAACACCAAGGGTTTGTTATGCAGTTTCCAACCAAGTAGATAGAAGGTACATTCTTGCTGGAAGAAAGACAGTCTTCTTGGATAAATCAGCTCATCTTTGACTGTTTAACACCTCGGATGTTAAGGAATGCTCTGGAAGTAAAGTTCAGCTGGCATTTAAACCACTGGCTGTGTCTGTAGAATCTGCCTTCTCTAAGAATAGCCTTAGAAGTCTCTATACATTGGCTCCAGCCTTAAAGAGAAATGTCACACTCAGGGTTCATGACACTTGTTTCTTCAGTCTCTTGGACCTGTCCAGTGATGGGGAACATTCTCACATTATAGGGTTTAGTTAATTAACAAGGAAGTTTCTGAAATCAGAAAAGCTTACTTGAATACTGGACTCACAATTTATCAGCAGTGCTTTCCTTGAATAAATGACTTAATGTCTCTGAACTCCCATCTGAAAAATGCTGATGGTGGGGAGAAGATAGTGTTTACATCACAAGGCTGATGGGGGTTTAAGTGACGTAATGAAGGGAAAGCATTCATCAGGGTCCCTGACCCATATCCAGTCCTCTGTACACTTTGTTAGTAATTTTTCAGTTCATCCTTACAAATGTCTAACATTATCTTTCCATTGAAATAGCAACATTGAAAGTATTTTGCATTCTTATCTCCTTAGATGTTTGTAATAGTTCTGGTAGGAATCATCATTGTCATAAGTCTTCCAATGAGAAGCTAGTTTCTCTGTGTGCTTCTTCTTCCTCTTGCTGCTGCTAAGTCACTTCAGTTGTGTCCGACTCTGTGCGACCCCATAGACGGCAGCCCACCAGGCTCCCCCGTCCCCGGGATTCTCCAGGCAAGAACACTGGAGTGGGTTGCCATTTCCTTCTCCAATGCATGAAAGTGAGAAGTGAAAGTGAAGTCACTCAGTCGTATCTGACTCTTAATGACCCCATGGACTGCAGCCAACCAGGCTCCTCCGTCCATGGGATTTTCCAGGCAGGAGTACTGGAGTGGGATGCCATTGCCTTCTCTGTCCTCTTTCTCTTACAGACAAAAAAAATGCAATTTTATCTTGGTAGCAAAGCTTGATAGACAAGCCTGGTGTTGAACAAAATAGTGCACACCTCACCTGTTTCTTGTCCACTTGCACCAGGTCCACCTGATACCTCTAATCCTAGATGTCAAGAAATGACAAGATATTTCTCAGTAGCTTCACTTGGCAAAGTAAAGACTCTGCCAACGGCCACTGCATTTTGGGGAGATGGCCTTTGAGTTCCCTCTCCTGGGGGTTTTCATACTTGACTCCAAGGGCACTAAGACTTTTCTCACCAAACAATTCCAGGCATCAGAGAGCAGGTACAGGTAAGATCTGTGGTCATTAAAGTTCACAACATGTGGGCTTCCCTGGTGGAAACACAGGTTTGATTCCTGGGTTGGAAAGATTCCCTGGAGAAGGAAATGGCAACCCACTCCAGCATTCTTGCCTGGGAAATCCCATGGACAGAGGAACCTGGTGGACTGTAGACCATGGAGTCACAAAGAGTTGGACAGAACTTAGCACCTGAGGATGTACATGGTATGTTCTACTTACATGGCTAATATTCCCTTTTCCTAGGTATCTGTAGGCCAGAGGAAAGTTCTGGCTACTTAGCAGCTACAATTTTATTAGGGAAGAAGCCTAGAATATTTAGACATGAACATATTTTCATGGAAAGTGGGAAGATCATATCTTAGAATCAAGGACTATTAGCCCTGGGAGGGAATCAGTCTAGTCTTCTCATCCTTCCAGAAGGAATTGAATTGGGTTGGGATTTAACCTGAGGTCCAGAGGTCCAGAGGTAAAATATACATTGTACTCAAAGTCAGAGAGACTGAATGTCAGGACCCAGGATTCTTAGTCCAAGAGCCTGGTATTCCAGACCTGCAGGTCAACATCACTGATCAAAAAACCCACCTTCCCTTTGGAATGATTTAAACTCCCCGAGCTTGTGAATAGCAGATGGGTCTCTTTTTCTAAAACTACTTCCAAAATACATAGGTTTAATTCCCTCCAAAGGTAATCCTATATGCATACACAGTTTGAGTGGTTCTCTTTGATATAGAGCACTGAAAGTTAGAAAGCCTTAATCTTGCTTAGCAACCAGAGGCTGCATGGCCTGGTGGCTGGCCAAAGACAAGTCACTCTCTCTGTTACAGGTTGTTCAAGCCACCCTGCCTTCTGCACAGAAGCAAAAGGCAACAGAAATGCGGACACGTTCGTAGATTTATTTCACATAATCTAAGCAAGGTTGGAGTCAACAACCTGAATTTAATTACCGTCCTGACAGTTGGGAAGCAATTAATCCTTCTCTCTCCCTCCCTTCCTCTGCTCAGCTTCCAAGTGTCGTTTCTTTTCCCTCCTCCCTCTCATACTAATTAGAAACATGCTGTAGGGTGAAAGGTGACCAGTGTGAAGCTGGCACCATGTCACCTCAGCCCCTTTGTTAGGAGAGAACGCTCACTGTTTAAGGAGGCTGATTCTCAACACAGGAGCATCTGCTTCTGGGAAGGAGAGCTGGGTGTGGAGCCGGCTTCAAGGTCCAATGGTTCCCATCTGCTCCACAACTCGAGTAAGTCCCTTGACATCTCTTTGTATGTCTCCACATTTCAGAGTCAAGGACTCCCAACTTTCCTATTGCCCAGTATCCATGAGAGCATAAAATAAAAGTGAATGTGCTTAGTCAAAGCACCATCCAAGTGTATGAGATGAACCTGATATCTTTATCATCTTGGCCACCATAGCAAAACACCACAGGCTGGGTGGCTTAAGCAACAGACATTTATTTTTCATAGTTCTAGAGGCTTGGAAGTCCAAGTTCAAGGTCTTGACTGCCTTTTCCATATGTCCGTACAGACCTTTTCTCTGTGTGTTCATGTGGGTATGGAGATTTCTCTCTTTCTCTTCTTAGAAAGCTCTAATTTTTAAAAATTGTATTAGAACCTCACTCTTATGACCTCATTGAACTTTAATTACATCCTAAAAGCCATATCTCCCAATATAGCCATACTGAGGCTTTAATAGATAAATTTTGGAGGAACAGACTTCTGTTCATAGCACCTGAAAAAAGGCTCTCTTTAGATTAAGCCATGAACTAGATTTAGAGACCCAGAACCCAGAAATGTAGAGGATGCCAACTTCTTAAGCAATGTATTTAAATGTGGGAGTAAGTTTTTACACACTGTTCTGTCTTGTCCAATTGTCCCTTTCCTTCAACAGCGTCTTTCTAGCAGTAATGGTGGGCTCTGCTTTGGCCCTGGGGCCAGATTCTTGAGAGCAGTGAAGAGAGATTCCAAAACCCAAGGTCAAGAGCCCAATATTACCTCCTTCATGGTTCCCTCCAACGTGGGATTGAACATCTGTGGTTCCTCCTAGGTTCTAGATTCCTAAATATTTGTTTCAGTCATCAAAAAAAGATAAAGCTGAACAACTTTGGAAATAAAGGTGGGAGAGATTAATCATCCCAGGGGAGCTATAGAGAAAAAGGGACTTTTCCTCGTCATTGGCTGGTTAGATCTCAAAATGGGGCTAAAACCAAAACTTAACTGAATCCCAGTAGGAATTTTAGGTTGGTAATTAGGCTTTTCCATTATTCCCTTCTCCTATTTAAAGATGATTATGGCCCTGCATCTCTTTACATTAGCTGGATAACTCTTTCCTGATGTAGACTATTTGTAGAGGCACAAAAAATGAGATGAATTCAGCTTAAATATACCCTTCTTTTCTCCAAGTGCTTTCTTTCCATCTGGGTTGCATTTCTTACCCAAACCACCATGCTGTTTCCCACCCACCTTGAATGTATCATTTGATTTCTGAAAAACCATAGGGGCCAATCATAGATGAGAAGTTCTTTGCTTATATCATCATAGTATGATATATCACCATGGAAGCACCCACCTTAAAGGCTAAGAAGGAGTATGAATCTGCTCAGCTGTGGTGGCCTTGACCTTGCTATTCATGGTGACCTGGCAGTTTTACTTCTGTTTTGTGTCCTGACTCCACAAGCCATCAGTTTCTCAGGGACAATGTCCAAAATGATGCAAGCCTAACATACTTTGAACTAAGCTCATAGTTTTTAGGTCTATTCTTTGTTGCCTGAGGGCCGTTTTAGATCTGTTTAAAGTAGTAGTAATAATAATAATTGAAATCTTATTAATTATTAATAAGGGCTTCCCAGGTGGTGCTAGTGGTAAATAATCCACCAGGCAATACAGGAAATGCAGGAGACGTGAGTCAATCCCTGAGTCGGGAAGATCCCCTAGAGAAGGAAATGTCAATCCACTCCAATACTCTTGCCTGGAAAATCCCATGGACAGAGGAGCCTTTTGAGCTACAGTCCATGGGGTCGCAAAGAGTCGGACATGAGTGAGTACACACACACACAATTATTAATAACAAAATAATTATTGTCTATAATATTATTAAAGCATGAATGACTTTTTAAACACTTATTGAATCCAGTTCTGAGTAAGTCACCTTAAGGGCGGTGTCAGCATTCTCACATGCTCTCATAACAAGCTGGCACGACATCTAGACACACTCCCATGCTATGTGAGAGGAGGGTAAGATGTGACCATGTGCGTCTGAACCTTTCAAAAAAACATAAATGTACAATGTGAAATGAAAGTCACAGTTCTGTTTGTTCTGCAACTGTGTGGAAATCACATTTTTTCCCCCTCTAGATAAAAATGAAAAGCAAGGGTACGGGAGGAGTCATTTATGGAACAGCTCTCTGCTGCCACCTCTGAAGGGTTACCCCCTTCACCTCCCTAAAACACCCCTGACAGGTGCTTGGCTGGGCACTTTACTTCTTGATCTTTTTCTTTTAAAAAAATTTTTATTGGTGTATAGTTGCTTTACATTGTTGTGTTTCTGCTGTACAGCAAAGTGAATCAGCCATATGTTTACATACAATCCCCTCCTTTTTGGATTTCCTCCCCATTTAGGTCACCACAGAGCATTGAATAGAGCTCCTGGTGCTATACAGTAGGTTTTCACTGGTTATCTGTTTTATATAAGGTAGTGTGTATATGTCAATCCCAATCTCCCAATTCATACCCCCTCTTCCCTCTTTGGTGTCCACATGTTTGTTCTCTATGTCTGTGTCTCTCTTTCTGCTTTAAAATAGGTTCATTTTGAACTTTATGGTATCTGTTAAATATCTCCATAGGGTATGGAGATTCAGAAAGATTTCCCATGACTTGCACACGTTGTAGATCCAGAATGTGAGTCCTTGACATTGGAACCTTAACTCTGTACTCTTGATTACAACTCTGTCTTGCTACCACTGCAAATGAAAGGATTTACTGAGTGGTCTTTTGAAACCCTTCCAACACAGTCTATGATTTAGAATGGCAGAATGGCATAGGGCAAGACCATTTCTTCTTGTCTTCTTTTCTACATCTGGGGGAGGAGGATTTGGTGTGAACCTGACGCACTTTGTATTCAGAAAACTCAAGGTCATGATTATTTTATATATATATATATATATATATTTTCACAGTATGCACAAAACAGTGAGCATGGTGAGAGGAGAGACTATTTTTTCCTATAGATATTCTCAATATCCAGAAAAATTCTTTACTCTTAGTAGGCAATAAATATTTATTGAGTAAATGCTGATAAGTCAATGAAAGATTTAGTATCACAGAAGATTGTTCCGTGTCTAAAAGGAGCTGTGTGTTTTGGGGATTTTTATGTTGTCAGACAAATTCACTGCAGCAAGTTCCTGCAATTGCCACCTAAGCAGGGAAAACATGGCTTCATAAATCAGCACCGTCAGTCATGCCAAATGTGCCACTTTGAACCCCATTTCCGAGGCTTCCTGGGTGTTGCGTCCTGTGTGGACAGTCACTTGTGGCCTCTTGTGACCACAAGGGGGCAGTGCATATTCACCCAAGCCAGAAGCTGAATTTGTGCATAATGCTATCTGACAGTCTTTGTGTGGTCGTATTCCTCTGAGATGTCTTCATGGTGCTTACAAGTGTGGAACAAGATTGCTTTCTAACTCCCTGCACTGCAAACAAATCGTGTGGCTGTTATTGTTTAATATTTAAATAGCTATGGTAAGAAGCAAGTTCATTGCTTCTATAGGGCTGACACTGATAGAAAGCCATGTGACAGAAAGGTAGTAAGTAACTGGCCTTGCCCATTTTGTTAGTCCTCTAGTCTTACTGGGGGTGAATTCCATCTGTATATGAAAGGCCAGTTCGGGATTTATTCCATGGCCAGCACATTTGCAGCACCCAATTCTAGGAGTTATGACTTCTATTATTTTTCAGATAGAAAACGGAAGGCTAGAATTTCAGGGATATGAAGGACCTTTAATGTATGTCTAATTTCATGGTCTTGCAGCAGCTCTTCTAGCAGCTGGTCCCAAAATGCTTCATCCCGGCTCCTGGGCTCTGCCATGGCCCATTCGTGGGCTTTTGAGGTATGGTGGAGGAGGACCCCCCTCCCTTGTTGGTGAAGGATTGACTGTCCATTCTGAAATTGACATTTAGTCACCTTGGAATTATTTCCATTCTTTCCAAATAGAGAATAATTCTACTTATGAGACAGAGGTGTTTGGGGAATTGACTTTCACAGGCAGGATTTTGAAGTGATATGAAGAATTAACCTTGTGATGAGATCATTAGACTGATGGACCAAGACTTTGCTTACAGTTGCTAGTGTATATGATAAATTGCTATCTGTGGCTGCTGGAGACTACTTAGTTTGACTTACCTGACCTGTCTCCATTTGACTTTGCCCTGTCTCCGTGAAAATCTGTGTGTTTCCACAGTTTTCTTACTTTTCTGAAAATGTTTTTACTTTTGTTCCAGTGTTTTTCTGGCATCCTGGAAACAGTCCTGGGACTTAGGGCTGGCATATTGTGTAATTTCAGGACACGATTCATGTTGCCCTTGAAGCACAGTTCCAACTGGAAGTGACTGGATTCCAGTGATGGTCCAGAGACGAGGCCCTATTCTTTTGTAAGATTTAACCAAACATATCTCAACCTGGGACCTAGAAAATGCTTATTTTAAACAAGCATTCCAGATCAGTGTGAAGGAAGTGATCAATGGGCCACTCCTTGAGAAATACCCTAACATCCTAGAACATCCCTTTCAATACAGCAAGGGGATAAAAATAGACTGGAAAGCAGTACTCTAGTGATTATTTAATACTGATTCTGCCTCAGGTCCTGAGCTAAACATGTGTGGTCCTGTTATTGAACTTGTTTGAATTTCATCCAGTGTCTCTGTTCAACTTTCAGGAGAAGAACCTAGAACCCCATTGATTATAAAATAATTCTTCAATAATCCAGTGGTCTCAATGCTCAAAAATGCCTGTAATAACAGACAGCCAGAGACAAAAACTGTGCTGCTGAGGATACTGCTTCTCTCTATAGAGTATGTGCACATCCACGGGACTCAACTCCAGTTGACTTTTGACTTGGACAACCTTTTGTTGTCTGTCTGGAGTTTTCAAATGAAGCCAGAAAGATACATACTTTTTAAAAGGAAATTTCTCGATTTGTAAAAAAATATCTCCTTTGAGTTCACATTTATGAAAAATACCAGGTAGGGTAAACAGAACCCCTCTGTGGGCCAGATGCAGATAATGGGTTACCAGTTTACAGTCCTGGTCTAGTCTTTGACAGCCACTGTTGGTTTTGAGATGGACGAGGTCTCTGATTCTGGTAGATTATGGGAAAGGAGACTTTGTTTTAGTTTCACTTCTGTAGTTCATGAGCTCTGAGGCCTTGAGTCATTTGCTTCATCTCTCTGAGTATTCATATTTTATCTGAAAGGAGAGATGGGATTAACGGTCTCTTCACAGAATTTCTGCAAAAGGCTAAAGGGAAAGACTGTGTGTCAGCGTTTTCCAAACTTGAGTAATTCACAAACAACCTTCAGTTTTTGCCACATCCAAGTAATATGTCTACTATTGTTTCCTTAATATTTTGCTTTTGGCTCATTTTTAAAAATCTAAAAATATCTATGTTGCTTTTAGTCAAAGTATTAATATATATAGAAAGATGAGTTCAATCACAGCCCCTCCCCCAATCACATGATAAATTAAATCTGAAACCATTTTAAAAGAGTTTGGTTGTGTGCCACTTTACACTTCCAAAATCTTCAGGGCTTTCATAAGACTAACATGTTTGTTAAATAAATTACAAATAAAGAACACAGGGTGAAGTCAAGTGGGCCTTAGGAAGCATCGCTATGAACAAAGCTAGTGAGGGTGATGGGATTCCAGCTGAGCTATTTCAAATCCTAAAGAATGACGCTGTGAAATTGCTGCACTCAATATACCAACAAATTTGGAAAACTCAACTGTGGCTACAGGACTGGAAAAGGTCTGTTTTCATTCCAATCCCAAAGAAAGGCAATGCCAAAGAATGTTCAAACTACCACACAATTGGACTCACCTCACATGCTAGTAAAGTAATGCTCAAAACTCTCTAAGCTAGGCTTCAACAGTACATGAGCTGAGAACTGCCAGATGTTCAAGTTGGATTTAGAAAAGACAAAGGAGCCATAGATCAAATGGCCAACATCTGTTGCATCATAGAAAAGCAAGAGAATTCCAGAAAAACATCTGCTTTATTGATTATGCTAAAGCCTTTGTGCGGATCATGACAAACTGTGGAAAATTCTTCAAAAGATGGGAATACCATGCCACCTTACCTGCCTCCTGAGAAATCTGTATGCAGGTCTAAAAGCAACAGTTTGAACCTGACATGGAACAGTGGACTGGTTCCAAATTGGGAAAGGAATACGTCAAGGCCGCATATTGTCACCCTGCTTATTTAACTTATATGCAGAGTGCATCATGTGAAATGCCAGACTGGATGAAGTACGAGCTGGAATCAAGATTGCTGGGAGAAATATCAATAACCTCAGATATGTATATGACACAACCCTTATGGCAGAAAGCTAAGAGGTACTAAAGAGCCTCTTGATGAAAGTAAAAGAGTAGAGTGAAAAAGCTGGCTTAAAACTCAATGTTCAAAAAACTAAGATCATGCCATCTGGTCCCATCACTTCATGGCAAATAGATGGGGAAACAATGGAAACAGTAAGAGACTTTATTTTCTTGGGCTCCAAAATCACTGCAGATGGTGACTGCAGCCATGAAATTAAAAGACGCTTACTCCTTGGAAGGAAAGTTATGTCCAACCTAGACAGCATATTAAAAAACAGAGATACTACTTTGCTGACAAAGGTCTGTCTAGTCAAAGCTATGGTTTTTCCAGTAGTCATGTATGGTTGTGAGAGTTGGACCATAAAGAAAGCTGAGTGCTGAAAAATTGATGCTTTTGAACTGTGGTGTTGGAGAAGACTCTTGAGAGTCCCTTGGACTGCAAGGAGATCCAACCAGTCCATCCTAAAGGAGATCAGTCCTGGGTGTTCATTGGAAGGACTGATGTTGAAGCTGAAACTCCAATACTTTGGCCACCTGATGTGAAGAACTGACTCATTGGAAAAGACCCTGATGCTGGGAAAGATTGAAAGCAGGAGAAGAAGGGGACGACAGAGGATGAGATGGTTGGATGGCATCATCGACTCAATGGACATGAATTTGAGCAAGTTTTGGGAGTTGGTGATGGACAGGGAGGCCTGGCGTGCTGCAGTCCATAGGGTCATAGAGAGACAGACATGACTGAGTGACAGTACTGAATGAAAAGAGATGAATGAGTATGCTAGCTCCAGCATAACTCTATATTAAATTTTGACCATTACTTTTAATGAGGAGAAAAAAAATTTTTTTTTTTTTATTTATGAAGTAGCTGTTTAAAGTAGCAGGGCTCAGTTTCTTCTCTTTTCTTTTTTTTTCTTCATTTCAACTTGGTGTTTGCAATTCATCTTCTACCTTTAATAAAAAGCAACATAGAGTTTGTAAAATCCAATAACTTAGGATGTGTTTAATGTTGTAGATTTCATTCCACATTGATGTGTGCATTAATAAACATTTCAGGTTTTTAGCATCTCATTTTAGCGTTAAGTCAATGAACAGCAATATCTTTAAAATGGATTTTTGTATTACATGGTTGGTGAGTCTATTACATTTCACTTCCTAAAGCTGATTTATTCAACAAAACTGTACTAAGTATATATAATAGACATTGAAGATATAGCAGAGAACAAACCACAGTGTTAGTCCTTCATTCTGGTAGGGGGAAATAGGTAATTGAGAATAGTATACTTAATCTATCAAACGGTGATAAATGCTGTGGAATAAATAGCAAGATGGGAAGAGAGTGATAGTAGGGACTGGTTACTCTTTCAGAATTATTCATTTGGGACATGTTAATCTTAATACCTTACTATTTTATTATAGCATGAATAAGGTGAGCTAGTAACTCAGGATATTACTTAGGAGGAGAGCAACCCAGGGAGAGAAAGAGGTATAAGAGTCTTGATGTGGGTGCTTGGCATGTTTGTGGAAGAGCGAAGAAGCCAGAATAGCAGTAGAAGGCGGAACAGGAAAGAGAATTTAGGGCTTCCCTTGTGGCTCAGATGGGAAAGAAGCTGTCTGCAGTTCAGGAGACCCAAGTTCAATCCTTGGGTCAGGAAGAGCCCCTGGAGAAGGAAATGGCAACTCACTCCAGTATTGATGCCTGGAGAATCCCATGGACAGAGGATCGTGGCGGACTATAGACTTCAGGGTTGCAAGAGTCAGACATGACCTAGCAACTAAACCACCATACAGGCAACCTTTAAAAAAACAAACAAACAACTCTGAGTGAATGGGAGGACTTTGAGGGAATCTGAGCAAAGGAATGACATCATTTGATAGGATTTTGAACCATCTCTCTGGCTATTACATGGAAAAGAGATTGTAGGGGGAAAAGAATAGAAAATGGAGGCTGGTTCAGAAACCATTGTCACGGTCCAGTGAGAGATGATGCTGGCTTGGACTAAAGGGACAGCTTTAGGATCAGATTCTGGACACCTTTTAAAAGTAGAGCAGGTGGAGCAGGGGTCATTAAGAGAGAAAGTTAGGAGTCAAGAGAATCCCAAGCTTTTCAAGAATTGGTAAGAGCATGAGGAATAATAAAGTTTTGATTTACTGAAATCTTCATCTTTCTTGAGTCTTTCGTATTTTCCTTATCTGCAGGGCTTCCTCTGTAGAGCATCCTGATATAGTTTACTTCTCCATGTGGCCAAGGACAGTTAAAAATCCATGCCTCCTTAGGCAAATGCCTTTTCTTTCTTTCTTTTTTTTTTTTTTTGTGTGCCCAATACCCAGCAAGGCCAAACAAACTAAAATGTTGGCATTTGGGGCAGAGAAAGTTTTATTGCAAGGGCCATGCAACCTAGATGTCCATCAGCAGATGAATGGATAAGAAAGCTATGGTACATATACACAATGGAGTATTACTCAGCCATTAAAAAGAATTCATTTGAATCAGTTCTAATGAGATGGATGAAACTGGAGCCTATTATACAAAGTGAAGTAAGCCAGAAAGGCAAATGCCTTTTCACGTTGCCCATTTTTGTTCCAAAGGCAAAACCATCCATTGGAGAGCTCAAAATAGGCAGAGGATGATGCTTCCCTCTGATCCTGGTTCTTCTCTATTTGGCTTTTAGCTGTAATAATGCACAACCTGTGCATTATTTATCCCTAAAGCTTGGATATCAAGTAAAACCATTCAACTCCAATAGAGTTATTTCTATTTTTCTTTCCCACTTTTTTATTCCCATAAACCTAATCATCCACTATTTCCTGGCACAATTCCTGGGCATCAGTCAGGGCTCTGTCTTCTTTCTCTTCCGTTAAATACTATACACTTTTACACTTTACATATTAATAACAAGCTTACTAATATGTCCACATCAACTCTAAGTTAGTTGTGTTACCTTCTCTTGCAGTTGAGGCAACAGCGGTTTGGAGACTTGCCTTGAGTTAATCAAGCCTCAAAAATGGCAATGCTGATATTTGACGTTGGGAGCAGTCGATTGCCAGTGCCAGCTCTTAAACGCGTTCCTGTTCTGCTTATGCTGTATCACATTAGCAGTAGTCACTTTCTTCCCACTCCACTGCTTCCATTAGCTTCCATGAAGATGTTATTTTAAAGAAAAAAGACATTTCTAGAGTGGAAGGACTGCCTCCACTGTTCAGCCTCCCTTGAATGCCTCAGCATTTCTGGGTCTGATTTTTTCTGGAAATACTGATATTCAAATATTATCACTGATCTCCCTAAATTCTCATCTCCTTTGTGAAGGCTTCCCACCTTTTCCCTCTTACGGTACTTAATCAGTTCTGTGATGATACTTAAGAGTCTGCCTCTGGTAGTACTGCTTCTAGCACAGTAGCACTTGTCGTATTGTAGTTGCTATGTGTCTATTTTCTGATTAGATGTGAATCAGAAGCTGGGCCTATCTCTTTCTATTCTTCATAGCCCAGCATTGGTCCTTATTGTATTTAATTATTTGAGCATAAAGATATGATGTGTCTTATATTGGCTTTCAAGTTCCTTGAAAAAGTCCAGATACAAGTGGACGTTAAATATATCTCCAAGAACAATGAGCAAAAAGGAGAGCTGCTACTTCTCATATTTCCTTCTTAAAAAAAAAAAAATTGAATGATCAGCTTGTCTAGCTTTTGCAGCCTTGTGAATTTCCCTTCATATGGAAGACTTAGATTTTCGTCAAATGAGATTTGCTAAGAGGCACATAAGGCTTGTTGAGGTTCAGCTTACTCTTTTGTGCAGCAAAGGCCAAGTCAGCAGGGAGACTCCTGCCACCCACCCCCAGCCTGCTGCAGACTTCATGCAGTTTTCATTTGCCTTCTTCTGGCCAGCCATCCCAATCCTAAGCTTACATAAAAATTCAATCCTCTGGCATTTGATGAATAAAACAACTCCTTGGCCAGAACACGAGCTCTCCATGTACTCAGATTTCCTCCTCGGTGGGGCACCATTCCATTTCAGTGCCTATCAGCGATTAGACCTGTGCCCCTTGCTCACCCGGAGAGTCTTTGCAGCAGGAGACAGTGAGGTAGGATGACAGGAAGACCGGACTTGAAAGCAGGAGATGTGGTTGGACTCTGCTGTCTCTCTGAATATTCTGCCTCTGCAAAGCAGGAATAAAAATTACTTAGATAAATAACCCCTCAATTGCCTCTAGAATCAAATGAGAGAGGATGTATGAGACTGTTCTCTAATCATAGGATGTTATTCACAAAAGAATGCTGAAACGAGCTAATTTTTCAGACTGGGCATTAGTAAAATGAAGTGGAGTCAGAGGGGCACACGTAAGGAAACGGAGGACACAAGACATAGAAAGCACGTTGCACAGTTCCCAGTTCATGGGAAATGGCTCAATGCAGCCAAAGCAGTTTCTGCTCTTATTGTTTTAGTTGTTGTAGCCTATTTTCTTGATTTAACTGTGCCAGGCAGATGATATCATTTGTAGACATAATAATTATTACCATGTTTGAGTGTTTGGGATAGATTTCTCATTTAATGATTTTAATAGCACCTTCTTTCTTCTCCTCTTCCTTCTCTCTCTCATTTTTTTTTTCTTGTCCTTTTTATTTTACAACTGAGGGAATTTATACCAAGAGAGGTTATAATCAAATTCCTTAAACTAAGATAGCTTATCAGTAATGATGCTGCTCAAGAGTACCTATACTTCTTGGCTATGAAGTATTGGCTCTTGATGACATGTAACTCTGCCAAAAGAAAACACAACAGAGTTGTCTAGCTGTAATAATTCTAGAATGCTCTGTTAATAATCTGCCTTTGATCTGTGAAGTAGAGAAGACATATTTTATTATCTTCATAAGTGAAGAGACTGAGGATTAGAGGCCTAAAATGATGTGACAAGAAACTGTGCTATTTCACAGAATTCTAGAACTCTTGAGCTCATTTTGTTTGAACCTGTCATTTTAAAGAGGAAATTTTTGTAGGGAGGAGGCATCCTTTATTCATTGTTATATGTTGCACTAGTAATAGCATCAGGGTTAAAGCATACAGTCTTTTCATCACATTTATGAACAAATTGACTAGGTAAGGGGCACTATGTATAGCTATATGTCATATATTAATTGATGCCCACAACGTTAGAATGACTAACAGATCTTCTAATCCATCTTAACTCCTTGAGTGTCTGCAAATATGGCCATTGGTTAGTTACTGGAGGAAATCCTTGCTATTATTTCCAGTGTGAGCAGCTTTAGATTGGATTATAGGAAGCTATTTGAGGGTTTATCAAGATTCTTTATTAACACTTTGAATGAGAAGTACAATACAAATGGATTGTCTTGCAAGTATACTTGAAATAATTGATTTGTCGAAACCAGCAGGGAAACTGATTTCCATCAAAAACTAGAGACACTAGAGGGGGACAGAGTCTCATTGACCTCACGGAGTCTGAGTTTCTTGGGAGTGACTGGGGTGCTAAGCCTTTGTGATCTGACAATGGGATGCCAACATTCTATGTGTAACTATGGTTTCTGGGATTATTTTTCCTCCTATTGAAACAAATCAGTCATCAGCAGAACACTTACTTTCAGTAAAACTCGAACAGTTCTTTCTCATCTAAAATCTCATGCCTCGCCAATGATAGTTTGAGATGCTTTTCTTTCTTTTCCTCTGCAATGATACCCTAATATTGGCGATGATACTTAAAAAAAAAAAAGCAATAATGACTCATAAAACTCTCAGTCACTAAACAACAACAACAAAAAAGATGACAGTTTTAAGATTCTTTTGAGATTTGGCAGAAATTACTTTTTTGTCGTCACTTTATGTACTTTATCAAAAAACTTGCTGTAAAGCTTGGTGATGGCTCAGAGAGAAGTCTAATGCACATGAAATGTTGGATGCTGCATCTTAAAATGCCACTGTCTCTCTCAGTGGAAGAGAAAAATATATACTTAGGGTTGTGACAACTGCTAGACAAAAGATGCATAATAACACTTCTGGGGAGCACTTGTACACAGGCTATTGTGGATGAATAAGTGGAGCTGTCCATGGGACTGGACAAAACCCAAGAATCTGTGCAAAGCCATCTGGAATATTTAGGCCTTCACAATGGGGGCAATCAGACCTCCTCTATGAGGACTGATTGCTAGTCTTGTTAACAGGGAGGAGTTGGTGATCAATGTATTTAATCACAGCCTGACAACAACTTCTAGTAAATACAGTTTTAAGGAAGGAAAAGTATTTTAGAAATGAATTGGTGTTTATAGTGTTGGAAAAGTTTTGTGCTTTGCTTCCTCTCTAGTCTCCCAACCCAGGCAGCGTTTTTCCTATCCAGTGTCTGCCTTTTTTCATAGTAAAATCCACAGGATAAAGAATACGAGAATCTGTAGGGCACAAGGATGTTTACTTCATAGACATGTGTGCGTAGGAGTCTATTACCGTGGAGGTGACTGCGTTTAGTGCTTATGCTGGGACAAGAATAGATGGTCACGTATGCATGCTTATTTTAATTCAGTGAATTAAAGTCCACTTTTAGCAGTTTCTCATTTGGGGCAGATTTAGAAATATTCCAAGCACAGTGCTAAATGATGTTGGAGTTAAAGAGCAAAAATGCACAATCCCTGATATCAGAATGTAAAATGATATATGGTGTAACTGCTGTCCTATACCCAATACGCTTCACTACAAGGTGAGATAAGTTAAAGCCTTTACCCAGAGCTGCAGAAAGTATAATAGAAATGTAGCCCAAAGAGATCATATATTATGCAAATGAAAGACTAGATGTAGAAGATGGCATTTGAAAGAGTCTTTGACAAGAAGGTCACGTTTAAGTGCCTAGTAATGAGTCATGGCCACACATCATTTTACCTAACTGATAATCTTCTATCTCAATTGTAAAAGAGAAGAGAGGGGCTTAATTTGACAGGGATTTGGGTATGAAGTACCCAAGGATGAAGCCAAGGAATGCCAACTGATAACTGCAAAGTCTTACAACAAGCACAGGTGTTTTGTCTAAGCACTTTGTCATGTATAACCTTGTATAGATTATACATAATGAAAGAAAGCATACAGATTAAAAAACATTAACAGTTTCACTGTTTCCTAATTGTTCAATTGAGTGAAGCACTAGGCAGTGTATTTCAATTATTTATTCTGATCATATCTTGTGTTGAAATATATTATGTAGAAATACATTCTTGTTTATTATTTTGCACTGAGGGTGAAAAGTGTCCTCACTATCTCCTTGTCATTTATGCTCTGTCCTCCGACTAGTAAGTCTTTATTGTTTATCTTTTTTGCAGCAGGAATTTATAATATTTAAGAGCACTTGGGTATAGGGGAAAATGTTGACATTAGAGAGAGAATTCATTGAGTAAACTGACACAGATTTATTGTGACTGAGGGTCAGTGTGCTGACATCAATTCTCTCAAGCAAAATTGCTTTATCAAAATACAAACCAGTGAAGAAAAATTCCCTATCTATTTTCCTTCCCTCAAAGAAATCACTCCTGCACCTTCTGATACAGAGTGCTGAATATTTCTGAAAGTAATTATTCCTCTAGGAAAATCAGCTTTCGATAGCTTCATGAGTTGTGAGAAGCAAAATGCCAATGAAAAATATCAGATTTTCTGGCTTCAAATAAGACATTTTCCCTTCCTGAGATTGTGGTGTTCAGCATGGACTAAGGTACGCATAGTTTGAGTTTCATAGCACTTGAGTATATTTGTATAATGTCTTATGCCAGTGGTTCTTAAGCTTGAGCATGCACCAGCATTTCTGATTCAGTAAGTCTGGGGTGGGGTGTAAGAATTTGCATTTCTAATAAGTTACCAGGTTGTCCTAAAGTTGCTGACTCAAGGATCACACTTAGAGAAAATGCTTCACACTATTCTTTAAAAATCCATTTTACATTTTCATCAGATTCATTTCTCATTAAGCTTCACAAAATACAAAATGTTGGCATAATTCCTTGTATGTTATGCATGGAAAAAAGCAGGTGCTGAGGTTAATTTGCCAGTGTTATTCATATGGTAAATTGGTGATAGAGTATGGAATCCATCTTCTAACTCTGAGTGTTGGCTTTAGTGATGCAAATTCCTTTTTTTTTCCAAATAGGATCCAACTGATAAGTCCCTGTAGCTCATAGGTTAAAGAATCTGCCTGCAATGCAGGAGACCCAGGTTCAATCCCTGGTTTGGGAAGATCCTCTGGAAAAGAGAATGGCAACCCACTCCAGTATTCTTGCTTGGAGAATCCCATGGACAGAGGAGTCTGGTGGGCTACAGTCCATGGGGTCACAAAGAGTCAGACATGACGGAGTGACTTAGCATGCATGATAAGGCCAAATGATAGGATATGAGATTATTTTATTGTCAGGTATGCTACATAGGATATAAATTAGGAACAAACTCCTTTGCCTGGAATTCGAAGCTTTATGATCAGTCCCTAAGCTAAGTTTTTGCCCCATATCCAAATTATCTATTTAAGCAAACTAGACTTTTCTCAAATGAGGCAGGTTATTTTCTACTTTCAGACAGAGAGATGTTTAGGTTTCTTCCTTCTATCTCTTCTCACTAAAATTATGTTTCTCAGTATTCAGTGATATTGAAGAGGAAAAGTTAAAATTTATATTAACTTCTTGCTTGTTCTGCTTCTGTAACTCAGCTTGCTCCTTGCAAAGCCTGGATCACGTAAGTCACATAGTCTTGAGAAAATGGAGACTTGCAACAATACTAGAAACTAAAGCTTATCTCACTCACCCTTGCCCTGCTTTTTCAATTGCCCAGCCGCTGTAATCCTGCTTAACCATGCTTGCCTGTATAAAGGTCAGACATTCTCCTGCCTTGTCCTAACCTCTGTTATCCCTAGTTTAAACCAGCCTATTAACCGTTAGCATTGCCCACTATAGTCTGATATCATGCACAGTCTGTAAAACTTTGTAACCCCTTTGTTCAGGGCTCAGAGCTTGGAGTGTTAACACCTCTGGGCCTGCGGGCATAAAAAACCTGAGTTTTCCAACTCTCCAAGTTTGGTGCTTGATTTCTCAACAGTCCAACTTCTGCAACAATATGTCACTTTTTCCTTAGAATTTTTTTTCAAACCTTTCTCCTAGCTCTTCATCTTCACGTAGTAACTCGCGTCTCTTGCATCTCCTGCATTGGTGTGCAGGTTCTTTACCACTAGTGCCACCTGGGAAGCCCCAAGTACTATGTACTGCTGCTGCTACTGCTGCTAAGTCACTTCAGTCGTGTCCAACTCTGTTACAGTTCAGTTCAATTCAGTTGCTCAGTTGTGTCTAACTCATTGAGACCCCATGAACTGCAGAACTCCAGGTTTTCCTGTCCATCACCAATTCCCAGAGCCTCTTCAAACTCATGTCCATCACATCAGTGATGCCATCCGACCATCTCATCCTCTGTCATCTCCTTCTCCTTCCACCTTCAATCTTTCCCAGCATCAGGGTCTTTTCCAACGAGTCAGTTCTTTGCATGAGGTGGCCAAAGTATTGGAGTTTCAGCTTCAACATCAGATCTTCCAATGAATATTCAGGACTGATTTCCTTTAGGATGGACTGGTTGGATCTCCTTGCCGTCCAAGGGACTCTCAAGAGTCTTCTCCAACACCACAGTTCAAAAGCATCATCAATAGAATAAGTCTTTCAATTTATGAATATCCTATATCACTCCATTTTATCCAGGTGTTTTTATGTTATCAACATTTGTAGTGTTCAGTATACAGACACTATTAACATTTTGTTAGATTTATAGTTCTGTATTTCATTATTTTGGAACTCTTACACATTAAAAAAAATTCTGTTTCCAGTTTTTCGTTGTGAATATATAGAAATACAATTGAGTTTTGTGTGTTAATATTGTATTCTATGACCTATGTAAAATCAGTAATTAGTTCTAAGAAGTTGCTGTGGCTTGTTGGGATTTTCTCCCATCATTTTCCTTCTCAGTCTGTATCACTTAATATTTCTTGTTTTAAGCTTACTTTCCTGGCCAAGACTTCCAGTATGATGTTGAATAAGAGGTGAGAGTACATAACCATGCCATGTTCACAGTCTTAGGGGGAAAGCATTCTGTCTTTCACTTTTGTGAAAGTGAAGCATCATAACATCATACATATGACTATGATGTTAGCCATAATCTTTTTTTTTTAATTGAAGTATAGTCACTGTACAATATTATATAAGTTATAGGTGTACAATATAGTGATTCACAACTTTTAATTGTTATACTCTGTTTGCAATTCTTATACTGATTATATTCCCCTTGTTGTACAATATATTTTTGTAGCTTATTATACACTTCTTAACTCCCTACCCTTATATTGTCACTTACCTCTCTCCTCTAGTTTGTTCTTTATATCTTTATATATAGTTTGTTCTTGTGAATCTGCTTCTGTTTTGTTATTTTCTAGATTCTAGTTTTTTGTATTCTTTGGATTTCATGTATAAGTGATGCCATACAGTATTTGTCTTTCTCTGATTTTCTTTTACTTAGCTTAATAAGCTCTAAGTCCATCCATGTTGCTGAAAGTGGCAAACATTCATTCTTTTTTATGCTGAGTAGTATCCCATTGTATCTGTATACCACATCTTTTTTATTCATCCATCTGTTGATACACACAGGTTGTTTCTGTGTCTCGGCTATTGTAAATGAAGTTGCTTTGAACATTGGGGTGCATGTATCTTTTCGAATTAGTGGTTTTGTTTTATTGCTGGGTCATATGGTAGTTCTCTTTTAAGTTCTTTTTGAGAAACCGCCATACTGTTTTCCACAGTGGCTACACCAATTCACAGTTGCACCAACAGTGTATGAGGGTTTCCTTTTCTTCACATCCTCACCAACATTTTTTATCTGTGTTCTTTTCGATAACAGCCATTCTACAAGTGTGAAGTTTTCTTGTTGTGGTTTTGATTTGCTTTTCCCTGATGTTTCGTGATATTGAACAGCTTTTCATGTGCCTGTTGGTCATCTGCTTTTTGTTCGGAAAAACTTCTATTTAGTTCTTCTGCCCATGTTTTGATTGGTTGTTTTTTTTTTTTTTTTTGATATTGAGTTGTATGAGCTATTTAAGTATGTTGGATATTAACTCTATTTCGGTCACAACATTTACAAATGTTTCTCCCTTTCAGTAGGTTGTCTTTTCATTCGTCAATGGTTTTCTTTACTGGGCAAAAGCCTTTAGTTGTAATAAGGTTCCATTTGCTTATTTTGGTTTGTTTTATTTCCTTTGTTTTAGGAGACATATTTAAAAAAGAATATTGCTACTTCTGTCAAAGAGTGTTCTGCCTGTGGTTTCCTCTATGAGTTTTATGGTTTTCAGTCTTACATTAAGTTTTTGACACCATATACAAAAATAAATTAGACTTAAATATAAGACTGGAAGTTGCAGTCTTTATAAAGATATACCCTCTTTCAGTCGAGGAAGTTCCCATCCATTCCTACTTTGCTTATATTAATAGCGTTATCATGAAAAGATGTTGTTTTGTTAAAAAGCTTTTTCTGTGTCCATTTATATTATCCTGTAGCTTTTATTCTTTAGATTCTTAATATACTGGGTTAAATAGATTGATTCTCAAATATTGAACCAACCATGCATTCCTGTGATAAGCCACACTTTGTTGTGTTGTATCATTCTTTACATAGAGTGTTGGATTATATTTGCTAACATTTGGTAAAAAAATTTTCTTTTTAATAGAAACATTGGCTTTTACATTTCACTTCAAGAGCTATCATCTGTTTTTAAATTTTTATTTTATGTGTTTATTAATAAGTTAGTTAATAAAAACAAAATAGGCAGAAATATGATTTCCATAATTTTGAATCGTATAGACCCAGGTATTGTGGAGTTCACTGGGAGGTGATCAATGTCACTGCTGGATTTTGATATTTGGGTAACAGATCTTATACAAGGAGTAGAGAAATGTTGCCTTATTTTAAGTTTTCTAATATATTTGGTAGAATTGATGTTATTTCTTCTTTTAATATTTGGTAGAATTTACCAGAGAAACCATCTGGGCTTGGGAATTTTTTTCTAAAGATTTTTAAGTATGAATTCAATTTCTTTAATGATTATATAACTATTCATGTTATCCATTTCATTTCTCTTGCATTTGTATTTTTTAGCAAGTTGTCAATTTTATTCAAGCTGTTAAACTTAGGTGCATGGAATTTTTTATAATATATGCTTATTTTAATGTCTGCAGAATCTGTACAGGAATCCCCTCTTTCATTCCTACTATGGTAGTTTACCTCTCTGTCTCTCTCTCTTTTCCAGTTTTGTCAGAGGTTTATAAAGTTTAAAGACCTTTCTGAAGAACTAGCTTTTGGTGTCATTGGTTTTTCTCTATTTCATATGCTTTATATTTTATTGACTTCCCTTACCTTCATTATTTCCTTCCTTATATTTGCTGTTATTTCTCTAGTGTCTTAAGATGAAAGTTTGGATTACTTACTTGAGATCATTTTCCTTTTCTAATGGAAACATTAATGCTATACATTTAGCTGCTCACAGTACTTTAGCTGAATTCCACAAATTTTGGAACGTAGTATTCTCATTTTTGTTAAAATCACAATATTTTCTAATTTTCTTTTTTTTGTTGTTTTGTTTTGTTTTGTTTAATTTTATTTTTAAACTTTACATAACTGTATTAGTTTTGCCAAATATCAAAATGAATCCGCCACAGGTATACATGTGTTCCCCATCCTGAACCCTCCTCCCTCCTCCCTCCCCATTCCATCCCTCTGGGTCATCCCAGTGCACCAGCCCCAAGCATCCAGTATCGTGCATCGAACCTGGACTGGAAACTCATTTCATACATGATATTTTACATGTTTCAATGCCATTCTCCCAAATCTTCCCACCCTCTAATTTTCTTGGAGACTCCTTGTTGGATCTGTGGATTATTTATAACTGTTTTGTTTAATTTTCAAGAATTTGGAGATTTTATTACTGTCCTTCTGTAACTTAGTCCTACTTTACTTTTATTATGGGCATAGAAATTGCCGTGAATGATTTCACTTCTTTAAAATTTGCTAAAGTTTGTTTTATAAACAGATATGATGTATCTTGTTGAATATCCTATGTACACTTGGAAAGAATATATATTCTACTGTTGTTGGATCAGTGTTCTAAAATTGTCAATTAGATCCAATTGGTTGATGATATAGTACCGTTATTCTATTACTATATTTTTACTGATTTATTACCTGTTTTATCCATTACTGAGAAAGGACTGTTGAAGTCTCCATCTATAATTGTGCATTTGACTCTATACCATCAATTTTTGCTTCATTTTTAAGCTCTATTATTAGATGTACATGCAATTAAGTTTATTTTTATTCTTTGTTGATGTCTTGATCCTGTTATCATTATTGTTTTTTTCCTTGTTACTTGTCTTTGCTCTGATGTCTCATTTGTCTTATATTAATGTAACCCTATTTTGGTTAATATGTGTATGATATATTTCTTTTTTATTCTTTTGGCTTTTAACCTAATTATGCCATAATATTAGAAGTGATTTTTCTCAGAGATATAGCTGGATAACTTATATACATTCTGAAAATCTTTGATTTTCAATTTCTTTGGTTAGGCCATTTAAATTTAACATAATTATCGACATGTTTGGATTTAGGACTATTATTTTATTATTTTTTTCTATTATCTCTTTTTTTTGGTTTCTTTGTTTTCTCTGGTGTTATTTGAATATTTTTTAAAAATACTCTATCTACTGTGTTTTTAAACTTTAGCTTATTCTATACCTTTGGTAGTGAATTAACTTAGGATTATAAGAAAATAATTAACTTCCTAATAGTAGAATCAGTATTTTACCACTTAAAGTAAAATATTAAAACCATATAGATTTATTTTTCCTACTCCCTTTATGTTGCAGTTTTCTTATGTATTATATATACAGCCATTTAAAACCTCTTTAAACCATAATTTTGATGTTCAGCAGTTCAACATATTATTTAAAAGTACCCTCTGGGTCCATACATATTGTTGCGAATGGTAAGATTTCATTCTTTTTTATGCCTGAGTTATATATAAGTATCTCTCATCTTTGTCCATCCATCTATTAATAGGCATTTATATTGCTTCCATATCTTGACTTATAAATAATATTACAATGAATGTAGGGTGAGTGTATGTATGCTTTTAAACTAATGTTTTTGTTTTCTTTGGAAAAACACCTGAAAGTAGAATTGCTGACCTAGGGGGTATTATGCTAAGTGAAATAAATCAGACAGAGAAAGACAAATATTGTATGATTTCAATTACATGTGGAGTCTGAAAAACAAAACAAAGCAAACAAAGCAAAACAGAAACAAACTCACAGATACACAGACCCAACTAGTGGTCGCCAGAGGAGTGGGGTAGGGTTGGCAAAAGAGGTGAAGAGAATGGCGATACATGTTTTCAGATATAAAATAAACTAATCACGGGGGTGTGATATAGCACAAAGAATGCAGTCAACAGTACTTTTGTATGTTAACAAACGTCTATTAGACTTACTGTGGAAATCTTTTCACGGTGTATTTGATTGTCAAAAACTACATTGTACACCTGAAACTAATACTGTACATCAACTATATTTTGATAAAAAATAAGTGACTGAGGACACAGATGAAAAACCAATAGAAGCATAATATAATTAATTATATTAAGTATATTAATCATATATTTACTTATTGATTATAAGTATAATAATTATATAATAATTATTAATTAATTATATAATAATTATAATAAGTATATTAATCATATATTTACCACATCTGTTGCTCTCTATTCATGCCTGATATTCCAGGTTTCCTTCTTATATCATGTCCCTTGAAGAGATTCCTGTAGCAATTATTTTATTTAGAACAATGGTTTATTAAAAATTTTGTTTCATCTGAGAATCTCTTTGTTTTCATTCATGGAAGATATTTTTTTCTGAATACAGAATTCTGGTTTTGCAGTCATTTTCTTTTAGCACTTGAAATATATTGTTCTATTATTCTTCTTGGCTCCATGGTTTCTAATGAGAAACATGCAGCTATTTGAACTTCAGTTCATCTATAAGTAATGCATAATTTTACTCCACTTTCCATATTTTTCTTTGTGTTTAGTTTGTAGTGTTTGATTGTGATTTGTCCTGGGATGGATTTCTTCATGTTTATCCTGTTTTGTATATTCTGAGATTATTGAATTTGTAGGTTTATAAGTTTTCCTTCAAATTTAGGAACTTTTCGGTCATTATGTCTCCAAATATTTTTATTATGCTGTACTTTTTTCATCTTACTCTGGTTCTTTGACATGAATATTTGACTCTTTGGCATTGCTCCACAAGTAACTGAGGCTGTCTTAACTATTTCCCAGACATTTTCCTCTGTTTTTCACATTAGCTCATTTTTATTGAGCTTTACATTTTAAAACTATTCCCTCTGTCATCTTCATCCTGAGATTTGCCCATTTAGTGAATTTAATGATACTTTAGTCATTCTCTTTTTCATTTCTATTTTGTTCTCCTTTACATCTTCTATTTCTTTTTTTAAACTTTTAAAGCTTCCAGTCATTTCAAGAGTGTTCACAATTACTTGGAGTTACTTTAAAGTCTGTCAGACAATTACAATATCTGGGTCATCTGGGATTGGTATTTCTTAATTGTCTTTTTCCACATGAAGTGAGGTTCTCCTGATTATTTAAATACCATGTAATTTTGCCTTGTATTCTAGACTTCTTAAATTTTATTTTATGAATATAGTTCTTATTTAAACCCTTCAAAGAATTTCATCACTTTTGTTGTAGCATGTATTCAGTCTGCTTGGGTTTAGGCCACAAGTCTTGAGCAGTTATATATGGACAGTCATCTCAGTGCCATCACTTCGTGGCAAATGGATGGGGAAACAGTGGAAACAGTGGCTGACTTTATTTTTTGGGGCTCCAAAATCACTGCATATTGTGAGTGCAGCCATGAAATTAAAAGATGCTTGCTCCTTGGAAGAAAAGTTATGACCAACCTAGACCGCATATTAAAAAAGCAGAGATATTACTTTACCAATAAAGGTCTGTCTAGTCAAAGCTGTGGTTTTTCCAGTAGCCATGTATAGATGTGAGAGTTGGATTATAAAGAAAGCTGAGTGCCAAAGAATTGATGCTTTTGAACTGTGGTGTTGGAGAAGACTCTTGAGAGTCCCTTGGACTGCAAGGAGATCCAACCAGTCCATTCTAAAGGAAATCAATCGTAAATATTCATTGGAAGGACTGATGCTGAAGCTGAAGCGCCAATATTTTGGCCACCTGATGCAAAAAAATCAACTCATTGGAAAAGACCCTGATGCTGGGAAAGATTGAAGGCAGGAGGAGAAGGGGACAACAGAGGCTGAGATGGTTGGATGGCATCACTGACTCAGTAGACATGAGTTTGAGTGAACTCTGGGAGTTGATGATGGACAGGGAGGCCTGTCGTGCTGCGGTTCATGGGGTTGCAAAGAGTTGGACATGACTGAGCAACTGAACTGAATCTCAGTGTCAGTTCTGTGGTCAAAGCCTCTGCAGTGTTACTTGGACCTGTCCTTCATGTGTGCCACCTAGTGGGGAATTTATTTTTATTGGAAGGTAATTGCTTTACAATGTTGTGTTGGTTTCTGCTGTACAATGAAGTAAATCAGCCATAGGTACACATATATTCCCTCCCTCTTGGACCTCCCTCCCATCCCATCCCCTCCCCTCATCCCCCCCACCTCTAGGTCATCACAGAGCACTGAGCTGAGCTTCCTGTGCTTTATAGCAGCTTCCTAGTAGGGCATTTGTCCCACTATAATTTAGTTCTCAAAGTCTTTGCTGTCTAGAGTCAGATCCATACATGTTCAATCTAGTTTAAGTCTAGCAGTTCATAAACACCCATATTATGAAGACTCTTTCTGAGCTTTTTCCTCTCTACAACCTCCCCAGTACTTTTTGTTTTCCTGGGGTTTTCTTCTCAATCTGGCCAGAAAGCTGAGACTAGTTCTTCTATTCTACCATGCAATTCTGGCAAAAGCATCACTGTTTAGGACCAGGCAGTGGAAGGATAGAGGGGAAAAAAATCACTCACTCTTAGGACCACAGTTCCTTTAACCAGAGAGGACAATAGTCTTCCCTTGGAGTTTTGGGTCCTGTGGCTCCTCTTATTGTCACTGCTGCCAATTGCTATGAGATTGTTGGGGGGCCAGGACAAAAGAGAACAGAGAATTGAAAAAACAGTAGGTTTCTACTCTCCTTTCCCACTCCTTAAGTCACTCCTAGAGGTTTTCTCTGGGATCTCTCTTGATCCAATTAGTTCCCACTTCCCAATTTTGAGCCATATTGAATTTAGATATGGGGATGATGCAGGAGGAAAATGAGTGTGGCAGTTTTACTTCCAGTTGGGTGGTACTGGAAATCGTGCTCTCCTTCCTCAGTCTGTCTGCCACTTTGACTTGTTAGAATCTTCAGTAACCACTGCATGAAACAAAGAAAACTGCTCACCAAGGGTTGAGGAGGGGGGTAAGTGAAGAGATGTTCAGTTGATGTAAAATTTCAGTTATTCAAGATGAGTAAGTTCTAGAGACCTGCTGTACAACATAATTAGCAATACTGTGCTGTCCACTTAAATTTTGGTAAAAGGGTAGATCTCATGTGAAGTGTTCCAAAAAAGAAGGTGGGGCACAAACTTTAGGGGTAATGGATATGTCCATTACTTTGATTGTGGAAATGGTTTCATAGGTGTATGCTTATATGCAAACTCATTTAATTATGGGATTAAACATGTGCAGTGTTTTTGCATATCAATTATACCTCATTGCGTGCGTGTGCCCTCAGTTGTGTTTGACTCTTTGCACCCGCATGGGCTATAGCCCACCAGGCTCCTCTGTCCATGAAATTTTCCAGGCAAGAATACTGGAGTGGATTTCCATTTCACTATCCAGGGGATCTTCCTGACCCAGGGATTGAACCCATGTCTTTTGTGTCTACTGCTTTGGCAGGCAGGTTCTTTACCAGCTGAGCCACCAGTTAAGAAATAACTGCTGCATGCATTTGCCCAGATTTTTTAGCCACATTTAGTAGAAGAGATAAAGTAGTGTGTGATTACTTTCTTACACAGAACCAGAGACTCCTAACAGCCATATGATCTTTTGTTTGCTGAGGGCCATGTGGTATATTTTTGAAACCTCATGGGCTTGTATGTATGAATCAGTTTCATCACTGGTGGAGAGTCTTTATGATAATAGGATACAGTTTCTTACCAGAGTTGTGTAACCAGCAATGCTTAGGAGGATGTCTATATTATTTGCTGTTACTCAGAAACTACTTGTTGAATCAGTTATTACAGAAAATCAATTAACTTCCCCTCTGAATCATTTCCATTAAGCCAGTCTAGGGGAAATCCAGATGATTTGAATGCAGTTATGAATAAAATGCAATAGTCATTGTGCATTCATCTTTTTTACCAGAAAATCAAGAACAAGACCTGCACCTAAGTTAAATCCTCTTCTAGGAAAGAGAGTGAGTGAGGAAGGGAAAGAGAGAGAGAATTAAAGGACCTACATAACCAATTGTTAGAAGATACTTAATGTCACTAAAAATAATGTCTAAAATTGATTTCCTAAGGAGAAACTGCTAAAATACGTACAGAGGGCCCTTCTGTCATTAGAGTTACATTAAATTTTTGACATCATGATTTGACTATTACACAATTTTCATTGGTAAATCAAGCTATGACCAACCTAGACAGCATATTAAAAAGCAGAGACATTACTTAATCAACAAAGGTCCGTCTAGTCAAAGCTATGGTTTTTTCCAGGAGTCTTTTATGGATATGAGAGTTGGACTATATATGAAAGCTGAGTGCTGAAGAATTGATGCTTTTGAACTGTGGTGTTGGAGAAGACTCTTGAGAGTCCCTTGGACTGCAAGGAGATCCAACCAGTCCATCCTAGAAGAGATCAGTCCTGAATATTCATTGGAAGAACTGATTCTGAAGCTGAAACTCCAAAACTTTGGCTACCTGATGAGAAGAACCGACTCATTGGAAAAGACCCTGATGCTGGGAAAGATTGAAGGCAGGAGGAGAAGGGGATCACAGGATGAGACAATTGGATAGCATCACCGACATGATGGACATGAGTTTGAGTAGGCCCAGGGAGTTGGTGATTGACAGAAAAGCCTGGTGTGCTGCAGTCCATGGGGTCACAAAGAGTCAGACATGACTGAGCGACTGAACTGAATAATTAATTGATAGATCAAGTAACTTCAGAACCACCTTTATTAATTTGATAGAATTTACTAGACAAATATCAAACTCCTGCAGTATGAAAATTTCTTGATAATGTGATGGGATGAAAAAAGTGAGTGAAATAATTACTTTTCTCCAAGATAGAGGTTGACAGACTTTCTTAAAAGGGCCATATACTTAATGTTTTTGACTTTTCAGGCAGTAAGGTCTCTTTCACAGCCACTAACTTAGTCTGGTAACAATGCTGCTTACAGAAGTCTTCCTGGAAAAGCTAATGGCTGAGATAAGTTCTGAAGTGAAAGTAAAGTTAGGTGAAGAATTATCATAGAGAAAAGGGCAGAGTTAAAGTACATTTCATTAAAAGGAGATAACATGAGCAGAGTTATGGAGCTATGTGTAAAGAATTACCCATAGATTTGGATTTTTCTGAAGCTTTAAAGAAAAGGCCAAGAATGAGTTGTTTTAAGCAGGTGTGGAGCTCAAGGGAGAGATGAAGTTGGAAAAGTTGGTCACTTGGTATCCAGCAAAGCATGTTAGGCAAAGCTTCAATGTGTTCAGGTTTTCATTTTATAAAAATACCTCTGGGACCATGTAGAAGAATGGTTAGGGAAAAAAAAGAAAAACAGCACAAGAGATAATCACATTATTAGGAGGCTATTCAAAAGAGGATTGATATAAAAAAAATAGAGTAGCCATGAAAGACATTAGAGGTACAAAAATCAGATTCAAGAAACATTTATAAGACAAAATCATTATGATTTCTAATGACTGATTAGAAGAATAATTATGCTGTATATAAAGATGAGAGAATGAGGAGAGTAAGGGACGAATCTTAGATTTACAACTTTGTGGTACCACCATATGACATCTAGAATATTTATAGGAAAAAAAAAACAATTTGCATGGGGGAGAATGTGAATTTAGATAAGCTGTGTTTCAGGCAGGTGAAGGTTTATCAAACTGGTTGAATATACATAAATAAAAGGTTAAAAAGGAAGCATGATATAAAGAGGAAGCAGTTTCTGGAGGGAAACACTGAGGAATTCTCCAGTAAATTTAATTTCTCCAGTGATGTTGGCCTACTTGATCTGAGAAGCAGAGAGAGCACTATAGAACTGATCCAAAATTATGAGCTTTCTAAATGTGTGTGGAACTCAAGTGAGATGGAAGACAGGGGGAGAAAGCAAGAAGTGTGCTGAGCACATCATCATTTCCCTGCTATCGCTGGATTTTTTTTTTTTTTTTCATGACTGAGTATCTTACTTACAACAATGCTGGATTTTATGCTGTGACTTCCAATAGCCTTCAGATGATTCTTTCCTTTTCCTCTCTTTGTGATTTTAAGGTAAAACAGAACACCTGTATCTGATGGTAAACATTTTCCATCTTTAGTGAACAATGATTGACAAATATAATTGTACATATTCAAAGTATACAGTGTGATGATTTTATATACATTGTGGAATAATCACCAAGATCAAGATAATTAATAAATTCATCACCTCACATAGTTAACTCTGTGTGTGTATGTGTGTGTGTTAAAAATGCTTAAAATCTACTTTTAGCAACTTTCATTATAAACTGCTATATTAACTATATTCAAGATGCTGTACATTAGGTACTCAGAAATTATTCTCATAATTTAAGGTTTGTACCCTTTGATCTGCATCCCCACATTTCTTCCTCTACTTCAGTCCTTGGCAACCACAAAGGTATTTTCTGTTTCTATGAAATTGGCTTTTTTTTTTTTCTTTTCTTTCTCTTTCTGTCTCTCTCTCTCTCTTTTTTTTTTTTTTTACAGTTTCCACATGTATGTGATACTTTTTGATTCCACATGTAAGTGATATTATAAGGCATTAGCCTTTCTTTGAGTGGCGTATTTTACTTAGCATAATGTATGCCAGGTCCATCCATGTTGTTGCAAATGACAAAATTTCTGTTTTTATGGCTGAATAATATTCTACTACATATATATGATATATGCAATATAAGACATAAGATATAGGATATATATACAGAAAGATATAGGATATATATAGAGAGAAATCGTGTATTATATGCAGGTGTTCCTCCACTTAAAGTCGGTTTATATTCTGATAAACCCATCATCAGGTTCGATGCATGATACTGGATGCTTGGGGCTGGTGCACTGGGACGACCCAGAGGGATGGTATGGGGAGGGAGGAAGGAGGAGGGTTCAGGATGGGGAACACATGTATACCTGTGGCGGATTCATTTTGATATTTGGCAAAACTAATACAATTATGTAAAGTTTAAAAATAAAATAAAATTAAAAAAATAAATAAATAAAAAAACACCCAGCAGTCTTCAAAATAAAGTACTATTAGATAAAAATAAATAAATAAAATAAAATAAAATGAAATAAAATAAAATGAAACTTATAGAAAAAAAAAAGAAAGTACCATAAGTAAAAATATGTTTGTTACAACTAACCTATCAAACATCACAGCTTAACCTAGCCTACATTAACTGTGCTCAGAACACTTACATTAACCTACAGCTGGGCAAAATCACCTAACACAAAGTCTCTTCTATAGTAAAGTGTTGAATATCTTATGTAGTTTGTTGAACACTATAATGAAAATGAAAAACAGAATGCTTGTGAGAGTACAAAACCACTGTAAATATGAGGAGGGTGTTTACTCTCCATGGCTGGCTCGCTGCCACTGCCCAGTATCACAAGAACGTGTGCATGCCAAGTAGCTTCAGTCATGTCTGTCTCTTTGCAGTCCCATGGACAGTAGCCTCCTCTGTCTAAGGGATTCTCTAGGCAAGAATACCAGAGTGGGCTGCGTGCCTTCCTCCAGGGGATCTTCCCAACCCAGGAATGAACCTACTTCTTTTCAAGTCTCCTGCATCAGCAGGTGGGTTCTCTACCACTAGAGGCACCCTACAGTATATTACTAGCCCAGGAAAAGGTTAAAATTCAAAATTTGAAGTATGTTTCCAGTGAATACATATTACTTTCACAGCATTGTAAAACTGAAAAATATAAGCTAAACCATTATAAGTTGGGGACTGTCTGTATACATCTCACGTCTTTCTTATCTATTCATCTTTTAGTGGACATTTAGGTTGCTTTAGTGTCTTAGCTATTAGGAATAATGCTGCAATGAACATGGGTGTGCAGATATCTCTCCAAGATACTGATTTCGATTCCTTTAGATATATGGTGGTGGTTTAGTTGCTAAGTCATGTGCAACTCTTATGAACCCATGGACTGTAGCCTGTGAGGCTCCTTTGTCCATGGAGTTCTCCAGGAAAGAATTCTCTAGGTGGGTTGCCATTTCCTTCTCCAGGGGATCTTCCTGACCCAGTAATCGAACCTGGGTCTCCTGCATTGCAGGCAGATTATTTACCAACTGAGCTATGAGGGAAGCCCAATATATACCAAGGAGCAAGACTGATGGATCATATGGTAGTTCTTTAAGTTTTTGAGGAGTAGCCATACTGTTTTCCAGAATGGTTGTACCAATTTACATTACCACCAACAGTATGTAAGATCCTCTTTTCCCTACATCCTCACCAATATTTGTTATGTCTTGTCTGTTTGATAAATAGCTGGCTTCCCTGGTGGTTTAGATGGTAAAGAATCTGCCTGCAGTGTGGGAGACCTGGGTTTGATCCCTGGGTCAGGACGATCCCTTGGAGAAGGGAATGGCAACCCACTCCAGTATTCTTGCCTGGAGAATCCCATTGACAGAGGAGCCTGGTGGGCTACACCCTTTTGGGTCACAAAGAGTCAGACCCAACTGAATGACTAACACTTTCATTTTCACTTTATATCTTAACAGGTGTGAAGTGATATATTATGATGCTTTTGAGTTACATTTCACTGATGATTTGTGATGCTGAGCCCCCTTTTATATATCTATTGCCCATTTGAATGCCTTTGGAAAAATGTCTGTTTGGGTCCTTTGCCCATTTTTTGTTTGTTTTTGCTATTGAGTTGTATGAGTTCTTTATATATTTTGGCCATTAAACCCTTTTAAATGTATATTTTGCAAGTATCATATCCCCTTCTGTAGGTTGTCTTTTGATTTATTGTTTACTTTGCTCTGCAGAAACTTTTTAGTTTGATACACTCTCACTCACTCATTTTAATAGTTGCCTATGCTTTTGGTGTGTTATCCAAGAAATCATTGCCAAGGAAACTTTTTTTTTTTTTTCTGTTTTCTTCTAGAATTTTTATGGTTCTAGGTCTTACATTTAAGTCTTTGATCCATTTAGGGTTAAGTTTTGTGAGTAGTATAAAGTAAGTGTCCAGTTTTGTTTCTTTGCATGTGACTATCAAGTTTCTCAACAGCATTTTATTGAAGAAAGTTATCCCTTTCTTATTGGATGTTCTTGGCACCACTGTCCAAAATGAACTGACCATATATGCATGGATTTATGTCTGGGCTCTCTGTTCTGACCCAATGACCTATTTGTCTGTTTTTATGCCAGAACCATATTGTTTTGATTACTACAGCTTTGTAATATAGCTTAAAATCCGGAAGTGTCTACATTTAAAAATGTAGCATCACAAATAATAGTATGGTAGTATACTAATTTGAGAGCAGATGTCAAGAAAGTAAACTTGAGCAAGTATTTTCAATGTAGACTTTCTCAAGTTCTTTTATTGCCATCTGCTTGAAAATTACAGTGGTACCTCAGCACATAAATACAGGGATTGGCACTTCCCTGGTGGCTCAACCAGTAAAGACTTTGTCTGCAATGCAGGTGGGGGCCCCGGTTTAATCCCTGGGTTGGGAAGATTCCTGGAGAAGGGATGGCTACCCACTCCAGTATTCTTGCCTGGAGAATTCCATGGACAGAGAAGCCTGGTGGGTTACAGGCCATGGGGTCTCAAAGAGTCAGACGTGACCAAGTGACTGATACACACACACACAGAGGGATCAGGAACGTGCCCTCTAGTGTTGGGAGACAGAAAACTTGCACAATAATAAACAGTGGTCCTGGCAAGACAAATAACATGCTCTTTTCTTGATATACACAAAATAAAACAGAGCAAACCTAAAGGAAAACCAAACTCCTGATTCAGTTATACCCCTGTCCTGCACTTTGTTAACTTGCTCAGTTCTTCCTACTTTGTCATCTCTAATTCCTAATCCAGAAGACCAATATATCTGGAATAAATAGAAATCTTTTCAGTTCATTGTACTTTACCTTGAGGTAGAGCTTGATTTCCAGATGTCATAGGAACTGTTTCTACTCAGCAAATACATTTCATTCATAGGAATCCATGCTGCTGCTGCTGCTGCTGCTAAGTTGCTTCGGTCGTGTCCGACTCTGTGCGACCCCATAGATGGCCTCCCACCAGGCTCCCCCATCCCTGGGATTCTCCAGGCAAGAACACTGGAGTGGGTTGCCATTTCCTTCTCCAATGCATGAAAGTGAAAGTGAAGTCGCTCAGTCATGTCCGACTCTTTGCGACCCCATGGACTGCAGCCTACCAGGCTCCTCCGTCCATGGGATTTTCCAGGCAAGAGTACTGGAGTGGGGTGCCATCGCCTTAATCACAAATTATCACGCTGAAAAACCCATGGACAGATATGAAAAAGATCAACGGTCCTCCCCTATCCAATGTTATCTGCTTTTTATGCTTTAGAGACATAAATTCATTTTGGCTTTCATGAAGTTATGGAGTTCATGGACTTAACAGTTGTTTGCCTAGAGTCATCCTAATGGATGTGTGAGTTTTCAAGTTGTTGAATCTGGATTCAAATGTCAGCTCTTGCACTTAACTATGATTAATGTCTAAACTGAGAAATTTAGATGTTTAAGCTCACTTTCCTTTTTCATATATATATATGGGTAATTTAACATAAATTAAAATTTATAGAATTTTTGTCAAGATTCAAACAAAATTTTGCAGGTGTTATTAGCTTTTTTCAGAAAAGAAAAAACGAAAGGTACATAAAGTTAAGTATGCTATACAATCATGTTCTTTAATAACACATAGCATATTTGTACTCTGAAGATTTTAGTGTCATATGTTCTTTTGATCTCCTTTCTGTATGGGAAAACAAAACTTAGATGTAATTCATGTGTGCTATGTGTGTGTTAGTCCCTCAGTTGTGTCTCACTCTTTGTAATCCCATGGACTGTAGCCCACCAGCCTCCTCTGTCCATGGGATTTTCTAGGCAAGAATACTGGAGGGGGCTGCATTTCCTCCTCCAGGGAATCTTCCCATCCCAGGGACTGAACCCTGATCTCCTGCATTGCAGGCAGATTCTTTACCACTTGAGCCCCCTCTTAACTGTTGAGTTAGGTCAACAGAATTGGAATGAGATGAGGTTGGCATATTTCCTTCCCTATAGGAATTTTTGTTCAGATAAATACCATATTCCCTCTGAATTGAAAGGTTTGCACACATGCTAATGTGTATGTGCACACATACTTAGCAGAGATAGCCAATCTAGCAAGAAGCCAGAGGCAATCCCAAGATTCTAGTCAGTGCCACTTCTAAATTCAGTTGCTCTGAGCTGACTGAAATCCATCTTTCTTCATATCCGAGGCAGGGTCTCTGCAGAGACATGGTAGTTCTGAGTCTGTGGCCTCATCTGGTACAAAACTGTGCTCTAATGAAAGGCCTGGAGCCAGAGACCTCACTTCCTTTCCCCAGAGTCTTCACAGATGGCAGAGAGGATTTCTGTTTCACAAAGCAAAAGGGCATGCTATCACAACTACAGTGTCTGCTTCTTGATTCAATAAAGCAAATTCAAAAGCAAATGCAAAACCTAACGTCCCTCGCTGCTGGCATTGTCACAGTGACTGTGTATTTTCAACATGGTTGTGTCTGCTTTGTGACTGTGTTTAACTCACTGCAGGATCAGACTCTTGCATGCATGGGAGTGATGCTGCAGAAACCCTTGTCCTTTCCTTTTATGTACTATACAGGGATGATCATTAGAATTCCATAGGTTCACCTTCTTTTATAATTGAGGAATCTGAGTCCCAGCAGATTAATAACTTTCCTAAATTTATACATAAGCTGGTGGAGGTATCCTACAATGGCAGCCACAAGAGATCTGTATGCTGCTGCCCAGGCAAAGTCTCTGCATTACAAACGTGCTATCTGGAGGGCCTGCTATGGTGTGCTCTGTTCGTCATGGAGAGTGGGGCCAGAGACTCGGAGGTCACGGTGATTGGGAAATTCTGTGGACAGAAGGTTAAATCCATGAAGACTGTGGATGGCCTAATGATCCACAGTGGGGACCTTGTTAACTGCTGTGTTGATGTCATCATGTACCATGTCATGCTAAGACAGGGTGCATTGGGCATCAAGTGAAGATCATGCTGTCCTGAGACCTAACTGGTAAGACTGGCCTTAAAGAAGGCCCTGCCTGACCATGTGAGCATTGTGGACCCAGAATTGAGACACTGCCAACCACCTCTGTCTCAGAACAGAAGGATAGGAAGCCAGAGTTGCCTGCTCCGCCCCAGCAGTATGCCTGGCATAACAGGGTCTCCTTGACAGCTGGATCTGGAGAGTCTGCATGTTGGTCTATAAAGACCTTTAGTAAAATCTGTTCAAAAAATGAAAAAAAATCTAGATCTTACACAAGAGTCTCAGGTTGTATTTTCCATTTACTCACCTCTAATCATCACTTATTTTACTCTGAAGCAGTATTTGTTTCAGACCAGAGTTTCTCCAAGTATGATCCCTGAGAAATTTGCATTAGAATCTTCTTGTGTGCCAATTAGAATGCAGATTCTTGGACCCTGCTCCAGGACTACTATTTTCATGCCCTGAAATTGGAGAATTTTGCATTTTCAACATGTACCTGAGGTGACTCCTATGAAATACAGTGTTTTTACTTTTTATTTTGAAATAATGTTAGACTTATAGAAGAGTTCCAAAGATAGTACAGAAAGTTCTCATGAATATTTCATCCAGCTTTTAATGTTAACATTTTACTTAATAATACAGTATACCTATCCAAAAATCATATCATTGGACCCTTATTCCTACCAACCATGAACTTTATTCATATTTCACCATTTCTTTTCATTAATTATCTTTTTGTTGTTCTGAGATCCAATTTAGGGTCCCACATTGTTTTTAGTTGTTATATATACACCAAATTTTGGGTTCCCCAGGTGACTCAGTGGTAAAAAATCTGCCTGCACTGCAGGGGACCCAGCTTCAATTCCTGGATTGGGAAGATCCCCTGGAGAAGGAAATGGCAACCTACTCCTGTATTCAGGCCTGGGAAATCCCATGGACACAGGAGCCTGGCAGGCTACAGTCCAGGGGGTCTCAATGAGTCGGACATGACTTAGTGACTAAACAGTAACAGATACAGTGGCTGAATTCTGGCTCTGAAGGCAGCCAAAGGCCCAATTCAAGTACTGATATGCTGCTGCTGCTAAGTCGCTTCAGTCATGTCCGACTCTGTGCGACCCCAGAGATGGCAGCCCACGAGGCGCCCCCCCCCCCCCCCCGCCCCCCACATCCTTGGGAGTCTCCAGGCAAGAACACTGGAGTGGGTTGCCATTTCCTTCTCCAATGCATGAAAGTGAAAAGTGAAAGTGAAGTCACTCAGTCGTGTCCGACTCTTAGCGACCCCGTGAACTGCAGCCTACCAGGCTCCTCCGTCCATGGGATTTTCCAGGCAAGAATACTGGAGTGGGGTGCCATCGCCTTCTCCGAAGTACTGATATAAGTATATTTAAATTCAAGCTACAATGACAGTATTCTTAATAATTTGGTGCAGAGATTCAATAACCCAGAAATAGAACTGAGGGAGACATAAAAGACCATTCAGCCTCTGATTTTATGGATAGAGTTTCCAGAGGAGACGTGTGAGCAAGCTGATGGAAATATTGGAACTAGAGTCCATTTCACCTGGCCCTGGATTTCCTTGTAATTTCTTTAAGCACTTGCCTGATATTATAGCTTTTCCCCTTTATTCTCAAAGTGAGGATCATGAAAAGTTTTTTAAAAAGTCTATCTGTGATTTCATATGGTTTTCCACTTATCCATGAGAGGAACATGAGAAATCTATTTTCCCCCAATTTGATGATCAGGGAACATATTCAAAGAGGAAAAACTAAGGTCCTCAAGGTTCCAAGGCAAGCATACTGCTGAGCTCTATCCATACCTCTACAAGCTGATCCTGAATTAGTGCCTTTATGCAGTATGCCACACACCTCCTCTGGCCCTGAATTTATACACTCTGTGCTGAAGTGAATATTTTGTGTATTCAACTAGAACATTTGGAGGAATGAGTATTTATTAATAAATTCAAACAGGGGACCCAAATGGGGAAACGTCATGAACCTGGCTTATTTAGCAATTATAAATGGGAGACATGACTGTGGGAAGGGAGCTGACATAAATCATCATGGATATCTGTTCCCGGTGGAAAAGACTAGATAATTCTAAGGTTTTTTTTTTTGTTTGTTTGTTTGTTTTTAATTTAGGTACCTCTTTCTTTGTCTGTCCTGAGAATGAAATGAATGACTCCTATAACTCCTGTCATTGCTCACAACTTGGCATGTTTCTGGAAAAAAATTGTTTATGGGGGAAATCAGAATAATTTAAGACCCCATCACACACATAGCTACCGACAAAGTTGCATACAGGAGAGATAGAATTCTATTCCATTTTTTACCACTAAAACTAGTTTTGTGCCTATACACAAGTAATTGCTTTTTTTTTTTTTTTTTTTGATGCTGTGCCACAGCCCAAATGTAAATGAGAGGATGAGAACTGATCCATCATGAGGGATTACCATGGGAAGGAGTTGGTAGGTTAAGCCTACCTGTTGTGTGTGGATAGATGAGGGTATATTCACATGAAAGGCTATCACCCTTTGCCTGTGTTGGCCATGATTCCCAATGTCTTGCTCCAACTCTGTTTCCTCTGAATTGGATGCAATCTCATGCATGCCTTTGTTTTTATTGATTCCTTTAAAGTCATAACTAAGGGAGAAATATTCTCCTGCTCTCCATCCAACTGTGGCTGTGCTCTAGGGTCTTGGCTGAATTCTTATACTTCTTAAATTTCCAGGACTGAAGTGTTTCTCAGCAAGTAGAATGAAGAGGCTTTCTCTTCTGTGAGGTTTTAGATCACAGACATTTGGCAGAGTGGGTAGTCTCTTTGGCAGAGCCATATGAAGCATTCATCTATCAAATCTAGAGACCCAAGTGTGGGAGGCAACCTTGGTGAATTAGGAGATAAGTGAAGTGCGACTTTCGTGTCCAGCCTTTAAGTAAGAAACATAGGCTTAAGGGGTTGTCCTGCCAATAGGATTTGCCTTCTAACAGTGGAACTTAGAAGATCCATCAGCCCAGAAAAATATATCCTTAAAAGTAAAACTTCTGAAGGGTGTCTGGGATTGTGAAATATATTGTTAACCTGGACATACCCCCAAAGCTAACACAATGGGCATTTATTTTGCACTATATAGTTAAAATTAGCCCCAGGAGTTATTTTGGTAATTTTACTTAGATTTGAAATACATGATGGACACAAATTGGCTTTTTTTCTCCTATATTACTTCCTTTTCATCCCAGGACCATAGTTACAGATAGTGGTGACACCATAATTTCCCTATGGGAGAGTCTTAAATGGCCTAGTAAGCTTGTCTTGATATTGACACGTTGTTTGACTTTAATATACTCACTTGAGGTAGCTAGAGTAGAGAGTCACCTTGCCAAGAATGGAGACAACTATATATATTACTTGCTTTGACTTTTCTCTAATTTGATGAGGACATTGAATTCAAAGATGGGGGTCAGGTAGTAATTGTTCCAAGGTCACAGAAGGGTTGGGTTTGAAAACTAGGTCTCAATTTCTGAGGAAAGCAAATCCTTTCACATATAGCAATTACTTAACCTTATAGCTTCAGTAGGAGAGAATCTCTGCTTTCTAAGGTGAGTACCCTTTCTCCAAGGCCAGCTAAATACCAAGTGCATTGTGGTCCTACTGATTCTACAGAACACTTTGTGCAGTTCTCTAAGGTGTGCGAAAAGCTTTTATTTGTGGATCAGATTTGAACTGCTTAGCCTCCAGTATGTTACAGGTGTTCTAAATGAAAGGGTAATTTCTGTTTAGATGCACAAGTATTTTGTGAGTCATAGAGAAGACAAAAAGAAAGGCAATAGAAGAAGATTCTGTCCTTGAATTATATAATTTCAAGGTGTTATGTAAAAGGAAAGTTTAGTAGAACTAGTGGATCAATGAAGACTAATAAGGCAGCCAGGTCTCATCTCAGAGGAGTTAGGCTCTCAAGTCAGTATGTGAGGCAAAAGTAGTCTCGTTAAAACCACCCTTGAAAATACCTATGCAGGTGGCACAAAACCTGAGAAGTCCAACCAGGACTTCTTCCAGTTTTTCCTCCAGAGAGAAGAGGTGCTTATTTTCCAGTGTCACTTCCAGTGAGAGAACCTCTTTATTTGCATGAATACGAAGTATTTTCAGGGTTGTGCTATATGGAAGAAAGTGCAGTATGTCTTTAAAGATGAATCACATACAACTGTATAAGATGCTCACTCAGGAGGGAAGGTGCAGTTAGGTGAGGAGGGGACCTTCTGAGGAACAGTCACTTTAAGTCCCCACTGAGGGGAATGGTATGTGGAATCACACTCTCCTGTTCTCTCTCTCATCTTTTCACTTATTGTTCTTTCCCACTGCCCAAGAATGAGTCTAATTGAATATTCCTAAATGCATGTCAGATAGTTCAGTTCAGTTCAGTTGCTCACTTGTGTCTGACTCTTTGCGACCCTATGAACCACAGCACACCAGGCCTCCCTGTCCATCACCAACTGCTGGAGTCCACCCAAACCCATGTCCATTGAGTCGGTGATGCCATCCAACCATCTCATTTTCTGTCATCCCCTTCTCCTCCCACCCTCAATCTTTCCCAGCATCAGGGTCTTTTCCAATGAGTCAGATCTTCGCATCAGGTGGCCAAAGTATTGGAGTTTCAGCTTCCACATCAGTCCTTCCAATGAACACCCAGGACTGATCTCCTTTAGGATGGATGGGTTGGAGCTCCTTGCAGTCTAAGGGACTCTCAAGAGTCTTCTCCAACACCACAGTTCAAAAGCATCAATTCTTCGGTGCTCAGCTTTCTTTATAGTCCAACTCTCATATCCATACATGACCACTGGAAAAACCATAGCCTTGACTAGATGGACCTTTGTTGACAAAGTAATATCTCTGCTTTTTAATATGCTATCTAGCTTGGTCATAACTTTCCTTCCAAGGAGTAAGCGTCTTTTAATTTCATGGCTGCAGTCACCATCTGCAGTGATTTTGGAATCCCGAAAAATAAAGTCTGACACTGTTTCCATTGTTTCCCCATCTGTTTGCCATGAAGTGATGGGAGCAGATGCCATGGTCTTCGTCTTCTGAATGTTGAACTTTAAGCCAACTTTTTCACTCTCCTCTTTCACTTTCATCAAGAGGCTTTTTAGTTCCTCTTCACTTTCTGCCATAAGGGTGGTGTCATCTGCATATCTGAGTTTATTTATATTTCTCCTGGCAATCTTGATTCCAGCTTGTGCTTCTTCCATCCCAGCATTTCTCATGATGTACTCTGCATGTAAGTTAAATAAGTAGGGTGACAATATACAGCCTTGATGTACTCTTTTTCCTGTTTGGAACCAGTCTGTTGTTCCATGTCCAGTTCTAACTGTTGCTTCCTGACCTGCATTACAGGTTTCTTAAGAGGCAGGTCAGGTGGAGAAGAAAAAAACCAGGTGTTTTTTTCAAAATTTAATTAATTAATTATGACCTCACTGGGTCTACATTACTGCATCTGCTTTCTCTAGTTGTGGCGAGCAGGGGCTACTCTTTGTTGTGGAGTATGGGCCTTAGATGGAGAAGGAAATGGCAACCCACTCCAGTACTCTTGCCTGGAAAATCCCATGGACAGAGGAGCATAGTAGGCTACAGTCCATGGGGTCTCAAAGAGTCGGACACGACTGAGCGACTTCACTTCGCTTCACTTCACTTCACATGAGCCCTAGAGTGCATAGGCCTCAGTATTGTGGCTCATGGGTTTCAGTAGTTGTGGTACCCAGGCTTAGTTGCCCCAAGGCATGTGGAATCTTCCAGAAGCAGAGATCAAACTCATGTCCCCTGCACTGGAAGTTGGATCTTTAACCAATGCTTGCAACACCAGGCAAGTCCAAAACCCAGGTTTTGACTCTGGTTCTAGTCTGATGTTTCTCAACAACCCCACTTCTGTCTAGCCTCTTCCCTTTCTTCCACACATAGTTAGTTTGTGTCTCTATATGGAGACTCGAGAAACCACTCATGTTAACCAGAGTCTTACCCCTATGGTGTTTACAGACTTATTATGGAAGAAAGAAATTAAAAACAACAAATAATTGCTAATAGATTTATTCCATGAAGAGGAAATAGAATAGTACTAGCCAATCACGTAACCAACCTAATCACATCAGGCTTGGATTGGGGGGAGCAGAACTCACGCTATTTGATACTTGTGAGACTTCCAGCATATCACCTCAATATCTCAATTTTTATTTCCTCAGCAACTATATATCTGTGGTTGTAAGAATTCAATTGAATAGGGTAGCCAGTTAGTTGGAACATAAATTATCTGTCCTATCATTGCCCATCTATCCTGTGTCCACATTTTTACTGGGCTACACCAGAAATTCCTGAGAGGTATAAGATACAGACTTGCTTCTTTTTTTCTGCATGGAAAATCAGATTAGTTCAAGGGAATAATAAAGCTATTATATAATGAAGCTTAAGCAAAACATGTCACATGAGTTCACAGAAGAGAGCAATCTAGCAAGGAGAGTGGAAATATAGGGCAGACTTCAAATAGTTGACTGGGTTTTATCTAGAGGGGACAATGAGTAATGTGGGATGTTATTAAGGGGACATGGAATATAATGCGTATATGTGTAAGGATGCTGTCACATTGGACTAACATATCATAGGTATAATAGGATAATATTAAAGTTAGAGCAAACCATTATGGATCCAGATGACTGGATTTTCACTACACTGATTTTTTTCCTTGCAAAAATTTTTATTTTTTTTTTTCAAAGTGAGTCAGCTATGCGTGACATATATCCCCTCCCTCTTGAGCCTCGCTCCCACCTCCCAATCCCACCCTCCTAGGTCATCACAGAGCACCCAGCTGAGCTCCCTGCGTGCACTGATATTTCTTACCATAACTTTAAAGACAACAAAATGTCCAGCTTCTAATTACAATTAAAAAGTGCTTCATTATTATAATGTCCCTATTAGTAAATGCAAGTGAGTGAGAATGTTTTCTCTACTGCTTTTTTTTTTCTTTTCTCTACTGCTAGTTTTTGGGATAGTCATGCATGCCTTTAGAGATAGGTTCTTTATATCCTTCTTTTCTCATATTTCAAGGTTGTTTGCGGTCTTATGAATTACCTTACTATTCCATAATTTTACAATTCAAAGGGAGACAGAAACAGTTTTTGAGATTCTTATATGAGTCCTATAGACCATATAATTGTTCTTAATGTAAAAATGATTCCTCCTCTCTATCAAATTTCTTCACTGCCAGTCAAGGCATTTACTAAAATGCAGAGCTTTATAATCATACCAATCTTTGAAGGCATATGAAATTCATTCATAACTAGTTTTATTTTCTTAATGCTTACAGTGTACATTTTATAGATCACACAGTAGAGCATATAATTAAATGTTGCCTTGGATTGTATTCTGTAAGACTGGTTGGTTACTTCTCTAGTTTCAAAAATATTTTAGTGCTAAATCCTATATGACCTTTGCATTTAAAATGTCTAACAGAGAGCTAAACATATTTAAAAAAATTTTTCATTGCTTGACATTTTGTTGGACACCGTGTTCATGTTTCTTAATTGATGAGATACCTGACACATATTAAGCTATTAATAAATACCAGTCTGATGCTTCCTTGGTGGCTCAGTGGTAAAGAATCTACCTGCCAATGCAGGAGGCTTGGGTTCGATCCCTGGGTGAGTAACATCCCCTGGAGAAGGAAATGGCAATACACTCCAGTATTCTTGCATGGGAAATCCTGTAGACAGAGGAGCCTGTCTGTCCATGGGGTTGCAAAAGAGTTGGACATAACTTAGCAACTAAATAACAACAAATATCAGTTGAAGGGATGATTAAAGTTGGTCAAAAGACATGAAGGGGCTCAGCATGTCATCATCTTGAGTATCTTCACATTAGGCTAAAGGAAAACAGTGATTATCTTTAACAATGTGTCTTCTGCCTACTCTGAATTTCAATCCCAGCTCTAGTACTTAATAGGTATAAAGTTAGGTCTCTCAAAATATGGTCAATAATGGTATCTACCATGGAATTATAAAGAGTAAATGAAACAATGCATTTAAAGTAGTTTGTGCACTCTTAGAATGTTACTAGCACTCATTAAATGTTAATATTATCTTCAAGAGTCCCAATATAGAATGACTTTATTTTTAATGCCTAATTTGGTAGGGGGCTTTTTCAATATATTATTTTCAGAATTAATCAACTCTCCATAATAGTCCAATTCAGGCATTTTCCCCTGAGAATTATTATAGTTGAGGATAAGACCTCTGTGGTCTTAATTATTCCCTGACCAGCTCTGCATGGAAATCACTGAGGGTTTTCAATACCATGCCTGAGATTAATGAGTGACAGGAAATGGCTAGAATTCCATGCTTTTTGGCAGCTCCTCCTTATCAATTGAAGGCTTAATGTTTCCTTGCTTATTGCAGCATGAATCAAGAACTTACTCACTTTGACACTTTAGTTGAATTTCAAGGTATAATCAATCAACATTTGCTGAACCAAGAAGCAAACCACCCATTCTTTGGATCATGAGTCCAAACTGGGTCCTTTCCTTCATGTTGTATTTCATCATTGTGGATGTCCTCAAGACTTGCCACAGGAAAATCTTTAGACCTATCTGCTTAAAGAAATGTTGTCTTCAAGGCAAGAAAAGAAAATAGTCTCTATGCTCAAAAAGTCCCTTTGAAAGCAGCTGTATTTACTGAGGAGGTTTGTTTACTAAGGGTTATTGCATGCATCCAGTCACTCAGACATCCTATCCAAGAATAGTTCTTTCTTTCACACAAGAAGTGCTCTACCTCAAAATGTATCCTGAATCCTGCCACTTCCCTTAGTCTTCACAGTCACCTCATCAATGTACTACAGTTATTTTTTACCCAGTTGCCTTCAAGCAACCCATTCTGCACACAGTAACCAGAAAGATCCATGGTTTTAAAAAGAGAAATAATAAAAATAATGAAAAATAGTAATAGTGATGACTATCCCTGATACAGCGAAAAGCAAAGGAGAAAAGGAAAGATATAAGCATCTGAATGCAGAGTTCCAAAGAATAACAAGAAGAGATAAGAAAGCCTTCCTCAGCAATCAATGCAAAGAAATAGAGGAAAACAACAGAATGGGAAAGACTAGAGATCTCTTCAAGAAAATTAGAGATACCAAGGGAACATTTCATGCAAAGATGGGCTCGATAAAGGACAGAAATGGTATGGACCTAACAGAAGCAGAAGATATTAAGAAGAGGTGGCAAGAATACACAGAAAACTGTACAAAAAAGATTTTCATGACCCAGATAATCATGATGGTGTGATCACTGACCTAGAGCCAGACATCCTGGAATGTGAAGTCAAGTGGGCCTTAGAAAGCATCACTACGAACAAAGCTAGTGGAGGTGATGGAATTCCAGTTGAGCTATTCCAAATCCTGAAAGATGATGCTGTGAAAGTGCTGCACTCAATATGCCAGCAAATTTGGGAAACTCAGCAGTGGCCACAGGACTGGAAAAGGTCAGTTTTCATTCCAATCCCAAAGAAAGGCAATGCCAAAGAATGCTCAAACTACCGCACAATTGCATTCATCTCACACACTAGTAAAGTAATGCTCAAAATTCTCCAAGCCAGGCTTCAGCAATACGTGAACCATGAACTTCCTGATGTTCAAGCTGGTTTTAGAAAAGGCAGAGGAACCAGAGATCAAATTGCCAACATCTGCTGGATCATGGAAAAAGCAAGAGAGTTCCAGAAAAACATCTATTTCTGCTTTATTGACTATGCCAAAGCCTTTGACTGTGTGGATCACAATAAACTGTGGAAAATTCTGAAAGAGATGGGAATACCAGACCACCTGACCTGCCTCTTGAGAAATCTGTATGCAGGTCAGGAAGCAGCAATTAGAACTGGACATGGAACAACAGACTGGTTCCAAATAGGAAAAGGAGTATGTCAAGGCTGTATATTGTCACCATGCTTATTTAATTTATATGCAGAGTACATCATGAGAAACGCTGGACTGGAAGAAACACAAGCTGGAATCAAGATTGCCGGGAGAAATATCAATAACCTCAGATATGCAGATGACATCACCCTTATGGCAGAAAGTGAAGAGGAACTCAAAAGCCTCTTGATGAAAGTGAAAGGGGAGAGTGAAAAAGTTGGCTTAAAGCTCAACATTCAGAAAATGAAGATCATGGCATCCGGTCCCATGACTTCATGGGAATTAGATGGGGAAACAGTGGAAACAATGTCAGACTTTATTTTTCTGGTCTCCAAAATCACTGCAGATGGTGACTGTAGCCATGAAATTAAAAGACGCTTACTCCTTGGAAGGAAAGTTATGACCAAGCTAGATAGCATATTCAAAAGCAGAGACATTACTTTGCCAACAAAGTTCCGTCTAGTCAAGGCTATGGTTTTTCCTGTGGTCATGTATGGATGTGAGAGTTGGACTGTGAAGAAGGCTGAGCACTGAAGAATTGATGCTTTTGAACTGTGGTGTTGGAGAAGACTCTTGAGAGTCCCTTGGACTGCAAGGAGATCCAACCAGTCCATTCTGAAGGAGATCAGCCCTGGGATTTCTTTGGAAGGAATGATGCTAAAGCTGAAAGTCCAGTACTTTGGCCACCTCATGTGAAGAGCTGACTCATTGGAAAAGACTCTGATGCTGGGAGGGACTGGGAGCAGGAGGAGAAGGGGACGACAGAGGATGAGATGGCTGGATGGCATCACTGACTCGATGGACGTGAGTCTGACTGAACTCCGGGAGTTGGTGATGGGCAGGGAGGCCTGGCATGCTGCGATTCATGGGCTCGCAAAGAGTCGGACACGACTGAGCAACTGAACTGAACTGAATCCTGTTTTTGTTTTTAAACAACTTTATTGATATATAATTGACATATCATAGAATTATGTACCTTTTAAAGTACACAAGTCATTGGATTTTAGTATATCCACATAATTGTGTAACCATTACTACTATCTAATTTTAGAATATGTTTCATCACCCCATCAAGAAAACCTTGTACTTATTAGCAATTCCCTGCACACCTCTCAGTCCCTGGCAATCATTAATCTTCTTTTTGTCTTTGCAGATTTGCCTAGGTTTTGCTGGATATAGAATTCTTTACTGATACCCTTTCTTTCAGCATTTTGACTGTGTCATACCATTGCATTCCAGCCCCCATGTTTTCTGATGTAAAGTATACTCTTAATGTTTCCGAGGACTCTTTGGATGTGAAGAATACTTTTTCTCTTGCAGCTTTCCAGGTTTTCTCTTTGACTTTGAATAGTTTGAACATGATGTGTCTATATGTAGAACACTTTGAGTTATCTTACTTGGAGTTAATTGATACAATTGGATGTGTAGGTTACTGTTTTTCATTGTCAACTGAAAGGAAAATGCCCAAACTATCAGTTTCAAGTTGTTTCATTTATTGCCTTACTGAGGACTATAGCCTGAAAGACAGCTTCTCAGATAGCTCTGCTCCAAAGAGGTAGGGGAACAGGATAGCTTATATATGATTTTTTCTTCATCTAGGGAATACATGTAGTCAAGCATACATCTTGGTAAGGATTACTGCTTGTCACAAAGAACAGCTATCTCAAATTAATGATTAAAGTGCTTTTCTATGTATGGGAAGGTGTTAGTTAAGAAATGTTAGTTAGCAAGAATCTGGGTTCATTAAAATTATTCCTGAAATGTTCCTAACTATCTACGGGGCCTAACTGTCCAAAGCACAGAGTATTGTATTATTGTCTTTAATTTCTTCTTTCTAAAGGCAAAGAGTGCCCTATTGGTCAGTGACTGTAGTGTGTTAATCTTTGTAGACCTGGATGGCAAGTGAAATGCTTTTTGTTCTTCTTTTGTTTGCATCCTCAAATTTGGAGAGTTTTTGGCCATTATTTTTCTAAAATATTTTTTCTTTTCCTTTCTCCCTAGATATATACCAAAGAAAAATGAAAATGTATGTCCACACAAAAACTTCTATGCAAATGTTCATAGCCACATTTTTCATAATAGCCAGAATGTGAAACAACACAAATGTCTATCAACTGATGAATGGATAAACAGAATGTGGTATATCTATGCAGTGAAATGTAAAATATTATTCTTCTATGATAAGGAATGAAGTGCTAGTGTATACATACATATGCTTAGATGAACATACATGAACCTTGTATGTTACATAGATGAACCTTGAAAGCAATATGCTGAGTGAAAAAAGTCACATACAGTTAACATATTGTCAGATTCATTTATATGAAATGAAGTCCAGCACATTCTTTTGCATCCAACAGCAAGTATTCCTGTTCAAAAGCAGTCCATCTGAAGAATTAAAAAAAATATATTATGTGCTGAGTACTTACCATGGTAAATGGTACTGTGAGAGGCATTAGCTATATATAACAAGAACATATGACATGTACAGGTAGCAGCCCATCAGTGAAATGTGCAGTGAGGGACTTACCTATGATAAAGGATGTGTCAAAATATACAGTAATGGGATTTGGGAATTAAGCACAGCTCAATTTCTGACTCTATCCCTTACAAAATTACTGATTTAGTTTAGAAGTTTGTTTTTTTTTTTCTTAACAAATCTGATATATGTTTTTCATTTTTAAAATGGATATAGGTACAAATGCTGAAAAATGACCAAGACAAGTGAGATAACTCATGGACTATTCCTAGCACATAGCATTTTCTCAATGCAAGTTCATGGAGGGATTTCAATGCTGAGAGAGACAACTTCAAAGCAGGCGCTTTCACAAATGGCTTACTGAAGGAGCCTAAAGTTGAGCAAATTATTATTTTTGAAAAAGACATATGTGTGAAATGTCAAATTAATGGCACAGGTGATATGTATTATTGTAAATACAGTGTGAAAATGAGAAGTGTGAAAGTGTTAATTGTTCAGTCGTGTCCAACTCTTTGCGATCCCATGGACTGTAGCTTGCCAGGCCCCTCTGTCCATAGAATTCTCCAGACAAGAATGCTGGAGTGGATAGCTATTCCCTTCTGCAGGGGATCTTCCTGACCCAGGGATCAAATCATGGTCTCCTACATTACAGGCAGATTCTTTACCATCTGAACCATCAGGAAGCCCAAAGGCAGTGTGAAAGTGAAAGTCTCTGAGTCATGTCCAATTCTTTGTGACTCCATGAACTATACAGTCCATGGAATTTTCCAGGCTAGAATCCTGGAATGGGTATCCCTTCCCTTCTCCAGGGGATCTTCCCAGCCCAGGGATCGAACTTAGGTCTTCCACATTGCAGTCGGATTCTTTATCAGCTAAGCCACAGGGAAGCCCAGTGTAGTTGACATAATTTCATGTGAAACCAGTGTTTGAATGCCCTAGGTCTACCTCTCACTTAGCTGTGAGATTTCAACCAATTTTGTTTTTATAATCTGGGAAAAAGGGAATTAAGCTTCTTCGTTCTTAGAGTGTTGGAGTTATCTAAATAGATGAAAAGCCTTTAGCAAAATGCCTGGTCCCCAACAAATTGACAATAGACTTTGATGGAGTAAAAAGAGTATTTCAGATCCAAATAATCAGAAAAGTGTTATGGAGGTGGTAGAACTTGTGGTGGTAGAATCCCAGAACAGTAGTTGAAGAGTTGAGTTTTCATAAGCACAGGGCCTTCAAGGTCTGAGATCTCTCACACTAGCTGCTCCTCACTTGAACTTGATGGTTGCTCTATCTGTGATTATTGTCTGGTTCCAGGTTGATTCCAGGTGGAGAAATCGTGAGACAAAGTGTGCAGGCAGGGGTCACTCGGTGCTGATTTAGGTCAGAGGTTTTCAAAGTGGAATGCCTGCCTAGCAAGAGGCAGGGGAGGGAATATATCTTACATTTATATATCCAACTCCTTGGGACCCTATGGACTGTAGCCCACCAGGCTCCTCTGTCCATGGGGATTCTCCTCTGTCCATGGGGATATTGGAGTGGGTTGCCTTTTCCTTCTCTAGGGGATCTTCCTGACCCAGGGATTGAACCTGGGTCTCGCACATTGCAGGCAGACTCTTAACCCTCTGAGCCACCAGGGAAGCCCATTTATATGTATTATAATATTATATAACTAGATAGTAAATTCAGGAAGTGACAAGGTTTATTTATATAGGCTTCTGGGCCCAGTTCCTTATCTCTGGAAATGAGGGTGTCTTTCTACCTCCAGACACAGGAAGGATACCTTTCATATGGGAGGTAAATTTCCTGCATTCAATGAGGCTGAGAGGAAGGTCAAAGTATTTCTTTTGCATCAGTTTTTTCTTAAGTAACTTTAATTCAAAATAATCAATATTTCATTAAGGTGTATTTTGGGGCAGTGTACCCTGGGTCCCAAGATTCTTAAAAAAGCAGAAACAACTGCTTGAGTAGAATAAAGGAAGAAATGTAGCTGGGAACCAGAGCCTCCCATGAAACAATTGTTTTTCTTGGGGTGATGGGAAAATGTATGTGCCTTGATGTGGTTATGGGAGTTGGAGGGGTCATAGTCAGTCTTTAGTTTTAGTTTTTGTCTTTTTCTACAAGATAATGCTGGCAAACCTTAGTTACACACAGGCCCCGTAAACATGTATTAGAGAAGCCAGTGCTAAGAAAATTCATCACTCTCTCCCTTGCCAGAGTTCTCTTCCATGACTCTTGGAATATTGATTCCTGTTGATTTCTGTTGATTCTGTTTCAAAAATGTAATTTGACTGAATGACAAATGCTCTTTGTGGTAAAGCACACACTCAGTTCCTGTGACCTGGGTGCCTAAAAGGCATGAATTTTTCTCTCTGTGGAATTACCTTGGGAATCACCGAAGCATCTGTGAAGCCATTATTGCCAAGCAATATTTCTTTTTCTCCCTCTGCAAGGAAAAGGGAGATTGGAAGTCTGGCTGAGGAACCTGTCCCCATTGAGAATTCTTTGCATTTTAAATAAAGAGAATCTCAGGAGTCATTCCATCTATTAACTCATGTGAAAATGTCTCTATGGCTTAGATCACCATTCATTAAAGGCAAAGTTTTGATTTTGTGCTTAAAAGATATACGGATAGTAACAGCTTTGGGCAGCAGAAATATATTTGTTTATTGACTTTAAGAAAAATGATTTTTCTAGTAGAAAAAGGAATGATGTATTTTATAGATTAGATCATTAGGAGGGAGCAATGCCCCCAGGAAAATGTTGTGTTCATTTAAAATGTAAATGAATTTCCGCCATCATTCACTCCAGGTCCTCTCAGCTGCCATTTTGTGCAGTCATGTGGGTTTTTATACAGAGAAAGCTTTTCTACTCACAGCAGGCTATTCCCTCTCCACACTGACACTTGTTCTGATTCAGAATTCTCTTGGGCTTCCTATCAGAGGGAAGGCCCTTTCCGCTTGGCATAGCCAGGGCCTGCTCAGTGGGATGGGCACGTTTGCACCTGCAAGAGTCCCATCAGCATCCTCTCAGTTAGTGAGAACCTTCCAGTGCCTCCCTCTGAGGGAACCAAGCATGCAGAGGGTGGAAAGGCCAGCAGAGAGAATGCCTTACTGAGGGACAGATACTTAGGGAGCAATGGATCCTGGGGCCATGGCTTCAGAGAAACGGGCAAGTGATTAGAATGAGAAGCGGTGGGTTAGACCTGACAGTGATGAAATGTGAGGGAGAGGACTGGATGGCAAAAAAAAAAAAAAAAAAAAAAAAAAGGTGGGGGGGCGACAAATTGCAGATCTAGAAACTCGGTTCTGGCCTAGGTTGAACATCAGCGATCCATGGACCCTCATGAACATCATAGTAGACTTTGCCCCTCGGTTTCCCTGTCGGTAACGTGGCAGATTTGCATAACCTGACTTGTAAGCCTTCTTCTAGCTTTAATACTCTGTTGAGAAGAAAAGCCCATTAATTCAGTTTCCATTTGGCCAACTGTTTATGATCTTGTCTAAGGCCTTTTATTCTAGATTTCCACATATCTTGTGTTTACATAAAGTTTTCTGTCTCTGAAGGAAATTTAGTACGTCTCAGCACCCTTCTTTGTAATCTGTGGTCTATAAAACCAATACATGTAAGGCAGACAGAGAAATTATTACCTGAAACCTGGATGCCCATGAATTTAAACAGTGCTTCATGGCAAGAGACTAAGGAAGAAACACTGATGTGGAAGGGGTGATAACTTAGGTGCCTGACCATGGGAGTATCCTTCAACTCTTCTGAAGTACACAGTGGTGGTGATGTTTGCCCTGCCTGAAAGCACAGGGCATGACCAGGTTTCCACTTTAGGATCTGAAATGCAAATTCCATATTGTGGAATGCATGCATAGTTGCTGCACGGAATGTAACTCCCTGGATGCTTCTTGCTTTCACTGAAGCTGTCCCCACAATTGTCTGTTTAACCAACCCAGAAAGGCAGTAGTGATTGAGGCTAGACCCCTGAGCCTGTATCTCAATTGTGTCGCCTGCTAGTTCTTTAACTTTGCACCTGTTTGAACCTCAGTTTCTACACTTCTAGAATAGGAAGCACAACAACAGTAAACATAAAAAGTTTCATAAGGATAAACTGAAATCATACATATAAATTACTTATGTCAGGATCTGATGTGTAGTAAGAACATAGTAAAAAAAATAATAACATAGTCATTATTCTCATATGTTTCAGATCAACCTTGGGTGCCACCTTCTCAATTAACACACTTTTTTTACTTTGACCCATAGTGATCTATTTAGTCTCAAATGATAGCACTTAATATTTTCACAAACTCACTTAGCTCTTGCCTATAACGACATCTTGGAATAGTCCTTAATGGCAGAACTTCCCAATCATATAATAAGCTCCTTTGTGGAAAAGGAGGGGACTCAGACAACTTAAGTATCTTGGTCAAAGTGAAGCAGCCTAATACATGGCTCACATCTTACTTTCTGGCTCCCAAATCACTCTATCCCTCATTGTTTCTCACAATACTCCTCTACCCCTGAAAATGAAGACTGGTTGAGTTTTCCCATATGTGGTGCTAAGTAGATAGCCCTTTCCTGGGAGCTGGTAATCCCAGCTGGAGGAATGTTACAGCTAGACTGGTAGGCTACCATGTTCTAGAAATAGGGGCCTGGAACTTTCCCTTTCTGAGCTTCAGTTTCCCCAGCTTTGAAATAAGATGGCAGTGGTCATAATTGGTAAGAGCTTGAGCTAGGGTTAGACAGAATGGGCCCCTTTGGGTGCTGTCACTGGTTTGTAGCCCTGAGCATGTTACTAGCCTTTCTAAATTAGTTCAGATTCTTCAGGTAAGTAGTAGATATTAATGCCATGCCACATGAAGAATTGTGACCATTAAGTGAAGCAGTACATGTAAAGCACTTGGCATAATGCAGGGACCACAGTTGTCTTTTGTTGTTGCTGATATTTTTATCCTTAACAACAGTAATACCATCACCACCACTATCATCATCTCTATTAGCTTTTATGGAACAGGAAAGAATATAGACTATGAAGTGAAACTCTACTTGGATTTAAAAGCCAACTTCATTTCTTACTAGCTGTGTGACCTTGGGCAAGTGACTTTGGTCTTCTAATTCTTAGCTAATTCCTTAGTAGAATGGGAGTAGTGATAATGGTTACCTTATAAGCTTGGCATGAGGATTAAATGAGGTTTTGTTGAGTGTTTTCTACATTGTCAAGCACATGGGTATTCAAATGTGAGGTATTCACATATAAGTCATAAGGATAATCTCTTCAGCTATAACTTTGTGATGCCCTAGTTATAAGTTGAAGCTTGGAAAGAAATCGAACTTATGCTGTGCAAGTTGGTAAAGCCATCTGTGGGTAGGCGTGGAATAAACGTCCTCAGATGCAGCCTGTCAGACATCTGTCTACAGCCAGTGCAGTGGCCTTTGAAAGAAAACGAATGGAATGCAGCAGGCTTTTGGCCTCCTTCCGTAGGACCTGCATCTTGGCACTAATGTTCCTGCTTCCGCAGACCAGCTGGTCCAATGAAGACTAGCTGACTTTCTCCCCACCCCACTCGTCATTTTAGCAAATGAAGGAGAACACACAAGAGGTTTCCCTGGAGGAGATATGATGAAACCTGAGACCCTGAGATGAAAATTAAGTGCAACAGTGATGAAGACATTTTGGAAGAAATAAGGGAGACAGGAAAGTAATGGTCAGTAGGAATAAGTGTTCTTTACAAAAAGTACTTCTCTTTTATTAAAAGAGACCTCCTAAAAAAAAAAAAAAAGACCTCCTTTAATTAGACGTATGTTTTATCACAGAACCCAAAACTCACAGGAAGGAGAGCCTGGGAGTAACCCCACTGGGTCAAAGAATCTATACTTCCACGCCGAACCAGAAATGATTCTTTTTATAACCTATGTCATAGACTTTCAATTCAGGTGTATTTGGGTTTAAAATCCAGATCTGCAACTAATTAGCTGACTGATTTGAGGCAAATGATGTACATTCTACATTTTTCTCATCTATTAACTGGAGATGTTTCTGATTGGTTCTACCATATCATTGTTAGGTGATTTAATATAGATGATGGTAAAACACTTAGCCTAATGTATGGCATTTAGTAATCAATAAATTTTGACTTGGGGCTTCCCTGATAGCTCAGTTGGTAAAGAATCCGCCTGCAATGCAGGAGACCCCAGTTCTATTCCTGGGTCAGGAAGAACTGCTGGAGAAGGGATAAGCTACCCACTCTAGTATTCTTGGGCTTTGCCAGTGGCTCAGCTGGGAAAGAATCTGCCTCAAATGCAGGAGACCTGGGTTTGATCCCTGGGTTGGGAAGATCCCCTGGAGAAGGGAAAGTCTACCCACTCCACTGTCTGGCCTAGAGAATTCCACAGACTGTATAGCCCATGGGGTCACAAAGAATCGGGCATGACTGAGAGACTTTCATTTTCACTTTCAAATTTTAACTAAATGAAGGTAAGATTATGGGGTAATCCTGTCTCTGTAACTGAAAATTAAGAAAATCTCTAATCTTTCCACTTATATACAGCAAGAAATCTAGACACCAATCAGTAGTATCTCCTAAAGATCTCCATGTCACGATCTCTTGCAAGCAATAACTCAGGAGACAGAGTTGGAAGAAACTGACCTTGGAGATTCTAGTTTCAAAGGTTTGGGACATGATGAAGACATCCTGTTCTCCTTTGATAATATGTTTTCCTAAATCTGTCTTTTAGTTCTGCATAGCTATTTGGAAGTAATGAATTTGCCAGACTTATAGAAAAAATAACTTTGAAATGGGAAATGACTCTGTGGTCCTTTGATGTTAAGTAGTCATGTGGCCTGAGGCAAAGGTTAATTTTCCTCAGTGGTCAAATGGCAGGGCCGGGGGGCAGCGGGGGAGCATGGTGCTTACTTGGATGAATTATAAGGTGCTTGAGAGATCTGAAGATCTGAGTATAGGATTCTAAACCATCGTCTGTCATTTATGCTGAATTTTCCTGACCAGAGCCTTACAGTTACATTAGTTAAGGTTGAAGTAAAACTGTCACTGTTTGCAAATGACATGATATGATACATAAAAAGCCCTAAAGATACTACTACCAGAGAATACCAGAACTCATCTATGAATTTGGTAAAATTGTAGGATAGAAAATTAACACAGAAATCTGTTGCATTTCTAAACACTAACAAAAGATCTGAAAGAGAAATTATGGAATCAGTCCCATTTACCATTGCATGAAAAAGAATAAAATATGTAGGGTTAAACCAACTTGAGGTAAAATACTGTACTCTGAAAACTATAAGACACTGATGAAAGAAACTGAAGTCAACACAACCATGTTATTGGATTGGAAGAATTAGTATTGTTAAATAACCATACTAGCCAAGACAGTCTATAGATTCAATGCAGTCTCTATCAAAACACCATGGCATTTTTCACAAAACTAGAACAAATAATTTTAAAATTTGTATGGAAACACAAAGGACACTGAAGAACCCAAACAATCTTGAGAAAGAACAGAGCTGGAGGAATTGTGCTCCCTGGCTTCAGACTATACTGCAAAGTTACAGTAGTTAAAATCATGTGATACTAGCAGAAAAACAGACACGCAGATTAATGAAACAGGATAGAGATCCCAGAAATAAAGCTGCACACTTGTGGTAAATTAAGCCACAGCAAGGGAGGCAAGAAGACACAAGGGAGGAAAGACAGTCTCTTCAATAAGTGGTGCTGGGAAAGCTACATGCAAAAGAAAGCTACTGGACCGCTACATGCAAAAGAATGAAATTAGAATACTCCTTAACACTATATAAAAAAATAAACTCAAAATAGATTAAATACCTAAATGTAAGACCAGATACTATAAAAATCCTAGAGGAAACCATAGGCAGAACACTCTTTTACATAAATCACAGCAATTTGTGGGAGAATCCATTTCCTAGAGTAATCAAAATAAGAGTAAACATTAAAGATGGGAACTAATTAAATGTAAAAGTTTTTGCACAGCAAAGGAAACCAGCTCCCCTACAGTCTGTCTAAATTCCTAACTCATAGAATTCACACACACAACCAACAGCTGACTCTGGAAGTGTTCCTGGAAGCTGAAAGAAAGAAAACACTTGTGATGTGGTGATGGAAAGTTTAGGAACACGATCTCCTGTGATAATATGGAATCTGGAAAATGGATTGAATGCTCTGGATAAATGAACATGGGCCTTTCTTTCAGCTTCTACTGACACTTTTCTTCCATGCCTTTGATCCCTCACTTTCAGTCTTCTGAAGAGCCATCAAGGTTTCCTGACGGACTTTATAAGACCCTTGAAGTTTTGATAAATAACCTCCTCAATGTTTCACCAGTCTCTGCCCACCTCCAAGTCACCCACTGGTTTTAGGTATTTTTGCAATGGCATTTCCCTACTTCCAGGTATAAAAATCTGTTTCCATTATCTGGTGCTGCCCAACAAATTGCTATGAAGTTTAGGATATAGGATAATCATCTGTTGTGTTCGTGGATTCTCTGAGTTAGGAGTTTAGACAGGGTGTATAGGGGATGTTGTGTCTTTCCTCTGTGATGTCTTAGTTTAAGCTAGATGATTCATTCTGAGGACTGGAGTCATCTGAAGGCATGTTGATTCAGTATGGTGGTTGATCAAGGCTGTTGATTGAGGTTTCGACTTCTGTCCACATGGATCTCTCTCCGTGTGATCTTTTCATGTGGGTGAATGTGGACCTCTTCACAGCATGGTGGTTGGTTTCTCAAAGCAAACATCCCCCACCCCCAAAAAAGGGGATTTACATGAAAGCTGTATTTCTTTTAAAGACCCAGCCCAGAAAATAAAGTATTGCTTCACTCATTTGGTTGGTTAAAAGTCACAAGCCTTCCCAAGTTTGAGGCGAATGAAAATAAACTACAATTTAAAAAATCTTTAAATACTTATTATTTATGTATTTGGCTGTATCAGGTGTTAGTTGTGGCACGTGGGATCTTCACTGTGGTGCACATGTTCTCTGGTTGTGGCATGTGGGCTTCGGAGGGTGAGGGCTGAGTAGTTATGTCATGTGCCCGCTACAGAGTGTGGGCTGAGTTGCTCTGTGCATGTGGGATATTAGTTGCTCAACCAGGGATTGAACCTGAGTCCTCTGCCTTGCAAGGCAGATTCTTAACCACCGCTCCCGGGCAAGTCGCAAATACAACTTTCAATGTGGAGTTGCAAGGTTTTGGAGGCACATGTGGAACTAAAAATATTACTGTGATCATTTTAAGAAACTACAATCTTCTATGCTATCTTTTATTTACATTACTAAAACATTCCTGGCTTAAAAAATTAAACTTATATATATAATAAATATAAGACAAAAAAAAGATAGTGTGAAAATTAAGACTCCTCTGCTTTTTCCTACTAATAATTCTGCATTCCTGTTTATTAAATAGTGATGTAATTTATCTTATTAGCTTTGCATAATCTTTCAGAGGTATTCTATGCATGTACCAACACACACATGTAAATGCTACTATATACTATTAAGTCTATATATATTTGAGTTATAAAATCCTTTCTCATTAATCCATATTAGTAGGATAAGAAATCAGAGAACTCTCAAACTTTAGGGAGTTACTCTATTAAAAGATTTTATAAATCTTTTTTTCTCAGTAGATGTGCCATAAGCATTGTTTGCTTAAGCTAAACTATATCTGTATTTCTAATCGCTTTCTGATAATGGCCAGAGGCAAAACAGAGGCTCACCTTAAGCTGGGATGTTAGAATGGCCGTTGATGAGGAAAACAGTTGGTCCTTGATGGCCAAAAACAGGTTTGATTTTGTTTTCTCATGTTCCATGTTCTTAAGTATTTGATAGGGCAGAGAACAAACTCATACAGAGATTTTTGCTTGTTAAATGTAATAATCTCAGGACCAAGATTTAATGACATGGGAATGAAGGAAGAATGTGTTTTGGGTTTCTGATAGAAGCTACATAATAGGTACAATTCTGAGTTGGTATTTTAGAGACTTCATGTCTGGTTTGATCTTTTTACTGAAAAACTTTGTGACCTTGAGTAAGTGTCCTTTTCTTCTGTACCTCTTCATTTTTTAAAAATGCATAACATGAAGAGATTGGAACTGAACTTTGCTACTCTAAGTCTGGTCCATGAAAGAGCAGCACCCACATTGCCTGGGATTACTTGTCTTCAGACCTATTGTATCAGATTCTGCATTTTCTCAAAATCCTCTGATGGTTCACATTAAAGTTTGAAAAGCATTGGACAGAAGACTCTCTAAGTTCCCTTTCTATTGTAAAGTTTAATGCTTAACAGGACTTAAAAGAAAAAAGTAAAAAACAAAGCAGCTTCAGTGACAACGCTGTTTTATTCTGAGAAGTAAGAATGACCTATATTTGTGGTGTAGATTGCAATGCTCCCTACTGACATAGTCAAAAAATTTTCTTTCTTGTTAGTTCAAAATTATGGAGGCAAAAATGCCAAGGGATACAAAGAGTTCTTCTTGTGTTTAGTCATTCTTATAGCTCTGTTGTAGTTTCCAGCTATATCCTTTTCAGATTCCCTGGCTCTTAGCATCAGTCAGCCTCTCAGGCTGCTTTAAATAATTCTAATGGAAACAAACTAGGAAAAGTAGAGAGACCTATCAAAGGTCATGCCACAAGGCAGTGCTGAAAATGCCAGTAATAATGAATGGCAACTATACTCCAGAAAGATCTATATATGTAAAGTATTTAGTCCATTGAAACCTAGAATAGTAAATAGTATTCAAGGTGATTTATTATGTATATGTATAAGTAAGGTGAATGACATTATACTTTCCTCAAATTTTTAACACATTTATCCCTTATTGTAACTGCTTTCCTGAACACAAGAGAGAGGCCTATTTCTAATGGATTTATTCTTTCTTTAATATTTCCAACAAATATTTATTGGTACTTAGTAGGTGTCAAGCATTGTGCTATAAAAAAGAATAGGAATATTGATCTTTTATTTTTTAATAGCTCTACTGAGATATAATTCACATACTGTACAATTCATACATTTAAATAATGAAATTCAACATTTTTTGGTATTTTTACAAATATATGCAATATATTTCAGATGTCCAATTTTAGAATATTTTCATCATCTCAGAATGAAACCCCATACCAGTTAGGTATCCCCTTCTCCCCCAAATTTGTCCCCTACCAGCTCTAACCAATCAGTGATTTACTTTTATATTCTGGACATTTTATAAGAATAGAGTCATATAATATGTAGTCATTAGTGATTGACTTCTTTCATTTCTCATAATGTTTTCAGGGTCCATTCATGTTCTAGTATATATTAGTACTCTATTCCTTTTTATGGTCAAAATATTCCATTATTTGTATATATCACATTTTGCTTATCTATTCATTAGTTGATGGACATTTGTGTTGTTTCTACCTTTTGGCTCCTATGAATAATACGGCTGTAAACATTTGCATATATTATTTTACTGGTGTGTAGTTGATTTAGTTCTGTTAGGTTCAGGTATTCAGCAAAATGATTCAGTTATACATGTATGTATATTCATTGTTTTTAGTGTACACATGTTTTTGTGAGGGCATGTTTTCATTTTTCTTGGGTACATAACTAGTTGTAGAGTTGTTAACGCTATATTCAATCATTTGAAGACTATTTTCAGGCTTCTCCCCTAGGTCAGTAGTATAGAATCCTCCTATAAGGTAGGAGGCACAGGAGACATGGGTTCCATTCCCTAGTTGGGGAAGATCCCTTGGAGAAGGAAATGGCAACCCATTCCAGTAATATTGCCGGGATAACCTCATGAACAGAGGAGCCTAGAGGGCTACAGTCCATAGGGTTGCAAATAGTCAGACATGACTGAAGAGGCAGCATGCATGCAGACTATTTTCCAAAGTGTGTGTGTGTGTGTGTGTGTGTGTGTGCACATGCATGTACGTGGACTCAGTCATGTCCAACTCTGGCAACCCCATAGACTGTAGCCCACCAGGCTCCTCTGTCCATAACATTTTCCTGGCAAGAATACTGGGGTGGGTTGCCTTTTCCTCCTCCAGGGGATCCCCATTGATTGAACTTGCATCTCCTGCATTAGCAGATGGATTCTTTACCATTTGAGCCACCTGGGAAGTCCCCATTTTCCAAAGATGTGGCATGGAATTTCAGTCTTGGCAAGCTTAAGGAAATGAAGTCAAATTGGAGGTGGCAGAGTGTGGGATATTGGACAAATGTAGTCTGTCTCTCATTACCCCATCTATTTCATTCTTCCTACTTCAATCTGTATAGGATTCTTAGAACAGCTCTTTCAAAATGTTATTTCCTTGCTAAAGAATCTACTGTGGAAACCCAATGAATGGTAGGATTATATCCTCAAAGATATGGTATTCAAGGTCCCCCATATTATAAGCAAAGCACAGTGGTTTGAACATAGACTTTAACATTAAGGTGAATTAAATTCTAATTCACCTTTGGAACTTTATTGCTTTGTAGCCTTAGCTATAAAATTAAATTTATCTCTGTCTTAGTTTGCTTGTCCCTGTTTTAAAAATTAATTTTTATTGGAGTATAGTTGCTTTATAATGTTGTGTTAGTTTCTACTATAACCAAAGTGAAACAGTTGTATGTATACATATCCCCTCTATTTTTGAACTTCCTTTCCATTTAGGTCATCATAGAACAATGGGTAGAGTTCTCTGAGCTATACACTAGGTTCTCATTAGTTATGTTTTATGCGTAATATCAAAGGTGTATATAAGTCAGTCACAATCTCCCAAATCACCCTGTTCCTCCTCCTTTCCCCCTTGGTGTCCATGTTTGTTTTCTACATCAGTGTCTTTATTTCTGTTTTGCAAATAAGTTCAACTATGCATTTTTTATATATGGTATTTGTTTCTCTCTTTCAGTCTTACTTCGCTCTGTATATGGTCTCTAGGTCCATCCACATCTCTACAAATGTGTTCACTTGTCTCCTAAAGAGATTTCTGTAAAGATTTTAGTGTGGAGCATGTTTAGTATAGTCTGTGGCACATTATAGGTATTCAGTAGGTATTGGTTGATATACTGTCAATATATACTAGCGGCACATGTTTGGAACATAAACTTAAAATATGCCATACACAATAGCATAAAAGATACCCAAAAAATCTAGGGATAAATTTAGCACAAAGATACATGAGATTTCTCTACTAAAAATTCTAAAATATTCCTAAAAGATTTAAAGAAGAACTAAATTGGTGGAGATATCATGAACTAAAAGAGTCAATGTTGTTTTGATTAAACATGATCTCTAGCAGGGGCTTCCCTGGTAGCTCAGCAGGTAAAGAATCTGCCTGCAATGCAGAAGACCCTGGTTCAGTTCCTGGGTGGGGAAGATCTGCTGGAGAAGGGATAGGCTACCCACTCCAATATTCTTGGGTTTCCCTGATGGCTCAGATGGTAAAGAATCCCCCTGCAATGTGGGAGACCTGGGTTCAATCCCTGGGTTGGGAGGATCCCTGGAGAAGAGAATAGCTACCCACTCCAGTATTCTGGCCTGGAGAATCCCATGAACAGTGGAACCTGGCAGGCTACAGTGCCTGGGGTTGCAAAGGAGACAACTGAGTGACTTTCCCTTCTCAATCTCAAGCAAAACATTTTCCACAAATTTTTTGTGTGAAAACAAAAAATCTTATTCTGAAATTTATATGAAAATGTAGAGAATATACAATATTTGAAATTGTATTGAATAATAACAAATCAGGTGAATTGTATTACTTGATATAAGCCACAGTAATCAAGACAGTATTGTGTTATATAAAGATACATAGGTTGAAGCAAAGTAGAGTTCAGCACTAGAATGGTACACATATAATAAATTGCATAGAAACTTCAAGGCAGTTCAGGAAAAAAAATCTTTTTAAACAAATGGTGCTGGAATAATGGGATAAACATATGGAAATATGAATCTCAACTTTACATCATCCACAAAACTAATTTAGATAAATTATAGACCTAATTGTAAAAACTAAAACATTAAAACTTTTTGAAATAAACATGGAAGCATATATTTATGATCTTTGAACAGGCAGAGGTACTTGGAGTGAAAGTAAAAGCCACAGAAAAAAGATACCTTGAATGTCACCAAACAATACCTCTACTCAGCAAAAGAAAATTAAAAGTTTAGCTACAATATGGGAGAGAATGTTTACAGTATATATTTTACAATAAACTTGATCCAGAATAAATAAGGAAAAAGCCAATAATAAAATCACAAGCAATTTTTATACAATGAGGCAAAAGATCAAACACTTCACCAGGAAAGATGTATGAATGGTGAATATGAACATGAAAAAGAACTTGATATCATTAGTTACCAGAGAAATGCAAATTAAAACCATAATATAATACCACTTCCTTGTTGCATCAACAAATGCTGTTGGCAATGTGAAGTCATACAACTCGTGTATTGCTCTGGGAAGTAGGTATGTAACAAGACATGCACTTTAGAAAATAGTTTGGTAGTTTTTCCTAAACACATTTATAGCACCTTTATTAATAATCAGGCAAAAACCATTAGTTAAAAACAGACAAATGATTATCAACAAGACAATTGGTGAACAAATTGTGGTATATTCATATAATAGAATACTCCTCCGCTACATAAAGGCAACTCACTACTGATACAAGGAATAATATAGATGCATATAAAAAAAAAAATGATGTTGAACAAACCAGTAAGAAACAAATGAGGGGATTTCCCTCATGGTTCAATGGTAAAGATTCTGGCAGTTAATACAGGGCACACGGGTTCATTCCCTGGTCCAGGAAGATCCCATATGCCGTGGGGCGACTACGCGTATGTACCGCAACTACTGTGCCCATGCTCTAGTGCCCATGCTCCATGACAAGAGAAGTCATTGCAATGAGAAACACATGTACTGCAAATAGAGAAAGCCCAAGTGCAGCAACGAAGACCCAGAGCAGCCAAAAATAAAAATAAATAAAATCTTTAAAAAATGTAAGTGAAAGTGAAGTCGCTCAGTCGTGTCCGACTCTTTGCGACCCCATGGACTGTAGCCTACCAGGCTCCTCCCTCCATGGGATTCTCCAGGCAAGAGTACTGGAATGGGGCGCCATTGCCTTCTCCAGGGGATCTTCCCGATCCAGGGATCGAACCCTGGTCTCCCACATTCCAGGCAGATGCTTTAACCTCTGAGCCACCAGGGAAGCCCTTAAAACAAACAAACAAACAAAAACAAACAAACCATTTTTTACATAAAAAATGTAAAAACAGAAACAAATGAGAACACACTATATAATTTCATTTATGAACGTTCTAGTCCATAATGATAGAAATTGGAATCATAGTTGCTTGTGGGGTGTGGAGTGAGTAGAAGTAGATATGGGGGAATTTTTAAGGTAATGGAAATATTTAATATCTTGATTGTAGGTTTGGTTACATGGGTGTATGTATATATTTGCCAAACACATGTAATGGTATGCTGAAATCTGTACATTTTGTTTCATGTAAATTTTCTCTTAAAGAGGCAGGGGTAAATGTATCCTATATTTCTTAGCTTTATATACTTGGCGATATAATTTATCTTTCTGTGCATTACTGTCTTCATCTCTTTAATGAATTGTTAAAACTTATAACTATACATCAAGTGTTTAGTGATTTTGGGCACATTATTGGCACTGAGAAAATGCATTGCATCGTCAATGCAACTAAATTTCCAAAAAGCCAAATATTTGCTATAATCAAATAAGAGTCTTCACAACTTTTGTACATTCTCCTTTTATTACCTCCCCTATGCATTTGCTTTTAGGCATCTTCTCTATTGGAACTTAATCATTGATGATTAAGGAAAGGCTTGCTCCCTACAAAGTGCTAATATGATCTTGAACAAATCCCTTTGCTTTTTTCAGCTTTAGTTTTCTCATTTTGTTTCTCATGCCTTGCTGTACATTAAGAATCACCTGGTGAGATTTTCGAATCACACTGATGCTTGTTTCCCACCCTCAGAGATGCTCATTCAGTTGATCTGGTATGGGAGCCAGGCATTAGTATTTTTTAGATCCAGGGGTTTGAATGTGGTGTCAGAGTTGAAAACACCCAGATCAGGTGCTCTTTAAAGACCTCTGGTTTAAAAAAAAAAAAAAGAAAAAGACCTTTGCAGCTCAAATGGGAGTCTAAGCTGTGAACATTCAATTATTTTGTGAAGGCGCATTTTTAAAATGTTGTTGCTATTTATATTATTGAACTATAGTATGCTTAGAGCACAGAATTTCTAACTGGACATCAACACTGCTTTCTGTTGCCTCATATCCATCCTTTTCAGATATCTGCATTATCTTTCTGGGCCTTTAAAATATTAGACTTCTTAATTTATGATCTTATTTATGGTCTTCAGTCTAAACATATTCACCTACTATCATTGTTGTTTAGTTGCTCAGTCGTGTCAGACTCTTTGTGAGACCATGGACTTCAGCCCACCAAGTTCCTCTGTCCATGGAATTTTCCAGGCACGAATACTAGACTGGGTTGCCATTTCCTTCTTCAGGAGATTTTCCTGACCCAGAGATCAAACCCTGGTCTCTGTGTCCCCTGCTTTGCAGATGGATTCTTTACCCCTGAGCCACTGGGGAAGCTCATAAAACCCAGCACTTACTTATAAAAATTAGTTGCATTCATGGAGAAAAAAATATCAGACTTTATAAATGATGTAAAATGTTACTAGTTATTTTTTATTTGAGAAAAACATATCAAACCAAAATGGTTTCATTTTCATAACACCCCCTTACATAACAAATTATCAAACACATTTGTACATATGGGTATACTATCTTAGCATATCTTTATAAGTAACCTAAAATCTGTTTTTTTTCTTTTTTAATTACTGTTATTTTTATTGTCCTTGTATGTGAATGAAAGCCATGATCTTAGTCATCTGGAAAGACAGAACTGTGATACTGGAAATTCTGAACACAATCTCTCATCCTTCATTGCTCAGTGCAGAAAGTTGGCTAGAAATGTGCCCCTCATAGCTATTGTGTGTACTGCTGTATCAGCAAAGTAAGGAAAAGGAAATCTGATATAAAACCTTCTGAAAATGCAGAGATATTTCTTTTTAATCTGGAAATTGCAGATGAAAAAACAGCTTCATTCTTTTCTTTCCATGTATAATAAGGTATTCAACTAGGGTAGAGGCGATGAGGTCACCAACTGCATTACGAATAGCTTGGTCAGGTGGGCTGATTCTTGCAAGGATGATGACTTAGTCATATTTTTAAAGAGAGAAAAGAATGGGATCCCAGGATTGCTCGTGAAGCCCCTTTCAGTTCAAAGAAACTGGGCTAATGCTCCCCACCAGTGATAAATGATTTGCTATTGTCCAATCTTCTTGAATGGTTGACGGTATAATCCACAGCTCAGAAGTCTGTAAAGAGGGGACATTTTTTGCTCTTATATGGGGAAAACTAAAAGAGTAAATCCTATGATGATTGAAGTCAGTGATATCTCACTCCAGCTATCTTGGTCTATTCAGTAATGTGACATATTTCACTTCTACTTAATTTTGATTGAAAAATTCTATGCCTTTTCATAGAAATTCCTTCATTCTTCTTCCTAGTGCCTTACTTCTTGTGCTTAGCACAGAACTATGCCAAATCTTCCACACCAGTGCCTAGTAAAGAGGAAAAGATATCTTTCAATGTACATACCTATGAGTTGGTTAAATGCATGACTTTTTAAAAAGTCCTTCCTTCCCACCTGACATGAAGCATTTATTGAGAGATTTATAACCATGCCTCTTCTTCAATACCTGAGATATTAGTAACTCTCACTATTTCATAGGCTGTGTTTATCATTTTTGGATAGGTTTTAGTATTTCCACCTATCAGTTGTATTCTGTTCTCTGAAACCATATTCTAAAAATCTAAGCACTCTTCAATATGACAGAAAGCAAAGGAGAAAAGGAAAGATAGACCCATTTGAATGCAGGGTTCCAAGGAATAGCAAGGAGAGATAAGAAAACTTTCCTCAGTGATTAATGCAAAGAAATACAGGAAAACAATAGAATGGGAAATAATAGAGATCTCTTCAAGAAAATTAGAGATACCAAGGGAACATTTCATGCAAAGATGGGCACAATAAAGGACAGAAACAGTATGGACCTAACAAAGCAGAAGATATTAAGAAGAGGTGGCAAAAATACAAAGAACTATACAAAAAAACTATATCTGGGTTATACAACCCAGATAACCACAATGGTGTGATCACTCACCTAGAGCCAGACATCCTGGAATAGGAAGTCAAGTGGGCCTTAGAAAGCATCACTACAAACAAAGCTAGTGGAGGTGAAGGAATTCCAGTTGAGCTATTTCAAGTCCAAAAAGATGATACTGTTAAGGTGCTGCACTCAATATGCCAATAAATTTGGAAAACTCAACAGTGGTCACAGGACTGGAAAAGGTCAGTTTTCATTCCAATCCCAAAGAAAGGCAATGCCAAAGAATGCTCAAACTACCGCACAATTGCACTCATCTCACACGCTCGCTAGGTAATGATCAAAATTCTCCAAGCCAGGCTTCCACAGTACATGAACCATGAACTTCAAGATGTTAAAGCTTGATTTAGAAAAGGCAGAGGAACCAGAGATCAAATTGCCAACATCCATTAGATCATTGAAAAAGCAATAGAGTTCCATATAAAAACATCGACTTCTGCTTTACTGACTAGCCCAAAGCCTTTGACTGTGTGGATTACAACAAACGGGAAAATTCTGAAAGAAATGGGAATACCAGACCACTTTACCTATCTCCTGAGACATCTGTATGCAGGTCAAGAAACAACAGTTAGAACTGTCCATGCAAAAAAAGATTGATTCCAAATCGGCAAAGGAATACATCAAGGCTGTATATTGTCACCCTACTTATTTAACTTAAATGCAGAATACATTGTGCAAAATGATGGGTTGGATGAAACACAAACTGGAATCAAGATTGCTGGGAGAAATATCAGTAACCTCAGATATGCAGATGGCACCACCCTTATGGCAGAAAGCAAAGAAGAACTAAAGAGCCTCTTGATGAAAGTGAAAGAGGAGAGTGAAAAAGTTGGCTTAAAACTCAACATTCAGAAAGCTGAGATGTGGCATCTGGTCCCATCACTTCATGGCAAATAGATGGGGAAACGATGGAAACAGTGAGCAACTTTATGTTTTTGGGCTCCAAAATCACTGCAAATGGTGACTGTAGCCATGAAGTTAAAAGATGCTTACTCCTTGGAAGGAAAGCTATGAGCAACAGAGACAGCATATTAAAAAGCAGAGACATTACTTTGTCAACAAAGGTCCATCTAGTCAAAGCTATGGTTTTTCCAGTAGTCATGTATGGATGTGAGAGATGGACTATAAAGAAAGTTGAGCACTGAAGAATTGATGCTTTTGAACTGTGGTGTTGGAGAAGACTCTTGAAAGTGCCTTGGACTGTAAGGAGATCCAACTAGTCCATCATAAAGGAAATCAGTCCTGAATATTTATTAGAAGGAGTGAATGCGAAGCTGAAGCTCCAATACTTTGGCTACCTGATGTGAAGAACTGATTTCATTGGAAAAGACCCTGATGCTGGGAAAGATTGAAGGCAGGAGGAGAAGGGGATTTCAGAGGATGAGATGATTGAATGGCATCACTGACTCGAAGGACATGAGTTTGAGCAAGCTCTGGGAGTTGGTGAGACAGGGAAGTCTGGCGTGCTATAGTCCATGGGGTCGCAAAGAGTCGGACATGACTGAATGATGACCTGAATTTTAAGTATTAGGTAAAACAAGGTAACTGTTTTCAAGGTCTTTTCATTATAGTAAATATCCTCAGGTTCTTTAATGTTCAGTCATTTGCTATGTGCCATGATTTTTTGCCCATCTGCATCCTGGACACTCTAAATAAATGAACTCTAGCTTCTCCAAAGACCCTGTGAAGTATTTCTTGTGGAATTTAGGATTGTCTCCAATGTGTTGCCTGAAAACCAGAAATGGAATGAGATTTTCATTTACTTGTTTCAGGACACTATTGTTTATTGCCCCTTTAAATCTTTCTTGGAGGAGGGGAGAGAATAAATAAATGGCTGTTGTTCTATTTAACACAGCCTTAGATTGCATTAGCTTTTTTTTTTTTTCTTGGCAGCCTCATTTTTCCTGTTCAGTGAACTCAATCTCCATGGCTGGTTAATTCTGTCATTTGAGAGTGTGATTCAAATGAAGGCAGGCTGAATGCCAGGCCATCCTGCAGTCATAGTCCACAGCTCTCTTTCCTGCCCATCACGTCTATAGACCCTTGGTTATAAGAGAAATTGAGACATGCTTTATTTGTCCAATTGCCTCAAATGGCAATCTTGAGGCCATAGAAAAAAATGAGCTAGTTTTAGCTATTTGGAGCAATAGTTCTCATCTGATCAGAATGGCTGGATGACCTAGGATAAGTGTTCTAACAGGGCTTTTGGAAGTCGCTGTAAGGATTAAATTGACACAGAGCACTCCCCTTACCCATATCAATGTTCAGTAATAAATATCGTTGTTGTTGTTTTTTTTTTTAGAGCTAGTCAAACTGCCAAACCTTTCGGATGTTGTTTAAGTGTGAGAATTTCAACTGACCTTTCCTTTGTCTTCTTCATGGAATTGTTTTGAGTATGGAAATTCACTTTCTTTAACTGTTACCTGACTTGTAGACATGCATTTCAGTCCACACTAGTTTGAAGCACACAGAGGAGTTTTATTGTTGAGTGTATTCTGTTATTTTTAGTAATAAACATGGAGATGGATGGAGTTTAAAAAAACAAAGATTGTTATTGTGAAATCATGTTTTGAACTAGAGGATAATGATCTAAGATCTTAGTATATTAAGCTATTTTAGCCATCCAGCATTGTGCTAAGAGGTCCTCACCAGTGTTCAAACCCACTGTAACATTGCTAAACCTGTGACCTTATCTTTGATTATTTTACTTTTATCTGTCATGTTTGGGCAAGGTTGCGTTGGTGGTTGTTCAGTCTTTGGATCTCAGGTCTGTGTTGTAAATACTCACTATGCACATCTCTCCCATCTTCCTATGGGTAGTACACTTCCCCCATTGACTGTAGCACTCCTTGTCGGGTTCGAATACAGTCAAAAACAGTTCTCCATATAGCATCACAGATGGTTACTGATAGTTGATAGTTGACATGGGGATGAAATATCCTCATTTTAGCCTAACACTCTAGAGCTAGACCACCTGAGTTCAAGTTCAAGCTCTGCCTCTTTTTCAGCATGTTATTTATGATATTATACATATTTCCTCAGCATGATTTATCTGTCTCAGTTTCCTCATCCACAATATGGAGATTATAATAGTACCTACTTCACAGAGTTGTTGAAAAGATTAAGTGAGATAATGTGAATATGCTGGAGCAGTGTCCACACAGTTAGTTCTTAATAAATGGTAGCTTTCAAGTGAACTCAACAGCCCATTCCTTCAGCTCATTCCATCCCATGCAATATGACCTTCAGATATAGTAGTTAAAAACTTATTTGATAACTCACAGCTGGATAATGGGCATTAGGAGTGATATTTGATAATTACAGATGTTCAAGTGTGTGTTTGTTTGTGTCATACTTGATTCTTCTGTACCTTTGAGGAGATGAATCAAGATGGAGAATAATTTATATTTTTTATAATTTTCTATTTTAGTTAGTATTTGAATTAGACCCTTTGGTAAACATGTCACTAAAATATCCTTTCCAAAATGGGCAGTTATCTGGCTAATGATAGCACTTAGCCATTAACCTGAATTTCTTCCTTCTTCAATTCTATTTACAGAAGTACAGAAAACTCACCATTTGCTCAAGGAAGCAGGTATCAGTCATGCTGATCTTTCTGTTGGCATTTGGATAGGTCTCTATGTTTTTCTGATTGACAATGGCAACCTCTGTCCCTATGACTGTCTGCCTGTCTTTAAAGCATTTATGCACTCCATTTCTGCATCTGTTGCTGAGGTGCTGCTGCTACTCTTGTGAATATAAGCAGGGTGGAAAGTGTGTGTGTGTGTGTGTGTGGCGGGTGTGATTTGTAGGTGTGCATTTATGTGTGTGCATGGACAAATGAAGGCTTCCCTAGTGGCTCAGATGGTGAAGAATTTATCCGCCAATGCAGGAGGTGTGGTTTGAATCCCTGGGTCAGGAAGATTCTCTGGAGAAGAAAATGGCAATAAACTCCAGTATTCTTGCCTAGGAAACCCCTGAGCCATGGGGTTGCAAAAGAGTCGGACATGACTTAGTGACTAAACAACAATGGGCGGACACACAAGTTGTACATATTGAGGACTATAAAGATACTGTGTACATATGTAGTGTCTGTGGGTGGAGGGAATACTTAACCATGTGTGTCTCTGTCTCTGTGTTTGCACATGTGCACCCTTGAGACTATTAAAAACAGTCACTCCTCTAGTTGATGTTTTCTTTAAACAGCCTGGTCAGTATAATCCCATATTTTTTTCTCCCTTTCCCTCTCCTTTTTCTAGCTCCTCTCTATTACTTTCCCTCACTCATCTCTGTAAGTTTTGCCCTCTTGGGTGATTACCACCACTTGGTGATCTGTACTGTACCCTCATTCTCTTAGAGCCTCTTTGTGTATACCTACAGAGGGACTCACAGGCTGGATCTGCTTGGTTTCTCAACAGTTCTATGCAAGATAGCTCATGTTTACCCAGGGCGTATATTACTTTAGGCTTTCTTGAGAAAAACATGCCTCAAATCTTGAATTTCAGCATTTCTCTGCTGCTCCTTGACAAAGCAGTTCCTTTCTGCTAGTTCCAGCTAGGCAGATTGTATATTTGAATTATACCCCTTTTAATGGTGAGGAATTCCAGGCCAGTAATTCACAGAATCAGATTAGAACTTGGTGCTCTTTTCACAAAATCATTTATGTGGAGGATTGGGGAGGAGGGAGTGTTTAGATCAGACATGTGGAGAATATTACAGAATATTATTTTACCTTCCAGCCCTTTCCTGCCCCCTGACATTATTGAGTCATTATCCATCACAGGCCTTAGTAGAGGTCTGTTAATCAATTGATTATTTTCTCAGGGCTTCTGTGAGATGTGTATCCTTTCCTTTTTAGTAGTATTCCTAGGACTATTAAGTTCTGGGCAAAGGAGTTTTATTTGCTTCATACTCTGTACTGATGTTGACAACCTATCCTGGAAAAATTAATAGTAATATTAATAATTGTGGCAGGTCATGAACAAAATCTCTCAGTATCACTAAATATTCATGCTTTCTGCACCCCTTATGTTCTGTTTACAGTTCTAATAATTAAGCATCACAGAGTTCAGTTAGAGAAATGACAACTGAATTTATTGATGATAACAATTATGGATATGAAATTATACAAAGCACTATTTACATAATGCAAATAGGGGAATTAATTACAAACCTAGAAAAGGGAGAATGTTCTGGCTTGTCAGTGAACTCTAAGACCTATAACGTTCACACTAGGAAAGCTTTTTCTTTTTTTCTGGCAATGACATTGACCTCCAGGTATCTGTGGAAGGAAGGCTACAACTTGGGGATCTAGAGGATATAGGTTTAAGTATGACTGCTTTACATCTGACTCATGGGGTGATTTAAGGTGGTACCTGACAGATGGAATGTCATTTTAATTCCACATTTTCCCCCTAGACATGGTATCATTTAAGACTTAAAAACCTCATGAGGAAAGAAAAGTCGGATTTGAATATTGAGGGAGTAAAGAATAAGCTAATGGGATACCTTTGAAAATGTTGTCTCAGCTCACAAACAGTCCCCTTGTGACAGGGATGGATCTACCTTCTATTGGGCCATAGAACTAGGCCCCAGGCATGGTATCTAGAATTGATGGATACTCTATTAATGCTTTGGGGGTCTGGGGAAGACACCTGGCACTAGCTAGGCTGCTCAGATCTTTGACTGGGAATCGGGCATAGAAATAAGAATTGAGAATCAGTCATTCCTTGTGGCTGGACCTATACCATTCAAACTTGGGTTATTCCATCAGGCATACTAGGTAGCAAAAAAATGATTGACTGGGGTGAGAAAGCAGCAGATTCACAGAAGGAAGCAATAAGGAAAGGAAAGCAGTGTTCCTCCTAGGCATGCAGTGCCGTTGTAGCTGCTTTACCCAGTACTCCTGAGACTGTGTGTTTCTCCCTTCGACTTCCATGAAATGCCTGTGCATCCTTGAAATAAACAACTTATTTTATTGTCTTTACTTAAGATAGCTTTCGCATTTATTATTAAAAAATAGAGTCCCAATAGACAAATAATTAGCCTAAGTCACAAAACTAATGGGGAGGACAGAGTGAGAGAGAACTCACGTTTCTTTCCCACCTCTTTGCAGTTTTCCCCATAGCTGCAGTTTTCTCCTGTAGCTGTTTCTTATATTCCTCAGTCCTCATCCTCTATTCAGGACCCATCTAGCCCTATCACGAGGGTGGAGCCCGCTTTGGGTTTCTCAGATCTCAGAGTTGGGGACGAGAGCATTCAGCTTAGCTTCTAGCATGTACAGATGTACTCTATCAGGATGCTCCTTGATTCATTAAAATTCTACAAGAAGGAAACGCAGCCAGCTGCCATTCTCCTTGCTCATCATCTTTCCTGGTGTCAGTCACACCTCATTGCATTTGGCAATGCTGTTGACGTGAGTGACATTAGCCAGAGCACAAATCAGGTAGCATCTGCTGAGGAGAGGGAAAAAGAAATCATTAACACATTTATAAAAGGGAAAACAGAATCAGGGTGACATCCAGGTTGTCTTTTTGATAGTCTCTGTTTTTGGGTTTGTGTTTGGAATAGATGGCTCCATTTTTCCATGTTTCAGTTTAACTGTTTCGATGGCTGTCTGTTAGTTTTATCTCAGAGGAAACTTATAATGTTGAATAGATACAGTAGGAGAGGGGTTATAATTAGGGTAACCACCTGGTCCAGTTTTTCTTGGATGATCTTGATAGCTATTTTCCCAGCATAATTTTTAGTAGGACCCATTTCCCTCTCAAACATACCCTGATTTGGATGATAAATTACTTGATTATGCTTGTAATAGGTGATTGATCACATTTGAGGTGCTATCCATCACTGATATTTGCTGAGCACCTACTGTGCATGATGCTGGGAAAGACTTAGGACAGGAAGAGAAAGGGATGGCAGAGGATGAGATGGCTGGATGGCATCACCGAGTCAATGGACATGAGTTTGAGCAAGCTCTGGGAGATAGTGGAGGACAGGGAAACTCAGTGTGCTCCAGTCCATGGGGTCGCAAAGTCAGACATGACTTAACAACTGAACAGCAACCAACAAAGTGATCAAAGGTGGTGTGAGAGGTGTGTATTTGTATGGCTGGGTGTATAAATATAAGTAGTTCATGGTCTCTGCCCTTAAGGAACTTCCTTCTAGTTTAGGAAAGAAAATAATATAGAAAAATGGAACTATAACTCCAGGGGACAAAAAAATCTTCTTAAAGGTTGGACTGGAGATTGCAAGGCAGTTGCTCCGTACTGTACTGATCTTGTTGGAGGCATTGTAGGCAAAGAAAGAGAATCTGGAGACAGACAGCTTGGGTTCATATCCCACTCTGCCATTACTAGCAGTGTGACCAGGAGAAGAGCAACTCATCTATTTAAGTCTCTAGTTTCTCAGTTACACATGTAGATGATTAGGGTGTCTTCCTTCTTTTTGGGGTTTTGTGAGGATTATATTATGTGTAGACGGTGACTACCATAGTTCCCAGTGGAAACTAGCACCTCAGTAGTTGAGAGTTAACCTGTGATCTGTAGCAGTGTGTCCTGACTGAGTTAAAAATGTTTGGAATCAGCCCTGTCTCTATCATTCAAATTCTGTGACATACAAGATAGGGCTGCACAGAGAATTCCAGTACTGTAAGGTCCTGGACTGCTACCCAGCTCCAGCCCAGCACTCAGCACTGAGATGGTTGGTAGGTAAACAGCATTCCTTAGAATCATTCATCACATGTCTTCTGACATTTTCCAATAGAGTTGTGACAGCAAGGCAAACTGCATGCTGTAGACTTAGGAGAACAGATGGCATCAGAAAAATGTAGCATGTGAGGGAAACACATGGTATGTTCCCATCCAGCACAGGAAGGGGCAGGAACCGTGTGTACTGAATTATTCCTCCTTCTGGTGGCAAAGGTGGGAAGTAAAAGAAAATAGTGGGATACCAACAGCACAGTCCTACGTGGAAAAGGTCTAGAATGCTGCTTCTCTAGAATTTCTCCCTGGACCTAGAAAGGTATTCACCTTGGTTAAATGCTGTTTGAACACATGTTTCTTGGAAATGCACTAGGCACGCGTTCCAGTTGATTGATTGTTGATTGAAAGTTGATTGATAGTTGATTGAAAAGTGTGGGATATAGTGGGACCTTGTTCAAAGAATATGGGCTCTTTGAAGAAAAAAATCAGATATAAAACTAAAGTTACAGTACTTACTATGATCTTTTAAATTAATGACTAACTTTATCAAGTCCTGTATGTCAGATCTGAGTCAAAATCTTTACTAAGCATTGCCTCATTAAATGTCTATGGCCACATTCTGACATAAGTGCTATGATAATTCCTACTTTGTGTATAGGGAAACTGGTTCAAAGAGGCCTAAGGATCTAAACAGCCACTAGGAGGAAAAGCCTTTTACCTGGGCCAACTTGGGTCCAAATTTTATATTCTTGATTATTATGCTGTACAATGAACTTGTCCTATAGAGAATAGATTATAGAACTAGCTAAGCAAAAGATCTTTAATGATCATTGTGGTGAAGGATGGAATAATATTGAATGGAAGAAGAATTAAAATACTGAGGGCTAGAAGGGCATTTATGGTTTGACTGACTTTTCTTCTTCTTCCCAATATAAATTACGTAAGGCAGATGCTTACTCCTTGGAAGGAAAGTTATGACCAACCTAGATAGCATATTGAAAAGCAGAGATACTACTTTGCCAACAAAGGTCTGTCTAGTCAAGGCTATGGTTTTTCCTGTGGTCATGTATGGATGTGAGAGTTGGACTGTGAAGAAAGCTGAGCGCTGAAGAATTGATGCCTTTGAACTGTGGTGTTGGAGAAGACTCTAGAGAGTCCATTGGACTGCAAGGAGATTCAACCAGTCCATTCTGAAGGAGATCAGCCCTGGGATTTCTTTGGAAGGAATGATGCTAAAGCTGAAACTCCAGTACTTTGGCCACCTCATGCGAAGAGTTGACTCATTGGAAAAAACTCTGATGCTGGGAGGGATTGGGGGCAAGAGGAGAAGGGGACAACAGAGGATGAGATGGCTGGATGGCATCACTGACTAAATGGATGTGAGTCTGAGTGAACTCTGGGAGTTGGTGATGGACAGGGAGGCCTGGGGTGCTGCAATTCATGGGGTCGCAAAGAGTCGGACACGACTGAGCGACTGAACTGAACTGGCCTTACAGTTGGGTAGCCAGTCTTGTTTCACAGGGAAGACCTTTTATGTTTTCTCTGGACAATATTCCAAGATTTTAGTGATACTAAAATGCCAGAAAATTCTTCCTGATTTTGAATCTAAAGTGGTGTTATTTAGTCTAATTAGATAATATGAGTAGTATTGAGATATAAGCTATTTTGGGTATATTGGCTAATAGAGTGCTTCCTCATTTTTCTTTCTGTTCATTCTTTTGTCTTTTGCAACTTTATTTAAATATAATTGATGTACAGTAACATGCACTTATTTAAGGTGGGGAATTTGATGAGCTTTGATATATATTGTATCTAGAAAACCATTTTCTAAATGGTTTTAAGCTAAACAATTAAGATAATGAACATACCCATCATTTCCAAAAGTTTCCTTCTATCCCTTTGTAATCCAGCCCTCCCTTCCCCATCCCCAGGTAACTACTACTACTCTCTGTCATTATGAATTAGTTTGAATTTTCTAGAATTTGTATATAATTGGGATTATACTTGCCTCCTAAGTCAAGTGTATGAAAATGCTTTAGAATGATTTTAACAAAACTTCTAAATAAGTGATCTAGGTTATGTAGGGATGGGATGGGAGGAGGCTCAAGAGGGAGGGGACATATGTATACTTATAGCTGATTCACATTGTTGTACAGCAGAAACTAACATAACATTGAAAAGCAATTATCCTCTAATCAAAAATAAAAAGAGAATACAGTGAAAGTTGGCCTATGACAGCAATGCTTCTCTAATTTTAGTATGCCTCAAAATCACCTGGAGCAATCATTAAAACAAAAATTTCTGGACCCCCCCCCCCCAAAAAAAAAAGTGATCTAAGTTAATCTGGGGCTGATCAGATGTTATATAGTGTACTGAAAAGGCTATAGAATTTTCAGTTGGAAGATCTGAAAATCAGTTCCTGCTTATGTAATCTTAAACAATAAGTAACTGAGTCTCTCTAGGCCCTAGTTTTGTCATTTGTGATCTTGGGCTAATAGTTACCACTGGGCTCATTTTGATACTCAAATAAATCACATATGAATTCTTTAAAAAAAAAAAATCTGTAAATTTAATTACTATTAACCAGGAAAGTAACTTATTTGGTAGATTCCATTCTAGAGGCATTCTGATTAATTGGTATGATTCTACTCATTTTGTGTCTACTTTCTGCTACTGTCTTCCTGTATCATTATATCTCTGAACAGACATGACCATTAGTTTTGGACTCGTGCATATTTTCTTATCTATATAAAATTCATATTTCTATATGCTGTACTCTGTTCCTATATTTCTTGTGGTTGAAGACAAAGAGTTCGTTTGTGTGGTATCTAAATATGTATACAAGTCTGAGGAAAAGATATAGTTATTAAAACAAAGGAAAAAGGGAGAAACTCCTCACAGATAAGGCAATGAAAGCAGGAGTGGAATGCTACTAAGTATCTGGAAAGTAATAAATATATTCAATATACCTGTATATGTTTGGCACTAGATTAGTTAAGGGCCTTGGACTTGCCCTTGACTTTGACCTTGGCCTTGAACTTGGGCTTGACCTTGACCATCTTTTTATTCTTTACTTCTATTAATATTTATGATACATAGGCTCTTTGCAGACATATACAAGACCCAAGGAAAGGGAAAGAAACATAATGCCTATTCTCATTAAGTTTATTATCTTGCTTTGTCCTAGGGGGGAAAAATGATTATGAAATCCTGCCACATTCAATGGTAGGACGTATTAACTGAAATTTGTCATTCATCTATACTTAAAGTTTAGTTGCTTGCATATGTTTCTTTTTTTTTTAATAAATTTATTTATTTTAATTTGAGGCTAATTACTTTACAATATGGTATTGGTTTTGCCATAGCTGTCTTATAATAAAGCCATGGAGACATAAGTAGGGTAGAGTTTAATGGCTGATTGCCTTGATTCAGAAAGGTGAGAGGGTCGCAGCTTTGCTGAGTAACCCAGAATAAGTTGTTACATTTCTCCAAGCTTATTTAGTAATTTAGAAACTAACCCTCTGCCCTCCTTTCTCTGCAGGTGAACCACAAATATCAAACCATTTTCCAATGAAGATGTATCTGTCCCAGAGTTGAATGTGCACCTGGAGCCAGAGGAATCTAAGGAGTTGGTTTTGAAGAAGTTTTGCCTCCTTTTCCCTGTCTACTTTTGGGTGAGTCGCCTCATCTTCTACTAAGTGGTGAGTCGCCTCATCTTCTATTAATGCTTTTCCATGTTCTGCCTACCTTGAGAATGACCCAATGTTAGGATCCCGTGAGATGGATTTGAAAGTACTCCATGGATTCAAGCCTTTCTAGTTTAATGGAGCTTCAATCTGATAGCTTAGTTCATGCCTATGAAATAATGTCAAATGTTGTGGCTGTGTACCTGGAAATAGATGATTTCTTTGCGGGTTGAATGGGACAAGAAGATGGCAATGTGAATTATTCTATGAATTTGGATACCACTGTAACCAAATGTCTCCTGTGATACAATCTCTGGTAAGTGACCAAGTTGAAATGCCTGTGTAATCATCTATCAACACAGGAAACAGTCCATTCAATATGATTTGGTCCTCAAACTTCTGTTCCTCCTCCCTGTTTAGGGGAGATGTCCATGGCTCCTGGCAATAAGCCCCCAAATCTGCCTCCAGATTACAGAGTATGCTCAGCAGGGAACTGTTCCCTTGTCAACAATGAGCATTAGTACAGCAGTTGGACTGGAAGGAAAAACCTTTGTCTATTAGGAAGCCTGCCGAGCTTGGTTGCTAAGCAACCCAGTCGGAAGGCAGCAAACAGTTTGCACCACGAGGGACTCCAGGGAGGTGGGCCTGGAAAATAGGGAGAAGGGATTCCTTATTCAGAGTCAGCTGAGGCAGGAAAAGAAAAAGCACTGCCTACTACCCTGGTACAAATGAGGTACACACATTGAACTAAATTGTGCATTTTACTACTGAACATGTTAGGTGCCAATGCTCACAAGTAACTCTACGATTATCGGAGACCTGTGTGACCTTGGGTTGGTGACTTGCTCCTGCTTCAGGCTGTGTGACCCAATCAGAAAGCCAAGGAGCCAGGTATCACTAAGTTCTCATTTCTACCACTGCAGCCACCAAATGTGCATGTACCTCTTTCAATCGGAGACATGTGATTCAGATCTCTTATATACTGTATTTGCATGGAAGGATGGATAGAAGAGGCTGTATTACTAAAAACCCCAGAGTAAATGCGCTTTGTAATTTTTTAAGCTGAAGGTTCTAAGTAAATGACTATTTTCCACTCCTAAACAGCACTAAATATTTACATAGGGCAGAATATGCCAAAATGGAGATACAGGGTAAGTTCTCTTTCATACAGCGAAGCTCTTATAGTTCCTTTCTCATCAAATATGTTCCTCACTAGGCTGCCAGCACATTTGAAAGATGCAAGATTAAGTACTTTTGGGGGAGTTAAGGCATAAACTACTCCTGAGCCACTTAGGAAGTCTGACATATCAGGTAAACATTCACTGACTCTCAGCTTATACCTGACAGCTTATTTGAACACAAAGGAATGAGGCAACTTCTAGTGAGATTTGCTATGAAAGGCACCCAGGGTTGAGAACTGGGCTGGGGTTGGCATGTATAGGTGCTTTTTGAGTCATTACAGAGAGAAGGCACTGGATGGTAAGATTTGCAGATTACAGATAGACATTTGAAGTTCTTCTCTTATTTTAGTTGTTAACTTTGGACATGTTACCTAAGTTCTTTCATGCACACCTTATTCACCAGTACAGTGGGGACAAGAATAGTATTCACCTCTGAGAGATGCTACGTGTTGATATATATACATTGCCATGTGTAAAGCAGATGCTAATGGAAAGCAGCTGTATAGCACAGGGAGCTCAGCTTGGTGCTCTGTGGTGACCTAGAGGTGGGAGGTGGGGGGAGGGGAGGCTCACGCGGGAAGGGATATATGTATACCCAAGACAGGTGGGTCATGGTGGAGAGATTTGACAGAATGTGGTCCACGGGAGAAGGGAATGGCAAACCACTTCAGTATTCTTGCCTTGAGAACCCCATAAACAGTATGAAAAAGCAAAATGATAGGATACTGAAAGAGAAACTCCCCAGGTCAGTAGGTGCCCAATATGCTACTGGAGATCAGTGGAGAAATAACTCCAGAAAGAATGAAGGGATGGAGCCAAAGCAAAAACAATACCCAGCTGTGGATGTGACTGATGATAGAAGCAAGGTCCGATGCTGTAAAGAGCAATATTGCATAGGAACCTGGAATGTCAGGTCCATGAATCAAGGCAAATTAGAAATGGTCAAACAAGAAATGGCAAGAGTGAATGTCAACATTCTAGGAATCAGCGAACTGAAATGGACTGGAATGGGTGAATTTAACTCAGATGACCATTATATCTACTACTGCGGGCAGGAATCCCTCAGAAGAAATGGAGTGGCCATCATGGTCAACAAAAGAGTCTGAAATGCAGTACTTGGATGCAAAATCAAAAATGACAGAATGATCTCTGTTTGTTTCCAAGCAAACCATTCAATATCACAGTAATCCAAGTCTATGCCCCAACCAGTAACGCTGAAGAAGCTGAAGTTTAACGGTTCTATGAAGACCTACAAGACCTTTTAGAACTAACACCCAAAAAAGATGTCCTTTTCATCACAGGGGACTGGAATGCAAAATTAGGAAGTCAAGAAACACCTGGAGTAACAGGCAGATTTGGCCTTGGAATACAGAATGAAGCAGGGCAAAGACTCATAGAGTTTTGCCAAGAAAATGCACTGGTCATAACAAACACCCTCTTCCAACAACACAAGAGAAGACTCTATACATGGACATCACCAGATGGTCAACACCGAAATCAGATTGATTGTATTCTTTGCAGCCAAAGACGGAGAAGCTCTATACAGTCAGCAAAAACAAGACCAGGAGCTGACTGTGGCTCAGACCATGAACTCCTTATTGCCAAATTCAGACTTAAATTGAAGAAAGTAGGGAAACCAATAGACCATTCAGGTATCACCTAAATCAAATCCCTTATGATTATACAGTGGAAATGAGAAATACATTTAAGGCCCTAGATCTGATAGATAGAGTGCTTGATGAACTATGGACTGAGGTTCGTGACACTGTACAGGAGACAGGGATCAAGACCATTCCCATAGAAAAGAAATGCAAAAAAGCAAAATGGCTGTCTGGGGAGGCCTTACAAATAGCTGTGAAAAGAAGAGAAGCGAAAAGCAAAGGAGAAAAGGAAATATATAAACATCTGAATGCAGAGTTCCAAAGAATAGCAAGAAGAGATAAGAAAGCCTTCTTCAGCGATCAATGCAAAGAAATAGAGGAAAACAACAGAATGGGAAAGACTAGAGATCTCTTCAAGAAAATCAGAGATACCAAAGGAACATTTCATGCAAAGATGAGCTCGATAAAGGACAGAAATGGTATGGACCTAACAGAAGCAGAAGATATTAAGAAGAGATGGCAAGAATACACAGAAGAACTGTACAAAAAAGATCTTCATGACCCAGATAATCACGATGGTGTGATCACTGACCTAGAGCCAGACATCCTGGAATGTGAAGTCAAGTGGGCCTTAGAAAGCATCACTACAAACAAAGCTAGTGGAGGTGATGGAATTCCAGTTGAGCTATTCCAAATCCTGAAAGATGATGCTGTGAAAGTGCTGCACTCAATATGCCAGCAAATTTGGAAAACTCAGCAGTGGCCACAGGACTGCAAAAGGTCCGTTTTCATTCCAGTCCCAAAGAAAGGCAATGCCAAAGAATGCTCAAACTACCGCACAATTGCACTCAGCTCACATGCTAGTAAAGTAATGCTCAAAATTCTCCAAGCCAGGTTTCAGCAATATGTGAACCGTGAACTTCCTGATGTTCAAGCTGGTTCTAGAAAAGGCAGAGAAACCAGAGATCAAATTGCCAACATCTGCTGGATCATGGAAAAAGCAAGAGAGTTCCAGAAAAGCATCTATTTCTGCTTTATTGACTATGCCAAAGCCTTTGACCGTGTGGATCACAATAAACTGTGGAAAATTCTGAAAGAGATGGGAATACCAGACCACCTGATCTGCCTCCCAAGAAATGTGTATGCAGGTCAGGAAGCAGCAGTTAGAACTGGACATGAAACAACAGACTGGTTCCAAATAGGAAAAGGAGTTCGTCAAGGCTGTATATTGTCACCCTGTTTATTTAACTTATATGCAGAGTACAGCATGAGAAACGCTGGACTGGAAGAAACACAAACTGGAATCAAGATTGCTGGGAGAAATATCAATAACCTCAGATATGCAGATGACACCACCCTTATGGAAGAAAGTGAAGAGGAACTCAAAAGCCTCTTGATGAAAGTGAAAGTGGAGAGTGAAAAAGTTGGCTTAAAGCTCAACATTCAGAAAATGAAGATCATGGCATCCGGTCCCACCACTTCATGGGAAATAGATGGGGAAACAGTGGAAACAGTGTCAGACTTTATTTTTCTAGGCTCCAAAATCACTACAGATGGTGACTGCAGCCATGAAATTAAAAGACACTTACTCCTTGGAAGGAAGGTTATGACCAACCTAGATAGCATATTCAAAAGCAGAGACATTACTTTGCCAACAAAGGTTCGTCTAGTCAAGGCTATGGTTTTTCCTGTGGTCATGTATGGATGTGAGAGTTGGACTGTGAAGAAGGCTGAGCGCTGAAGAATTGATGCTTTTGAACTATGGTGTTGGAGAAGACTCTTGAGAGTCCCTTGGACTGCAAGGAGATCCAACCAGTCCATTCTGAAGGAGATCAGCCCTGGGATTTCTTTGGAAGGAATGATGCTGAAGCTGAAACTCCAGTACTTTGGCCACCTCTTGCGAAGAGTTGACTCATTGGAAAAGACTCTGATGCTGGGAGGGATTGGGGGCAGGAGGAGAAGGGGATGACAGAGGATGAGATGGCTGGATGGCATCACTGACTCGATGGACGTGAGTCTGAGTGAACTCTGGGGGTTGGTGATGGACAGGGAGGCCTGGCGTGCTGCGATTCATGGGTTCGCAAAGAGTTGGACCCTACTGAGCGACTGATCTGATCTGATCTGATAATTGATTCACATTGTTGTACAAACCAACAACAAAAACCAACACAATACAAAAGCGATTATCCTCCAATTAAAAATAAGACATGATCAAATGGATAATCAACAAGGATCTAGTGTATAGAGACGGGGACTCTACTCAATATTCTTTGATTACTTATATGAGGAAAGAATCTAAAAAAGAATAAATATACATGTATAACTGAATCACTTTGCTATACACCTGAAACCAACACAGCCTTGTTCATCAACTAGACCGTAATATAAAACAAATAGTTAAAAAAAGAGATTCTACAAACTTTAAGTAGAATAATGCAAAGGAATCACTTAGCAGAGGCCCTGATATATTGTAAACGATTAAATAGAGACTGGTGAGCTGATCCATGTAGGTATTTAGGTCACTGTCACAGAGTAAAACTGGGCAATATTATTTTTTGAGAGAAAAAACAAAACTCAAAGCCTCAGGGCAGGATGTTGGAATGGAAAAGTCCTCTAGTAGAAGCTGGGAAACCTGGCATCTGTGAGGGTCTAGGTCATCACTAGGCATTTCAAGCCCCGATGTGCAATTGTGACAGGTTGGAGTTGGCACTGAAAGAGCAGGCACATGCCGAAGACTGCCTTCCCAAGCACTAGAGAGCCCTACTCCAGGCAGAGTTTAGGAAAAGAGCTCCAGATCCAGATGCTATAGGTCATGTGTCCTTCCTGCGCCCACCCTCCACCACCCCAGCCCTGGGCTACCACTTTCTCACCAATAACAAGAAAGATTGACCTAAATGGTTTTGGATTTACTCCATCTCATCTTTTTATATTTTTTTCTTTTTTTTTAAATTTTATTTTATTTTAAGACTTTACATAACTGTATTAGTTTTGCCAAATATCAAAATGAATCCGCCACAGGTATACATGTGTTCCCCATCCTGAACCCTCCTCCCTCCTCCCTCCCCATTCCATCCCTCTGGGTCGTCCCAGTGCACCAGCCCCAAGCATCCAGTATCGTGAAGAAAAAAAATATAAAGTAAGGTTCGATGCACGATACTTTATATTTTTTTCTTAAGAGTCTTGGAGCTTCCTGTTTATTCACCAAATAGATTTTATTGAGTGTCTACTAGGTGCTAGTTACTGCCATAGACGCCAAAGATACATACAGTGGTCATATCCTAGCAAAATGTCTGTTATCGAGTTTACAATGACAGGAGATGAACTGTATCAGGTAGATAAAATGATTTTTTCAGTTGGTGGTAAATGCTTTATAGGGGAAGTGGGTGAAACCTCTGAGAAACAGTGATATCTGAACTTAGACCAGAAGGGTATAAGAAAATCAGAGACAGGAGGATAAGAACAGAGGTGCTGAGGTAAGAAAAGCTTGGTATTCCTGAGGATCTGTGATTAGGCCTGGATAACTCATACTTGGTGAGCAAGAGAGAAGCAGTAATGAGAAGATCAAGTCGGCGAGGTTGGGCAGAGGCCATATCTTAAGGCTTAGAGGACCATAGCAGAAGCCTGGATTTTATTTTGTCACATGCAAGTGAGAAGTCATTCATATGCTTAAAAAGAGAATCTGATCTGATTTACATATATAGGAATGAAAGTCAGACTTCTTTGTGAAGAAAATTTAAGAAAATTGGTCCTATCTTTTCAATAAGTCAGAAATAGAAAAAAGGGACTATGCTAGATTAAGAGTATGATGAAATTATGATCCTGGAAGAGAGGGAAAATGTGTCTCAAGACATTTCAAGATCATTGGAGAGATTTTTTTTTTATTAACAGTATTTTTTATTAAATTTTTTAAAATTTAAATTTATTTATTTTCATTGGAGGCTAATTACTTTACAATATTGTATTGGTTTTGCCATACATCAACATGAATGCGCCATGGGTGTACATGTGTTCCCAATCCTTAAAGATTACTGAAATGCAGATGCAACACTATCAACCAAGGTACAAGTTATGAAACAGTAGAGACACTTTGTTCTCACTTTGGTTAAAAAAACAACACATACAGACACAGATACATATGGAAAAAAAGATCCATAAAGACATACACCAAGGTGTTACCTTGGTGGTAATCCCTGAGTGTAAGATTAAGGTTGTGGTGTTCTCATTTGCATAAAAATAATGGATGGCAAAGAGAAAAAGAGTGAAAATTGGGAGTCCGGGTGGGAAGTTGTCACACCTGAGAGAAAATAATGACTCTCAAGGCTGATTACAGTGGAATTGGTGAGAAGTTGATAAATCAGAGAAATAATTTTGGGGTAGGGGTAGTTAGGACTTACGGATCGACTATTCTAGAATAGTAAAAAAAAAAAATTAGTCAAGAATGACTCCTAGGTGTTTGACTTGAGACATGGATGGAAAATAATGACTTTTTCTGAGATGCAAAAAAAAAAAAAAAAAAAAAAAATCAAGTCTGGCTTGGGCACCTGTCTCAGAGGGAGGTTAAGAAGTGACTAGATACCTTGTGATAGGTCATCCCTAAGGAGGTGAACCATTCTACGAACCCAATATTCTTGGATGAGCTACCTTCATTCCCTAGTGTTCTATTCAGATCAAGGCTTGTGAAGCAGAGGATAAATGAATGGCAGCATGTCTTGAAAAATCACCTGGGGTGATAAAGTAGAATATAAATTATATAGCACAGGAGATTCTGTGGAATAATGGTTGCCTTGTAAGACTCTCCATTTTAGAAAGTCAGTATCAACACTTGAGATGGTCCATAGAAATGAAACCTAACAACTTACCATACATAAAAAAGACACCATTAAAGAACAGAAAAAGGAGTAAAACTTACTATGTCTAGAAAGTAAAATTAGACATTTTGGAGGCAGATTGTCAATGATGTTATTGTTGTTGTTATTCAATCACTAAGTTGTGTCTGACTCTTTGTGACCCCATGGACTGCAGCATGCTAGGCTCCCCTGTCCTTCACTATCTCCTTGAGTTTGCTCAAATTCATGTCCACTGAGTTGGTGAGGTTATCTAACCATCTCATCCTCAGTGTTAATAATCACTGATGAAAGTTTTAAATTTTTTTAGCCAAGCCAGCTGTCAGTTATCTGAAACCCCCAGGTAGTCTAAACTCATATCATCTATGTGATTTATGGTTTCATTGTGACAGTTTTCATAGCTTTGTGGGATGGCATGGAAGACTTCCCAGTCAGTGCTAAGTTAAACCAAACAATGTGGCTTCTTTGTTAACTGTAGCAAGAAAAAGTTTGTTTAAATGTGAGGAAGAGTTTCCAAAATAGAAAGGCAAGATTAGACTAGGTGATTCTTTGAAAGGGTTTCCACTCATTGAAGCTACTTTCTAATTTATGATTCTATGGCCAAGTATTTAAAGCAAGAATAACCAGACTCTTGAAAGGTAACTCCATCCAATCTATTTTTTTTTTTAATCTGGCCTATACCCAATCTACCCAGATGCATCACAGCTGACTCAATCCAGATGGCTCTTTGAAGCAGCCAAACTGAGCATTTCAGACATGCCACAAATTTGTATGCTGGAGATCCTAGACTCTTAAGCAAATAGTAAATCTGAGATGCCAATTACAGAAGCTCAGAGACCACAAGAATTAAAAGGGTAGGGACAAAATGTCAAGCAGTAGGGAGGAGTAGAGTTTAATAAGGAAAAAGTTCCCCTGTCTTCAACCAAGGTCAGGTATTTAACATATTTCTTTCATTAATGTTTATCCAATTTTTATTATTTGTTATCATTTTAAAAAATGTTACATTGTCTGAACAGCAAATGGACTTAGAAAAGGCAGAGGAACCAGAATTGAAGTTGCCAACATCCGTTGGATCATCATAAAAGCAAGAGAGTTACAGAAAAACATCTGTTTCTGCTTTATTGACTATGCCAAAGCCTTTGTGTGGATCACAACAAACTGTGGAAAATTCTTCAAGAGACGGGAATACCAGACCACATGACCTGCCTCCCAAGAAATGTGTATGCAGGTCAGGAAGCAACAGTTAGAACTGGACATGGAAAAACAGGCTGGTTCCAAATCGGGGAAAGAGTACATCAAGGCTGCATATGTCACCCTGCTTATTTAACTTATATGCAGAGTACATCATTAGAAATGCTGGACTGGATTAAGCACAAGCTGGAATCAAGATTGCCAGGAGAAATATCAATAACCTCAGATATGCAGATGATACCATCCCTATGGCAGAAAGCGAAGAACTAAAGAGCCTCTTGAAGAAAGTGAAAGAGCAAAGTGAAAAAGTTGGCTTAAAACTCAACACTAAGAAAACTAAGATCATGGCATCTGGCCCAATCACTTCATGGAAAATAGATGAGGAAACAATGTAAACAGTGAAAGACTTTATTTTGGGAGGCTCCAAAATCACTGCAGACAGTGACTGCACCCATGAAATTAAGACACTTGCTCCTTGGAAGGAAAGCTATGATCAACCTAGACAATATATTAAAAATCAGAGATATTACTTTACCAACAAAGGTCCATCTAGTCAAAGCTATGGTTTTTCCAGTAGTCATGTATGGATGTACGAGTTGGACTATAAGGAAAGCTGAGCACTGAAGGATTGATGCTTTTGAACTGTGATGTTGGAGAAGATTGTTGAGAGTCCCTTGGACTGCAAGGAGATCCAATCAGTTGATCCTAAAGGAGATCAGTCCTGAGTATTCATTGGAAGGACTGATGCTGAAGCTGAAACTCCAATACTTTTGTTATCTGATGTGAAGAACTGACTTACTAGAAAAAACGCTGATGCTGGGAAAGATTAAAGGTGGGAGGAGAAGGGGACAACAGAGAATGAGATGGTTGGATGGCATCACTCAATGGACATGAGTTTGAGTAAGCTCCAGGAGTTGGTGATGGACAGGGAAGCCTGGTGTGCTGCAGTTCATGGGGTCACAAAGGGTCGGATACGACTGAGCGACTGAACTGAATTGAACTGAACAGCAATATCTCTCAGAATACTGTGGTCAGTGTTCTTATTTAAGAAGCAATTTACCAGTGGAAAGGAGAGAATTTATAAAATGTTTTGTCATCTTAACAGTCTAAAAAATATTTGGATGCATAGTCAAAATATTCGCTTTCTTTAGCAGACTAGACTGTTAAAGCTAAATTATAACTGTTTTTAGCTTTATAAATTAAAACTTTACCAGGGGCTTCGCTGGTAGCTCAGCTGGTGGAGTCCACATGCAATGCAGGAGAACTGGGTTTGATCCCTGAATTGGGAAGATCCCCTGGAAAATTATTGTTTTCCTATAATAATTTTCCTATCTCACTTAGAAAATACCTTATCAACTCAGAGGGACCATATTTCATCCCATAATTATGAAATACAGGCTTGGAGACAGCTATGTAACTAGAATTTATGATATTATATGTCCTTCCTGTCTGTTCAAATCTGCACATGTGACCTGTTAATAATAGGATCTTAGTGGTTTTGAAAAATTTTCCAGTGAGTTTAAACTTACTAATAAATGGGTCAAATAAAATAGATGGACACTAGGCTGAGGAAGTGACTACAAGTCAGGTTAATCACTGGGGCTTAATTTGCTTCTAGCTGGTTTCCACAGAGAAAGGAAAACCAAGAGTATGACTGAATGAATTGGAGGTTGTAAATAATCCAGAGGTGCCCTCAGATGCTGAAAAGAAAAGCCCAGAGACTGGCCACAGCCACTCAGCTTGGTCTCCCCCTTTTGGAAGAAGATATCAGAGGAGCCTGGTAGGCTACATGAGGTCACAAGAGTCAGACAGGACTTAGTGACTAAACAGCAATAACAGCAACATGTTACTAGTAGAGGAAAGAGCAATGTCAGAGACAAAATATCTCAGGTTATAAACCCTCTGCCAATGGAATCACACAGAATTGAATGCAAGTTCTGACTTTAACCAGTATTAATTCTTAAAAGAACCTGGCACTTCATTCTCTGTTTCCATTTTCTTATCTAAAACAGATTTGGTGAAGAAGATTAAGATACTGCTATATAAAATATTTGTACAACATTTGACAACTAAGCAGGTTCAATGGGTATTTTGCAATTTTTACATATGTTTTAGAATTAAATTTATTTATTTTTAATTAAAGAATAGAAGCTCTACAATTGTGCAGTGGTTTGAGCATTCTTTGGCATTGCCTTTCTTTGGGATTGCAATGAAAACTGACCTTTTCCGTCCTGTGGCCACTGCTGAGTTTTCCAAATTTGCTGGCATATTGAGTGCAGCACTTTCACAGCATCATCTTTCAGGATTTGAAATAGCTCAACTGGAATTCCATCACCTTCACTAGCTTTGTTTGTAGTGATGCTTTCTAAGGCCCACTTGACTTCACATTCCAGGATGTCTGGCTCTAGGTCATTGATCACACCATCGTGATTATCTGGGTCATGAAGATCTTTTTTGTACAGTTCTTCTGTGTATTCTTGCCACCTCTTCTTAATATCTTCTGCTTATGTTAGGTCCATACCATTTCTGTCCTTTATCAAGCCCATCTTTGCATGAAATGTTCCCTTGGTATCTCTAATTTTCTTGAAGAGATCTCTAGTCTTTCCCATTCTGTTGTTTTCCTCTATTTCTTTGCATTGATCACTGAGGAAGGCTTTCTTATCTCTTCTTGCTATTCTTTGGAACTCTGCATTCAGATACTTATATCTTTCCTTTTTGCTTCTCTTTTTTTCACAATTGCACTCATCTCACATGCTAGTAAAGTAATGCTCAAAATTCTTCAAGCCAGGCTTCAGCAATATGTGAATGGTGAACTTCTAGATGTTCAAGCTAGTTTTAGAAAAGGCAGAGGAACCAGAGATCAAATTGCCAACATCTGCTGGATCATGGAAAAAGCAAGACAGTTCCAGAAAAACATCTATTTCTGCTTTATTAACTATGCCAAAGCCTTTGACTGTGTGGATCACAATAAACTGTGGAAAATTCTTCAAGAGATGGAAATACCAGACCACCTGACCTGCCTCTTGAGAAACCTGTATGTAGGTCAGAAAGCAACAGTTAGAACTGGACATGGAACAGCAGGCTGGTTCCAAATAGGAAAAGGAGTTTGTCAAGGCTGTATATTGTCACCCTGCTTATTTAACTTCTATGCAGAGTACATCATGAGAAACGCTGGGCTGGAAGAAACACAAGCTGGAATCAAGATTGCTGGGAGAAATATCAATAACCTCAGATATGCAGATGACACTACCCTTATGGCAGAAAGTGAAGAGGAACTAAAAAGCCTCTTGATGAAAGTGAAAGAGGAGAGTGAAAAAGTTGGCTTAAAGCTCAACATTCAGAAAACAAAGATCATGGCATCTGGTCCCATCACTTCATGGGAAATAGATGGGGAAACAGTGGAAACAGTGTCAGACTTTATTTTTTTGGCTCCAAAATCACTGCAGATGGTGATTGCAGCCATGAAATTAAAGACGCTTACTCCTTGGAAGGAAAGTTATGTCCAATCTAGATAGCATATTCAAAAGCAGAGACATTACTTTGCCAACAAAGGTCCATCCAGTCAAGGCTATGTTTTTTCCTGTGGTCATGTATGGATGTGAGAATTGGACTGTGAAGAAGGCTGAGTGCCAAAGAATTGATGCTTTTGAACTGTGGTGTTGGAGAAGACTCTTGAGAGTCCCTTGGACTGCAAGGAAATCCAACCAGTCCATTGTGAAGGAGATCAGCCCTGGGATTTCTTTGGAAGGAATGATGCTAAAGCTGAAAGTCCAGTACTTTGGCCACCTCATGCGAAGAGTTGACTCATTGGAAAAGACTCTGATGCTGGGAGGGATTGGGGGCAGGAGGAGAAGGGGACGACAGAGGATGAGATGGCTGGATGGCATCACTGACTCGATGGACGTGAGTCTGAGTGAACTCTGGGAGTTGGTGATGGACAGGGAGGCCTGGCGTGCTGTGATTCAATGGGTCGCAAAGAGTCGGACACAACTGAGCAACTGAACTGAACTGAGCTCTACAATATTGTGTTGGTTTCTGCCAAACATCAACATGCATCAGCCATGGGTATACCCATGTCCCCTCCCTCGTGAACCTCCCTCCCACTTTCTCCCCATCCCACCTCTTGAGGTTGTTAGAAGCCTGGTTTGAGTTCCCTGAGTCACACAGCAAATTTCCACTGGCTATATGTTTTACATATGGTTATGTATGTTTCCATGTTACTCTTTCTTACATCCTATCCTCTCTGTTCTCCCCCACCATGTCCATAAGTCTGTTCTCTTACATCTGTATCTCTATTGCTACCCTGCAAATAGGTTCATCAGTACCACCTTTCTAGATTCTATATATAGACATTAATATATGATTTTTTTTCCTCTTTCTGACTTACTTCACTCTGTATAATAAGCTTTAGGTTCATCCACCTCATTAGAACTGACTCAAATGCATTCCTTTTAATGGCTGAGTAATATTCCATTGTATATATGTACCACAACTTCTTTATCCATTCATCTGTCAATGGATGTCTAGGTTGCTTCAATGTGCTAGTTATTGCAAATAGTGCTGCAGTGAACATTGGGGTATGTGTGTATTTTTCAGTTTTGGTTTCCTCAGGGTATATTCCTAGTTGTGGGATTGCTGGGTCATATGGTGGTTTTATTCCTAGATTTTAAGGAATCTCCATACCATCTTCCATAGTGGCTGTATCAATTTACATTCCCACCAACAGTGCAAGAGGGTTCCTTTATCTCCACACCATTTCCAACATTATTGTTTGTAGATTTTTTGATGAAGCCATTCTGACAAGTGTTAGGTGATATCTCATTGTAGTTTTGATTTGCCTTTCTCTAATAATGAGCAACATTGAGCATCTTTTCGTGTGTTTGTTAGCCATCTGTATGTCTTCTTTGGAGAAATGTCTGATTAGGTCTTTTGCCCATTTTTTGGTTGGGCTCTTTGTTTTTCTAGTATTGAGTTGCATTAGCTGTTTGTACATTTTTGAGGTTAATCCTTTGTCAGTTGTTTCATTTGCTATTATTTTCTCCCATTCTAAGGGTTCTCTTTTTATGTTGTTTATAGTTTCCTTCCCTGTGCAAAAGCTTTTAAGTTTAATTAGGTCCCACTTGTTTATTTTTATTTCCATTACTCTAGGAGATGAGTCATAGAGGATCTTGCTGTGATTTATGTCATAGAGTGTTCTGCCTATGTTTTCTTCTAAGAGTTTTATAGTTTCTGGTCTGGTCTTACATTTAGGTCTTTAATCCATTTTGTGTTTATCTTTGAGGCTTCCCAGGTGGTGCCAGTGGTACAGAACCTGTCTGCCAATGCAGGAGATGTAAGAGATATGGGTTCAATTCCCTGGATAGGAAAGATCCCCTGGAAAAGGAAATGGCAACTGACTCCAGTATTCTTGCCTGGAGAATTCCATAGATAGAGGAGCCTGCTAGGCTACAGACCATAGGGATGCAAAGAGTTGGACATGATTGAAGTGACTTAGCACACATACTCTTAGAAAGTGTTCTAATTTCATTCTTTTACACATAGCTGTCAAGTTTCCCAGCAGCACTTACTGGAGACTGTCTTTGCCCCATTGGCCATTCTTGCCTCCTTTGTTAAAAATAAGGTACCCATAGGTGTGTGGGTTTATTCTCTAGATTCTCTAACTTGTTCAATTGCTCTGTATGTCTGTTTTTGTGCCAGTACCATACTGTCTTGCCAACTGTAGCTTTTTAATATAGTCTGAAGTCAGGGAGGTTGATTCCCTCAGCTTCATTTTTCTTTCTCGAGATTGCTTTGGCTATTCAGAGTCTTTTATGTTTTTTGTTCTAGTTTTGTGAAAAATGCCATTGGTAATTTGATAATGATCACACTGAATCTATAGGTTGCATTTGATAGTATAGGGATTTTCACAATGTTGATTCTTTAAACCCAGGAACATGGAATATCTCTCCATATGTATTTTTAAAAATTTTTTATTTTTAATAGGAGGATAATTGCTTTACAGTATTGTGTTGGTTTCTGACATACATCAACATGAATAAGCCATAGGTATGCATATGCCCTTTCCCTCTTGAACCTCCAACGGCTATTTTTAATATAATCAGTGAAAAAAGAGAGTGAATGAATCAAAAAATAAAAACAATAATGAAAGAAAATATTATTAGCTTTATCTGTTGTATAGCAACCATGTTTCTGAGAATGCTATATTTCCTTCAAGTACAGAATCAAATTACATTGAAAGCCCCTTACTACTAGCAAAGGTGTGACTCTTTGAATGTGTATAGCCTGCAGCTTTTTGGAGTAGCTCTTAATATTTATGTTTGCACTAAGCCACATCATTGAAAAAGCAAGAGAGTTCCAGAAAAACATCTATTTCTGCTTTATTGACTATGTCAAAGCCTTTTACTGTGTGGATCATAATAAGCTGTGAAAAATTCTTCAAGAGATGGGAATACCAGACCACCTGACCTGCCTCTTGAGAAACCTGTATGCAGGTCAGGAAGCAACAGATAGAACTGGACATGGAACAACAGACTGGTTCCAAATAGGAACAGGAGTACGTCAAGGATATAATTTGTCACTCTGCTTATTTAACTTATATGCAGAGTATATCATGAGAAATGCTGGGCTGGAAGAAGCACAAGCTGGAATCAAGATTGCTGGGAGAATATCAATAACCTCAGATATGCAGATGACACCACCCTTATGGCAGAAAGTGAAGAAGAACTAAAGAGCTTCTTGAAGAAAGTGAGAGAGGAGAGTGAAAAAGTTGGCTTAAAGCTCAACATTCAGAAAACTAAGATCATGGCATCCAGTCCCATCACTTCATGGGAAATAGATGGGGAAAAGTGAAAACAGTGGCTGACTTTATTATTATTATTATTATTATTATTATTATTTTGGCTCCAAAATCACTGCAGATGGTGATTGCAGCCATGAAATTAAAAGACGCTTACTTCTTATAAGGAAAGTTATAACCAACCTAGAGAGCATATTAAAAAGCAGAGACATTACTTTGTCAACAAAGGTCCGTCTAGTCAAGGCTATGCTTTTTCCAGTAGTCATGTATGGATGTAAGAGTTGGACTATAAAGAAAGCTGAGTGCCAAAGAATTGATGCTTTTGAACTGTGGTGTTGGAGAAGACTCTTGAGAGTCCCTTGGACTGCAAGGAGATCCAACCTGTCCATCCTAAAGGAGATCAGGCCTGGGTATTCATTGGAAGGACTGATGTTGAAGCTGAAACTCCAATACTTTGGCCACCTGATGTGAAGAGCTGACTCATTAGAAAAGACTCTGATGCTGGGAAAGATTGAGGGCAGGAGGAGAAAGGGAAAATAGAGGATGAGATCGTTGGACGGCATCAGTGACTCGATGGACATGAGTTTGGGTGAATTCCGGGAGTTGGTGACGGACAGGGAGGCCTGGCATGCTGCAGTTCATGGGGTCGCAAAGAGTCAGACACGACTGAGCGACTGAACTGAACTGAAGCCACATTTGATGGCAGATATATGTCTTAAAGTATCATGGGAGCTACAGAGAGAAGATGACTTATCCCACTGTTGGTTTACCCTTAGCTCCCTGACTTTCCAGGTTTGTGTGATTAACTTTTTGGGTGAGCTCAGTCTGGGAGTGAGAAGATGGCACAACTAAAGACAGTTTTTGCCATGGGGCAGAGTTAAGACCTGTCACTACAGTTGTTCTTATTTAACCCATAACAACCACCACTCTATTTGCATTTTTCCCTGCATGACTAGCATCTGTCCTCTTCTTCTGTGAACTTGAACACCTCCAACATGTTTTGAGGGCTTCCCTGGTGGCTCAGACAGTAAAGAACCCACCTGCAATGCAGAAGACCCTGGTTTGATCCATGGGTCAGGAAGCTCCCCTGAAGGGAATGGCTACCTTCCCTGGTAAATTGTATTCTTGCCTGGTAAACCCCATCAACAGAAATGCCCGACAGTCCATGGAGTCACAAAGAGTCAGAGATGAATGAACAACTAACATATATATACAACATGTTGGCTATAGTATTTCATTATATTAAGTCTACTCCTTCTAATAGTCCTCTAAGGCCTCTGGAATCTAATGCCTGATGATCTGAGGTGGAACTCATAGAATAATAATACAAATAAAGTACATAATATATGTACTATGCTGGAATCATCCTGAAACCATCCCCCTTCCAGGTCCATGGAAAAATTGTTTCCCACCAGACTGGTCCCTGGTTGCCAAAAAGGTTGGGAACTGTTGCTAAGGGGCTAATCAAGTTTAACAAAGGGCACATACTGAAACAATAGGACAACTGTTTCAAGGCCATGTTTTACATGTTGAAGCTCTAATAGTACATACACTTACATAACATTACATTCTATCGATGAGGGATCTGAGGTCCAGGAAAGACCAGGTCATGTGGCTGAGAGGAAGGGAGTTATTTTTCAAGCTCCAGTGTTCTGACTGTAAGTTCAATGTTGTTTCTGTTCCTTTTGGCCCGAATGTTTTGACTTGAGGAGTTGAGATGAGAGAATGCTGCATGTGGTAGGGATAATCAGGGAAAACTTCTGGGCAGAAATGAGCCTCAAAGGCCTTATAGACAATGGCTGGGCCAGGGGAGCATTTGAAACCAGGCTAAGCCACATACATCCTAGCTTGAGGATAAACACTCACACCTTGCATTTTGGGGTGGAAAATCCTAAGTCTCTCATTTGAAAGTCTTTTTATCCTCATACCATAATGTTATTTTCTAGCACGGAATACTTTCCTGCACAGTTGGTGGTCTGGCTACAGTGACTAAATTAATCTTTCACTGAATATATTCTCTCAAATACAGTATCTTGGTTGATAGTTATTAAATGCCTGGTTGGCACTAGACATCAAAGAATCGGGGAACAAACACAAGGTACCGCAGATTCATTTAGCAATCAAAGATAACTGCTGGATAAATAGCGACCAGTGTAGATTTATTTTCAGCGTGAATGGGCAGTTGCTACGTGAATTGCAATTCCTGAATTTGTCCTCTTCACCAGCCTGCCAGAACACTCCAGAGGCCCTTGTTTGAGACCTTTCAGAGATGGTCTTTTAAATTCTTACTGCTGCTTAACGATTGGTCCTTTTGGATGCCAAAACGCATTTTCCTCTCATATCTTTTGTGCTTTTGTATTTTCTTGTTACTCTGGCTGGTGTCAGTTCATTTTAGTTCAGTGGCTCAGTCCTCTCTTTGTGACCATATGGCCTGCAGCACACCAGGCTTCCCTGTCCATCACCAACACCCAGAGCTTGCTCAAACTCATATCCATTGAGTTGGTGATGTCATCCAACCATCTCATCCTCTGCCATCCCTTCTCCTCCTGCCTTCAATCTTTCCCAGCATCAGGGTCTTTTCCAATGAGTCAGTTCTTTGCATCTGGTGGCCAAACTACTGGAGCTTCAGCTTCAGCATCAGTCCTTCCAATGAATATCCAGGACTGATTTCCTTTAGGATGGACTGGTTGGATCTCCTTACAGTCCAGGGGACTCTCAAGAGTCTTCTCCAACACCACAGTTCAAAAGCACCAATTCTTTGGTGTTCAGCTTTCTTTATGGTCCAACTTTCACATCCATACATGACTACTGGAAAAACCATAGCTTTTTATTTATTTTTTTTACCTTATTTATTTTATTTTATTTATTTATTTTTTTAAACCTGAAACACTGTATTAGTTCTGCCAAACATCAAAACTAATCCGCCACAGGTATACATATGCTCCCCATCCTGAACCCTCCTCCCTCCTCCCTCCCCACACCATCCCTCTGGGTCGTCCCAGTGCACCAGCCCCAAGCATCCAGTATCGTGCATCAAACCTGGACTGGCAACTCATTTCATACATGATATTACACATGTTTCAATGCCATTCTCCCAAATCTTCCCACCCTCTCCCTCTCCAACAGAGTCCATAAGACTGTTCTATACATCAGTGTCTCTTTTGCTGTCTCGTACACAGGGCTATTGTTACCATCTTTCTAAATTCCATATATATGTGTTAGTATACTGTATTGGTGTTTTTCTTTCTGGCTTACTTCACTCTGTATAATAGGCTCCAGTTTCATCCACCTCATTAGAACTGATTCAAATGTATTCTTTTTAATGGCTGAGTAGTACTCCATTGTGTATATGTACCACAGCTTTCTTATCCATTCATCTGCTGATGGACATCTAGGTTGCTTCCATGTCCTGGCTATTATAAACAGTGCTGCAATGAACATTGGGGTACACGTGTCTCTTTCCCTTCTGGTTTCCTCAGTGTGTATGCCCAGCAGTGGGATTGCTGGATCATAAGGCAGTTCTATTTTCAGTTTTTTAAGGAATCTCCACACTGTTCTCCATAGTGGCTGTACTAGTTTGCATTCCCACCAACAGTGTAAGAGGGTTCCTTTTTCTCCACACCCTCTCCAGCATTTATTGCTTGTAGACTTTTGGATCGCAGCCATTCTGACTGGTGTGAAATGGTATCTCATAGTGGTTTTGATTTGCATTTCTCTGATAATGAGTGATGTTGAGCATCTTTTCATGTGTTTGTTAGCCATCTGTATGTCTCCTTTGGAGAAATGTCTATTTAGTTCTTTGGCCCATTTTTTGATTGGGTCATTTATTTTTCTGGAGTTGAGCTGTAGCAGTTGCTTGTATATTTTTGAGATTAGTTGTTTGTCAGTTGCTTCATTTGCTATTACTTTCTCTAATTCTGAAGGCTGCCTTTTCACCTGGCTAATAGTTTCCTTTGATGTGCAGAAGCTTTTAAGTTTAATTAGGTCCCATTTGTTTATTTTTGCTTTTATTTCCAATATTCTGGGAGGTGGGTCATAGAGGATCCTGCTGTGATGTATGTCGGAGAGTGTTTTGCCTATGTTCTCCTCTAGGAGTTTTATAGTTTCTGGTCTTATGTTGAGATCTTTAATCCGTTTTGAGTTTATTTTTGTGTATGGTGTTAGAAAGTGTTCTAGTTTCATTCTTTTACAAGTGGTTGACCAGATTTCCCAGCACCACTTGTTAAAGAGATTGTCTTTAATCCATTGTATATTCTTGCCTCCTTTGTCAACTGATGAACATAGATGCAAAAATCCTTAACAAAATTCTAGCAATCAGAATCCAACAACACATTAAAAAGATTATATACCATGACCAAGTGGGCTTTATCCCAGGGATGCAAGGATTCTTCAATATCCACAAATCAATCAATGTAATACACCACATTAACAAATTGAAAAATAAAAACCATATGATTATCTCAATAGATGCAGAGAAAGCCTTTGACAAAATTCAACATCCGTTTATGATAAAAACTCTCCAGAAAGCAGGAATAGAAGGAACATACCTCAACATAATAAAAGCTATATATGACAAACCCACAGCAAACATTATCCTCAATGGTGAGAAATTGAAAGCATTTCCTCTAAAGTCAGGAACAAGACAAGGGTGCCCACTTTCACCATTACTATTCAACATAGTTTTGGAAGTTTTGGCCACAGCAATCAGAGCAGAAAAAGAAATAAAAGGAATCCAAATTGGAAAAGAAGAAGTAAACCTCTCACTATTTGCAGATGACATGATCCTCTACATAGAAAACCCTAAAGACTCCACCAGAAAATTACTAGAACTAATCAATGATTATAGTAAAGTTGCAGGATATAAAATCAACACCCAGAAATCCCTTGCATTCCTATACACTAATAATGAGAAAACAGAAAGAGAAATTAAGGAAACAATTCCATTCACCATTGCAACGGAAAGAATAAAATACTTAGGAATATATCTACCTAAAGAAACTAAAGACCTATATATAGAAAACTATAAAACACTGGTGAAAGAAATCAAAGAGGACACTGATAGATGGAGAAATATACCATGTTCATGGATTGGAAGAATCAATATAGTGAAAATGAGTATACTACCCAAAGCAATTTATAGATTCAACGCAATCCCTATCAAGCTACCAACAGTATTCTTCACAGAGCTAGAACAAATAATTTCCCAATTTGTATGGAAATACAAAAAACCTCGAATAGCCAAAGCTATCTTGAGAAAGAAGAATGGAACTGGAGGAATCAACCTACCTGACTTCAGGCTCTACTACAAAGCCACAGTTATCAAGACAGTATGGTACTGGCACAAAGACAGAAATATAGATCAATGGAACAAAATAGAAAGCCCAGAGATAAATCCACGCACATATGGACACCTTATCTTTGACAAAAACCATAGCTTTGACTAGATGGACCTCTGCTGGCAAAGTAATGTCTCTGCTTTTTAATATGCTATATAGCATCCGTTAAATTTATAAATTCCTGGGTGCTAAGACTACCTGTGAAAAAGGGGTATGTTAGTGGTATCATCATATCCCCACCTTTCTTCTCAACCTCAACAGCATCAATTGAAGAACTAGGAGAGTGGTAGCTGATCTAGGGTGTCAGGAGAGAGCTCATAAAATCATGCTCTTTGTTCTGCTGCTCTTTGTCCTCTGCATTGAAAGTATTTCTGGGAGATGCTTTTACCCAAATTGTCACCTCTTCGTCATATAGTGTAGACCTTTGCTCCAACTTGGGCTTCCCTGGTGGCTCAAGAGGTAAAGAATCTGCCTGCAATGCAGGAGACCTGGGTTTGATCCCTGGGTTGGGAAGATCCTCTGGAGAAGGAAATGTCAATCCACTCCAGTATTCTTGCTGGAGAATGCCATGGACAGAGGAGCCTGGTTGGCTACAGTCCATGGGGTCACAAAAAGTCGGACACAATTTAGTGACTATCACTTTCACTTGCTCCATTATATCTTACAGAAGGTTGAATTAACTGGTGACACAAGTAAAATTCATTGTATGCCATCTTGATCATAAAGTATGATTAGTATTTAGCAAAAAGGAAAGGAGAGTCAGGTAGCAAAAATATAAGGTGTCCGGGACTGGTGGAGCCAGTGGTCAACAAAGGAGTCCATTCCCTGGCCTAAAATTATTCTCCTTTATCACTATCATCATCTTTTTCTCTTTTGTGAAGGACCAATCTTTCAGGCCAAACTGAAAACATCCATCAACCTGACTGGTCCTTGGCCCCCCATTTGTAACTTCTTAGTACTTTAAAGTTTGTAAATCAGTGTCCTATTTATGTTCATCTGATCCCCAGGACAACTCATAGAGAGACAATACTATTTAGTTCTCTTATGCAAATAAAAGAACTCAGCTCAGTGACTTAAAGGAGGCTGGGAAGGATTTAGGATCCAAACCCAGGCCTGTTACTCCTAACAGGCCTGTTATGAGTTCTCTTCTTTGAACTAGGTCGATCCCTAGTCTTCATCTCTTTACTCCTTTCCAATTTGCCTTTGCTGTCTAGGTAACCAAGGCCTCATCCTCCACCCTAGTCTTGCAGGATACTACAAACAGCCCAAGTCTGGGCAGACTTATCTGAAGTCTCAACAGTTTCCCCTTCCCACTCAACATCTTTTATCCCTGCTCTGACATTCTAAAACTACTATTAATGGCTATTATTGTGTTTGCCTGTTAGTGAGCGATTCTAGATGAATAATTGCATACATCAGGAATTTCAGCCATCACAATGCTAGAGATCTTGTGTCAATCTTTTTTGAGAGGATTAGTAGGACTTAGTATTTTGGTTTGGGCTTTCTTTTTTCATGAACAATACATAACCTTACATATGTTATCTGACAGTAATCAAAAAAGAAGTCAAATTTCCCTCAGACTTCATCATTTAGAAACTGGCAATAATATATGTACAGGAAAAACTTTGTGGTTAAGTAGACTTTTATTACAGGAAGAGGGACTCCTTCCGGGGCCTGAGAGTGGACTCTTGTCTAAAACTCGGAAATGAGTTGTCTGAGGAGACACACATGCTTACAAAGCAAGGGACTTTATTGGGAAAGACCCCCCCCACCCCAGGTGGAGAACAGTAGGGTAAGGGAATCCAGGAGAACTGTTCTGCCTGGTGGCTCCCAGTCTTGGGTTTTATGGTGATGGGATTAGTTTCCGCGTTGTCTTTGGCCAATCACTCTGACTCAGGGTCCTTCCTGGTGGCACATACATTGCTCAGCCAAGATGGATGCCAGCAAGAAGGATTCTCAGAGGTGGTCGGATATGTGGTGTCTCCTTTTGACTTTTTTCAAACTTTTCTGGTGGGTGGTGGCTTCTTAGTTCCGTGTTCCTTACTAGAACCTCCTGTTATAAATTAACTCACGCAAATGGTTACTTTGGTGCCTGGTCAGGGTAGGTGGTTTGGGCTTCCCCTAACATGTTGGGTAAGCCCATTCAGCTGCTTGTGTCTCAGCTTTCTTGTCCTCAAAATCAGTAGCCATAGTAGTGACCTTACTGTTCTGAGAATGAAATGAGATGATGTGAGTAAGGCAATGGTGCAAATAAATCTTGAGTGGATATTAATAATATAGCCCAGGTCTGTCAGAGTGCAGAAACTGTCATCTTTCTTTGTTTTTGTTGCCATCTCTCCAACCAAGCTCTGAGGGACTTAGGGACAGAAGTACTTGCCTGCCCACCACTGTTCACACCTAACCCCCATATGACTCAGTATTTTCTTTCTGACCCCATAGTATGAAAATGACCTAACAAGGTATGAATATACAATTGTATACACAAGAGAGGCAGGTTACAGTTGTCTGATAGTTCTGTCTGAACTCTGGGATTTCAAAAAGAAAACAAAACATATATAGTTTTTTTTTCTCATTGGTGTGACTCTTTTTTTAAGTTAAATCATAATTTCCTTTTTTAACCCTTTAGCTTGTTCAGACTTGTTCTGAAAAACAAAATGTTTCCACTGGTTTGGGGTGAGGAAGCACTCTGTAAATACAGATCTTCCAAAATTCCATAGGAAGGAATAAGTGTGATTGAACTGTGAAGTTATAAGGAAAGTTAGAGAAAATGGAAGCCTGCCCTGTGAGAGGGACAGCTGAGAAGGGAAGGTGTGGGAGGGGCATTATTGAAGTAGAAACAATTTTTCATTAGAATAATAATCAGGAAAGAAATAAGATGGTGTGATGAGAGTAAGAAATCACCCAGATATGTGACCTACTCTGATAGTAAAGAAATAGGGTAAATCAATATATTAACATGCACATAAGTATAAAGCTGTGACCCAAGAGTGGAGGATGGTTTCCTGGATAGCTGTGGACAAGGTTGTCATTCCCACTGTGAGTGAGGTCAATGAAAACCTTGCTGAAAGCCTGTGGCTGAGGGAGCAGGCTGACCCACCCAGGGAAGCTCTGGAGGAGGCTTCTGTTTCATAGCACCTCCAGCTGATGCTAGTGGTAAAGAACCACTCCTGGATTGGCAGGAGACCAAGAGATGTGAGTTTGATTCCTGGGTTGGGAGGATCCCCTGGAGAAGGGAATGGGACCCTGTGCCAGTATTCTTGCCTGGAGAATTCCATGGGTAGAGGAGCCTTGTAGGCTACATTCCATGGGGTAGCAAAGAGTCAGACAACTGAACACACATACCATCCCCCAAACCCCTCTAAGATTAGTTGTATGGGTAGATGCGTGCTTCACAGTCCTCTACAAAGGGAGTATCCATCACACCAATGCTTTCCTTGAAGCTAAACTCTAAGGCACTGAGGCCATCTGGCCATACTTTCTGCTGCTGCTAAGTCGCTTCAGTCGTGTCTGACTCTGTGCGACCCCAGAGATGGCAGCCCACCAGGCTCCCCTGTCCCTGGGATTCTCAAGGCAAGAACACTGGAGTGGGTTGCCATTTACTTCTCCAATGCATGAAAGTGAAGAGTGAAAGTGAAGTCACTCAGTCGTGTCCAACTCTTAGCGACCCCATGGACTGCAGCCTACCAGGCTCCTCCATCCATGGGATTTTCGAGGCAAGAGTACTGGAGTGGGGTGCCATTGCCTTCTCCGATACTTTCTGAGACAGTTATTTTTCAAAGGAACAGGCAGTACTTTTGTTGTTATTTATTTTCCTGGTTCCTGAGTTTTTGCCAAGTTAATGCAAATAGTTACATGCCTTCTGCTGTGGTGTAGTCATTGTCAACTGGCAGACATGTGGGTTCCAAGCTTGGTGACCCCTGCTTCTAGCCTGGTTAGAAAGTCAAGTCACTCAGATCTGAGATGGGCACACAATTGTGCCACCTGACTGACTGTGAGACACTGGATGAGATATTTAACTTCTTGAAGCCACAGTTTCCATGACTATATAATGAAGAACACAATGGTTTAAGTCTCAAAGGTTGGAAAAGTTATCATTTGTGAAAGACTTAGGATTGTTTAGTTTAACCTTGTTGCTGAAACTGTAGTCAAGTTACATCAAAACCTAGTCATTAAAAATCTTATAGAAGTTAGTTGTGACCCTTCTTATATCTATAGCTAACAAAATATAATTTTATTTGGAAAGGAAAAGCTTAGTAAATTTATTTTGAGAAATAACTTAGAAATTGATGCAGTGTCCTTGGCATTCTGAGAGAAACAGTGAATAAGAAAAGCAATGAAGTTGTTGACCTTAAATTGAGAGCAACATGTATAATACCCACAGGCTGCTCAACTAATGACTGACTTTCCACCTTTGCCAAAAGAATCCTAGAAAGCTAGATAATTCTTAAAGACTCTTTTATCACAATCAGAATTGGAAGAAACTGTATCAAAGATTGTGAATATTCTCTTAGGAGAGCTTTAAGAGTAATCGCATCTATTTCAAACCCACAGCTTGACTTTTCCCTATACTAGCCCTCCTGTTTCTGCTTCCATACCTCAGAATAGGAATCCTGTTACCATTCAAAAGTGTTTATTCTCATCTGGACTTGGATAGCTCAAACTGTTCTATTTAAATTCAATGTAAGAAAGACATCTCTGACTTCTTGCCACTTCCAGAAATTCAGTTCTTGCTCTCACAAGGTACATGATGAATCTTTTCTCAGCAAGGCGGTCTCTTCATTCGATCCCATAAGCATTAGAATCTTTTCTTCCCAGTTAAATACCTGAAGTTGTTGAAATATTTTCCATGGGACCTAGCTTTAAGAACCTTTTTCTCTCTTGGCAAGTTTTCTCTTAAAACATTGACTTAGCAATAGTGTCCTCCTTAGAGGATGGCACTGAAAAAACTGCACACTCGCTTAATTGGAACCCTACATCTCACAGTTATCGCAGTATCAACTGCATGCCACATTTTCTTCAAATTTCATTTCACTCCTGCCAGGTCACAACTTCTTGTCTCCTAGGCATACACTTGTTTGCACCTTATATTGAAGATACATGTTTCTTTCTGTTAGTTTGTCCAGAGATAATTTTCATGTTTTTTGAATCCCAGCCAGAACAGTACTTGATTACCTCAGTGGAGAATACTTTTGCACTGTGAAAACCATTTGAAATTTGTTAGCTTGGGCCACGTACTTAAACTGCCTTAGCTATTATGTAAATTGGGCATAAAACTAAAACCTACCCTACTACCAAAATGATTGCTGAGAAGATTTTAAAAGTTATATAAGAAATTCTGAGTGCAAGGCCAGGCCCCCAGTAAGTATTCAAGAAAAGGTCCAAATTGTATATTAATAAGGGTAGGTTGTAATTCCCAGAGAAGCCAAATCTATAACCTTTTGAGTAATTAATTTGCATTTTCTCATAATCTCCACATTCCATTAGTAGTTTGTGTCTGTCCATTTGGCTTTTTCTTTGGTCTCATGCCTAAAAAGAAACTGGTTACCAACTTCTACAAAATAACTTTAATATAATACTTCAAACCTTCATCATCAAGAGGTTAAAATAACTATAGCAGTTGTCTTGACATTCATTCTTAGACCTCGGTTTTCAAGGCACGTGAACTTACAGGAGAAAGAGAAAGCGAATGTGTTATAAGAAGCATGAGAAATTTATCTTCAATCTTTGTAGACAAGACAATTCTCATTTTCTGTTTCTTAAAACTTTAAGGGGAGATTTAATGAAGCTATAAGAAGGAAATAGAACCATTTCTTTAATTGTGGAAGAACTATACACTACGTTAAGTAAAGAGATTGTTTTCAGGAAATGAATACTCTTGATGTAAATTGAGATTTAAGAGCCTAGGTTTTAGCTGTGCTATGAAATTAGGCAGCCTAATTGTCCATTTATAGTTAAAATGCTACAAATACCGTTCTGAGTTTGGGCTACACGTTGGACATTGTTCCCTGTGAAAAATGGGATTTAATACATATCAAAATTAAACAAATTGCTTTTTATATGTTTATAAGACTTTAGTAACTAATACCATATTTTTTTGAATCAGTCTTTATTTTGCCCATTGAAATTCAGAGTTTATATCACCACATTATATATGAGTAAATTGAGGCTACTCTAATTTCATAAACCGGAGTTTTGGGATGGAGGTTATCATTATCTTCTTGGAAAGAAGAGAAACATTAAGAACTATTAAATTAATGAAATACTCATTAAAGCAGTATGGCACAATTATAATCAAGGATGACAGAAATATTCCAGTACTAATAGGACATTTGCTGTGAATAGTAAAGATTTGTTTCTGTGAAGCGTTCTTTCCAATCTTTCAACATCCACAATAGATATCAAGGAGCCATTGATATAAAAGGGCTAACAACAACAACAAAAAAAGCATGGTGGTATAAAACTTCTGGTACAAATAGATACTTGAATTTTAATAGTACCTTAATCAAACCCCTTTGTCCTTGTTGAAATCACAGGTTCTCTCTTCACTAGGCCAGGATTTCCTTAGCTTATTGCTTCATTAATGATCTCCACACAAGCTTGAAAACTATAGAGAATTTCTATATAGACATTTATAGCATAATGTATTGGTTGTGTAAGAAATCTGCCATGCCTTGGATGCCACCAATGTGGGGTGCACAAGTGAAAACTGTAAAGTATTCTAAAAGAAAAGAAGAAACAATGCAAGATGATTTGCACATTTTAAGAGCTGTGTGTGTATATGTGTGTTCATGTGCTCAGTCATGTCAGACTCTTTGCTACCCCACGGACTGCAGCCCACCAGACTCCTTTGTTCATGGAATTTTCCAGGCAATAATACTGGGTTGTCATGTCCTACTCCAGGGGATCTTCCTGATCCAGGGATCAAACCTGCATCCCTGGGGTCTCTTGCACTGGCAGACAGATTCTTTACCACTGTGTCGCCTAGGAAGCCTACAGTTATTTAAACAAGTTTACAGTTTGGAGAGAGTTCTAGACAGCAGATACTACATCTTTAGTAGTCATCAACATTTAGGTTGTATTTACATACTACAAAAAGATGAAATTAAATCACTGCAGATGGTGATTGCAGCCATGAAAGTAAAAGACACTTACTCCTTGGAAGGAAAGTTATTACCAACCTGGATAATGTATTAAAAAGCAGAGACATTATTTTGCCAACAAAGGTCCGTCTAGTCAAGGCTATGGTTTTTCCAGTGGTCATGTATGGATGTGAGAGTTGGACTGTGAAGAAAGCTGAGCGCAGAAGAATTGATGTTTTTGAACTGTGGTGTTGGAGAAGACTCTTGAGAGTCCCTTGGACTGCAAGGAGATCCAACCAGTCCATTCTAAAGGAGATCAGTCCTGGGTGTTCATTGGAAGGACTGATGTTGAAGCTGAAACTCCAGTACTTTGGCCACTTCATGTGAAGAGTTGACTCATTGGAAAAGACTCTGATGCTGAGAGGGATTGGGGGCAGGAGGAGAAGGGGACGACAGAGGATGAGATGGCTGGATGTCATCACCGACTCGATGGACATGAGTCTGGGTGAACTCCGGGAGTTGGTGATGGACAGGGAGGCCTGGCGTGCTGCGATTCATGGGGTCACAAAGAGTCAGACACGACTGAGTGACTGAACTGACTGAACAGGGAAATGTGTACAGACAGAGAAGAAAAGAGGACCAAGGATGGAGGCGTGTATTGCTCCAACATCTTGAGGTTGGAGAGAAAAGGAGGAAGCAGCACAGGGGTTAAGAAGGAAATTTCAGTTCAGTTCAGTCACTCAGTTGTGTGTGACCCTTTGCTACCCCATGAATCACAGCACGCCAGGCCTCCCTGTCCATCACCAACTCCCGGAGTTCACTCAGACTCACGTCCATCGAGTCAGTGATGCCATCCAGCCATCTCATCCTCTGTCGTCCCCTTCTCCTCTTGCCCCCAATCCCTCCCAGCATCAGGGTCTTTTCCAATGAGTCAACTCTTCGCATGAGGTGGCCAAAGTACTGGAGTTTCAGCTTTAGCATCATTCCTTCCAAAGAAATCCCAGGGCTGATCTCCTTCAGAATGGACTGGTTGGATCTCCTTGCAGTCCAATGGACTCTCAAGAGTCTTCTCCAACACCACAGTTCAAAGGCATCAATTCTTCAGCGCTCAGCTTTCTTCACAGTCCAACTCTCACATCCATACATGACCACTGGAAAAACCATAGCCTTGACTACCAAAACCAGGACAGAGTGGTATCCTGGAAAGAAAGTGAGTAAATGTATCAAAGAGGAGCTGATCTTATACACAATACTACTGATAGGTCAAGAAACATGAGAAAGGAAGGATTTAGCAACATGTATAGAGCAATGGTGATCTTAATAGCTCATATCTCCTGAATCAGCAAGAGGATTCTTTACCACTGTGCCACCTAGGAAGCCCAATCTTAATAGAGAGTAGGTGAAAGTCAAATGGGAGTTGGTTCAAGAAAATACTGGAAGAGGGACTTTGGAAAGAACGAGTGTTACAGAAATCCTTTCAGGAGCTATGCTGGGAAGAGAAGCAGAGCAGTGGGGAGGCAGCTAGAGAAGAAAGTAGGATAAAGTTGTTTTGTTGTCGTTTTGGTTCATACGATGGGAAAGACAATGGCATATGTAGTGAGCTGGCTAAAAAGTCATTTGGGTTTTCCATAAGATAACCCAAATGACTTTTAGCCAATCCTATATGATTTGATGGAAAAAATCAAATAGTGAGGGAATACATTTCTTGATGATGTGTTAGAGAATGGATCAAATTGCTGGAGTGATGTTTTTGAAAAGATTCAAGATGACATTCAGTGAACAAGTACAGGAACTGACTAGATGGGAATTCAGAGCATGCAAGGGAGGGCTTACAGTGCCTCACTCTGGAGTCACATGGCAGTGGTCTCTGAATTTGCCTGCTGACTCTTCCATTCTTAATACTGACTTCACTGGGTTTTAGGAGGATTACATGATCTCACAGGTATAAAGTGCTCAGCATAGTGCCTGGAACATCAAAAAAAAAAAAAAAAAAAACACACACACACACACACAATGATTAGCTGTTGGTATAATGCTCTCATCATTTGATAAAAAGTCACATTTTCCAAGACAATAATGGGATTTATTATTAGATTTACCCTATTATGAGCTAGCAGGATTTACCTGTGCTTTCTTTGAACTCTAAGAGGAGAACAGGGATATTCCTAGTCACTCCCCTGGGAAAGCCCGATATGGTAAGAGGTCTATGTTTGCAGTCTGATGTTTCTACTAGTTCTTTATTAGCCTCATTCTATAAATGTTTATAAACAATTCAGTATATGTTTAACTGCTTTTTACGTAATATTATTTAATTTTCAATAACCCTTTGAGATAAACAGTATTATTTTCCTCCTGCTATAGAAACAAGCCTGAAATTTAGAGAAGTACCTTCACCATGTGACATTGGAGCTGAGTGCGAACTCAGGCAGTTAGACTTTGTTGTTGTTTAGATACTAAGTCATGTCTGACTTTTTGGACTGTAGCATGCCAGGCTTATCTGTCTTCCACTATCTCCTGGATTTTGCTTACTGCCTCCCAAATTAGTCAATATATAAGCACTTACAATTTGCATTATGCTTTCTTGGTCCTAGGCATTCTTACGTGATGGTTTGTACAGATAGGTAAGGATATAGAGGAGAATATTAAATCAACCAAGCCGTACCTTTAGAGAAGAAGGGAGCACACTTATTAGTCATTACAAAGTGAAAGAGAAGCTGAACAAGTCTATTGGGAAGAACAGAGTGATTCATACATTTTTTTCAAAAGAATTCTATGCCCAAGAGAAGAACTGAACAAGAATTACTGGGCTATAGCTTAGTATGCAGAACTAGGGTCTCTTCCAGAAAGGCCTGAGGATTAACCAGTTAATCGTTTGGTGACATTTAATCAAGAGCCAGAAATCTAATCAACGGCTGACCCATTGTGACATTGGGGTACTGGTCTGGCTTCTTGCCTGGACTGTCCAATCTTAATTAGCAATTATCTCAACTGGGTGACCCTTTGCCCTTGGGAAATTTCAACAAGGAATAGCTATTTCTAAATAGAAATTTCACCTTTTACCTCTATCACTTGTCATTAGGCAGTGTGTTTATTCAGTTTCCAATGTCTTATTGGGCCTATCTGATGGAAAGATCTGGCATTAGACCAACAATTATTTTGATGAGGAGAAATAATGAAGCTATCCTAAAGGGAGATAGAAGATCTGAAATTTCCTTCACTTTCATATCCTTTATAACTTTCTCCTTCTCTGTCATTCTGAAATGTGGCCTTATTTAATTCTATTGATTTTAGTTCTTTCTGGACTAAAAAGAAAAAGAAACCCAACCCACAGGCAAGAAGAATTTTTGTTTCAACTTGGAATATAAGAGATTTTGTTTTAATTGTTTTCTTAAGATAAAGATAAATCTCTACTCTCCTTCTTTCAGCAATAGCTTTTTTTGGCCCCTGCTTTGGAAGGTCTTAGAGGCAAATTATTGCTTCGCTCCTGTGTGTCAGGTGAATTAATCCCTTTGAGTCTATTTCAAGAGGGTAAGGTCAGGAAAGGCCTTTCTGTAGAGATGTCATTGAGCTGGGAGCTAAAGGAGCCCACTCCATGATCATCAAGAGTGAGGACTCTCCTGGGAAAAGAAAGAGCAAAGGCAAAAGCTGTGAGCCATGGTAGGGACTTCTCAGATGGTGCTAGTGGTAGAGAGCCTGCCTATCAATGCAGGAGATGTAAGAGATGCCTGTTCAATTCCTGGATCAGGAAGATTCCCTGGAGTAGGAAATGGCAACCCACTCCAGTATTCTTGCCTGGAAAATCCCACGGACAGAGGAGCCTGGCAGTCTACAGTCCATGGGGTCCAAAAGAATCAGACACAACTGAAGTGACTTAGGATGTACGCATGCATGAGCCATTGTGGCTGGAGTGAATGAGCCATCGGAAGAGGGGCACATGCTAGGTCAGAAAGACAGGCAGAGACAGACCACACAAGATTTGATCTTGCAGACAGGGCAAGATTTAGGAAAATTTTGCTTTATATGGAAAGGCGATCCATGAAAGGATTTTATAAGCACTGGTATGACATAATCTAATTTACTTTACTCCAAAAATCTCCTTACTTTCTATGTAGAAGACTAATTAGGAGTAAATAAAAGGAGAGTGCTTAGTGCAATGTATTGTTTATAGTAGTTGAGAAGTGTTAGCTGTTTCCATTACTTTTTTTATTCTCAGAGAGGACTGTATACCCTATAAAGGCATGTCAGAATCTTCCATGAGCAGGACCTGGGCCTCAAACTAGTAACTCCTTAACCCCCAAGGCTTCTAGTCAAGTTCTATAGGAAAATGCTCTTCCCATCCTCTGTCCATAACTGCCCTCTCAGCCTGGGGAGTGTCATCAATGGCCATGCTACATGTTATCCATCTTAGGTGTGGTGGGGGTGGAAATGATGTTGAAGACTCCCACATTTACAGCCAGTCTCCTACAGAATTATACTGTCATTGGGATCATATCAAATTCAAGCTTGGTATGCAGATCATTAGAGAACCCATTTCTATACTAAATGGAGAAACGTAATATTTGCAGATAAGGCACTTTTCAAGGAACTCATTATAACCTCAATTTTAAAAGCTGTGCAACTGAAAGCAAGTTAAATTTTCTAACTTATGTACTTGCTGCTGTTAATAACACCAAGACGTGGCCTTGGATGACACTGAATACATGGGAAAGCATCTTGAAAAGCTTCATTCATCTCATTTGACCTTCACAACCCTGATGACTTAGGTAAAGTTAGATCTGGGACTTCCAGTTTTGGGGGTAAATCCAGCAGTATGGGAATTGTGTGACATGTCCAGACCCACAGACAGCACCTAGCTGGGACTCACTGTGGCAAAAGAGTCTGGATTTCTTTTTATCATCCCCAATGACTGCTGCTACTCCTGGCCCTATGTTCACTGAGGTTATGGAGGATGAGAACATTGTAACATGCTGTACAGGACTGAGATTTCTAAAATGTCATGGTGGAAAAGATACCCATATTAATTTAACAGTATTCCAAGAGGAGGAAAATTCTGAATAGGTACCCTTAACAAATGAAAAATATATGTCTTAATAATGTAGGAAAAGCCTAGATTTTCCTTAGAAACAAAATCTACTCCAAATTGATTCTCTCTCTCTGGCACATGAAAAAACCTAAGGTTTGGAGGATGAGCTGTTAAGATTTATTTTGTCTTAATACATTTTTGTTATTCATTTGCTCGGTTGTGTCCAACTCTTTGTGACCTCATGAACTCCAGCACACCAGGCTTCCCTGTCCTTCACTATCTCCTGGAGTTTTGTTCAAACTCATGTATGTCCAATTGAGTCAATGATGCCATCCAACCCATCTCATCCTCTGTCTGCCCCTTCTCCTCCTGCCCTCAATCTTTCCCTGCATCAGGGTCTTTTCAAATGAGTCAGCTCTTCGCATCAGGTGGCCAATGTATTGGAGCTTCAGCTTCAGCATCAGTCCTTCCAGTGAATATTCAGGGTTCATTTCCTTTAGAATTAAGTGGTTTGATGTCCTTGCTATCCAAGGGACACTTACAAGTCTTCTCCAGCACCACAGTTGAAATTATACAGTTCTTATTACTAAAGGTTCTCAATAAAAATATAGCTATTAAAAATTATCTTTCATTTGTAAGAATTCTTTATATATTCTGGACAGTAGTCATTTATTAGATTTGTAATGGGTTTCCCAGTGCCACCAGTGGTAAAGAATCTGCCTGCCAATGCAGGAAACACAAGAGACACCAGTTTAATCCCTGGGTTGGAAAGATCCCCGGGAGTAGGGAATGACAACCCACTCCAGTCTTCTTATAGTTTGTTTATTTTTAATTGGAGGATAATTGCTTGACAGTATTATACAAATATGATGTACATGCCATACATCTGCATGAATCAGCCATAAGTATACATATGTCCCCTCCCTCTTGAACCTCCCTTCTATCCCTTCCCACCCCTCCAGGCTGTCATAGAGCACTGGATCTGAGCACCCTGTGTCATACAGCAAATTCCCACTGGCTATCTAATTATACATATGGTGATGTATATGTTTCTGTGCTACTCTCTCAAGTTGCCCCACCCTTTCCTTCCTCCATTGTGTTCATAAGTTTGTTATTTATGTCTGCGTCTCCATTGCTGCCCTGCAAATAGGTTCATCAGTACCATCTTTCTAGATTCCATATATTTTCATTAGTGTACGATTTTTTTTTTCCCTTTCTGACTTCATTCTGTATAACAGGCTCTAGGTTCATCCACCTCATTAGGACCGACTCAAATGCATTGTAGCTGAGTAAGATTCCACTGTATGTATGTACCACAGCTGCTTTATCCTTTTGTCTGTTGATGGACATCTAGGTTCCTTCCCTGTCCTCACTATTGTAAATAGTGCTGCGATAAACATGGAGGTACATGTGTCTTTTTCAGTTATGGTTTCCTCAGAGTATATGCCCAGTGGTGGGATTGTTGGGTCATAAGGTAGTTTTATGCCTAGTTTTTTTTTTTTTTTTTAAGGAATCTCCATACTGTACTCCGTAGTGGCTGTATTAATTTACATTCCCCCCAACAGTGTAGGAGGGTTCCCTTTTCTCCACACCCTCTCCAGCATTTCTGGTTTGTAGATCTTTGATGATGGCCATTCTGATTGGTGTTAGCTGATACCTCAATGTAGTTTTGATTTGGACTTCTCTAATAATAAGCAATGTTGAGCATCTTTTTATGTATTTATTAACTGTCTGTATGTCTTCTTAGAGAAATGTCTGTTTAGGTCTTTTGCCTACGTTTTGATTGGGTTGTCTGTTTTTTCTGGTATTGAGCTGCTTGTATATTTTGGAGGTTAATCCGTTGTCAGTTGTTTCATTTGCTGTTATTTTCTCCCATTCTAAGGGTTTTCTTCACCTTGTTTGTAGTTTCCTTTAGTGTGCAAAAGCTTTTAAGAAAATTCCATGGACAGAAGAGTCTGATGTGCTGCTGTTCATGGGGTCACAAAGAGTAGAACGTGACTGATCACACATGCACACACACACACAATTGGAAAATAGTCTGTGGTTATTCTTCTACTCTGCAGTTTTTCTTTTCATTTACTTAATGGTGTATTTTAAAGAGCCAAAGATGTAAGTCTGAATAAGATTGACCTTTTTTTCTTTCCTTTTAAGGCTATGCTTTTGGTGTCACATCTAAGAAACCTTTGCCTAATATAACGTCACAAGGGATTTCTCCTTTATTTTCTTTTAGAAGTTACGTATTTTTTGCCCTCACATTTAGGTTTATGATGCATTTCAAGTTAAGTTCTGCATATAGTGTGAATTAAGGGTTTTTGTTCATTGTCTGTATATGGATATATCCAATTGTTCCAGCACCATTTGTTGAAAAGATTATCCTTTCCTCTTTGAGTTGCCGTGGTATGACCACAAATACAGGTTTTATTTCTTGACTTATTTCTATTCTTTGGATTTATATGGATATTCTTTTCTTATTAATCTTTATATATAACCTTTATGTGCTCTGTCCCTCAGTTGTGCTGACCCTTTAGGCCTTGTGTACTGTAGCCCACCGGGCTCCTCTGTCCATGGAATTTTCCAGGCAAGAATACTGGAGTGGGTTGCTATTTCCCACTCCAATATAACATTCATATGTGTATATTATTTACCATTATATGTAAAAGCTAAAAGCAAAACCCCATATACCCTGGGTTCCTTATTACTCTTACCCTAATCTCTCTCTCTCCATAGGTACAGGTAAACCCTCTGCTTTTAAGCAACCAGTGAAGCTAAAAAACTTGTTATAAGTAGAAAAATATTTTGTTTCTATAAACTATAAACCAAACAGTTTGAATCCTCTTTGTGGAAATGTGCTCTTCTGTTAACTCTGGATTTCTTTCTAGTTCTTGGGAATGTGGCTTGGACCAGAGTCACCTACATTCAGCCCCAAAAAGCTATTTTGAAATGTGAAATACAGACCTAACCCCACAATTATGTAGAGCAGGAGATGACCTGCATTCTATGGTTTTGAGAGAAATCTGGATTTGGATTCCTTTACTGTTTAGCCTGGAAAACTCCCAGTGAGACAATCTGAGATGTGCAGAGTCAAGAGTAATAAAAGCAAAATTAGAGATCCTTAAGGAGCACACCTTACATCTTCCATGATTTGACTTTAGCCAGCGGTCATAAGAGCCGATCTGCTATATACACACAGGTCTAGTGTTGTTGCTCTTAAATCTAGCCACATATAATACTCTAATGTCATTCTAGAATATTATCTTGTAATCAAAGAGAAAAGCATTAATTTCTCAGTCATGCTGCCTTCCCTCTCTTCTCAGGACAGTGTTTCCCTATTTGCAGAGCATTCATGATCTTGCTCCAATGCAGATGCTGCACACTACTCATGAAGTCTTTTATAATTTTCCAAGTCAGGATTAATATGTATATTTCTGCCCTAAGTTTTACTTTGTTGACATAAAGTTTACCCCTTGAAAATATACAATCCAATGGCTTTTATAGTACAGTTGTACATATAGCACCATTATGTAATTCTAGAATGTTTTTATCACCCCAAAAGAAACTTCCATACTCAGTGATCATTCCCCATTCCACCTGCTCCTAGAAGCCACTAATCTACTTTCTGTCCCTGTGGATTTGCTTATTTGGCACATTTGTTTAAAATGAAATAATAAAATGAATGGGCTTATAATTCTGGCTTCATTTACTTAGAATTTCCCAAGATTCATCTATGTGGTAGTATGGGGCAACACTTCAATATTTTATGTGGCTGAATAACAGTCCATCATATCAATATA